>NC_138823.1:117035951-118235951 GCF_965183815.1 Platalea leucorodia
AGGCTTAAAAAAAGCCACACCTACGAAAGCAGACAAAAGGTCCTCAGAGCAGAGAAAGGAACAGCAGGGAGGAAATTGCTGCTGATTGTTCTGGAAATATCCTTCACCCAACTTACTAATTACACACTCCGTTGATCACCTATAATTATGATCTGAAAGGAAATTCTACACCCTAGCAATTTAGCTGGTGTTTTCTTTTTTAAAGTCAACCATTTCCACTCTAATGAACCTCAGTATGAAGCAGCAAAACCTTGGAGGGAAAGGCTACAGGACATGAAAATGAGTGCTTGCTGTCTCATTAACATTTTACTTGCTTGGCTAGGAGTCCTTTTGTTACAGGAAGCTAAGTGTTTTTATGGCCAACTCTCCTGAATCTGTAATAATATCCAATATGAATGTAAGTGATTTCTGCTTTTAAGCTACTGAGCCTCTAAATAATCTCCACTAAAGCTAATGTATCCACACTGGATGTGCAGCACTAGCTAAAATACAAGTAATTGCTGCCTTGGCCAGCTCCACAGCGCAACTCTAAACCTGACATTTGGCAGCTGTTAATATTTACAGCTGGATGGATCCAACCTGTCAGATATGGTCTTCCCGAAAGCAAGAGTATGTTTGGAGCTAAAGTTTTCTTTCCAGTTGGTAAAAAGTTAATGCCAGGCTGAGATGCCCCAACACAGAACTAAGCCCACAGCAACCATGGAAGAGAGCTTCCCTGCACAGGTAGAGCTAAACACACACATGACACATAGATATTCCTGGTCTTTTCTCAAAGAAACCTTACAGCCTAGGTTTAACACAACCTTTAGAAGAAGAGTCTTGGGGAACCACAAGGAATACAAGGCAGTAAAACCTACACTTAAGACATTTCTGAGAAATTAACCTAACAGATATTTAGGTGAAGTTTAACAGTAACTAAATTACTGTTAAGACTCCTAGTGTAGTGGGATCCTTCATGACTGTAACCAGCTGAAACTTGCCTCATGGCTCCAGAAATAATTCATTATATAAAACCAAGTCAAATATGAAAATGAGAAGAGAGCTACCTCTCAACAAATGAATTTGTGTGAGAAACGTGCTTCTCCTGAGCCCTGCTCTCACCTTCCCAGTGGGCAATAGAGTCTAAACAAGAACCGATCAGATGAGGGTGAAGAGGCTCAAAGAGAAGATAGGCCTGCCAGTCCTCTTCCACGGGCAGGCACATGTAGCAAAAATGGTCCAAACATGCTCTTTCCAGCCACCTTCTCACTGCACTGATGAAGGCTGTAAATGAGGTGGATGAAGAAGAGAGATCAGTAGTAAGGTCAAAAGGGAGACGACTAAGAGGCAAAGACAAGCACAGGTTGTGCCAGCTTGGTCCCATGTACCTTCCGTATAAATCACACAGGCCAGGCATTTGAAACATTGTGTGACCTCATATGCATTGGTTCCAACAGCAGCTGGAAAAACAAAGAGTCTCACAGAGACGAAAGAAAAGTCTAACAAGTACCCTGGGATTGTTTCCAGCACTGGCAAGTAGCAGAAGGTGGGAGAAAAGGTAAAAGGCTGGCATGCTTCTTTTTCAAATTGGCTCCTTCTCAGCAAGCCACGGTAGGATTTCGTGAGCACGGGATGCTCAGAAGGGTTGAAAAATTTGGTATGGAAAGCAAATTTCATGTTCGCTCTGTGAAAATTGTGTGTCAGAGTGTAAGTTTCATTATCAAATTTGCACTTTGCCTTGTTTTATACAATCAGAAAATTAACGAAAAGCATTTTTCAAAATGTGGGTTTCAGACATGTACGGGATCTTTGGCACTGTGGACAAAGTCATGCTGAGTCAAAGCTAAAAGTGACTCCAGCATCAGCTACTGAACAGAAACTCTTCTTCTATGAGTGTTAGCGCATCTCTTTTCCAGTCTCAAACTGAGCCAAACACCCTTTTTCTTATCAAGACGGTTTTCTAGAGTCTTTCCTGGTCTTCAGGATCAACTCTTCTCGAGATAGTCCTCCAAGGTAGACTGGTTCTAATTCTGCATCTTGACCATCTCACTCTGTCCCTGGAAAGGGACAAGGGTCTCTTATGCACACCTGCCATAGCTAGATTAGAGTTTTGAAACTGTTGACAGATAATCCAGACCTTGTATCGTAATTCAGGAAACAAGTTTGAAGTCCTAAAAGAGTCCAGTGCTACAAAACAAGAACAGAAAACAGATTCAAAGAGTAGACTGTAGTCTTTGTTATTTGATTTCAGCTGTTTCCCTGACACAATAAGCAGCACCACATGCATAGGACCTTACACAACACTGCATGAGAGTACAATTCTGATTTGCCCTTTGTCTAGCGAGGGCCAGGAACCTCAATTTCAAAAGCCTGACAGCATAAAATTGTGCAGAAACCAATAAACACATGCATAGCAGTTCTGATATGAGGTTTTACCAGAGGCCAAGAACTTGTCACCCACAGCATATCATTTCAGATAGACAGATCATCTAGGAAGACTCTCAATGCTTAATTTAAAGACCTTCTATCACAGACAACCCACTACAGCATCACAAATTGTTCCAGAAGTTACATGTTCTCACAGAAACCATTATGCCATTATTTGCTACTGATAACTGACTAACTTAAGATTTCAGTTTTCAGCCTATCTTTCAGAAAACTCTCCCTTATTTAATCTGTTGTGGGTCATACCACAAAAAGGTCGCAAAACTTGATCCTTCCCAGAGTGAAATCCGTAACTGGGAGTAAGATGCATTAGCCTCCCTACACAATAGGTAGGAGTAGACTCTTGTCCCAAAACTATACCAACTGCTGGTATGCAGTAGAAGGCTAGTCAGGAGGAAATATCTAGGACAGAGCCACATCTGCCTCTCCAACAGCTGGAAATTAGTGACCTCTGGCTTTTTAGGATCCATCACCCCACACACACCAGGACAGAATCATCCCCCCAAAGGTAAAGGTCAGTACCTTTTCTGTGGAAGAGCTATGGAGGATTCAGCCTTCTTTCAAAATGTGTGCAAGAGTAGTGGTGGCTGCCTTTTAAATCGGCTCATTGACAGAGCACTCGCACGAGAATCTGAAAACTCAAGTTTAAATCCATCCTCAGATAAAAGAACAGAGGAAGTTCACATTCACATCACCATTTTCTTTTTCAAAAAATGAGCCCAACACTGGTATATATGGAGACCTGTATTCCATTGTGTTTTCTCACTCCCTGGCCTCTCAATTCTTGAATGATTTCCTGCAGAGCAGCACAGTTTCAGGGACTGGGTAAACAGTGCTACCCACCACCAGAAACCTCTCAAGATAGCCTTGTAGTTACACCACTGTCCTAGGAAATGAGATCACAGTGAACTTCAGTCCTGCACTTCCCAGGCAGGTACACCACCTGGTTGCACATTACACTAACACAAATAGCCCTGCATTTAACATGAAGCCCAATGCCGGGTACTTTCATCAGTCCTTATGGCTCCCGTCAATGGCATCCCTGAGGCACAGATACAGGGAAGATCAGAAGTTGAGGATGTTAGTCAGGCCAAGACACAAGCTAGGCACCATTCTCTTGCCAAGAGAGACAATTCTGGTCTGCAGTCCTGTGGAGAGCTTCAAAGCCAAACAGGGAAAGTATCTGTGAAATACAGGCATCTTCAGGCCCTATAGCACCTAAGAGGAGGTTTTATAAGAGTGCAGGTTTAGGTGTAGAGATCTGAATTCCACATGTATCCTGTATCAGGCATTTTAGTAGCTGGAGACTTTATAGGCACCATGATCAAGTCATTCCTTAACTTTCCTCCTGGATTACATAAACAGACTGACTTCAGGTTTAATCTTATTTCCTGTGCCCCATTCTTGCAGCTGTCTTTGAAAATTTAAAATATATGGACTTACTGGGAAAAGAGAGACACACTACTGCCCCTGTAAAATACATAGCAACAAAATCTTAGTGGACACAGTAACATCCTCCAGCTCTTTTTTTTTTTCCAGATATTAGAAATTCTGTTTATGATAGGATTTTCAGAAGGCTGGAAGGGGAGATTGCGTGTATTTTTTGTTGACTTTTTCCTCCTTTCGTAGATGCCTTTTTTTTTTTGTCAGAAACAGCAAAACTATGAAGGAATAAACATCCCTTCCTCTGAAATTGTCTAAAAGGACATATCTGGAGTTTTCCAGCTAAAAACCAAATGGGAGCCCTCAAATACATCTAGTTGTGAGAAATTCATTAAGTGCATTATGCCCTCTGAAGTATTTTAGCATTAACTTTAGTAAGCTTGCTATTTCTCTTTTTTGTGGCATATGCAAATAAAATGTGATGATCCACAAGAGAAGCCAAGACTACTTTTCTGCTAAGACAATCAACTTAATGAATAATTAGTGTAAGAATATTAGTAACATTAATGCTTAATGAGTTGAATCTTCTTTGCATCATATCCTCTAGTTTCCCCAGCTTGCTAAATAAAAGTTTATTTATTGTCTTAAATTAAAGGACATTTCTGAAATGAGATATAATAAAATTGCAAAGAAGGAAAAGCTGCTCAACATAATTAAAATGAAAAATTGTTAGAATAATTCACTTTCACCTGCAGTTGCAGTATAGTTGAACTAAGAGTTTCTAATTAAACAAGAAAGTATGTGAAGTGCAGTTCAGCTGATTTGCATTTATGGAACTAGAAGAAAATATTACCTTATTAAAGTGAGTTTCAGAGGAAATGTCATAGCACAGAGGTTGGCCTGACTTGACTTTTCAGTAGATTATGCAGTCATTTATAAATTTGACTGCTTCACAGAGCCAGCTCCTCTGCGGCTCTAAATCAGCATGGTCTCACTGAAGTTAATGAAGCCACATCAATTTATACCAGGTAAGCATCTGCCCACTAACCCTTTCAATGTATATATTGCTGCACAGAGCAAAATTCAGCTACATCTGCCACTGTGTACACCTGAGAAAGATGCCAATGAAAGATGGCATAATGCTGCTGTGCCCAGATAATCAATTTATCCAAATTCTGCTGCTTGGACAAGGGCTGTAGCACACTGTCTGCCTCTGGTGATTTATTCCTGCAGTATGTACAAGAAAATGAGCTAGGTGATATTTGCTGGCGGTGTTTCTAGTGAAGTCCAGCCCATGAATACCACTGCTCTCAGTGCTGTACACAGCACTTATTAAAACTAGCACACTTACCCCAATCCATGACAGCCCTGAATCTGAGTTGGCCTCATATGTTCACAGCTGGGAAGAAGGAGAGGGGCTTTTGTTGGCACTGCCTGGTGTGATATACAATCCCCTTCATGGTGGGATCTCTGTGCTTTCCTACCTGCACTCCCAGCAGCGAAGTTAGCACAACAACATGGTTGCAGTAAAAACAAGGAAACCAAGCCCTCTTTCACTGACAGGGAGCAGCCTATTATTGCTTTATAAACACAGAGTAGCTAATCCTGCATTGCCCTACTGCCTGTGTACGCATTCTTGACACAATATAATTGTGAGGGTATTCAAGGTATTTCATTCTGATTAGGTTAATCTAAGACAATTCTTGGATTTTAAACTCCTGAGGCAGGAGGAAAGGGTCTTCTGAGATTCAAATGTATTTCATCTCACAGATGGAGTCAAGCAGAACTCTAACTATGGGCATCTGCTGCAACATCACAACTACATCTAGATTATAAAAATGTAATATTTGGTATTGGCAGAGTATTTACTATGTCTCTAAGAAACCGGGATTCAGCCTATTGAAGAAGCAAGTGCTATTGCAGCTATTTTACACTTATATTTTGTACAAAAGAAAACAACCACTTCTATCCTGCCTTTGCTAGGAAAACCACAGCTGTTTTGGGGAGACATTCTGTGGTCAAGGATTCAGCTGTCAAAGTTGTGTTACATCAGAGACAACAATGACCTGCTGGCAGACATAACAAGACAACCCAACAGAAGAGAAGCTTCAGGGAGAGAAGGCTCATTTCCAGTGCTGCTTCATTCATTGCAGCTACAGGCCTAAATTAACCTTGCAAAACTGTCATGAAAACATATCAGGCCAAGCATAAAATTTACTCTGCAACCCTCTATCATAACAGTGATGACAAAAAATATTAATGACATTCAGTTCACCTGTCAAGTTGATTGCTTGGGCCGGATAAAGAGCAACAGTTTTGCAGAGCTGTTTCAGCTGACAAGCCCCAATCACAGCCATGTCATAGCACAATATCCAGCACTGCAGTCAGGCTAATTAAGGGGCTGTTCAGCCCAGTCTTTTCCTCAGCTGCCAGGGATGAGCAGATATCTAAACAGCCCAGACCAGCCTTGCTGTTAAACACAGATGTGTCACTAGGTCAAATGACCTTTTGGCCCCATTTGATTGAAAGTGCATTAGGCTGGCTTCTTTTTATTTATATTTTAAATCCTTTCAGTTTAATGTTAACTGTGGAATTAGAGACATGCTTGGAAAATCCATTTTACAAAAACTAAGTTGCCTTAACACTGTGTATGCAAGAACCTATATTTATGTTGATTTTCTATGCTACATGCCACAGGAACTCTTCTACATGCTTTGAGCAAACTTTGTTAAGATTAAAAATAATATTCAATGCTACCAAACAGATGAATTACAAATAACCTACAGCCACTATCATAACAATGATTTATTAAAGTGAGGAAGGCAAAGAAACTTGTGAGGCAGGTCACTTAAAATCCACCCCCCAAAAAAATGAGGAGGTGGTACAGGTACTCCTCCCTTTACTTTTATCTGGCCAGTTGTGTTGCTGCCATTCAGCAGCACTGCCAGAGCATGGAGAGGAGAAAAGATAAACAAGGAGAAGCGAAAAAGAGAGGACAAGGAAGAGACAGGAGCAGGCTTCTCACCTGGGCTGGGAACACCCATCTTGCTGATGATTTTCTTTAGTCTCTCATGGTGTTACACAGCTGACACAGGCCAGGGCACCAGCACGAAGAAATTGTTACAGGAGGAGATCAGTCCAGGACATATTTGGAGTCCTGTATTGGATGTCGGTGGTGAGGTGCGGGCAGCGGAGGCTGCAGGGGCCTCTGTGAGGAGAGGCCCGGGCTGCCCCGTGCCGGGCGTGGCTGGTTCCAGCCGGCTCCACCACAGGGCACAGCTGGGCTCCTCAGCCACCACGGTGGTGACTCGGGGAAAGCGTGTTTTAAAAAGGTAAAAACCTCGCCTGGCAGAGGGAGGGGAAAAGTGAGAGAAACAGCTCTGCGAGCCTGGAGAAGGTGCTCCAGGCCCAGAGCTTGCTGATGACTTGTCACCTGGCCAAGACAAGCTTGCATGTACTGGGAATACCGGAGGCGTTCAACACAAGAAGTCTCCAGACACTGCAATGGGTGCCTGAAGAGGAAGGTCACAGAAAATATTTGCGGTCTGGTCTGAGAAGTTGTTTTTAATCAAGAGATAGATATTGTAAGTGCAAAGGTTTTCACAGGTAGCCATTATATCTGTGATACCAGTACTTCGACAGCATCTTTACATTCATCCTCAGTGTCCATCAAAGCCACGTGGAATGGCTGATGCTACCATCTCTAAAAAAAGAAAAACATACCATAAAACCCAAACTTCCCAGTACCTGAGGTACTCAAACTTCTTGTTACTCTTGAAAAACAGACTCCAACTCACAATTATTTGAAACCTAAAAAGCACACCGGAAGCTACTATTACTATAGATGTGTATGTTTACAGTGAAATGAAATTGTAAGGACAGGAAGATGTTGAAGGAATAGGATGCCTACAAGGGAAAAAAAGAAGAGGAAAAATAAGGAAATCCTGTATACACAAAAACAGGTACAGCCAGAAAAAGGATGCCATGCTTTACCCGAGATTGAGGTCACCCTTTTAAAAAAAACAATGCATCATCCTTCTCTAGTCTCAAATGAGATATTAGAAGAAAAGACTTCTTGAGGCCCTTTCCAGCATTGTTCTCTATGAAGCAAAGAACCATTCTCCAAAAATCCACATTATTTGGGATGCGTGTTCAGTCTGCGGAGCCGTTGGGAGGGTTAGTAGGATTGCTTTGGGCACAAGTTGATTGTGTGTGGCCTTGGAGAGTAGGAAGGCATACAGAGAAGTCAAGACAGCCAAGTTCAGCCTGTACTGTTTCACCATGCAACCTTCCAGAGTTAACCTCCCTCCAGCCTTTTCTTGTAATGAGCATGTTATAGCCACATCTCCAAGTTTGTCTCGCACCTTCCCTTTATTATTTTTGGACATAAAGGAGGAACCAGGCATTGCTTCAAGAAGGTTTGGCATCTTTCTAGATCTGTAAGCCTGTGAACTCTGCAGCATAAGGAGACCTCCATGAGCTAGATCAGTAAAGGATACAAGACCTCCTCCTGATGACAGCAGCAATGTTAGTGCTGAAGCCACAGCTGACACAGGTATTACTTAAGTGACAAATTCACAGAACCTGTAATGCAATAACCTTTGCTTTTTTTTTGTCTGGATGACGCACACACTTCCAATTTGAAGATATTAGTATTCAAAGTTATTTAACAAGTTGTTTATGTGAGCATATTCCATCCTGTTAGGCATTTCTGCTACTGCATTTACAAGGCGATTTTCATGGTGAGCAAGAGGTCATGTACTGATTTAATTTCCTGATTACAGCACTCAAACCAACATGACCAGTGTATTATGGCTGCTTCAATAAAATCTCCCTTTTGCCTGGACAGTACCCATGGACGTTCCTAAGGATGAAATTCGCCAGGGAGAAGTAGGTATCAAATACATGGAGAGGGAAGTTCTAGACAGTATTTCTTCCACCAGTAGCTGGTCACAAACATTAGACTTTGCAGAATTTCCTAGAGGTGTTGATAGATTTGATATACATGGAGAATGTTTTTCATAAAACAGCTGGATATGAAAACCTTAAAGCCACAAGCCACAGCTTCACAGGTGACCACATCAAATGAAGAGGATTTAGGGCTAAAATTGGGATTTAACACTGAGACTTGGAGCAGAACAAAGAACAAATAGTCTCAAAGAGCTAAGCAGAAGGGTAAGAGGGATTCAGAATCTCCTCCTCAAATCCAGCCTTTGGTAACAGAGGCACCAGTTAGAGGAGAAAGGACTTTTAACACTTTCATGTTCATAACTAGTAGTACATGTAATATATGTACTAGTGCAAATACACACACATATATAACGTATAACTTACTCCAACCACTTCCAGAATCCCTTTTGTAATTTGATTTTGCTGTTCTATTTCAGCTCTGACCAGCATTCTCCTAGGTCCATGGACATTTTTTATCCATTCACCTCCTTTGTGTCCACTTGCTGTGGACTCCTCAAATTCCTCTTTAAAAAAAAAATAAAAATCTTTCTGGTTATCTTCCTATCTTTGTCTTCTTAAACATCCATCCACCCATCCATCTCACCCCCTCTAAATGCCTCTTTTCTTTCCCCACTCCTTCCATTTTTCCACTTCATTTAGTGTGGCTGTCTTTGGTGATAGAGCCAACTTTCACAATTCCTGTCTTTCCCTGTTACTTTTCCTACCTCCCATGTTGCAATTTTTTGCCCTGCAATTTTTGCCTTGTGTCTATCACTGGTCTAGGAGCTGAATAGCCAAAGTGATGCAGACAAGACATCCAGTTTCATCACCTGATTCACAGCATGACTCCACAAACAGTGGTACCAGTGCAGCTGAGGGAGTAAGGAACTGCTGTACAGGGGCTTGCAATTGGCAACACTATGTCGCACCCTGAATTTTTCCTCTTTCCCTTGCCCCTATCTTCCAGATACTCACATGTAAGAGACATCACTGCAGGCTCTCCTATTGCTTTTAGTAATAACAGAGTACAAAACCTTTTAAATAAAGGCTACAAACGTCTAACCCTCTAGCTACCTTGACGATCCATCCGGCCAGATCAGTGCAGCATTATCACAGACAAGGCTTTTAAAACCAGATTTTGATAATGTGTTTGTATCTAGACATCCCATTATCATGATTTTTTTTTAACTACCTCTCTATTTTATATCCACATCTCTTTCCGACAGGAAGCTATTTCTGATATATACCCTAGAAGTTCTCCTAATAGTATTTCCCTTGTGTACGCAATTAATCCACCCTCCTTGCTTTCTCATTCCTTGTATTTGTAGATTTAAAATCATGTCTGTTTCTTTTTCCTGCTGAAACCGAACAGGCAATGCTCAAAAAAAGAGCAGATACCACCCTGTCAACAAAACTTCTCCCTGACAGACAGCTACATCTAAGAACACATTCAAAGGATCATACTGAAACTTCAGACACTGAAAGTAGAGTAAGGCATTTTTCCTATTTAAATTCAAACTTTACCTGCATTGCTATTGTGCTCAGAAGACAGGACAGAAAAAGAAAAAAATCAAGGAGGCACATAATGCTGAACAGCTGAAAAGGGATAAGAATGAGAATGAACATCTGATGTCCCTGGAAAAAAAGAAATTCAGTGTACTCCATGCACATTTGGATACTTTCTCTGAGAAACCAAAGCAGAGTCTGGCTAGGAGAACAAAACAAATAACTGCATTTAGTTGTGCTCTTAAGTGCTGCAGTATTCTATTGATTTATGTAGTTCTGACACTAAGTAATTCAGTGCAGATTTCCTTAATCTTGCATTTAGGATTAAGCTATGTAATAACCATTTCCAGTACAAAATTAGAAGTTCACTAAATCTGTTCTAGCATACAGTTTGCTTGATGCTTTCAGAGAATTTACAGAAAAACACCACATGAGCTCACAGCTGTGAGTATAACTCCCATTTTAACATGATGGTATTTCAGAAGTAAGACTGTTTTAAAGATTGCTATAATATATTGTGATCATCAGATTATAGAAGCACACAAAAGGCCAAAGGGATAGTATGTTTATACCTCTTCCTCCATTTCACAGCGTGCTACACAGGAACACAGTGTAAGTTTTAAAAGAATCATGCTGCTGTGTGAAGCCAGTGTAACTTTCTTTCCTGAAGACCAGTAGAGGTGCAGCTAGAAGGATAAGTAGATATGATCAAATGGTTGGAGCAGTACACCTTGTCAGGCGCTGACAGATGTTTTAATCATTGCACTGATACACAGCTTGGGCACAAAGCACCAGGTTTCTGTTGCACTAGAACAAATAACTTCTTAAAACCATTCATTTCACTTTGCACATCCTTCAGCCTTTCAAGGGTTCCTTGGAAAGGAAGGCAGTTGTCACTGAAGACTAGGTTAAGCAGATCTAGGTGTAGGGAAGATATATCACAAAGGGAGCAACATGTTCAAAGACAAACATCTACATGGTGCAGTGTGTATTCCAGAGGCATCAGCTCATTTCCTGAGGTCGTTATAATCCTGTTGAAAATCTTCACTGATAATTTAAATCATGAAATCATTTAAAAAAATCCTGTAACATATCCAGAAACAAACCAACTGGCACCAGGGCAAGGAAACAAGAAAATTCTACTCCTGGTAAAAGAAGGAAAAGAAAAGTCATCATAATCAGTTTATAAAGTCAATAAAACTATACTTCATTGGAGGAAAGCACCAGGAAGCAAATAAGTAAACAAAGGGAAGAGAAAGTGAGCTGTCTTGAAAAAGAAGTATGGAGTTGAAAAAGTTCCTGCTTTGATTAGCCAGGGCTGCTAGATATTCAGTCAGTTTAGGATTGACTTCTGGGTAGTGTCAGACAGAGAACTGAGAGAAGTCTTGCTTAACAGGTTAATTATTTCTTCAAGATCCCAAGTGAGAAAGTTAGGATGCTGGCAGCCAAGAATAACTACTGTTAACTATTGTCGTAGAATATTAAGAATTTTAGTGGGATGTTGTTTATTTTAATTTCTTTCATAACTTTGTTTTCAGCTCTGTACTCAGAAGTACATTAGCTTTAATAAAAAGGACTTGCACTGTTCTCAAGAACTACAAGAGTTTAGGTGAAGCTACTTGATACTTCATCAAAGTTAAGGAGTCTGGTAGAAATAGCATATGGGTACAATACTCCTGCAAGTTCAGGCGAGTTTGAAAGTGTCAGGAATTAGGACATGCATCTTAATAATTTGCAGGGAAGTTTGATGCTGCAAATGCCAAGTTCTGAGAAAAAGCCCCTTGCAGATCCCAGCTGGGAGGGAACAGGCAGCTAAAAGGCAGGTCACAACCTATCTCCCAGATGCCTGCCCCAGTACCCAACACTACTATATTTGCTCTGGTTGTGGAAAGAAACCTACCACTTCAAGTTATACTTCAAACACCTAGAATAAAAGATCACCTGTCCTTAAAATCAAACCTTACTACTAGTAGAGCGCCTAGGATCACAGGTAGGGATGCATTAATGGCAGCTTGACAGCTGAGCTAGTGATTTACCTGGTTCACCTTCTTAAATAAAAATTTTGTCAAGTTGAACAAGATCATTTACATCCATCTAAGGAAACCCCTTCTTTATTGGCCAATATTCAATGTGACAGCAGCCCTTACCAAAAATTAATACAAGTCCTACATGACCTCATAACCTAGTAAATTCTCTTGACTTCATCTCCCTCGCCCAAATTACTTTACTCATTCTGAAGTCTAATACCTATTGAGATGGTGTTATCAACTGAAATTGCAGGGAAACATAATTAGCCAGGCTTCTCATGGCAGTGTTTTATTGCCTTTACAGATAGTGTTTCATTCTATTTATGACTACCAACACAACAAATCTTATGGGACTGCCCTATTTTGGTAATTGTCTGAGCACATTGATTTCTTACTAGCAATATTGCTCAAATGGTATAGGTCTGAAGGACACTAAACAAGAACAAAACAAATCAAGACAGTTATTACAGCAGCAGTGTAATTTATTTACTATTCTCCCCATGCCCCTCCCCAGTAAAAATAAGATTCTTTTTGTTACAGACCAGTATGACAGCAGATGTTAAGTGATTTTATATGCCCATAGATTAATTCCATTTCTTCATACCAATGTAAACACAGAATAAAGGCCTTTTGTTATAAACACAGACCATGAACAGAATATGGTTCACAGTATAAGAGGGGTCATACATGATAAAAAGTGGCAGATAACTGATGTTTAACTTAATTTCCAGTTTACTGAACAAGCAAAAAGCTGTTAGCTTATTCCACAATAAACAGCAAGCGAGAGTATAGGACATCTAAACTGAAAAAAAAAAAAAGTCACACTTGAGGTGAAATAACTTGGTTAATTCTCAGTTTTTTAAGTATCTAGATAATCCCCTAAGATCTTTCAGTTGGATCATTCAATTGGCTTCATGGTGCCTGAAACACATACCCTTGCACACCAGCTCTAGTATATCTCCAAATATATCTAGTGAATGATTCCAAAAACCATTTCTGAGAATGAGTGCATTTATTCATCACTGAGTTGATGGAAATACATTGGGGAAGTCTGGACAGTGCCTTAAATGTTTCATAATCTGTATGAATCTCTCTTTCTTTTTCCAAAGCAAACAGTTCCTAGGCAGTCACTCAGGGACTTAAAAATGTACCATCAGATGAGCCATATAAATCAAGGAAAGTTTAAGATCTAAAACCATAGAAATAAAATACAGTTCAAGTTGTAAGAAGTGGCAGGACATCTTTCAAGTACCAATGCATTGTGTCTCAATTGTACTGAAGGACAGTAACACATAATGGTGCAGAAATAACATAACTCATTAACATCAATACACAGTAGTAGGTAATAAAATTATTCAGAGCCGCAGTGTCATTAATCTATGCCAAGTGACACAAATGAAACTGAACATCTGAAGACAATATTGCAGGAAAAATCTAAATTGAGAACATGTCAAAGAATCTGAGCTGCATGCAAAGCACATTGTTGTTAGTCTCCTCAACCAAGTAGCGCTGGCATTTTAATCATGGCATAACATAGGTTTGCAGAGCCAATCTTATGCAAGACCAGCTATAATCCCACTGTAGCTGCACCTTCACCTCTTTCCACTTGAATTCCCCGAGAAGCAGGAGAGCTTGGTCAGATGAGCAGGGAGAAAAAGGCCACATTTCTCAGATACACTGATGCAATATCTGGAGCTGCAGTGGGTCCTGGGCAAAATGTGCTGCTTAAGGGGTGCCTGCTGGTGATCAGCATGGGACAAGAGCTGGGAGGTGGGGTAGATTTTGCCATAGAAAGGTAGGACCATACAGAAATCGGGGCAGGTGTAGACAGGAAACACCAAAACAAGCTGGAAACTGGGAGGTGGCAAGCTGAGGTGGATCCATAGCAATTTGCCATGTGAAAGAGCAGGAGAACAAAGGTGGCAGAAAACCATCACAGAAAGCAAAAAACATAGTAGGGTTCAGCTTAAGGTACCCAGAGAGGGTAAAAAAGCAAGCAGAACCTATGTTCAAATTGTATATAGTGTTGGGACCTGAAAGGGTGAATGAGCTTTTATTTCAACATACTGAAAACTAATCTCGTGGCAGCAGAAGAGATTAGCAACAGAAAAGATAAATGTTAGACTGTCATTAGACTTTTGGAACTCATTGCACACATTCCTGCTGTCATATTTCAGCATCCCATTAGAAATCACCGGTATTAAAGGCCATTCCAAAGTGGGACCTTCCTGAAAGTGTTTTAGAGCAATACTGATCTCTCACGATGACAGGGGAAAAACCTCAATTTGCTCATGAGACTGCTTCTGCTTCAGCTTCTAAATTAATCTGGGACCAAATGCCCAAAGACAGACACACAGTGCTAATGACAGAAGCCTCTTGCTTGTAAGAAACAGCATTTTTTTCTAATTAAAAAGAAACCCAGCACATGATATAAGGGAGAGGTTGATTACCTAAGAGGCTGGTTCAATAGCTGGAGTTGTTGTAGCAGCCGTGGGATTCCCAGAAGTGATGCCGCAAAGAATACCAGTTCAGCATTGCTTACTGCACACAGAAATACTGGATCCTACCGTCCATCCCAGAAATGGGAGCCTGGTTTCTTAGTCAAGGAGATCTCAGAAAGATGATCATCATTCCTATTTTTAGTAAAAGGTGAAATGCTGGACCCTAGCATCTTTGGCTATCTTCAAACAGAGGACTTCTCTTTAGTAGGAGAAAAAAGGTGATTAAAGACTTCCTGCATCTTGACTATCTATGAACTCAAAAGTGACGGTACAAAATTTGGGTGTTTTAGGCTTTTCTTCAATCTTTTAAAAATACAGTATCCCACCATTGCTATGAAAATTAGAAGAGAGCTTTGCTCTGACGCAGAGCGTGATCCAGTGGCTTGAAGACTCAGACTGTTTGGGTCTTCTGGGTTTGGCCATGCAAAGCTCCTGACCCTCAAGTGACTGTAGATCTGCCTTTTGATGGTGTTTATCCCATAGCAGATGCAACATAAGGAGGCATAGTAAAGGAGCCTCTGTGCATATGAAGAATGCATAAAGACACATCTTAACCTCAGTGTGCTTCCATGGAGATGCGGAAATCCAGCAAGCATGGAGCCTGCTAGAGAAGAAATGTTAGTTTGATCCTACAGCTGTGTCCAGCCATTAAAAGTGTCTTTTTTTTTTTTTTTTTTTTTTCAGTGTGCTCCAAGTAGCAATATCCTTCAGAGTTTTTATTGTGATGGGGTAATCCCAGTTTCACCTTCTTGTAACTCTTCCCAATATGGGGCAGGGGAAAAAAAATAACAATGATAAAAAAGTCACTATTCTGGCCCCCTAGTCTCCCTAGATTCTCACTATCATGAGTGGAGACAGAAAGACTCCTCCAAATCTTGATTCAGAGCTAGAGCCTAATTTAGCTAAACTGTGTTACTTATTTTGTTCGTTTTGTTGGATGTTATCCCATTAAACCTTTTATTTTATTTCCAAGAATACTGCCATTGCTCACTCCCACATGTTTTATATGCCTCCTTGGGCACTGCTCTTGGTAGGAATTTCACATTGTTCATGAAATTCCAGCCTGTGCACAGAGCCAGCACCCAGCCCATGTGTGGTGCAAGTTTTACTTTACAGGCGACCAAGGAGACTTGTTTGCAGAAAGCCCTCTGTACCTCCCAAGTTGAATTGTTCTCTTCTTCCTTTTTGGCAGCATAAGGCTGTTCCCAATTTTTTACGTTCACTTTAACCTTTTAAATCTATTCATTGAGGCACTAGCACACTTTCTGTGAAAGCACACTGGCCTCAGTCCTACAAGGAATGCTTTACTCAAGTGTTTAACTACATAATCAGTCTTGCTTAATAAAAACTGACATATTAAATCCTGTTTCTGCTGAAGTACACTATGTTGATTCTCCTGGTGATTATTTGATTGTAATGTCAATAAATCCGTCACCAGGTTAAAAACAAAACAAAATAAAAAACCCAGTTAATGTGGACAAGTGTCAGAATCCTAACATGAGGAAAGCAGCATATCAAAAGGCCTGGAAGGAAGGGTGTAAGGCCTTGTTTAGTAATGATTGCCTTCTTACCCTCATTTGCTCACCAGAAACAAAGCAAGCCAACTTCTCCAACTACCAATCAAGATGTAAATATGTGGGAACAAGGATTCCCTCCCTGGGAATAACTGCAAGACAAAAAACCACCAGTTTCAGCTGGTGTAAAATTGGAAGTCACATATACCACTTTGCAGACAATCGCAGCCAAGAAAGAGGCAGCTCTTTTTCCCCTGTGTTAGTAACTTCCTGAGCTGCAGTTACTATGTTCATGTATCAGGGTGAAGATAGATGAGACCCAGTCTTTGAAAAGCAAACAATAAGTGTATGAAGGATGTTGTCCCTTTAAACAGAAAAGGGTTAACTATCTTTCATTTCACAGCAGAACAATGAAGTAACCAGACGACTCCAGGCTTTCTTCATAACAGTGAGTTACAAGAACAGCTTGGGCTTGCGGTCAGTATTGAGAAAAAGAACTCTGCTTTCCCAAGCTTGCAACAGACTGCTCATTTTTTCTGGAGTGCAGTGGGAAATCCTAATGTTGTAATCATAGTCAATGCAAAACAAAAACGTTGATAAAACAAAGAAGAATTACTGATCAGATCTCTGATCTTGCATCTTCCTAATGAGAAAAAGAAACAGACATGGGTAACCTACCCTGTCTACATGGTTCTTTGTGGCTTGAAGGAAAAAAAAAAATCTCAAAAAATCCAAAAGAAGGAAAAGGCTTTCACAGAACCCAACTCATTTAATTTCTCTTCACATGGAAAGTTGCAGCTTTCAATTTAGGAATGATTCGCTATACTTTCAATAAGCTACAAGAAAAGGCTTTTCACATAGAACCACTTCTAAAAAATTATTCAGCACCCCAGCAGTCTGATTCCCACCCACCAAGGCTGCAGCACAGCACCTAAAGTGCATGAGCAAACACCTGAACTACACTGGGCCACGTGTCTGCACAAGGCCAAGCAGGGGCTGGGCACTCAAAGATGGCAGTGAAAGACTGCACAAAGCCTTCTCTGTCATCACCTGTGAGCAGCTTTTCTGTGGTGGGCTACAGACATCAACCATGCTCACCAAGCACTGCCAGTCACACTAAAGCCCCTGCAAGGAAGGGAGCTGCCTCAGCTATATTTCCTCTGATCTAGCACCTCACGTGCTCCCTGGGGTTTCCAGGTAGAAATGCCACCACAGTGCTTCTCCACTCTGAACTCAAAGCCCAACTGGCACCACCTTGCAGCATCTCACCCTGCACCTTCGTTGGTGGCATGATCTAATTCTTATGCTATAGCTTAATGGCACTAAGTCAAGAGGGCAGCCATTCAAAGGGATCTTCTCACAGTAACCACATTGTTACCCTGAACCAAGTGGGACAATTGTCTGAGGCCCTACAGTGCCATTTCCCAAAATATTTGCTATTTTCAGGTTTGTACTTGTCTGTCAAGAAAGATTGCTTTGCAACCCCAGGGCTTAACAGTGATTTTCTTAGCACCCTTGAGGCTTCCTCTGGGAACAAACCTGTGGCAGATGCCAGAGTCTAGCTCGCTCATTTTTTTAATGCTGTAGTTCTAGTTTCCCCTTTCTGACAAAGTCCTGTTGTGTAGTTTCTCCTCTCAAACATATACAACCAAGTGTATCCACTGTACCACTCCCCCATCAATTGACCTTTCTTAGCTAGAGGAATTTCTTCAAGAAACATCATCTTACTAAACACTTTATCTAATGAACTCCTGCAGAAATATTGCCTCGACCTTCAGTTGACACCTCATCATAAAAGCCAACTCCTGCACAGCCTCTACGATACCTTACACACCCACTTCCATTGCAGTAGACATCAAGACGATGTTTTTGACCAAGGAAAATAATAAAAAACAACTCTCCTCTCCTATATGTCCATTTAAACATGGAGTACTTAATGGCATGTGGGCTAGTCACTTACAGCACTTCAGACACCTTCTATACACCTACAGAAATGGCAATTACCATACTTTGCAATGAGATTTGCAATCAGTTGGCCACTTCTCCTATGTCATCATGATTAACATATTCACCAGTACTATATATCAATAGCTTTCATTCTGCTGGGTGCCTCACTGAAACATGGGACTTATTGTAACATCCATTACGCTTACAGCATGGAGCTAAGGTTCTGCTGACTTGGTTCTGAACCCCTCCTGCAATAACTCACTGCTGACCATTCAAAGCTTGTTTCCAAGGAAATATTGCAAGGACTACATGAGCCTAAGATATGCAGACCACAAGTAAACCCACAGCTTGAGAAGGTCTTGCTCAGTCAGTACTCTTAATGCAGTCATCCTAAAGGAAACCAGAGCCATTTTAGCAAGCTATGGTGACAGACAGCAACTAAGTTTTACAGCCTTACACCAAATTTATGGGGAAGTAAATTCCGGTACAACCCCAAATTTCAGTGATAATATTTCCTCAGATTTAACTTTCATCCAGCAATTTGTTCCTCTGATGGGGAGCTGGAACTGCCTTTACAGATATGTCCGTAATGCACCACAAAAGCTCTCCAGGCTGGCTCTCACAAGCCTGACCACTGCTTTGCAGACAGTCCTATGCACCTCGGAAGCACAGCAGACTTTTTCTGTGTCCTAGACAATTAACTGCCTCTTAGGGGCGTACTTATGCCACTTTTGGTTTCAGATCCATCAGTCTTCACACTGTCATTCAAGCCACTTGCCCACATGACAAAAATGAGCTGGCAGTTCATATGACTAGACTACAATAGCATGCCCATTGCTCTAGATCTGGGCTCCTTCCTGTGCAAGGCCCCACGAGAGGGACAGCAGCACATACAGAACCTCATTTGACATGGGAGTAACATGCAGCAAAAGATTTGCCTGCCCAAAACTCCTTGTGGAGGAAGAGCTTAAGAGCATCTGTCAGACCTGACAAGTCTGTTCTTTTGCCTCAGGAAGAGTTCATGTAATTATTTAACTACATCCCTAAGTATGACATCAATGAACCTGTAAAAGCACAATCAGATAACAAGGTGCTCCAAGACCTGTGAGGAGGACAGGAAAACCTCAAGACACATTTTCCATGTTTTGCATTTAAAAGAGCCTGGATAATTCATAAGAAGCGAAAAACCTGTTTCTTACCAAGATCTGATGAGCTAGCTTAGCACTATTAGCCCACAGAAGCAGCAAGGTAATACAGCTCAACTAAATACTCTTCCTTTTTAAATTAGGCAACAGTAAATTACCTCATATTTCCTGGTGACCAGGAGTGCATGTACAGAAAGTTGCAGTCCAGTTATAACTCATGCTGTACTCACTGAATGTTTAGTCAGACCCCAGATGTCATCTGGTATCTTGAGGTGTTATGGACAGTGTGAGGTGTCCATGAGCAGGGCCAGTCCCATATCACACAGGACAGCTTCTTCACTCCTTAGAACTTGCTCCATCTCCATGCAATTAAGTTAAAAAAAAAAATAGCTCTCTGTCTTCAGGAACAGATTTGGTGGCTTGCTCAGCATTATAAGCCTTACCTAAATCCTTTGCAAGCAGAAAATAAAATTCTCAAGCCAGTTATGCTGATGCTATCAGTAATATTGGCCAATAAGTACACCATCACAAGCTAGCTTAAACTATACATGTGACATGTGGAAACATAAGCAGGTAGATGCATTAACAAGTACTTTTTACATTTGGATTTTGCATGGAAGAAAATGTTAGTATATTTCTAAGTCTGGGAGGAAAAAAAAACAGAGTGCTATGTTTTTTCCCTGGTTTTAAGGATAAAAAAACAAAAAAAACTTTCTTCAACATTTTTCCTTACTTTGAGCTCTGTAAGATTTTTGTCTAGGAATTAGATTTGGTTCTAAACTACCTCTAATTTTATTTATGTAAGTGTGGAATAAGTGAGTATTTCTATCTTATGAACACTCAAGATAAACATATTATACTAATTCATCATGTTGTAGCATGTGTTCCATAAACTCCAGGAAATACCATCATCTTAAATGCATGTTTCATTCAGGATCCCAGCTCATTTCCAACATAGCAAAAAAGGATGAAATCATAAGAACTAATAATCAAAGACACTTTTATGAGTCCCAGTGCTCCTGACTCTCCAAGTTCTGTAACAACAGCAGAAACTCACTTAGAGAATAATGATGTTCTCAATATTTTTTTCCTGTTGCTGCCATTTATACAGTCCTAAGGGTGCTGTCTGGGAAAATAACATGAGCTACTACAGAACAGCTTGTTGTCAGCATTGAACGTCTGCCTAAGTGAAACAGAGATCAACCTGAAGTGCACTTTGCAAACTCTATCTTCAGGCCTCAGGTATATGTTTGATGGCAGGAATTCTTCAAACAGCTGGAGACATTGCCTCCTCCCTGCTCCCAGCTGCTCCTCTCTGCTCCCACGCCACCCCCTGCTCTCTGCAAACTGAATTGAGGCAGCAACCTTTCAAGCAAGTGCTGTAGCTGAACAGTTAACACTTTCTCTACATCTTCCCTCCTGCAATATGGAAGATCCAGAAGTAATTTTAGGGATACTAGGGCTAGAGGAACAAGTGGATAGTGTACCTCTTTTCTACCAACAGGCTTCCCAGGTAAATGGCAGATGATCATTGTTATCTTATGTCAGATGAGTCAGACAACTTCAAGTCGAATGAAATATCTACTGCATCAAAAGTTATTTTGTTGGGTATGTTACGAAATATCCACCATGTGGCACATGCCATTAGTGGCATTGGCTTGCTACTCCTCTTAGTCAGATAAATCAGTTAAGTTTATGCAGATGATAGTAAAATTGCACCACTGTAAAACTGATATAGCTAGGAGGAGAAAGACTCATTGTATGCTGCCATTGACCTGTTAACCACATGTAGCTAACAGCAACTATTTCACGTGGTGTGCTTTTTTCTTCCATGTTCACTGCATGATGCATTTCCCTGTAATGAGTATCACTCCTCAGGTTTCAGATCTATGGTTCTTTGGAGAATAGGTGAGACAAGCTGCTTACTACCACCAGGCATATATTTTGGAGCACAAGCTATTCTGTTATTCAGGAAGTGCTGGAAAAACAAGGAAGTCATTCCACTGAATCCCACCCCACAGCCCTCTCTGGACAGAGGCAATAAGTTGTTGTAGGCACTCTGATAATGCCCTCCCTCCTTCATTCCTCTGGCACTTTCAGAAACTCTATGTTAACCTTCAGGGGTCAGTTCTCTTAATGAGGTGAATAAACTGTTTCATCCATTTGCTTTCAGTTGATGAAATTACAAAAATAATCTTTGTGGATTCATGAGTCCTTTTGTGCTCCTCCTTATAAGCTGCAAAATAGATCATTTATGCTGCACTTAAAAGTTACATAATTGGTTAGGTACTGAATTGCTAAAACCCTAAGAAGGGGAGCAGATAAGCATGGGGGAGCGGAAGTGAGCTTATGTACATAAAGATGCAGCATTTTCCAGGTTACCTTTCACTATCTATTAAAACACTGCAATAACTCAGGGACCAGCATTGTTTTCATTTGCAGCTCCACATACAAAAGCAATCAATCCAAGCAAAGTTATGCACACCAACAACTGGATACTGACTTCAAAGGCCTTTAATTTGAAGATGAGAAAATTTCTAGTCAGTGTGCAATTCCAGGCTTCACCATACACCACACCCTTCATTGGCATACCTCTCGCAACGGACTGGGCTGCCCTACTTGCCTCTTTTCTCCATGAGATGGACTCCTTCCCTGCATGGCTGTGTATTAAACTCCAATGTAGCCATCTTGTACCACACACCATTTACATAGTCAGAATATGAGCAGTATGAGACTTAAATGGTCCAGCCAGCGTTTAGACAGCACATCATTTCTGGCAAATAGTCTTGTTAAAAGGGTGACAGTTGATTTTCAGACAGTGCATTTTCCTCATAAAGATCAAGAGAGACTAAAAAGACAATCTCTGAAGGACAATATAGATAACTCCTACTGATTTGTCTCCAGGGGAACCAATATCTCTATTGACTGCAATATTTCCTCCTAAAATTTGTGATTTCACTTTTCATCATCCGAGTGTTACATGTTTCCTTAGAGTTGTAAACAATTTTGTTTGCATCTCATCTCTTCAATTCTGTCTTAAAATGTTGTTCTTTCCAGTTTAGCAGCACATCACTTTAAAGTGCTCTGCTTGTGTGCCAAATGTACCCACAGGCATCAGATCAACTAAAACCTTGAATATATATTAAAAAAAAAAATCAACTTCTCTGGAATTTCCACTTGGCCAGAGCTAGTCCACACAGCCTTTCTTCCAGTACTCAATTATGATGAAATTAAGAAGTTTCCAGACAATTCTTCTCCTTCGTCATTAGCAGTACAGTGTAAATTCAGATAAAACTATTTCTCCATCCTACAGGTCTGCTGTGCTTAACTATCTCAAGTAGACTGAAAAAATTTCAGTTGAGTACTCCCAGTACGTGTGTCTCATGCTTTTCTCAAAAAATTGGAATGAAAAATGCATGTATAAAATTGCAGTCCTGGCCCTCACAAAGTACATATGAAGATGATCTTAAGAGAAGAGTAGCATTTTTAAAATATACAAAAAAAAAATGAACAGAATATGTTCTCAGTCAACATTGGTTTAAAACTATTGGTTCTAGCAGCCTCTCAAATATTTAAGACTCAAAAGTTTTCGCTAGTGCTGAGGTTATTTTGTATGGCCTGGCTTATTTGATATCCAGACAGGTCTGCCTCTAAAATGTCAGAACTGCTCCATCTCTAAAAATCGCCACCCCCTAAAGAATTTTCCCATGCAGAACTTGTCACCTCAAAGCTGTTGTACCACCATCATACGTAACCTCTATTAAGAGAGAGGAACACGGAGCATGCACCATTCTCATTTCGTTATCTGTATCAAACAGTGTTTACTGCCAGGTTACTGCCCACACAGTCATAAGGCTGCATTAACACTCAGTAAAGAGTTTTATTTATTGCCTGACCAGAAGATGGCCCTATACAGCCATGTCCAGAGGACAACAGCATTTTTTTTTTTTTTCTTCTTTCAAAATTAAGCAGGGACAATGAGCACACCTGGGGACAAAAAGTGCAAGAAGCAAGAAGTTCCCTGACTTACCTCCTCCTGATGCCTTAATTAAATATTCTCTTAATGAATTACAAGCTCTGAAAGCTGAAGGCCTCTCCAAGGAGAAAACAGCAGAAACTTCTCCCCAAACCTGGTTGATAAAAACAATATCTAAAAAAAAATATCTGAAGTTTTGTAAGAGACATGGATCCCAGCCACAGAGCTTTTTAGATGGGTGAAACTAAAGATAACTTGCTTTTGTCTCACTTGTTTCTGCCTGTAGACGTAAGTTTTGTCAATTTTGCCTTACAGTAAATTAAATTTATTCTTCTCTAGAACCACGATGTTGATCTATTAAAATGTTGTTTCAAATGGGCTGGTACCAACCACAGGACCTGGAGGTCCCTGTTCCCAGGAAGGGCAGTCCATAGAGACTGAAGTCACCGTTCACAGATGTTTCAGAGGCATCAGGGACACCCCATGACTCATTCACTGACCAGTTACTGATGACTTAGCATTAATTTGTGCACTGAGCTGTCTGCAAATTGGTATGGGAGGGTGCTATTAGCCAGGCCATTATTGGTAGCAGCAGATTATGACAGTCCTTTAAGCAATTCCATTGAATTCAGAACCCTTTGAAAATCCTGGCTTCAGAAGCGGACTCTGCAAAGTCAGGAAGCTCTAAGAGACACACATCTGCAGTAAGAGCTGGCTTGCAGATCTGGCTAGCTCCCCCCCTCCCCCCCCGAAGGATGTCAGTTAGCATTACACACATACAAAGTATTTGCGTGGAGCAAAGCTCAAAGCTAGGGCACAGGTGCTACACAACACCTAGACGGACTAATTCACTGAGTCAGTACAACCTTGAGGCAGTTTCTTCCTTTTTGCTTTCTTCTGCAGCTGTGGCCCAAACACAAACTTTCTTCCCCCCACTTCATTGCCATTTCAGGTTGACGCGTTATGTGTATGGCCTCATTTCTGACACGCTTCCCAGAAGTGAATGATAAGAAGTATTGCACTTTCATGGGTCTCAGACAGAAAGACAACCCACATGCACACCCCATGACCTGTACAGGGTGAAATAAGTAATTTAATTAATAAATTCACATTTTGGCAAAGCACATAAAACTGGTAGGGCATTGCCAGCAGGCTTTGGGCCAAGTGTCTTTGTCATCCCTGCCCAAATTCCTCTATGGACAGCAGTTTCTTTAGTTCTTCCCAGCTGTGAAGGAAAGCTGGGAAATCGGACTGTGATCCAGTTTCCAATGCACACAGTTTAATCCATTTCCATTAGGTAAAGCACACAAGACCAGATGAAGTAACATCAGTTTTCCAGGGTAAGCCTGAGTGCTGTGTTAAATCAGAACCTGAATACTCATTACTGTGAAGAAAATTAATTCACATTGGGGAGGTTATGATCAGCACATCCTTCGTTTGTAAGTTTTGCTGCCAAGGAAATATGTAACTGAGCAGAGACGGGCAGACAGTTCTTGAAACACAGGAGGAACCCAGCAAGCACCAGAAGGTCCTCAGTCAAAGCACAGGAGCACATCTGAACTGATTCCCTAGAAGTACTGAGTTGAAATTAGCTTGACAGAAAAGGTGGAAGATTTTGGGAAAGGCAGGTTTAAACATGAGACTATTGTCATGGCTGATTATTCTGTATTTACTTGTGTCAGAATGGCTTAGCATTAGCGTAGTCACTAGCAGTTTACGGGTGGTGGGGGAAGGTTTATGTTGAGGAAACTGTGATGCCTGTGGTTTTTATATAACAAAATAATACTGATGAAACTACAGTCATCAATGCATTCCTAAAATTTATGTTTGCTAAATTCACATTAATGTACCATGTCTAGAGGCACTCTAACTTCTATTTCTATCATTTTCCTATTCTTTACAAGCTGCTAGAAACTGTACTTTTCAAATTTTTAAAGGCACCATTGCTTATAACATCCAGAAAGAGATAGGAGGCAGGAGAGTTCACATATGTTCTTAAGAGACCATAACAAGAGGGAATAAAAAAGAAATCCTTCAGCTACATTAAATACTTAGCATATAAAAAATTAGCCAAGTTGGAAATGTCTGCCAATTACATGGCCAAATTAAATACATAAATAATTTGTACAAGATGATTGGTACTAAGTTAAACTCCCATCTAAAGGGTTGTGAAATCGCAGATGGGAGAAGTGAAATGAGGAGGAGGTGCAAAGTTAACCCTGATTATGTCTTGTTTGACTTGATGATTTGAACAGCTAATCCTTTGCTAACATATCTGTTTTCAGAGATATCTCATTTTTATAAGGCTGAATCACTTTTGCCTAATGTTATATGCAGGATGGTTTTGATCTGATCTCAGGTTTGGGGGGTGGTGGCAGGTTGTTTTACTCTGCTTCAGATTAATGAATCTTTAATCACATTGATGGGGGAAAGTTAATAGAAAAATTAATGAAAACACAACATTAGTGGCTGTGATGTGTAATGAATAATAATAAGGAGAACAACAGATGCAGTCTGTTTGATGGCCCAATTTAAAATACTTCATGCCCAATTACAGACACACTCATTTTCTATAAGGCAGACAGTTGGATAAGAAATAGATTATAATTTTCTGCTTTATGACTACTATATAGAATACCTAAGGTCATAACATGGATGACTTACAGAAAACAATAGTTCTCATAGGACAGATCTATGACAAGGAGCCCCAGTTCTCACCTGGCAGGCAAAGATACAACCAAGAGGACCTCAGGTAGCTTTGTGAAGGAAAAACACTAAAGGCGAGTCTTATTTTACAAAAATCACCACAACCAGAAGAGCTTGTCCTTGAATTGCATCACCCAGATGCAGATTTCCTGGTTAAGAGAGGATGTTGGGGTACAATCATGTCCTGCACAGCTACATACTCCCCCTTCTTCACTCCCACAGGAGCAACGTCTGTCCCTGCTTCACCTTCACTGCTTCTCTTGCACAGGGGAAACTTCCCCCTAGAGAAGGGCCAGCTGAACGCCCTTCATGCTTCATTTTGGTGACATCCTCTTTTGGATGTCCTAGGTAGCTATCCCTCTTACCCAGGCAGAAATACAGTTCTACTTTACACAAGGAACTCCAGGATCTCCATATTGTCTCTACTCCACAAACTCCCTCTGATTTCAGTTATAAAAAAGAAAAAAACCCAACACAAGTAGCAAAACCAAAAAAGCCATAAAATGAGGAATGACCCAAAAAACAACCACCCCCTCATAAAAGGTCCAGATCTAAATATTCAGTTCAAAATAGCAAAGGACAACATTGTTATTTCAGCTTCCTCTATTGTAACCCACAATTTGAAAATTCTACACCAAATGTATCTGAAGACAAAATTAAAAGTGTGTTCTTTACTCCTCTGTTTTCACAGGGGTCCGTTCAGGGTTTGGGTTGTTGGTTTTTTGTTTGTTTGTTTTGGTTTTTTTTTTTTTTGTTGGTTTTGTTTGTTTGTTTGTTTTGAAGGTTTTATTGTTGGGTTTTGGGTTTTTTTGGGTTCCCCCCCGCCCCAAACTAGAACTTAGTTCAACCTCTGATGAATTGGTACTTTTGAATGAGAGAACAGTCTGTTGGGAAATCAGGGACTGGATATACTTCAGGCCCTCACACAGCAGAAGTTCAATGTTACTTTAGATAACGTGACATAAACCACTTTCTGAGTGTTTTAAAATAAGTCTGCAAAATGACAAAGTTCCTGCGTATTAGTTTCATCCAGTACAAATTTGGGTAAAGGTGACTCCTCAGGTTGCTACTGGTAGCTGAGAAAAGTCTTTGAACCCAACGCTAACTGTATCTGCCTGTTGTCTGCACAGGGGCAAAACACCTCAGAGAAACAATTGTTCGAATTGCTAAACCCACCTGAATAGCACTGAAGTGCAAGGTCACTGTTTTAACAGGGTCTTGGTTAGAGACTCTCCCTCTTACTGATTTGGGTAGAACACAAGTGCTAGGAGTGAAGTTGGAAAAAAAAAAAACTACCAACAATATGATTTAAACTAAATTACTTTTGCTTGCTACCCAGGGCAAAAATACAATGAGGTCTGAAATAGGTCAAGTCCTGTTTTATCAGCTGCCACCTTAATCAGTCTGGATGTGTGAAGCTATTAACCATCCATATGGCTATTTTATCTAAACAAGTTATTCTGTATTATTGGGAGAATCATTTTCAGATTCATGAACCTGTAAATAACTTTGTGAAAAGGCCTAGTCAGAAATGGGGGTTTGTATATTTCTCACTACATGCCCTACAGGCAAAGAAGATGACATTAATAAAGTCTTAAAATGATACATCAGCAAAAAGGAGTACGTATCAAGATTCATATCATGTTATCTCACCTAGAACAAAGATCTTAACTGCCAGTTAAACAATAACCTGCAGAGACCAAAGGAGAAAACAGGCTGTACTGAATCAGAGCAAAGTCAGTCCAGCACTCAATTCTGTCTCTGACTGAGCCCAATAGGAAACAATTTAGGAAGAGTATAAGACTGGGAAAACATATCCTGTTCCTTCTCCACAATACTCCTCCAGCCTCTCAGGATATAAGGCTCAGGGGACTTCTCAAACCAGAGACAATGCCTTTGTCTATATAATATAAAATTTTTCTTCCAGAAGTTTGTCTGTAAACTGTGGTCATCAACAGCAGCACATGACAAAGAATCCCACAGTTTCACTTCACGTGATTTTAAAAAAGCCTTCTGGGCTAAAACAGAAATAAACAAGGAAGGAGCCTCCAGAAATTATTCCTAGACAGGAAACTTCATACTATCAAGGTCCCACTGGAGCTACAGAATTTTCTAGAATCATAGAATCATTTAGGTTGGAAAAGACCTTTAAGATCATCAAGTCCAACTGCTAGCCTAGCGCTGCCAAGTCCACCACTAAACCATGTCCCTAAGTAACATATCTACCCGCCTTTTAAATACCTCCAGGGATGGGGATTCAACCACTTCCCTGGGCAGCCTGTGCCACTGCCTGACTACCCTTTCGGTGAAGAATTTTTTCCTAGTATCCAACCTAAACCTGCCCTTGAGGCCATTTCCTCTCGTCCTATCACTTGCTACTTGGCAGAAGAGACCAACCGCCACCTTGCTACAACCTCCTTTCAGGTAGTTGTAGAGAGTGATAAGGTCTCCCCTCAGCTTCCTCTTCTCCAGACTAAACAACCCCAGTTCCCTCAGCCGCTCCTCATAAGACTTGCGCTCTAGACCCTTCACCAGCTTCCTTCATTGCCCTTCTTTGGACACGCTCCAGCACCTCAACGTCCTTCTTGTAGTGAGGGGCCCAAAACTGAACACAGTACTCGAGGTGCGGCCTCACCAGTGCCGAGTACAGGGGCACAATCACCTCCCTGGTCCTGCTGGCCACACTATTCTTGATACAGGTCAGGATGCCATTGGCCTTCTTGGCCACCTGAGCACACTGCTGGCTCATGTTCAGGCGGCCGTCAGCCAACACCCCCAGGTCCTTTTCAGCCAGGCAGCTCTCCAGCCACTCCTCCCCAAGCCTGTAGCATTGCATGGGGTTGTTGTGACCCAAGTGCAGGACCCAGCACTGAGCCTTGGCCCATTGATCCAGCCTGTCCAGGTCCCTCTGTGGAGCCTTCCTACCCTCCAGCAGATCAACACTCCTGACCAACTTGGTGTCATCTGCAAACTTACTGAGGGTGCACTCGATCCCCTTGTCCAGATCATTGATCAAGATATTAAACAGAACTGGCCCCAATACTGAGCCCTGGGGAACACCACTTGTGACCAGCCGCCAACTGGATTTAACTCCATTCACCACCACTCTCTGGGCTTGGCCATCCAGCCAGTTTTTAACCCAGTGCAGAGTGCACTTATCCAAGCCATGAGCAGCCAGCTTCTCCAGGAGAATGCTGTGGGAAAGGGTGTCAAAGGCCTTACTACAGTCCAGGTAGACAACATCCACAGCCTTTCCCTCATCCACTAAGCGGGTCATCTTGTCACAGAAGGAGAGCAGGTCAGTCAAGCAGGACCTGCCTTTCATAAACCCATGCTGACTGGGCCCGATCCCCTGGTTGTCCTGTACGTGCCAAGTGATGGCACTCAGGATGATCCACTCCATAACCTTCCCTGGCACCGAGGTCAGGCTGACAGGCCTCTAGTTCCCTGGATCCTCCTTCCAGCCCTTCTTGTAGATGGGCATCACATTTGCTAACCTCCAGTCAACTGGGACCTCCCCAGTTAGCCACAACTGCTGATAGATGATGGAAAGTGGCTTGGTGAGCACTTCCACCAGCTCCCTCAGTACCCTTGGGTGGATCCCATCTGGCCCCATAGACTTGTGCGTGTCTAAGTGGTGTTGCAGGTCACTAACCATTTCCCCTTGGATTATGGAGGCTTCATTCTTCTCCCTGTCTACCAGCTCAGGGGGCTGGGTACCCCAAGAACAACTGGTCTGACTATTAAAGACTAAGGCAAAGAAGGCATTAAGTACCTCAGCCTTTCCCTCATCTTTTGTCACTAGGTTTCCCCCCACATCCAATAAAGGGTGGAGATTCTCCTTAGCCCTCCTTTTGTTGCTAATGTATTTATAGAAACATTTTTTTAATTGTCTTTTAAGGCAATAGCCAGATTAAGTTCTAGTTGGGTTTTGGCCCTTCTGATTTTCTCCCTGCAAGGATATAATGAAGTTATGTAGTCCTCCTGAGTTGCCTGCTCCTTCTTCCAAAGTTCTTAAGCACTCTTTTCGCCACCCTGAGTTCCAGCCAAAATATCTCTGTTCAGCCAGGCCAGTCATCTTCCCTGCCAGCTCATCTTTCAGCACATGGGGATGGCCTGCTCCTGTGCCTTTAAGATTCCCTCCTTGAAGGTCCAGCCTTCCTCAACTCCTTTGCCCTTCAGGACTGCCTCCCAAAGGATTCTGTCAACCAGGCTCCTAAACAGGCCAAAGCCTGCCCTCAAGAAGTCCATGGTGGCAGTTCTGCTAACCTCCCTCCTTGGTTCTCCAAGAATCAAAAATTTATCATTTTGTGACTGCTATGCCCAAGACAGCCTCCAACCATCACATCATCCACCAGTCCTTCTCTGTTCACAAACAACAGGTCCAGCAAGGCACCCTCCCTAGATTGGCTCCCTCACCAGCTGTGCCAGGAGGTTCTCTTCCACACACTCCAGGAACTTCCTAGACTGTTTCCTCTCTGCTGTATTGTATTTCCAGCAGACATCTGGTAAGTTGAAGTCCCTCAGAAGAACAAGGGCTAGCGATTGTGAGAGTTCTCCCAGCTGCTTATAGAATATTTCATCTGCCTCTTCATCCTGGTTGGGTGGTCTCTAACAGACTCCCCACCATGACATCTGCCTTGTTGACCTTTTCCCTGATACTTACCCATAAACACTCAACCCTTTCATCACCATTGTCAAGCGCTAGACAGTCAAAACACTCCCTAACATACAGAGCTAACCCACAATGGCTTCCAGGTCCTCCTGTTTGTTGCCCATGCCGCACACATTCGTGTAGATGCACTGCAGTTGGGCTGTTTTCCATCATGTAACGAAATTACTAGCTGCAACATTAGAAAGAAAAGACAATATTAACTGAAACATTGCCAGAAGACCTCCTATTTATTGGTTCTTCATAGTTCAGGTTGCCTGTAAGATACAGTGAAACATGCAGGACTTGCATAGTCCATTAATACATGGCAGCAGAACATACAAGCCCATGCCATTATAGTACATGTGCAAGAAATAAGTGAATATAGATTTGCAGTCTCAATTCTGTAATCATTCATGCAATCTAATGTACACAGGAAGCAGCCAGTTGTCTCAAGCAACACTATTTCTGCTGTTTCTGGGCGAGTTGTCATCTTTGACATTAGCTTTGCACTGCTTCAGTACGAAGTTTTGACCTACCAGGAAAAACGCTGAAATTCTTTAACAGCAAAGGCACATGAGCTAGCGGGGCACAGGTGGCAGGATAGTATATGGTACACCAAAGAGCATGATTACTGCCAGGTCTTTATCAGTAACAGAAGATGAGGCTGATGAAGAAGGTCCTACTTTTCAGTGGAAGCAAAGTGTTTGGTCATGGACAACACTGAAAATAGAAAACAAACCCACAAGGCTTATTTGACCCTGACAATCTTTCCAATATTCTCCTATCAGACTGTCACGTGCAGGTTGTACTGCTTGCATACAGCCACTGTGGCACTCACAAAGCATGGTAAGCACCAATGTATCCTGTAGTTACCTCAACACTTCCCAGGGCAACACTTTCCTAGCCATCTCTAGCAACAGAGCTAAAGCACCACAGCAATACTTTGCTACACTTCAAGGAAAGTATTGCTTCTTTCCCATGCTGCTCTTAAAGGAAGCAATGCAACTTCTCAGACATCTCATGTCCACTTTTTCCCGCCTAGAAAACAAGCAAGCTGTAATATTACAGCTCCACCACATGTCAATTAGCTCTAGTCATCCTGAACTATGGGACTCACCACTCTTGTTTGATGGGATAATTGGGCACCCACTAGTGCTTGTATGATATGGGAACAGGATACTGCACCATCCTAAATCCAACAAAAGCAGCAAGTTTGGAAAATATTGTCTCAGTGTGATAACCCGGAGGATGGTTCTCCGAGTAGGTGGTGGCATTTTTGAGCCCTTTTTGTTTTCAGTACAGTCTGACACATCCTAATGAAGAACAAAAATCATGCAGCTTTGGCAGAGCATAGTTGTATCTACTGTTAGGGTTGGGTTTTTTTTTTTTTTAAAAAAAAAAAAAGGGAGGGGGGGAAAAGCCAGCTTTAAAGTTCTTTTTATATCCTTTGCTAATCTCCTCTCTGCTAGCAGCAAGTAAAAAAAATCACAGGAAGAGTCAAAATTACATGTGCTTGAAAGTGAAAGCTCTGCTTTTACTTTTGCCATTCCCTGTAGTGAAAAGCTTAGGACACCCATCATTCAGAAGGCTAAAAAGAAAGAGAGAAGCGAACAAAGAAATAAAAATTCCATGTAGCTCTGTGGGGAGCCAGCAAGAAGGAAGGAACTTCAGAGTACTGCTAGTAGGCAATAAATATTGCTCACAAAAGAGATCATACCAGTGTTTTACTGGTCACCATTGCAAGAACCTTTCTAGAAATGGCAATGTGCATGTTCATATTAAGCATGTATATTGCTGACGTAGTGGTGGGTCCTACTTAGCACCCATCCTACAAAAGTACCTGCATAGACACTTCTGTGTGGCCAAGCCCACCAGTCCATCACAGCTGCAGCGCATTTACCATCTATGCGGACATCAGCAGCTCTCCGCAGCTGGTTGCTCTGCCTGGCAGCTGGACTGAGGCAAAATAAATGCAAGCAAGCAGGTAGGGTCTGTATGAAGCAGGAACTTCAGTGTGTAGTTGCACAAGGACTAAGGAAATGGGGTTGACCTGACAGTCAGGCTACGCAGTAGTAGGATTAAAGCAATACTCTAATAAGAGCTGCAATAGGACTGGGGGACTAGGAGAAAAAGGCAGGGACCCAACTGTGGAGAGATGCAGGGAAGAGTTTTGGAATAGGCAGGACCTTTGTACCGATGCTCACAGTTTGATCTCCCCATGTCACGTCCCACCTGGGGAGGAGTGACTGAGGTTCGCAAATCCTCTCCGTGTGGATTAAGGTGGGCCAACACTCAAGGTCCATACACAAACACCAGCTTCCGTGGAAAGCTCCTATAGAGGCAGAGATGGAGTACAAATATTCAATACCCACCAACCCTCTCACAATTATATCTACCCCAGCTATGTGGCTAAGCTCTGCAGCTTTATGGAAAATCAAGGTAGGCCGTGCAGTACTCTTAACTACAATTTATCAACTTTGATGACTTAATTACCTTAGGAGGTGTGAAAAAGAGAGAGGGGGAGAGAGAAAGAGGGGAAAAAAGGAGAATCACCAGTCCTGGATCCAGCGTTGGACCTGCCAACGGGGGTATTCGGTGGAGAGAGCCCCTGAGAGGGAGCCAGAGTCCCTGTTTATGGATTTCAGTCTCTGGATTTCTGGAACCTTCTCTTGTCCCAGTTCCAGGAGTGGTAGAGATACCAGTCAAATTAAGAGGGGCGACCAGTCAGACCAAGAGGAGCGATACCAGGACCCTCCCCCAGGCAGTAGGTGTGAGGGAGCATAAGAGGCTTCACAACCTGCGGGGATGGGGCCAAGGCCAGGCCACCCTGTCTCCGCAGGGCTCCCTCCCTCCGTCCCCCTCACTCCAGGTACCGCCCGGTCCTGGGTCCTACCAACCATCGCTCTGCATTGTGGTTTTAGCACCCAGGCTGTTTGAGACATCTCGTTGTTTTGCACTAGCCATTCTCTACACCCCAGCACACACATTATCCCCTTCAAAGCATGTCACAGTATTAACCAATTGATTGGTACAGTATCCCTGTTCATTACAGCAGAAAAAGCTTATCTCTGCTGGGTCAACATGAAAACCTATTCAAAACAATCACAACTTCTCAGATAGCAGAATTACAGAATACAGTAGCAACTAGAATTAGTACTCACCAGGACTGACTTGTAGCACTCTGCTCAGCCCACCCTTTTTCTTCCTTCCAGAGGAAGAAATACAGGCTATCATCAGGAAGATCAATTATACACAGCTGCCCCATCACCACCACCAATGGCTGTAAGTAATCCACAGCTGCTGCCTAACAAAGCCAAGACTTAATCAGAGAGTATCAAGCCCAAGTACCCTTGAAATAATAGCAAAACTCTTAAGGATGTTCGTGGAATAGAGACTTTGTCTGTGCTTCTTAGAGTTCATCTGTGAGGTATATCTGATCAAAGTTTTAGTTCATGAGCAAAAGCATGACAATAGAATAAGATGTTTGTCCATCTCTTTCTGATTTTGGAGCATTCCTGTAAGATTGGAGCAGCAATGTGTAGGGACACTGATACATTTAGTGCTAGTTAAATCTTTGTTCCCTTCCTCAGCCTCTTGTAGAAGTGCTTGTGGAGCAGGAACCACTCGGGAAACAACAGGGTGCTGCATACAGGTCAATCCTCAGCTTGGGACAGTGGTTGTAGACAAATGAAAATGCATGACATGGGTACAGGCTCCTGCCATTGCTTTTCAAGCATCAAACTCCCCAACTCAAGTTACTTAAAATGGTGTCCTCGAGGTAGCTGAACACCAATTGTGAAACACAGTCAGGAAAACAGATTTGGATCAACCCCTGTTGCTACAGAGGCCCCACCAGCCGTGTTTAATACTAGCTGAGATCTCTCTGTGCTGGATGTTTGGCGATCAGGAGGTCTCAAAGCACTTTATGGGTCTGGCTCCAAACCATGCACACAGGGGCAGGGAGACAAAATGGTTTTATAGTCATCCATGGATGAAAGCAAGAGGATGACACAGTGCCTTGAACAGGATTCCTTGACGCAGGAGGTCCCTTTCAGGCTATATTTCTCTATTTTCATGCTTAGGTCTGTATTTACACAAAAACCCAGTGACCTTCATGATGTTTTTATTTCTGCTTAACTATTCCACATGCTTAAAATGTGCCCACAAGGGCATTGACTTTGGTCACAGGCCCCGCAGAGACCCTTGATGTATGTGTCCATGTGGGAGCATCCTGGAAAGGTGAGATGAATGAGCTATCAGAGAGTGACATTTGTGTACAGGAAATCCCAATGAGCTCACTCTTATGCTGTTAAACTACAGCAAACTGAGGACACAATTTCCAAATACAGCCTCCCCAAGAGACTTCATGTGCTTTATGTTCTTCAAACCTTGTCTTGTTGGGGAAATTTAATTTCATGGTAGGTCTGCTGAGACGGTGGTGGGAGGGGACCTAACATTTTTCAGCCCTTCTTCAGGAACGTACATTCACATCACAGCTTTGTTGGTCCTTCCTTCCCAGAGGACCTAGGAGTCCAGTACATCTGGGCTCACAAGACACAGCTTTATTTTGCTCTGTCTTGCAAGAACCTGGCCAAAAAATGCCCCATTTTATGTGGTACACATTAAAATCTCAGCATACATGATGGCATAGGTAAAGCATGAAGCCATGGCTCATTTTCCATTCTGTAAGTGACTGTCCGCTTTTTCTACAGCTCAAGTCTAGGAAACAAGGCTGCTGCACCGAGATGAACACTGGGGCATACAGAGAAAAATTTATTGCATGATGGACTTAGCTCCAGCACTTCTTCCTCTGTTCCCTGGCAGCAATACAAGGGGCAGAAAGCCCAGCTTTGGAAATCTGTCTCAGCCCTTTACCTTCTCTTGTCCACACTCAACCTTTTCCTTTAGCAGATGAACTCTGGATCTGCCCTCGCTTCTATCCCACCTCTTGACTTCTTACTCTGCAAGGGAGCTTGCACCACAGCCTGAGCAAAGTTTAGCGTTTGGGTAGATGAGACAGTTGCATTGGTTTAAAATGGAGCCACATGCCTACCTAGGCCAGCTTAGCTCCTCTGCCAGCATCAGTACGTCTTGCCTCATTGCCCAGTGTATCATCTCCTGTGCTCTAACCATACCTGTCCAAAATACCAGTCCTGCCACTCAAAAAATTATTACCGGCTGACATGTAACATTTCTCTGACTCTCTTCTGTCTTATGTGAAGGAAAAAGAGAGGAAATGAGCCCACAACATGTATCATGCTGCATTTAAGCAGAAACATAAGTACAAACCCTCAGGAGGAGAGTCCCTTTCCAGTTAAAGGCACTTCCATTCTGCTTCCTACATGCTGTGTCTCAATTTACCTGTAAAGCCGTGTGCACCTCAAATGTATTTCAGAATTGGGCATGATTTCATGGGAGTCAGGAGACCTCAAATCTGTTCCTAGCCCTGCCACTGAACTGTGGCCTTAGTTGGGAAGTTTCCCTTTTCTTTCTTCTCCTCTTTCCACTTTTTTGAGATTAAAATTCTTCTAATGACCTGCTCTTTCAGGGGATAATTTCACAGATGAGCGCTGCTGCTGAATGGAGCCATCATTCCCCCTGCCTTACCCATAAAATCTGCCTAGCTGTGAGCAAACCATGACATTGACCCCGGTTAAAACGACGTGGGTTTTTCCCTGTTTTGGGACTGCTAAGGGCTTGTGCTGGGGGAAGGACAAGGGCAGGGGGCAAAGGCGGAAAGCTTGTCCTGCCCCTTGTCAGACAGGGGCTTGTGAAAAGACTACTCACACACATGGTCTGCAGCAAGAAGCCACCTTCTAACCTGCCTGCTCTGAGCCACTCTCAAACTGGAGCTCCCAGCCGACGGACCCTGGACTCTGGTTCTGAGTTTCCCACTTTATACTAGGCCTCCAGGAATGCACTCTTGGAAGAAACAAGGAGCCACAGCTGCGTTCAAATAACCATGTTCATGCACCCTGAAAACATACCCAGACCCAATACTTTCTGGAGACTTACAAAACACAGTCAGCACCTGGAGAAGGCTCGCAAGCTGTTGAAGGTGCATAACCCCCTCCCCATCCTCTCTGTTCACTGAAGCACTGTCGAAGAGGGAAGAAAAGGAACAAGCACAGGGGAAACATGCTTGAAACTGGGCAAATCCAAGATGTACTTCAAAGGCTTCACAGTACCAGACAGAAACACTACAGTTCAGATGTATTTAATGTCATGTTAATACTCAGCCTCATACCCTAATGAGCAGCAGTGTGACATTATTTATTCATTCTAAAATAATTGACTTCTGTGATGGTGAGACTGAACTATGGCTCCAGCAGAATCTTATTTTTCTTACCAGCTGTAATGAAGTTGGTTTCACAGGAGCGCTCTCCCGGTTGTAATGAGCTACCTGTCTCCTGCCACTACAATCCAGTGAGAGAAATAAGACCAGCTGAGAAATACTTTATACTTTGATCTGTCTCAACAAATCAGTTCAAGAGCTCTAAAACAGAAACCCCAGGGAGAGGGAAGGGGAAGAGGAGAAGTTCAAGCAGGGAAGTTTTAAAGCTGTATTTGATTTGTTTCACTAGAGCTGTAGTAGTTAAAAAAACAAAAAAATCACATCTGTCCATCTTTTTTGAGCTTTCTCAGCTCTCTCAGGCCCTACTACACTCCAAACTTCGGACAACTTTATTTCAGTGATAACCAAAAGAACAAGTATATGTATTTTTATATATACAGATATCTCTAAAAAAATATGACATCTTGAAAAGTCAGGTTCTATAAGCTGGCTGAGTTGGATTTCTCCTGTTGCCAGTATATCAACAACCCTGTTATCCACTTCTTAGGAGAAAAGAATTGAGGAAGAAAGTACAGTAAGAGAAGGCAGGGGTAGAACCACACACATTTTGCTCCTTGCCTTTGAAGTTAAGCTGCTCTGAATGAGCAAGGCATGAATCCTACTGCTGGGATTCATCCTGCACCCCCCTTTGCCACACTGGAGACGAGGAATTCATTACGGCCTTGAGCATTACCATGCTGATGTCTCCTAGTTTTATCATCAGCTACATGGAGGAACTTTGTATTTCTCTTGCACTCTTGCACTCTTTTTGTTTGGGTTTTGTTGGGGTTTTTTTTGTTGTTGTTGCCTGCTAACTTGCTGTGTGATCTTGTTCAACCCCTTCACCCAAGTGGCTCCATCTGCTAAGAAATGATGAGGCTAGCCTCCTTACACAGGGAGTATACAATGAAACATCTGGGGAAAATTATTATCAAGAGGTTGGTGCTATTGGAGAGGGTTTCCTATATGATCAGCAGTTCCCCTGAAAGAGGGTAGAAATGTTAAGACTTTTAGTAAAAGAGAACAGGAATTAGCAGGAAAAAGCAGATTTCAGTCATGAAGCTTCACATCGTCAATATCCAAAACTATCCTTGTTTTGCTGTATGTCAATGCCACCACTGCTACTTCTAGATACCATCATGCTACAAGTTGAATCTGTGCACGAAGGTGGCCATAGATGTGTAAACCAGTAACGCCTTAATGCAAGTTCATGGCTTTAGCTCACACTAGTATTACATTATGTAAAACAGGGAATTGTAAGGACTTTGTAAATCTAGTCCCTGAGATGGGAGTTCTCCTGCCCATCTGTGTTTTGTAATGGACAGCTCTACCACATGCATTCAACCAGAATGCTGTTTCAAAGAGATGTGCCAATTAAAGTCACATTTGGTATCATCTCGTGTATTTTAGCCAAAAGCGTGTTAGCTAGCCTGAGTGCCAACAGCGTGTGAGATAACTTATGTTAAGGGGAAAATATATTTTCTAGTGTATTGGCTGTTTTTTATACTTTTAATACCACATTCAGTTTCCAAGAGCATTTTGTAGCTATGAAGATTGTTCTAAAGAAAAAAAAAAAAAAACAACAATGAACCAAACAACCCAAAACATTTTAAGTTTAGGAAAGTGTGAATTTAAAATCTACAAAATTCAGGGAGAAATGCAGAGATGGTGACAGTGCTTGAAAAATAACTCTTCTAATTGATGTTCAATGGTCAATGGCATTTTAAGAAAAATGCACAGCTGTGAAAGCACACATAAGGAGGAAATAAAAATGAGTGAATAAATAAAAAGCATTCAAGTACAACACTAAATTAGCTATTTACTTCCACTTGTCCTTGTTGGTTTTTGATGTTTGCCACTATCTTATGTGCGTTGATAGCAGAGATGTAACAGAACTGGAACACAACACAATTTTAATTAGCTAGGTTTTCAGAAGGACTTCATGTTGGTGTAAAACAACTCTATACATGTCCTACCACTTTCTATAGAGCCATGACGAACATGATAAGCATCAAAAAAATGCTGCTACCTTATATAGTAGTATCCAATGCATTAAACACAAGTGTGTCCCAGTGCGCTCTCACCCCCTAGCTTGCAGTCTAACGTTGCTGAGGGGAGCTGAAGTTAGGGCTCTCTGAACAGTGGAGCGAACTTATGTTTAAAAGCAAAGAGAGGCAGGACCGGAGCCCAGCAGCATGCCTGTGCAGGAGCCTCTCAGGCCTGCTTTGCCACCACTCCACTGGCTAGGCTGGACCCATCAAGACACCACTCCGGTTTGCACGAGAGAACACATCTTTGGGGAGAACATGTCTACTCTGATTGAGATTGGAAAAATAACACTGGCAAAGATGTTCTGTCCATTCCCTAGAGGGCTCTGCTTCTTCTAAAAGCCAAGCGTGTGCAATATTTATACTGGTCGTATCAGCTTACGTCTGCACTGGACTTTGCCAAGCAGTTATCAGTGCTGGCTGGGAGGAGGCAATGCCGCCTGCTGAAGCGCAGCTCCAGATTCCAGCGCTGCAGGCACGGGGGCTCTTAATGCCTGGTTCGGCTGCTGTAAGTAAGCAAGAAACAAATGCAGGATTAAGTGTCGCAGCAGATTACTGAGTGGGACGCCTGCTTTAACGTGACAGAGCTTCACAGATGCCAGGATGGCTCAGTCCACACAAGTGACCAGAAGGTCACATAGCTGCATGTCTAGGGCCATCGGCATTAGGCAGTATTTGCAAGCTAAGTGTGGATGTGAACCAAAGCTGACTGACAGGAATGTGCATCTGTTGAGGCAGTTGGGCCCGCAGATGACATTCGTTGCTATCTGAAAGCCACAGACAACGTGGGTCTCTGCTGTGAGGGTCTGAACTCCTGCGTAGGCTGGCGTGGGACCCAGATTCTCTTACAAGCTGCCAGCCACCATTTCACTCTGTAACGGACCAGCTGAGAAGCCAGACGCAGATAAATGACTGTTGAGAAGAAATACAGTGAGTAATAGGCTGAAAAACAGACTGGTTGTGACCCTTGGTTTTCTGGGATTCACAGACACAGTGCACTGAATTGAAAGCTCTTGCTCTGTTATCTGTTGGCGGCAAAGATCACATCCCAGCACTTCCCCTTGGTCTTCCCACAGCTCAAGATTTTACTAATTCCAAAGAAATAAGCCATTCTGTGAGAGAGCATCCCAGACCTTCAGGCCTTTTCTCCAACTACTACCCATGAGACACACTGCACTGATTCATTTTAAAAAGGCTGTGCTCCACTTTGGTGAAATATTGGGGGGTGGGGGTGTGTGTCTTAACGATAGTCAGCACAGGGCGTTGGCAATCCAGTAGTTGTTATTGGTCTACCTGGAATGACTTCTGTGCCCTGGGTATCATTTATCCCACTTCTCGCTGTCTAGAAGTTAGACACCAAGCTGCACTAATTATCTTGGCTCCCCTATTGTCAATAGAGAGAGGAATGGGGACTTGCACAGAGAGATTCATTCCACCCTAGCATATTACATCCTCTGTAAAGGATATGTCTTTATCATGAAAAACTGAGGATAATAGCTCTTCTTCTAATGAAAGCAGCAGCAGCAAAGGGAAATATTCTTTGTCGGTAGCACAGGTTGAGAATCTCTAATGGTGCCTTTTCTGCCTGTGTTTCTGTGTGAGCTTAACAGATCGGTCCTCTCCCACAGAACCAGTCCCATCGTGTGGTTATTAGCATCTGTTTCATCTCCCTTCTGGATCTCAAGGGTGCCAGAGCATTAGGCATCCTTTTTCTACTGATCTTATACATATTGCTGATACTAGAAATGGCCTCCCTGGCACCTTGTGTACGGCCACAGCTGGCTTTTTCATGCTTCCACTGTACAAAGAGCACTACAACACTGTCCATAATAGGCACAGAGAACAGGCAGCCAGGGTATGACTTCATTTGCAAGCCACGTTGGTATCAGGTCACACACGTCTCTCACGCTGGTGCTGGCGCGCCTTCGCAAGCAAGCACAAGTGTGGGCTCCTCACTTTAGCCAGCAGCTTCAGAGACTTTGCTACGCTAATCTCCAGGGGCTCAGCACGCATGCCTGAAGCATACAGCAGCATGTTATCTGCCCTGAACCTCCTTGTGTGCCGCCATCACACCTCTCTCACTGAATCTGCAAGCCATTTGTTTTCTGTGTACGTTTCAGAGCCCCTTTAACCACAGCTCCCAGCAGTACAGGCTTATTTTACATGGAACAAAACTGGGCAGCACAAAGAGAAAGGGAAAAGGGGAAAAAAATGCAGTAAAATTTCTTTTAGCCACTTGTACCTGTCTCACAGCATCCACAGAGCTCATCACAGCAGAGCTGAGGAAAAAGGCCCTGACACTGCAGCTTGCTCTCAAGTATTTCTGCTGCTTTTGAACGCAGAAGAAATTTTCAGTTCTCACAAAAAAAGGTGTATTTCTTTGCACAAAAATGTTTTAAAAGAGCCACTGGTACCTTTGTAGTTAAACCTCACCCCCTGTTTTAAAAAAAAAAAACAACAAACATGCTTTATTGATGAGAAGAATGGTCATAAATTACAGTTATACCAGAAGGGTGCTGCGTTGGATGAGTGGTTTGAAAAAATTGCAGCTTCTCGTTACACGCTTGTACTTGGACAATGTTAGTTACTATCACTAACAGACATCTAAACTAACATCTGACTAAACACACATCTGTTCAGACAATTAGCCTTCTCTCTCAAAAAAAAAAAAAAAAATTGATCCAAAACCCAATTATTTCTTAAGGAAAGAGGGGCAGTGCTTCTAGTTCTGTACCACAGCACATCTGCTGTACAGCAAGGCAGCTTTCTAAAAAATACAGCCCCAGTCCAGGGGAGCATAGAAGCACATGAATAAATAATAGAACAACTCTCAGCTCAAAATTTTTCCTATGCTGTATGAATGCTTCATGTCCAGAGCTCATTCCACTGCTGTGTGACAGCTCTGATGTCTGCAACATCTTTATTTGCACATCAGCAGTAATTCCTTCCACCACATACCAACCACCTATGATCTTCCAGTCCCAATAGACTGGGAAAATAAAATCTCTTCAAGAAATACCTAAAGCAGACCTTTTTTTCTCCCTCTCCATCCCCAGGGCAGCAGGAAGGATTCAGATTTATCCAAGCATCCAGATTTACCTGAGTGCCTTCCATATAATTTGGACCCCTTTGTAGTTTCTGAAACACTCCCTGATAATTTCAGCCTAGTGGAAGATGGCAGTGAGCCCCATGACATGTGGTTTTCCAATATCCCGGCCAATAAAAGAAGCGTCCAGCTGTGCATAACCCATAGTCGTTGGAATACGTTGCCCAACAGGCTTATGCACCCAGTAGGAAGCAGGACTATGGATGCCTGAAGCAGTTCTGAATTACAGCACGCTGCGTGTCTCAGCGTTTCATCTACACAGATGAAACAAAATGAAGGAGTGGCCATAACACACACAGGAGCGTGGTTCAAGTGCCACATGTGAGCTTCATGCAAATGCATTCCTGCTTGCTCCGCATGAGAAAAACCTCACCTCAAGCTTAAGTGGAGTCAAGACTTGTCCCTCACTGAAAATTCCAGTCAGGGAGATTCTGGGTGCTGGGTGGCCTCCATTTTACTCACTGTTAGTGCGATTAACTGAGAGTGTACGTGTGAATTGCGCTAAACTGTTATTTACAGGAAGCTTACAAACATCTAGCACTTTGCTTTCAGGTCTCATCTCCTGGCCTTTGCAATGGGTGGCACAGCCTGAGGCACTGAAAGTAATTTCTTTTTTTTTTTCCCTGTGGACATATTCTCCAATGTATTTGAGAAGTTTTTTTCTCAAAGGCAGAATTTGTCCAGATTTACCATTTAAGGTTTGATCTCAATGTCAGTTTTTTCTCTCCTTGGTTCTTAGATAAGATCATTTGTTGTGCAAATAACTGCATGAAATTTTGCACCTCAAAGGATTGTTCTGTGACCACCCACCTCCTGACATCGTGTCCTGTGATTAAATCGTGCCTTCAGTGAATCAGCAACACTTAGCTTGGAAAACAGGAGCGTAGTTCACTAGAAATTTTGTAAAACCTTTGCTTTCAATTGAAAGGCTTTAGAAAAAAACCACACAGTTCTTTTTTTCTCCATCACAAACATTTTTACTCACATACACATGCATGGAAGCCCGTTTCCCCCACAAGCTCCACCTGGCATAAGATTTGATCCTGGTGAGAACAAAGTTACTGGGAGCTAAGTAGAAAATTTCCAGTCTTGTCTACTATGAATTCACTTGGTCTTCCTATCACACTCAGTGGCCCAGTAGCCACTAACTGAAAAAAAAAAATACCGAAGGATTTAATGTACATCTGTTTTCCGTGCAGATAAAAGCAGTTTTTCGTGATGGTGGAGATGATGTGGCATAGATTTGCAAGCAAAACCTGGGTATGGCAAGAGCCTTGATTCACACCCATATGATTCACCCTGAGGGTTAAAAAAAGCCATGTAGCCTTGGGAACTGTGAGTCTGCTTTTTATCTCAAGATACACAGCACACTCTGAGGGGACCTTTTTAAAGCATTCCTCTAGGGATATATTTAGTAGAGTTCAATGGAGATAATTTCTGTACCGGGGAGCACATATCTTTGCTATAACATTATCTTCTACTTACGTTTCCTCTTTATGACTGTCTTTTGTAAAACTGCACCCACAACATAAAAGGCAAAGTTTTTTGGACTTATTTTCCTAAATCTGCAGCCTCCAAAATTATTCCTTAAAGACATGAGGATGAACTGAGATGTAGTGCTTCATTAAGCACGTGTAGGTTTGCAGCTGATCTCTCCAAATGAAAACCAGGGAAGAATTCAATATGCTTTTCAAACAGCCATCCATAAGTTTACCCAGAACACCTGTTATCCTTCAGCTTGAAAGCTAATCTCAGGTGCTCTCTTGCAGTTTATTCCAGTAATTCCTACATCAATTAACCTCTCTTAAGTAAGTCAGTGACAAAATACTATAAAAACCACTCGTAGTAGCAACTACACCTGATGCTCAGAAAAGCCAGGACTTTTGACATGAAATAACACATTGTATACCAAAAGCCACCTGGAAAAAATTTCAATTATTATTAACTAAAGCAAACAACTCTTAGCACAAAAGCATTGCTTGTGCATAATTAACCTTTACAATGCTGCTAAGCAATCCAGCTCAGAATATTTTTATTAATGAACAAAAAGTTTAGGAGAAAGACTTAAAAATATTGTATGATTAAAAAAATAAAATTAGAGAATAATTTTTGTGCTTCCCTTGATATAAAAACAGAATTACTTAATTGTCTTCAAATATAAATTCTTCCAGCGTAAAGCAAGTATGTGCACCACCACGTGAGATGTCTTCCCCATGTGTACGATACCTTAATAATTAGGGCATTCTCCATAGCTGAAGGAGATCAAATTCAGTTCCCTCTTATGCCTAAGGAGATTCAAACTCTTTGGAGAGTGAGACAATCGGAGGATGTAGGCCATTTTGGAGTGGGTGGCTGTGATGTCCTCCTGAAACTGCTCAATTTTACATAAAAAGTTCAAGTCTCATCTCAGCAGGAAGGTGCATATTCAGGTAGGGGCTGCTCCCGCAAGGCTGAGAGAAGTCAGTCAGCGGGATCCCTGCTCCCAGAGCTATTTCCATGTTTTACACGAGCTGGTTGTTGAACGGGCAAACACAGGTAAATCGTGGGAATTCATGGCCATGGTCAATCACAGGATATGATGTTTGCCAATGGGACGTGACAAAAAGTGGCACAAGGACATGAGGAAATTTTATCTTTACAGAAGCAGTAAGATTCCTAGGCTTTGCTTTTTGACTCCCTTCCCCATCGTACTGCGAGCATCTACATCCCACTTTGCCATTGATCTATGATGCTGAGGGCAGATTTTTTTTTACCAGGCAATTCATTCATAGTTCTCTGACAAGAAGGAAGCTCAGCAAGGTAACGGCTTCAGAGAAGAGAAGAAACAGAACTTAAATATAGCAATTACTAAAGGGTCTCTTCGCTCCAGACACCGTCCTCACAGAGATTCGCCCCCCCTCCCTGCTCGTTCAGCCTGGCTACGCACAACCTGTCCTGCGCAAGGTCACCTGCAGGCCCTCCCCGCTGGGCTCGGGAGCCTTGACGGAGAAGGACGGCCATTCATTCAGCCGTCAGTCATTCAGCAGCAGTAAACCCAATTATGTGTAATCATGGTAATGCTAGGAGAGAAATCTCCATAGTATATAAAAAATTAAAAAGAAATAAGCCATACAATGCACGGCATCTGAAATGAGAGCTCAGGGTCACAGGCAAACTTCAAATGCAGTATCTCGAGTTAAAAAAAGGAAAAAAAAAATCAATCAGTAGGCTCTCCCAAGGCATTTCACCTCTAATTGAAGAGTGAATTGTGTTTACTTACTTGCTCATGTTCTTGACTGTCTCTCAGCAAATGAATCATGATTACACTACATAAAATTCAGTGTTTGGCTTTCTTATGACCCCATAGGACTAGATTCCACACTTTAAGACACATGTAAAAAAAAGACTGAACTCTGAAAGGTATCTGTTCATTGTATAGAAAAGAAAAATGTTTGGTTTAAATATGGGTTGTAGCCCTTCCAGTTCCTGCTTCCACAGCTGAAGTGTGTAAAGGAAAGGCCACCCATTTTAAAGGTAAAATAAAAGCTGTTTCACGTGCAGATTAAAAATGGTCAAAGGCATTGTAGGCTGCTGTCACCGTCGGCGTACCTAAAATCGTACTATGACACATACAGATTTTACGCGCAGAAGGATCTCAGGCTTTTTCATGATGCATATGCATAATTCTGGAGTGCTCAACTCGTACCTGTTTTAAAGGTGCTCAAAACTGATCAAAAGTGCACCTTAAGTGAAAAATGACTCAGGCTTTTGTCTGGTAAACACATTTGTGACTCAAGTGTTGTCATCATGGAAGCAGAATGAGGAACTCCATGCAGCATTTATGAGCGAAGAATAATTTATCAGAACAAGCTAGGAATTTCAGTGAACATGGACATAATAATGAGAAACACCACAGGAATTAAAAAGTTCTAAAAATTTCTAGCAAACCACTGTGCTGTATGTTTTAAGAACCAAACCCCCAAATATATTGTTCACCCCCACTACTTGAACATGATGGACCAGATTCTTGGGTTGTCATCTTTTTGTTGCAAAATGGTTCTACAGCTGGAGTACCAATAATTGGGTAGAGTATCTCTACGTAGCAGAATTGCTGGGTACTGTGATTGCTACATCAGTAGCAACTGATCTTCTGGACAGTGGATGGGATATCATGGGACATCTATGTCTTCTCATATACAACTGTTGTATGGCCTCTTGAAGAGGTATGACTTAGTAGAGGCTTGTAGAGTGGTGAATTGTGTTTGTGACATTACCGGTCCTAGGAATTGGAAAAGCACAAACTTAGTTTAAGATGATCTGGTACATGATTCATTGAACGCTTTCTGGGCGTCTACGCTACAATTTCTAAGTGGTCTTAGCTGTTATGGTACTGCATGCTATGACACAGGTATGTTGCCTTCTCATCAAACTCCCATAAGCCCATTAAGCATCATTCCTCCCTTACCTTCACCTGAAACAAGACAATGCAGAACCAAAGGGAAGTTCACTCACTCAGAAACAGAGAGGAGACGAAGCAGGTGGTAGAAACATGACCTTTCTCCATGAGGTCAAATAGCTTTATTGTGATTAAGCACTACAATACAGTATATATCCATAAAAAAAACTCTATAGTGTATATAAATTATTCCTTCCATTCAGTAATTCTTTTTTGTTTTCATTTTTTTCATTTCCATTACAGCTTTGGTACAATGTGATTTTATTATATTTTTAAATACTTTTAGCTTCACAAACTCAACACAAAGTACAAAACTAATCCGAATCGGGGATATTACAATCTACACAGTGGTGTTCAGTGGTAGGAAAAAATCTTACCTCAATGAATTCATGTCACTAGCTAAGCTATAAAGGCATACCTAGCAGACATGACAAAAATATGCACCATTAACCAGCAAACTTTTTTTTTTCAAAATTTATTTTATTTTTATTTTTTTACAGATTTTTCCAGCAGCAAATCACTTGAGCATAGTCAGTTCTTATGTCCTCAACTGATTATCCTGTTGTGTTCCTCTTCATTTGAAGGCCATGAGTTATTTGTCAAATAATGCACCACTATCCTCGTATATCCACACTAAGCCACAGTGTCAGTACTTGACCTGCCACCCTGCATTGTTAATGCTCGCACAGTTTGTCCTGCAGCTGGCAGAAATAACTGGAACGTTATTGGAGGGGCAGTGTGGGGCAATCAACCGTAGGTTGTTCTGTGGGGCAGGAGGTATGACATTACAGTAGACAGGCATTCCAGTGGCTGTAAGTGTTCCTTGACCTGATTGATTAGGTAGCATGATTGGTTGTTGATATGATTGTTGCGGCAATCCTTGAGAACCCTGGGTCATTGGCACCTAGGTAGGAATATGGAAATCATAGGAAAAAAATAGTAATTAGTAAACAAATTAAAGTAGGTCCCAAGCATTCCTATCTTCCTTCTAGCTGAATCTGAGTATACAACATGTTCTGCCAAAATGTGTCATCCTCTGCTGCTCAGAACTGTTCTCACCCCTGAGGATCTTCTTTTGTTGTGTGGTTAAAAAGAAATCTCTCTGCTCCTGGGTCTAGTAAGTGGCTCTGTCATGATCTAGTTGAATGTGGATTTCCGGGATCAGTGCAAAGAGAAGACTCAACCCTGGTATATCTGGGCGATCTAAAAGGGCTAAACCTTTAACCTGATCCCTAACCTTTAAACCACATTTTCAGTATAGTAATTCTGAAGACGTAAGGGGAAAATTTTACCCACAAGCAATTCCCCCATTTCCATCTGGGTTGCTGTAGTGTTTTCAGAGAAGCTGAAGGAAAAGATGAATGGCTGCTCAATCAGTGCAAACTATTAAAATGAATTAGATGTCATTTAGTTTCTTAACTTTCCAGAAAGACCAGCAGGAAACATAAGCACAGGACACCTTGTAGGCTCTCACAGGCTCTTGGCATATCTCACAGAATCCAGGTATAAAGTTGGGGAAATACGTCTGCGTAACTTAGGGACTTGGTAAAAATCAAGCCACTTCCCTCTCCCCAAAACCCAATAATCTATCTGGCTACAGCTTGTTATAGAAGACATGGTGAGATCCTTGGCAGAAGTCTCCACAGATGAATTTTTAACAGTCTCCACAGAATTTTTAACCACATCAGGCAAAGCCCTCAACTTCATTAAAGGAAATAACACTGCATTGGCAAAGAAAAAAAAGAATAATGTTCTGTCTTTTTTTTTTTTTTGTTAGTTCATTTTCTTCACAGGAAGAAGTATAATTCCGTCATCCTTTGCGACATTTTACCCGCACTGCAGGCTGTAATAAATAGTTCATTTAAAGTATTCCAATTCAGAATGAAAATCGGGAGTACGAAGAATACATAAACAGAAAGCAAAGAAACCAGTCTGACCCAGAAGCGTATTTATCAGGAGGCCTCCTGCCACACATTGTCCTAATAAAGTAATAAAGACTATTCTGTGATAGGAAAACTTAATTCAATTAAGCACACTCTGAGAAAATCAGTCTTTCTTTATAGCTTCCAAGTACCTGATAAGACGACATGGCTGGATACTGCACCATCATGCCTTGCACCTGATTTCCCTGTTGATTATTCATCAGGTTCTGGCTTTGGGGCGGCTGCTGCATTCCCATGAGACCCTGGAACCCTTGCTGCTGGTTTGGCAGGACAGGCTGGTAACCTGGAAGAAGAAAGTAATCTTCAAATACCCTGTTGCTTGCAGGGGCAAAATTAAAACTGTTCTAAGGAACAGCAAATGATCCCATCATTTCTCCCCACGTTCATCAAAAAGTTGCTCTATTTCTAGAGAAGTGTTACTAGAAGTGAAAAACGAAGGGGAATAAAACAAATGCTGTGAGCTGACAGCCCTGGCACGCTAACATGAGCGAGCAGCGTGCTTTCCTCATGCTCTTCAACCCCGCAGCAGAGCCCACCTTGAGGGATGCCTGATTGTGGTGCAGGATTGTAAAGCCCTGAACAGACACTGGGTGCTGCTGGCTTCTGGCTATTTCCTCAGAGGCAAAGCTCCCACTGGCTTCAAGGACATCAGTATTCGGCCTTCACGGTCTAATCTGGTAGTTTTCTTTCAGGTCACGTTTCTTATCATACCCTGTTACCTTTCTCGTAGTGCAGCTCCCTAGTATGATGTAAACAGAGAACGCTTTATTTAATCAAGAAGAACATCTGTATACACACTGGCTCCTCCTTGCAAGGTCTTTTATATGATTAGAGCATATTAAGGGTCATATTCCACCCTACTAGTTTCATTTTTGGCAAAAGAGGAAAATCATAAATCAGGGACTGTCTGGTCCTCCCCGTTGCTCGGTGGGAACACTGCTGACACACAAGTGACTGCCCAGAGACGAGAAGTTGATGCTTCTGTTTCAACCCGATTGACCCTGTGTTCAAAGTCACGACAACATTGCAGGTTTTCTGCTGGGACGGCTCCTGTAGGACTAATTGAGAAATGGGCAAAGTCTGGATGATCTGGAAGGCAAAGTCGCTAATGAGGTAGAAGCGTGGTTGGGAAGTGAAGTGCGAGCGGTGCATTGCTTGGCAGCAACACGATCCAGCCTGAAAACGAGTCTCGCCGGATGGATGTGGGCTGGCTGGGTGAAGCCACTATTTAGAGATGAAGAATTTTGCAGAAAAAATGGGAAAGGAAAAGAAGATGCAGAAAGATCCTGTCCTTGAAAAACGCAACCAGCCGCAGTCATTATAAATCTATGAATAGTTTCTCCTTAAGACATTCCCTGTCCTTTAGCACTTGTATTTTTTAACATGCAGTTATGCAGTGCACTATTAACTCCGTAGTGATGTTCTCAGAATAAGCATATTTCAGGCAAAGAAGAATTATCAGAAAGAGCAATGCGGTGTTATTTTTATATGAAAAATGTGTGTCACGTCTGCTCAATTTATATTCATGAATACAGTACACGGTTCAATATACTTCACGAATTGGAAATCATCACCTGGGTATTTCTTCATTATGTAAGAAAAATAAAGTAACAAATGTCTCTGTTTCTGCCAGTCTACTGTCAACTGATAGCTTTTCTTCAAAATCTTTTCTGATGCCAGACAAATTTCGGGCATCTCTGATCAATTTTTTGGCATTAAAGATGCCTTCCCACAGATAGGAGATTAATGTCTCCAGTCAACTGAGAAAAAAAAAAAAAAAATTAGTTCCATAAGTGATTAACTTGGCTGGGATATAGCATCAAACATCTCCCAAATGCACCAGATTATTATACATTCAAATTTGCTCTTTTCCTATGCACAAACACAGTGACAGCATATTTTTTAGTCACAAAAATTACCAACATCAGAAGTCACTGAGTTTACAGAAGGCTTATACAGCAATAATAAAATTGCAAGTCCTTTTCTGCTCCTGTATACCAATTATGGGGGAGAGGAAGGGGGAGAAAGGACGGAAAAAAAAAAATTTAGCAGTACTATTCTGGTATTTGCAAGACTAGAAGTTTAAGCAGAGGGTAGTCAACTGACAGCGGAAGCAGCAACAGATAATTCATCTCATGTCACTTGCAGTTGTCAAAGTAAGTCCCAGATGTTCTAATGAACGATAGATTGATGGTAGACCAGGGATCAAGTGGCGCTAAGTTGGGGAATGCAATCAAACATCGGATCTGGGCTCACAGAGTTGGACCGTGATGCACTGGCACAGAGTGATGGACTGGTGCTCTGCAGACAGACAGACACCACTGGGGTCAAGTGGAGAGAAGCCCTGCTGTTATCTCTAGTAAATATAATTGCATTACCATTACTTCAGTCGGACTACTGCTGATACTCTGCTCTATGTTTGAACACAGAGCTGTCTCTTCACCTCACCTTTGTGTTCCATATTCTCCAAATAAGATGAATTTATTGCCCAATATAGACATGACTATCAAACTGAAACAAAAAATTATGGAAATGACTAAGTATCTACCTTCATACTAAACATGTAGGCATCATCTCATGGGGGTATTACAATAACAATTACAATAACTCTGCCTTGAAAATCTCCTCTGTATTAGGAAAGACTGCTTAGTACATGGCACAACGACTCCATGTTTTTAGGTGCAGGAATACAAAAAGGGGACGGGTTAAGAGCCGAGGTCCACTAGGTTATGGATTATTATTTTAACAATCTTATTACTCTTCAAGGACTTCAGCAATTTCTCCTGCCCACAGGGCATGCACACCCCTCACCCCTGTCCCAACATGCAGAGTCCTGCTTACACCCCTGAGAGTCAGGAGAAGACCTCTTTCCTACTCGCTCTGCAAGCCCTGTACAACACCCTGACCGTACAGAGAGGCCTCAATACAAGCAGAAAAAATACTTTACATGCGCTCTAACGCACTTCCAATGTGATTAGATGGGAGCAAAGAGGTATTAACATAAGAATCTGATCACATTGTCTCCCGAATCTTCTTTGCCGTTAAGGGAAATTAAATCACTTCTTTGGCCCAGAAAGAGGTACTGCAGTCTCTTGACCACTAGCTCCCTTGACTCCCATCCTTGCAAAGATGCTGGCTGTCATCTCTTCCTCACTTAATACTTGGACTTCTTTTTAATTATTGTTAGTACCCTTTGGAATATAATGAAGTTATGGATGTCAGACCTTGCTGCAGAACTCCAGTAGAGCATTTGGTCAAAATCCAGCTTCCCCTCTGAGGCTCTGCAACTCGAATGAAGCCACTTCCCTTTACCTGATAGCAAAGTCTGATCCTTTACTATGTTAAATATATGAAAAAAGATGCAAGTTCATGCATTCCGTTGAACACAAAAACCTGATAAGGTACAAAAATATACTACAATATTTAGTATTTAGTAATATCTAGTGCAGAGAGGGTACAGACTATGAAAAGGTGAATTAATTTCTTTATCTACAACGAGCTCTATACGCAAGAGGAAATGCTGTGAAAAAACAAAGAAGCCCAAGTCCGTTCTGCTAGGCTGCTTCTGTTTCAGCACAAATGCAAGGGGAAGGAATTGGCATTCTACGTGGCAATCCATTTGAACAAGAAGTTGTTAATATCAGAAACCAGCTGCTCTGAATTTTCCACCTCCACAGCCCAAACTTTGCAACTCTGACTCTGCATGCCACATAACATTTGAAACGGATCCTTCAGTGTTTACTCTGTGTCGATGCCTTCCTGGTGTTTTTGCACACTGGCCAGGAAAAGAATGGAGATGGGAAATTGAGACTCTGCATAACTGATAGTCAACCTTTCAGCAACGTTCATGAAACTATATCATTCTAGCAAATCTTTCCTTTTTTTGAGGGCACAGACTATCGGAGATCGCTCTTCCCCCAAAACTATTTATTTTGTACACACACAGCAGTTTCAAACCTGAACTCAGCCCTGCCATGCTTTTGACCACGCTATTTATTTTCCAGTGAAATGGAACTAATACAGCGTTCTCAAAAGGCTTGGGAACAGACTGCAGTGCACGAAAAGCCACGCATGGCTGGGCAGAGAGAGAGGTTTCGGAGCTACACAGGTGTCGGGAAACAAGTGAGAAGAGGAAGAGGCACCATGCTTTCTGCAGCAATAGTTTTCCTCATGCTTGCTCTTTTGCTCATTAGCTTTCATACTACATAAAGTGTAATCCTTAAAAGCCTCTTTACTGTCCCCTGAGAACATACATACGTGGGTTATTTTCTAATGGCAGTACACATCAGATGAACCATCCTATTACTGCAAGCTCCAGGGCCTCTTTACTGCAATTATATCATCCTGCTCTATGTTATCTCTGCTACAAAGGAGGATTTTTTAAATCAGGGCAAACATGAGAGACATTGTTAAACAACCAGAGGAACAAATCGTGCACAGAATTTCAATGAATACCTCAGAGAAAAATGAGCTTTGGATTGCAGTCGAAATGGAAGAGGCCATCATACCATCAAGGTAATTCTCTGAACCTTTACAGCCTGCATCACCATGTTGACAGTCAGATAACTTAAACATCCCAGTGGCAGAAAGACTGCATGAAAGACCCACAAGTGTCTTAATATCTTGATGAGGCTACAGAACTCAAAAGATAAAACGCAGTGGTCTTACACCTCTGCCAGTAAAGTCACCCAGAGCTGTAATTAAAGCATATTTGGTGCTCTACTGGCCTCAGCATACATCCTTCATGGATGGCACGTCCATGTTTGGAGGGACTGTTTCAGTGCTCATTTTAGATTTGAAGCATATGTTAGGAAAATAGCTTTGTAATATGCATATCAGCACTCTGGGTAAAGAGTAATCAGCACTTCGGCTGACGAGTGCAGCATCTGGCACGAGTCCCTGAACTACAAATCTTATTGTACTCTTACTGTACTCTCACCACTTGAACAGAGCCCTTGCATCTAAGCCCATCCGATGGAAATGCATAAATTCACAGTGGTTTTGATGTGAAGTGATTTGAGAGCTCATCTGCTCCCTTGCCAGTGTAGTGCTGGGAGAAGCCGAGCCGACCTTGGCAACACGCTGCAAGCGGCTCAGGCAAGCAAAGCCCAAAAGAAGCTCAAAATGGAAACCTCAGCAGGGCTAACTGGGCTGGGTGCAAGGCTGGGCGGCTCTGGCCACGCTCCCGCCTGCTCCACAACTACCGCAGTGCCTTTCTCAGCCCAGCACCTCTGCCTTACGGCCCTGGTATGGACCAGCTCAGCCTCCGCTGCAACTGCCACCAGGAGCATGGGGAAAAGACTGAATTTGAGCTCCCAGGGAAAAGCCAAGGGGAGCAAGCACCACCTGTGGGTGCAGACACAAGGGAATACCCTGCGATGTACTGAAATTAGTGTAAAAGCAGATTCTGCACCCAGTCCTGTGTGCTGCACTTGCCACAGGGGCTTACATTTGCAGAAGGCTCCCCAAAACTGGAAAGGGCTGAGAAGAGAGCTACAAAACTGCTCTGAGGCCAGAAAGTGCACCTCTTCCTGGGAGACCTCATGAGCTCACTCTGCTCACTTTACGCAAAAGATGAAGAGGTATCTGCTGGTAGATAGTTCCTGAACAGAATATAAAATGGTATAATAAAATTACATGCTCGGAAGATAAACCTGGAACTATTGAAAATTCAAAGTTTCAACAGACCCTATAATTATCAAGGGGGCAATTTACCCAGAGGAAGCACATTTGCTATCACCTGAAACCTCTAAAATGAGGATGGACAGCTTGCTAGAAGATATTCATCAGTTTAATAAGAAGTTCTGGGAATACAGATATGATTAGAGTGTGCTCTGTGTCCAGTATTATTCAGAGCATTAGATTACATGTTCCAGACTTGAAATACTTATGAAAATGTTAACCAGTTAGCTCTTAACACTTTTGCTGTCTTCCAAGGAAATGACTGATCTTTTGCATGTGAGACAGGATCCTCTTCCCATTCTGCTTCCTTTGGTGACATACTGGCAATGCCACCCAATTCACTCCACAAGCAGAGAGTTCACCTGTGGACACTGGATATTCTAAGGGCTATTTCTGGCCTATTTTAGTTTACTTTGCCCTGGCTGGAGTAGCACTCAGTAGGTTTTGTAGGCTGAAGAATATGATCGGTATCTATTCCCACAATTTTGCTAGGCTACATTTTCCTTTACTTTTTAAAATAAGCTATAGGTAAAGTATTGAAGTGGCTGGATGTAGCGTTTACTCTATAATCACAGAAACCTACAATGACCGTGATAAGTTACTAATCAGAAAAGAAAAAATGTCATTTTAAAACCATAATTCAGTCACGTACACATCAGTAAGTTTGGTAAAGTTTTTGGCAACTCACTTATTTGCCAAAAGCTCTGAGTTGGTCCATCCCAAAGTACTTGCAAAACTGGAAGGAAGGAGAAAAATGAAGCAAGCAGTTTGGCAAGATCAAACGCTTCGTCTTGACACAAAGAACCTTTTGATTCTCAAACAGACCCTAAATGCTATCTGTAAAATACGACGAAAGGAAGCAAGGTTGGGTAATCTTGTGTTTAGGACAGTTGGCCAAGCTGTGGGAGGTGCATACTGAAATCCCTTCCCAGCACAACTGAGAGCAGGACTTTGAGGCAAGGGGTTTCTAGCAGCCAGAACAAAGCCCTCCCTGCTACAGGGATCCGTCAGTCCCTCTTGCCGACACTCCTTACCTTGCATGAGATACTCAAGTACTGGATTGCAACCAGATGTTTCACCTCCTACATGAACATCGTAATTACCAGCTACAAAATCTCCCCATATACGGCTCGCTCTAGAAGAGTGCTACTCCAAGGTGTTGTGCTCAGACTGGCTTCTCACATCTAGGTGCCACGCATTAGATTTGGGTGGCTGCTGAGGAAATCAGTTTGGTTTTTTTTTTTTTATTATGCAGTTGGTCATTACCTGGCCAGTTTCACCACAAATGATGGACTAAATGTCTCATGGAAAACAAAAAAATTAAGCTATAAATTTAAACTGATTTTGATTTTAGCCTCACTGCCAAGTGTCTGCAGTTTGGAAGACTCCCACAGAAGACACACTAATTAATGTCTCCCCGCTGGTGTGTCATTTTCTGTGTGAGGCTGAAGATTTAAACTGCATCTTGTGCAGCTGGAATTTAGCACACTTTGTAAACAATTCTGTAGTTTCAGCTTGGATCTAAAATCCAAGGCATGCTGCAAACCAAATCTGCTGCAGTTCATCAGTCCACTCCTACCGTGTCTGCTTTCTCTCTGCAATACACATAAAAATGTCTTGACCTAGGAAGATATTCGGGCTTTGGGTTCCACTTGAAGACATCACAGATAATTTATGGGTGTGAACTGGATACGACGTGAGCTAGGAGGACAAATACGCAATAGCTTCATGCTAAAAATCCATCCCTTTCCCTTCAAAACATAAGACCATGCAATTATTTTGTTTAGTTTTCACACACATACAAATGAAAAAACAGGAGTACCTGTGCCTGAAATAAAGGAATCTTAAGAAGCAACAGATAACTTGGAGGTATGAGGTGGCTTATAACACACATAAAACAGCAGACGTGCCAATAACCACAGCAGCACAGAGACTCCTCTCCCCACAACACTCTGCAGGCTCCGACCCTCAAAAACAAGAGAAGCCTTTTCACGTAAGTGGCTTACAGTTTGGCTTCTTTCCTTTCAGGTAAAAGCACATCCCGCTCCAGCAGTACAGCTTGCAGGGGAAAGCATGGGGTATTACGCTAGTTTTGTTTTAAAAATTTAAAACTAATGACATTGATTCTTTCAAGTTGTGAGAGATCAAAACAATTTTTAGCTAATTTCACTCCAGTTACATTCACTGAAAACACATAGCATGGTAAATATATTCCTAAACTGATTACAATGACAGTGACTCGAATAATTCTCTGTAGAGCTGGGGTTATAAAACTGCAGGATTTTGAACTTAGAGTCTCAACATATAATTGCTGCCAGAACCGTAGCTCCTTGGTCCCTAAATTGGCCATAGCTTTGCTGAGAGCACATTCACGCTTCCTGAACCTGGTAACAGATCAACGCCACATTTGTTAGCAGACTCACAGAGAAAGAGCCGTATTCAGCTGCATTAAGGAACTCAGCGAGATGTATATGCATCAGCGATACGAGCCAGTAAGATTTATTACCATAAAAAAAGGAAGAAAAATACCAGTTAGAAGACAGCTTGTCTGTCTTCCCCTCCCTCTTTCTCTCTCTGGTTTACAAAGCTACAAATCCCACAAAATCAATAGTGCAAAAACATCTTCATCCAGCTTCAGAAGAAGAAGAAAACAAATTTGGAAATTTGCTGCAATTTTGCATTATTTCAGAGCGACTTATTTGTTGGATTTGGTAAAAACTGCTGATGAAAATACCCTGCTACACAAGAAGGTTTTCATGGAGAACAGCTCTGAAATCTCCCATGTGGCTAGTTCTGTCCAACTGCTAGAGCAGGATCTGTCTTATCTAGCTGAAGTGCCCCTCCTTGTCCTCTTCGTTTATTCTTCCTCATAAAGCTATATGAAATCCTGGTTTTACTTATTTTGCAACCCCGGAGGCTGGAAGAAACCCAAGGAACAGAGCATCCAAAGCATGGATGGTTTCATGTGCTACTCAAGACAACACGGCCGATGGGGGGCACTTCTTGGCTGCTAATGAAATGGAAAAAAATCCAGGGAATAACACAACTCCCTTAGCAATGCCAACCCTCCCAGTTCAAAAGATGTGCAGGATCAGGGCCTCACAAATCTATTTTTTAACTCTGCCTATCTAAAAGCCAGTCTATAAGCTGGAATAAGGTACATCTACAAAAGCTAAGACAGAGTGCTTTGTGCACAGACTTTTCCTCAAGAATAGTCACTGCATAAAACACATGGCCCCATCTAGGTGGTAGAAAGCCTCCTGTTATCGTGGTTTAGATTATGCCAATGAGAAATGATGAAAGTAATACTGCATATGACACATGAGATTTAGAGCTTCTTACACGTCGGTACCAAAGAAACACCCATTACAGTTTCTTTTCCCCTTTCTCTGTGATGCCAAGTTCCAACTGCTGGAGACAAGGAATAGCATTATCTTTTAAAAAAAAAATTATATGCATGCTCGCTGTCCCGTGGGGGAAAAATGTTTTCGCGAAGAGCACTGAACTGTTATTTAGAGCCTTCTACCTCATCATCCAAGCAACTACCTTCAGGGCAAACATGCAAAATCATGGATACAATGAATTTATGGATCTCTTTAAGATGCACACCCACCCCCCAGTTACTTTTCCACACCTTAAAAGAGTTGTTTTAAAACTCGGTGACCTCACTGCCAAGTAAGAAGCCCCAGACAAATAAGCAGTATGATTAAATACTTTCGTTATATACCTAATGAAATCACATACTGTAACATCTTCTGAGACTAAAATTTTAATTAAGGCAGGCTGACATTTTGGCTTTTTTTTTCCCCCCTATGTTCCAGGGGAACAGCAGGTAAGGTCAAACGAAAAGCTTATGTGATAAAATTGCATGAGAGCGCTCCTGGGAGACCTGGCATTATTAACAAGAACATGAAGAAGGGCACAGTTGAACAGTTCAAAGATAAATGACTGCATTCAGTTTACTTTTTGCTATCAGCTGGAGAATCTGAGAGAGCTGTTATTTGACACGAAATGTATATAAACAGGCATCAAAAAGAGCTTGAATAGATACAAATATAGGAGATTCAAGGTTGGGGAAACTTTTTTTTTTTAGTTTAAAATCTGGATTTATTCTTTTATTTGTCTACACAAAGGATTTCCAAATTATAGGGACAGCTTTAAGAACGACTTGCTACTGGTAAGTGGCTTGGTGCTGGAAATAAACCTGTTCTTGCTGAGAACCTAAACCCATGTTACCTACATGACACTTTAATCACTTATTTTATTCTCTTTTTGATATACTTTTATTATATGCTTTGAGATCATTTAGCACTGTTCCTGTTCTTCAAAAACTAAACAGAGGGGCACCTCTTACAGACACGGTATGTAACTCAAAGCTTCTGTAAGATTCAGAAAAGAAAATTCTATTTTTAAGACAAAATCCTTTTATCTCACTTCAGTAAAAATATAGAGGGAACAGCCAGCTGCAAGCCAAAATAATTGCAACACAATAATGCAGGGCTCCATTACAGCAGCATAATTCCGGTAAAGCAGCTGATCCAGAATCTTGGCACTTACCCAGACCCTGGAGCCTGACTTAAATGCATTAACCCAGACAAAGCATGTGCAGCTGTTTTGGTAATCTGAGGCTTCTGCATTTTATTGGAGACCAAAAAAAAAAAAAAAAAAAAAAAAAAAGTCACTCAGCCAGCAAATGACACAGGTGATATAGAGAGAGAGGAGGAAAGTATTTTATGCTTTTGAACCAACTTAATCCACAGAGTCACGTGAACAGGCTCGACAGCTTTGGGGAGATGGGCTTGGGAAACTGTTTCCCTTTGGCCAGCACGATGAGCCAGGGTTTACACTGGAGCAGTGTAGATGCCCAAAGCCAGCTGAGATGCCTGCAGGGAAGGTACTGCAGGACCTGGAAAACATGATTCTGAGAAGGGTGAAACCTTCTCATCCCCACAGAGCTAAGCCACTGAAGGCACGTACCGCAAGCTGGCGCGCGGTTCTCGTGACATCAGAGAGGTCCCGAGTAGCGCTAGGGAAAAAACAAAGCCAACACTTCTGCCCTCAGCCCCTGCCCGCCGCTCCGCTGATGCTAACGAGAGTTAACGCAGACGCGTGGGCAGGCCAACAGATCGTTCTGGAGAATTTGCGGGTTGCTCTTAACAGAGCTTTACCTGCTTAAAGACTGAAACAGATGCAAATCTAGTCATAGCCCTTACTATGGCCATACACTCATACTGCTGTAGTCTGCTGCAATTCCTCTTTATAGGATTTCTGAATAGCTAATATACAACTAAAACACCGATGTAAAAACTCTAACTAGTGTTGATAGTAAGATTCCTTTGGCATATAGCGTGCTGTAGGTCTTGCCTCACATTGGAAAGTGGCATCTAGAGAGATGACCTTGCCAGCAAAACATTATAGAGGGTCTTCATTTAGAATGACTACATAACATTATGTTCAGGATTCTGCTGAATTCAGAGACAAAGCATCCATACGTTCTTGCAGAAAAACTGAATTTTCTTTAAAGCTAAGATTTACAGTGAACTGTGAAGAAATCAAGCATATGATTAACTATTTTATTACTATTATTTTCAGAAAAAAACCCAAAACAATAGCTTTGGCTGAAGTCTGGAAGAACAAACTGCTCTTTTCTCATCTCTCTACCCAGAACACCGTACATCGCAGAATTGCAAAATGTAACCTTTGTTACAAATGTATTCATTTTCACATGGGAATATTTTTCATGCGAAATGGTAACTTCTGTAGTTCAGGGCAAGAATATCAATACTGTAGCTGGTACAAACTTACACTTGGCATAAATTCAAACCCTTATTAAAAAAATTGGCACTAACTTAACTCTTGGTATGCATACAGATAACACACATATCTGTATCAGTGGAAACAAATATCGGATAAAATGGAGAGGTAAAAAAGTTAAATAGTAGCCCATTCATTGCAACCACTGAGCTCTAACCTAACCACCCGCTTTAACGGTGGGATGCAGGGCATGTGACAGCTCCAGATTGCGTGATGCAGCGGTCCAGCGCCGGGTTGCCCAGGAGAGTTCGTATAAATAATGAAAACAGTCAAGTAACATCAACTCAAGATAGTCCACTAGAGAGATTTTTCTTTGTGATTGCATCGGAATGATTTCTTCACCTGAGTCAGGTGGCAATACGATCATTTTCCCCACTGAGTATAACGAGCCTGGCCTTTCCGAGGCCAGCAGACTTACAGCTGTTATTTCCAGCCAAAAGTACCTGCAGACATGAGTGACAGGGCTCAAGATATAGGAAGATAACAATACATGTCCAAGTTACTGATCATCAGCTGGACTACGCAAATTGACTGTGCACAACTGCTCTGGGCTGAATGCAAAGCAAAGCAGGAGGTGGGTTAAGCCTTTGTGCATAGAGCAGGCTAGAAGCACATACGGTCAAGTCAGTGTAGCTCGTCAGATGAACAGCACCCTCTGTAATAATCCCTGTATGTACCTGTGTCTGTGTTTGCATTCTGTTGTATAAAACAGTTCCTGGCCATAGTATAACAATTATTTGCAATATCCATTGTTTTTGTCAGCAAATCTGTAAGAACTGTGTTGTATGGGACAGCTAGCCACCCAAGCAGAGTTAAGTGTAATCCCCAAAAAGATCAAATAGAAAACCAGCAGGATCAGATTTCCCATGCAAGCTGTGAACCCACAAATTCACTGAATTTCAGCAGGTTCATCTCTACATTACACTAGTTTGATTTTCTGGACTGACCCCAAATAAATAACAGCAGGTCTGAGCAAACAAACTGTTAATCCCCCATGTATTAATCTATAATTTAGCTCTTGGTATTGCTGAAATATCTACAAGTACAAGCCCAGGGTGAACCTCCATCATGCCAGCTACCGTGCAAACTTCAAGGAATAGCTGCAGTCCCTGCACTGAAGATGGCGCATTCCTGAACAGACAAGACAGCTGGAAACGGAAAAATAAGCACCCGGGAGAAATAACTTGCCCAGAGAAAAAACAGCAGAACTGCACAAAACTTTTCTGGAAAACACCCCAAAATCTCTGTGCACTGCCTCAGGGAGCACTAGTGCTTAGAGCCCCATTTCGAGCGGGGAGTGCTCGGGCAGGCTGCCGCTCACCAGCACAGTCAGGGAGATGATGGTCCCCGTGCTCTCACTGCTTCTGCCACGCTGTTTCCTTCCACGCAGCTTCAGGTACGGGCTCCTGCCCACATCCTGTGTATTGGAGGAAGGCTGCAGCGTGCTGGTGATGCACAGTTCACCGTACTGTGTTGCATTTTACTGAGGGCAGAGTGGGGTAATTAACTGCTAGCACCGTAAATTCTCACTAACAATCTCTGCTTTTCACCCTCGCAAGCTGGGCTTTGTTTTGTGGCTCAGCCTCAAGGAGAGTTTTCATAAAGGTGACACCAACTGTAAATGACATCTGCAGCAAAGGCACGGCCACTGCCTGGCGGCACTCTTCCTCCCCACTGCTTCTGCATACACCTATAGGTTAACGTATCAAATCACTGAGCAAAGGGACTCGTGGTTGTTTATTTACCTATAACATAAGGGCACAGCAAGTTATGGGCTACGTCCCCCAGCGAGATGCAACCAGACGCGAGGATGATACTGAAGCCAACAGGACTTTGATGGAGCATATGTCTGCCCATATGGGCCCAACTGCAAAAATCTCATCTTTTCCAAGTGCACCCATGCAGAATGTAATCCAAAGACTATTGGGGTTAGCAATCAACTTTAACCAGCTTTACATCATATTAGGAGCACTCGCCTGCAACACAGTGATTACTGTGGCCCCTATACAGCAGAGCCCTTAAGCATTTGCTTAACTTTTAAGCACATGAACCAATTTCTTGATTTCAGTGCAATGATATACAGGCTTGAGTACACTTCTGAACTGAGGCCAGGGAACTCAGCCCCTTGAAGGAAAGGAGAGATACTGAGTCTCCAATGGGAGAGATACTGACACATTTATTCACAGTTATTCTTAGCATCCTTTAAAAGGCTTCTGAGAAACTTGACCAAGCAGGTAGCAATCAACCTGAAGAAAAAGAGGCTCCATTCCAGTAAAATTCAGTTCTACAATATATGAAATCAAATCATTTCTCAACTCTCCTTTTGCACAGCCACTGCTTAACCCACAAGCTGGAAAGTGGGGCAGGATGGGACTGAGCCTGCATTCATACATGGCCCAATGCACATTTTTGTACATATACTAAGCATTTGCTATGTACAAAGAGATACTGGCAAATAATAAACTAAACAGCAATTGGGGATGAGTCTAACCTACTTCACTTCTGTGGCACAGGCACAGAGTGCTCCCAGTCATGTTTATCTTGCAATTAAACCCTTTTAGTTTACTAGCAGACCCCAGTTTACCTCCCTTGTATTTCTTAATTAAAAAGAGCTGTTAAAGAAATTGGGTTAGGCCTTTTCTGCTACTAAAGCAACTGTTATCATTAAGACCCTCCATTCCCATTATCCCTTGAAGTACAAGGCAAAAGACATGTAAAGTACCTACACGTACTTTTATCAGTCTCTCTTCTAGGCATCCACTCTATTCTGTACCACTGCAGAAATGCAAATACCAATTGCAATTCTGCCATAGGTACAAAAGCAATACATCAGATTACTGCACTAAGACTGGGATGTATCTTCCAGCTAAAACTTTTTCTTGGAAGGAGGTGAACAGCAAAATCTACAGAGGTGGCCACTCCAGTGCCAGGTTAGCTTCACCTGTGGCCAAATCACTCATCTTGCAAAGGAGGGAATAAGTGAGTAAAAGCCAAAAATATCTGAAAAAGTAAAACCATTCCCTTTTGACATTCCAAATAGAACACTACTAATTTCTAAGACTTTAAAAATTTAGTTTTATTCACATTTAAAAAATATTTTAAATGAAATGGAACAGTTTAATTGTCTATAGGCAATTTAAAGCTTTTGTTTCATCCTTTTTTGTTCATCGTCTCATTTCAAAGGAATTTGAGATTTTTTTTTTTTTTTAATTGGCCAAGGAATCTGCAAAGTAACTTATTCATACGGTTTTATAAACTCTTTTGATATATCAGACAGCTAAATCTGCAAAGCATGCCTGTCTCCATATCACAGGCAAACAGATTTTCAACTCTTGCATTGGGTGGGCAGATTAATATGAACTACATTTTTAAAAAAAAGAAAAAAAAGAGGAATGCACGGTGGACGTAAACTTTCAGCTTTGCCTTTTCTAAAAAGGGTTTCGTGGCACGTTTGAAAACAAGAGTATTAACACCTGGAGACACAAGTTCCTTGTGTATTCACAAAAGAAATGAATAGATACGACACTGTCAGCAGCACGCGGCAAGCTTTTCTGCACAGCTGCACCAAGAAATCTTGGCCCAAAGAGAGCGGGAAAAAGAGAAAAGGGAGAGGGAGGATGGAGGTGGCTTCCGAAGAGACTGCTTAGTTTCTAACACTGATTCCTGAGTCTCTCTGCCGAGTTGGCCAACAGGCTGACAGCAGCACTCGGGAGACGGGCAGATGTCACTCTGCCAGTCCCTGCCTTGCTTGCGCTAGCAGCAGTTTTTCTGTGGGCTCCAGCAAGCCTGGAATCAGGCCTGTGGTCAACAGATGTCAAAATGTTCAGCCAGAGCACGGTTTAATTCAGCTACATAGAAATAAACCTCTCTCTGCCCTTGCTCATCCCCAGCTTTCACTGCAGAGCATGTTAGTTGGAAAACTCCCGCTATAGCTGGTCCGGTGTTATCGCTGCAGGGTATTTTGGTAAACCCAACTAGTGCAGCAGCCCGAGAAGGCTGATCTGTCAAGCAAAAGCATTGTATGCGGACTTGCACTGTGAAACCCATAGGATCAGTCCTGATCCCCTTTTCTCCCCTCAAGGTATCTGCAACTGTGCAACTGTAAACGATGCAAAATTTACTTTCATTAGCAAAAAATGAAGCATAGCACAAATTTAAATGTAGGAAAGTCTCCTGAATATGTGTGCTTTGTCTGCCGTGGGTCTCTCTAGGGCGACGGCTGCTCTCAGAAATCACTGGAGCAGAGCTGCCACGGAGCATTTGCTGCCACACGGCACACTTTTAATAGTTTGCAACCCCAGCAAAGCTGTGTTTACAGTCTTCATGGCCAAAGGTATTTGCAAAGTCTGAACTTGTGAGCAATGCTAGCTAAGCATTCAGAGCTATGGAAAATGCACGATAAAGACCATAAGCATATGGAGTCTTCAACTCAGCATAAATACTGAAGATCAGCCTGGGTGTGTGGTCAAGGTAGATTTGAGAGCCAGCAGCAGAACTTTTTTCTTGCATACATCATAAATATTGATAGCTTTTTGCTTGCCTGGGACATAGGTGCATTACTTCTGAGTGCATTACTTCTCCTTTCTGCATAATTAGACTTCTCATCTGTAACATAAGGTTTTGAAGGGTGACTTCTTCATGAGACATTTTGAAATCCAGCAGTGCTGAGAAGTGCTATATACTGAATTGATAAAGTCAATGGAAAAACAATTGATCTCCAATATAATAATATAATATGAAGAGACCTTTGAGTGCTGAATTTTGAACTCAATAAGAGTTACATACAGAGCTTTGCAAAATTTTCAGTTGGATGAAGCAGCCTACTTTGATCCAAAAAAGATGGTTTTGGATTTTTTTTTTTTCTGTCGGCACCTGCACGGGTAGGGCTGAATTCCCAGAGCCCAAAGTCTGCCAATGCTGGCAGGAAGGTGAGGGAGAGGGCATAGTAAGAGCCATTTGCCAGAGCAGAAATCTTAACTACAGGTCTCTGCAAATAAGAGATTTGCCAGCAAACCAGTACAAATGGGCACTTTGAAATTAACCTGGAAGGGTTTGCATAGGCTTTGCAATGCTTGATAAAAGGCAACTGCCAGCTCCCCAGGCTCAGCTGAGGTGGAACATTCTTAGCTCCTCTGATCCTATGAAACCATCTATGTGGGCAGGGGTATATATGCATTCCTATACATGCAATCACTGAATTTAATCCAGCACCATCATTCAAGTCAACCTTAGGCTAAAATATTTGTTTCTTGCTTACGTGGTCTGGATGGGGTAACTGATTTCATATACTACTTCTGGGGCTGCTCAAAGTCAAACCGCAAAGCAGCTGCCAGAAACGTCTCTCCATGTAAAATTTACAACATGCATTTCTGAAGTGGTAGCTGATGTGCCTAGCCAATCTGCCGAAAATGTCTGTGTAGCTAAAATTTTTGAAAAGAGAAAATCACAGGATCTGCAAACACATCTGCAAAATGTTCTTTAGCAACTTCTGCTCATTTCGAGGGCAAACCTTGAGAGTAAACACTAACTTCTGTAATTGAAAAAGGACAAATGTAAGTCATACCTTCAGACTACTCCTCATGGCAAGGAACTCAATCTACTCCTATAAATTTGCCTTACAGTAGAGCTATTGTTCAATTTTAAACAATTAGCATAACTTCTTCAAACTAAAAAACAGATGAATACAATCTTCACATTTCAGCAAATCTATCTGCTGCAAATAAATAATTTTCTAACTATAAAAACTGACTACTTTATAGACCTTGTTCTCATATTCTGGAATGAGCTATTGCATCAATTAAAAGAAAAGCACTTTTTTCCCATCATAGGAGAAGCCATGGCAAATTGGTTCATAAATATTCACTGGTATATTAGGCATGGCCATAAAAAGGAGACATTTTACTGGCTGTCCTGGAAACAGTGCATTTAATGTCAGAGCATCCCTGAGAAAGGAGAGCTGAGGAGAGGCTCTTGTTGCAAGGGGCTTCCAAGTAACAGCAAGGTCCTGAAGTGTCCACAGGTCACACTCATAAACAGATTTACCACCATGGCAGTAGAAGAAAAACATGACGGATGAGCTTGTGTCTGTCTAGAGCTGACAGTGACGTTACCAGGAACCTGCCTGGTGGGGTGGCTCAGCTGGCGGACGGGAGCAGTCCCACCCAGCACACCTGGGACCAGGAGGGAGCAGGCAGATGGCGTGAGCAAAGTTAGTCCTTGACCCAGGAGAGTGGGTCTGGCTGCTGAGACACAACCTTCCCTCTCCCCAGCCCATGCCTGAGCCTGGGCTCCACATCGCAGCTCTGACAGTCCTCGTGCCGCTCATGCTCCCACCTGTTTCCTATGGTTCAGGGGAAGGACTCCCAGATGAAGGAATTAATTATGCCTTAGGCACAATTAACTACTTGTGACTTTCCTGTTACGCTGTCCTGCAGGTCTCAGGTAGGAAGGCTTGTCTGCAACTGCTTTCTGGATTTGAGGAGGTTTTTTATTTTAAATCCACACAATTGATTACTTTGGTGGATATTCTGCACAGATAGCAAATAAACTCTATGAGGCAGGGAGGCTCCTGCATCTCCCTGCTGTCCTACTCGCTGCAGAGTCTCCACGGCCCCGGATGGCTGCGTAGCTGCTCTTCCTGCTACACAGCAAGGCAGGAGAAGAAACGAGCTACAAAACAAAGCTACCCCAGCTGCTTGAACTGCTTAAAAGAATGAAAATTAACAAATTGAAAACAAAGTGCAAGTGTTCTTAGAGCTAATTAATAATAAAAAATAATAATCACTACTATAAAACACATCCCATAAAAGTGCTGTCCTTTTTACAGATCAAGGCAAAGTTTCCATTTTAGAAAAATAAAGTAAAAAATCAGGGCTGCTCAAATTCATTTGATAAAATAAGTTACGATGCATTAGAATTTACACAAATAAAAGTCCACAATAGTATCAAGACTATAAAGCATGAAGATAACATATTGTTCTGGCAAGTGATAAAACTGCTCACAGTGACAGCAGTGATTTATTGAAGCAATTCAAATACACTTTGAAAGTATATTAGCTTCGCCTCTGCCCACAAAGGGCGCATTTTAGCAGGGTAGGCCACGCCAGTGATAAATTACATACCAGCAAGAAGTGAAGGCAATTGGCCACATCAGACGCCCGAAGGCCCTGAATTACTGTGATAATGTGGTTTTCGTGATAATACCTCACATGCCACAGCACCTGAGCACCTAGAGAAACACATCAAAGCTGTATTTTCCTTGGCTTTTTGGAAGATAACGTTACGATGGTGAGAGTGGCTGGGACTTCCCAGCTAAAGTTGACATACAAAGCGTTGACAAATTGGCTCTGGAACAAAGTTTGGTACAGAAGGTCACATTTTACATGCTACCTTTTAGGTGTAACCTGGAAAATAACTGCCTCTTGCTTCCAGGTTGTAGGCACTGAAGCAAGCCACAGGCTGCAGACCTCCAGGCTGTAAACCTACTGTGGACCTCGCCTGCACCTGCCTGTTGCACAGCTTCGACAGGACTGGTAAAGTGACCCAAGCGCTGCCATGGTTTAGCTGTGCTAGTATCCAGAATGGGATGGGGACTTGGCCATATGGCAGTCACCACGGCCATGCTGACACCTGTATCATCACTTCTGTGAAGGAAGCAAGTTACTGGGCACACTCGTTCACTGGTCACACCAGTTCAAACCTGCAGTTAGAGCCAGGCTCTTCCCATGGCTCAGAGTAGCACTGGAAAAGGAGCATAGAAAAAGCATGATGCCAAAGTCTCCTCCCACAGCAAGGTTTTACTACTGTAAAAACATTGAAAAATTGTTTTATTTTAAGACACTTTGGGCTAAATTCTACCCTCTGATGTACTAACATAGACCAAGATTGACTTCACAGTCAACGTGGACTTCAGAGGGTGTCCTTTGAAGAGGATGTGTTCCTGGACAGTGCCATGGAGAGCCACGCAGCAGGCTCTTCCCCTCAGATTACCAGGCAAAGTTTAACAAATGGTATCTGCCTCCAATTATTACAGTCCTCCCATTTTCACACACTAGGAAGCACATCTTTGTGTCTTTACAGCTCCTAAATGAAGAGCACCAAGAGAAATTAATGACTTGGTCAAAGCAGTTACATCTTGCTGTGGATAGAAAGAAGTTTATCAGCAATTGTACTGTAGTCGGCTCATATCCAAAAGATAAAGCACATTTAACAAAGAGTTTGCTTCTGGTGGGCATTTTTAACTTCTATTTAATCCAAAACACTCCCTTGGGGAGTGATAATGAATATCTACCTATTTCTATGATACCCATTACCGTATAACATGAAGCCCTCAGACATATTGCATACTTAGCGAATGAGTTTGTGTAACTTTTTAGAGGAAGCTGGCCATTTCTTGAGTGTATGCCAGGAAATGCCTGAGAGAATCATGTTTCTGTATTTACAGTCTCTGTATGAAAAATGCCCCAGTGACACTACAACTTAAATAGTATAAAACACCTATATACAGATTGATACTTTAAAAGTAAGCTAGCTAAAAACTTGCCGTACAGATGAAGACTTGGAGAAGACACAAAAGTGGCAAAACTTAGTAGTTATTTTCCTAATTTTTCTAAAGCATATGGGAAACAAGAGCTCAGCACTTTTTCGAACCTGCTCCTTTATCTATTTTTGTAGCTCTAATCTAATGATTAGAAGAAAGAACTTTTTTTCCTTGAATTGAAATTCTGGGTAGTACAGATATTACAGCACAGTGCAGGCTATCGCTTCCATTTATTTACAGCTCTGCGGCACCATTCTTCTTTAGAAACATTTGCAGGAATTGAATTGATTGTATGTTAAGTGTTCTTCTTAATAGTTTTTTCATTGCTAGCTAATGGAAATATGGATTCAACATTATTTTAAGCTCAATGCAGTGTAAAAGAATTAGTTTAGTACACTGTAATTATGAGATTTTTTTTTTACAGCACTTAATAGAAGTACATGGCAGAAATAGATCTCTTCAAGCAAGGGAGAAGAACGGGAACATTTTTGTTTCTTCAGTAACAACAACTTGAATATCAAAGCTGTAACAAGGAAGTTGCTCCTCCCCTTTCTTTTTCTTGTCTATACCCTTCAGATTTACATTTGCCACTTAAATAAAGGAGCATGTTTGCAGCATCCCTCAAATTCTACCTTACCAAAAGACCAGAAATATTCTGCTAAACTTTACCTCTGAGCAGGGGAGGGATTCTCCCCTCTCTACTGCAAATTGGGCAGGAGGCAGTAGTCCCAATTGCCGTAGCCCCTAACTTGGTTTCAATGACAGAAGAAATAAGAATACCCTACCCTACCCATCACCTGCCTGCGCTTGTCATCCTGAAGCAATGAAAAAAACATCATAGCATTCCAGTAACTGGGGCAGTAAAAGTAGCCAGAAGATGTTTATTTCTATTCCTCCCACACCCTCTAACCCAGAAAAAAAATCACTTTATCCCCTGTTCCCTGGAAAATTTCACTCTTAAATAGGTTCCAAATCTCCCTCCTTCCCGAACACCCATTTCTGTGTTGCAGTCTTCAAAATGTCTTTCGGGACATTTCCCCTGGAAGGCTAACTTCTCCGTGTGGGCACAAATGTTATTTGTCTGAAGAGCCCAATTTACTGGAAAATTATTGCTCCGTCTCCATCTCCTCTGACAGCTTCCCAGGTTCTCCACGCTGCGCTGGCCCTCCGGCCACAGCAGCCAGCCTAGCTGCTGCAGTGGCAGTTGATTTTTCTTCCAAAGGGAAAACAAGGAAGGTCTCCTGGGCCTCTGAGGTCTCATTACAGAACAAAAGCCAGCACCTTGTAACGCAGTGAGTGCGACAGACTTATGATTTCATGACTCCTTCTGCAAGAAAAAGCCTAAACAAAGCACCATCAAAAGGAAAGGAGATAAGGGGGTCTCTGCTGGTGCCATCTGCTCTTTGCTGTCTCCCTTTCTCCATTTTCTCCATACTGCTCAGAAACTTGCTGAGGCACATAGTCCCCTCCGCCCCTCTTCCTTTTTACTAGGTCTTCAATAATACCTTGCCATGGCTCTACTCGAGGGCTCTAGCAACTGTGGCAACACAAATAACAAGTTAACACGAAAACTGGAAATACTCCATACATGTCAGGTTCCTTAGGCCTCCGAGGAAAATAGTAGCAGGATTCCCAGGCCTAAGACAGTGGTTCTGGAAAGCTGCCATAAAAGGTAAATACCGTATAAAAACCGAGGGTATTTTACCATCTCCTTTTACAGCCTAGTAACTGTAAAGCGTCTTTTTGCAGCGTTGCCCTTCAAATGAAAGGAAAATTCCCCCGTATATTACATTCAATTTTTCAGTTTCTGTTATGTCAAGATAACAATCTTTTGTAACAAGAAGACAAAAGCTTCTCTATCTTCTTGGGATCGATATTATTGCTTAAGCAAGGACAACTGGTATCTCTTTGTTAAGGCTCTATTTTCACGTACTGCCAAAATACAAATACAATTCTAACTCAGTAGATAATAATCGATAATAATCTGCTTTTCAGACCAGATACTGAAGTTGCCAGGATGGAAAACCTACACACACTCTTCAGTCAAGCAGCACTGTGCTCTCCCAAGCCCTGCACGCAAATAAGAAATCTGATGGTGCAGGATGGTCTGTGCAGATGCGCCTGTCCCAAATGTCAGCTCACACCAGCAGAAGGTTAAGGTCTGAAGTAAAGAGAAGTCCCATACCCCCCAAGGCTCCTTTCATACCAGCCCCCCTCTTCCACAGTGTGATCACAGCAGTTTCACTACCGAAGGACCCTTGAGCAGGGAGCTGCAGTTATTCCTAAAGCTAGGGATGCATGACCTGTAAGAAAACGCTGGGGAAATAAATCTGGAGCTAACCACATGTACGCATCTGTACAGAGACACGCAGGCCCTCAAAATGAAAGTCAAGCACTGAAAACTGTGAGAAATTTGTCATTGCTTGGCTACAGCTGCATTGCCTTAAGGGGTCACACATTCCAGGTTTTTAAAACTGGAACATGGGTCAATGCATTTGTGTCCCTATAGCCTCAGAGAGCACTGGGGTGGCACGGTTAATATTCAGAAATCAGGAAAAGGCAATGCAATAGTAGCCCCTACAACCTTAATTCCAGTGACTTAGGCATGTATAAATGAGATGCAGTATTAAATTACATAATAATCATACATACTGCAACAGAATTTGCCCTATAAATTGCTGAAGTGCCTCCCAGCAGAATTTCTAATCTTCATATTTTCAATGTTGTGAACCACAGGAGGACTTCAAAATGGTTTTGAGCTTGACAACTTATAAAGACTTCACCTCAGCCCTTACACACGTGTAGACATTTATGAGCTGTGGGAAAAATCCCGTGAGAAGTATGCTGAGTAGGTGAAGTGAATTTCAAAAGATCAGGCCTTGATGAAATCTGCATCTGCTTTTGCTGGGACACCTCAAAAGGGCATTCTTCTTGTCAAATGTTAACCTCCTGCCCTGAGGAGCGTTGGTGCTTGAAGACACAAGTTTTCTTTCCTCTTTGTTTAATCATATGAGGAAGAATGTACCCGCCCTATGCACGTTCTCCTCGTACGCAGAAGTCGCACATGTTGGGCTTTTGTTAATTGTACAAAGGACGTTCATCTTCGGAAAGAAACAGATTGACACAAAGCATACTGAAAAATAAACAGGCAAAAAAGCTCCACACAAACTTATCTGGTCTTTAGGTCATCCCAAAGCATGGGTGTTGAAGATGTTAAGAAATCAACTGCTGGTCAATTGGGATCAGAACAGAATCCACTGTCCCTTAGGAAGCAGTAGTGCTCAGTTCTGCTCATGCTTGTGCCTCAGATAAGGAAAAAAATAATTCTTATAACAGGAGAGCATTTTAAACATGTAAGCAAGTCCTACTGAGCAAGATGGGGCGCATATCCCTGAAATGATTACTTGAACAGGAATAGATGTAAGCATGCACTGCAGTGGCCCACAGCTCCACTGCAGGGGGAAAAAAAAAAAAGCACAAGTCAAAGAAGACAGCTGGTTTTCACATGAAAGCAGCCAAATTGGGGGAACTATTTCAATAAGCCTTGCCTATTTCACCTTTCCTTCTATCATACAGTGACCACTCTTAACCTCACAAAATTGTTTCCAAGAAAAAAATAAATCTCAAGTCCTTTTTAAACGAGATCGAATTGCTGGTACTGGAAGTCCCCAATGTTTATGCAACAAGGGGCAGCTCTTGGGGCCAACACAATTCCTCCCAAGGATGCCAGTAACGCAGGTCTGTGTTTCTAGTATGATATATACAGTGAATTGTAGAAATTGCAGGTGTTTAGAGAAACAAGGTTTTAAAAAGGACAGATTCAGTATCTTCCTCTTAGTTCTGTCCTTCTTCAGACACTAGAAAGCAATAGATAATGCTTGGATAGCCACTTTTTGAGCAAAGGTAAAAATTCATCTGATATACTGAATCCTAAAAGAGTGCTTTTAGCACCTTCACTGCACAGCAAGACAAAGGCAGTTTCTTAAGCAACTCATGGGCATTCTTCAAAAATGAGTATAAAATTATCCTAGTTTCAAAACCACTGGAAAGACATCACACATGACCTTCACCTAAGGAACTGAACAGAAATTTGGAACATTACGGCTTTTGCTCATTTACAGCACAAGCCAACTATGAAATTATACACACGACTCCATCTAACTGTTGGACTTCTGGGTTTCGCTCCAACAAGCTAGTTCTTAAGATTTTTGAAGAGAAGTCAATTCTTGCAAATTAAGCAGGTGGTTTTCTAAGGGCTGATTTCTGTAACGGACACCCAAACATTCCCCTCTTTTCCACATCCAGGCAGCCCTGCCTTCCCTGCAGATATCTTTCTCTAACCAGTAAGCTCTATGGACCTTGCACTGAACAACGGGAGTCCTTTGACTTCCGGGTATTAAAAAATAAATCTCATTCCCAAATTGCTGAACAAGAAGATAAATGAGATATTCTTGAATCTACTAAGGCAGAGTCTTGAAATCAACCACCTGCACAGCAGATCTACCGGCATTCAGCCCTGTTCCATCACCAGCGCAGTGTGCACAGCGAACGCCCACCTCTCAGCGTGACATGTCTGTCACCAGCACAATACATACAAAAATCAAGCTAGATCACACTTCTGATGATCAAAACGAACTGAGATTTTCAAATGACTACACTGTATTATAAAATCTGGGTTATCACTTGTTTCACCTTCAGATTACACATCTCCAGACCTAAAGGTTTTGAAAACACTGTAACAATGCTGCTGTAAAATGGATGTTCAGCGTAAGTTTTTGACATTCATTTTTGTGCTTAGTGAGCTCAGCGTGATTAGAGCTATTACAGTAACTACCGATGTACTTGCACACCGCAACATAATGAAAAGAAGATGAGAGAGAACGTGTGAGACCACTTAAGGAGGTACCAGAGAAACGTTTTGGTTTACCAGCCCATTTTTTGTGCCATTGTTCTTCTCGACCCACCTCAGCCACATTCCTGGTATGCAGTAGCCACTGCAAGTGTATTAAAACTTTAACAAACCTATGAGAAATGAGAAATTCAGGATTTCTCTTCAAAGTCAGTGTCGCGATCACTCAGCAAAGCACCCACCCTGCTGGGATTGCTTCATGGCAGTACAACTGCTTTGCTCACTGGAGACTCAGGCTGTTTCCCCTCTCATTTTCTCAGTTTCGACTTGATGAATGTGCTGAGTCTGTTCATTTACAGGAGGAAACTCAGGAAAAGAGTTCTTGCTGATTAATTATAGCCTACTCGGAAACAGCATTTTACTAGTCAATTAGAAACAACTCTCTAAGGCAAATTGTATTTCCACGTGCCCACACCTGTTTCTCCAATAAATCATATCATTTTATATTTACACAATGGGCCATATTATAGCACAAATGAGCTGCCTGATGCATTTCAAACACCACTGTAAACTCATATAACATATTAATCAGAACCGAGTAGAATGAGCAGACAGAAACTGGACTAACTGTGCCCTCCTCCAGGCTTCAAACTGGTCAGAAAACTGGTTGGTTTGAGGACTAAGACGACTCAGTCCTACCACATACTGCTCACCTGGCTACAACTCTTAATAAATATGAATACTTCTGCACTTCCACTTTCTTCCTTATAATGTAACAAGTAAATACATTGGGGGGGGAAGTAGAAGCTACCCTCCCTTTTGTTAACTTCTGTCAAATTGAAGCATACCACATTAGCTTTTGTAGCCATTTGGTTAGTCTCAAATTTGCATATAAGGAACTAGGAAAGTGTGCACAATTACACATTACATTTATTTTTTACATTTCATAAAAGACTAAGAAGTCTCCTCAGTTTAGTTTGTAAACACTCCATAGCTCACTATCGACACATGGACACAATACAAGCAGATGAGTATCACTGTGAAGTTTCCACTGTGGAATTATAAATATGGTTCACTGCAGACACATGGCATCTCCCTGAAATTAGTGGGACCAGTGCGCAGACTCAACAGGGCTTTGGACAATGCCCCACAAACCCACTGCTATTGCTAGCTATGTTTCCTAGCAACAAGTTTCTTGCTCCTTATTTTGCAAGGCCATATTTCTGGGAGACGGAGATAAGCGATTCAAAGAAAAGCAGAATAATATTTGTATTATTTTACTTAGGAAAGTTTTCTTCCTTAACATGATCCTGACATAACAAACTCACGGCTTCCCGTTTTTACAGAGCTAGCCAGGGGCTTGAATGGCTCCTGTCTGTTGCTCCAGTGGGCCAGTATGCTGAAGCACACTTCTGGAGCAGAAAAATACAGCTCTTTCACTTCCTCCTGCATATTTTTTTTCCACATCCATTGCCTTTCCTTATCAGAGCATCCTGCACACAGCTCCATGATATGAACTGATGACCCATGTCATATATGCTTCATTGATCCTTTCACTGACCAGCTTCCACCGAGCTGTCTGAAAAGCCCCAAGGTGAAGCAAAGCTAGCGATGCTGCTTTGGGATCCACAAGGCATGCATGGGAGCTGTAAGGAACAGCAGCATGCCGCTGAGGGGAAAGGCGCCCCCTGAAGCTGCGCGGGCAGCAGAGAGAGGCTGAGGGTAAAGAAGCTCTGATTTGTACCTTTAGTCTCCTCAGCAGCTCGCCACAATGGAGCAGAAACTTTGTATGATGCGGTACCACTGAAAATTTCACGGAAGGCAGCACTGAAGATATGGTGCCCTGAATGAAGAGCAGGAAATTATTCGAAAGATGTTAATACACCCATGCACCTTGGACATCACCTTCTCCCTCCATAAAACAAGTCCTATCATCAGAGGCTCTGTGTGAGTTATAGCTGAGAGAGTACAAGAGCATTTGCCTATGCCAGCACTGCAATACAAATAATTTGGTGATAGCTTGGGTATAAAAGGTGCTTTGTAAAACCTGGCTCCACTCTTTTACACATAAATCACAGGCAAATTCATACTTTTCTGGAACAAAGAACATCAGGAAACCTAATTCAGATTTCTAATTCCTGCATTATATGATAATTCTATTTCACCAAATTGCTTTTGCCTTGTGATGTAGCTGCATTTATAATTATTTATTGCCCAGCTCAAGGTTAAGTGAAGGAACAGTCTCACTGAGATCCTGCTTAAGCCCTTATTTTTCACAACGTGCTACAAAAGATTAATTGCTTTCTGTTTCTCCAATAGAGGCAGAATTAAAATTGCCATTTGATACAAACTATTAACGCAGCAATCATTTTGAAGTAGCACATTGCTTCTTATAATTTAATACATTTACCCTCTTTTGCTTATTCTATAAAGTGGTACTTGGCAACCTTAAAAATTTAATTTGTAGAGGTTCCTTTGTAGGACCTGTAAAAATCCAGTCTTCTGCACTCCTGCAGACTCAGGTGAATGAAAAGTAGCTCTCAACAAAGAGCAAACTGGAAACGCAGCATTGTTGAGCAGATGCTATTGAAGATGTTCTGTTTTACCAGCATGCTACTTGGAAGCCCCGAGGACAGTGCTGAAGCATATAATAAATTGTTTTGATAACACAGGCTGACAAAAAGAGCAAGGATACATATATATAGCCTAAATATTTGCTTGCTTAGAAATGGCTGGGGTTTTTTCCTGCCCCCTTCTTTTTTTCTTTAAGTAATGCCACAGGGCTAAGGTCTTTTGGAGAGAAATGATTAGCAACATGCAAAAGACTGCTCTTACTTACAGGCAAAGTCCACTCAGTTCTCATTATGGTTGTGGGTTTTCATTGTATACGCAAATATAAGGAACACCAAGACTGAAGATGATGAAAAATTCAAACACTTGCAAAACCATGATTTATTCCAAACAGTAATATTTAGGTGACCACACATGAGGATCCTACATGTATGATCCCAAAAGCTACTTACCATTTTCAGCACTCAGTGGGAATTTTGGGTGCCCAGCATTTTACAGGTAATGAATGAATAAACAGCTGCCGCAGAAAAAGCTTTTTCTTTCTTTTTCTTATTTTACCTAAGCTGTCTAAGGAACTTCGAGACTGACAATAGCCCTGAATTGGATGGCCACTAAGGCTCCTACATTAATATTCCTTTAGCCCTGGATGCAAGCTCTTTGCTGCATCTCAGGGGTGAAAAAGAAGATCTCTTCATATTTATATATACAGTTCTTAGCCCAGAGGGCTCTCAAGGCTAGCTGTAGCTCCTTGGCATGGCTATGGTACAATAATCATTATCACACAGTTTGGCCTGTCTTCCTTTCCTTGTTCTTAAGTGCTTGTATGATGGTAGTCAAAAGGCTGTATTTGTTGCTAAGACATTAGGATCCTGAACATTGCATAGAAAATAAAAATTAAATTAAATACGTAAAAAAAACCCAGAAGGAAAATCTGTGGTAAAGTACTTCTAATCTCATCTCCTTCCAGATATACTGGGGCAAAAGCTTATCTAAATTCCCATTATTCAGGTATGGTTGGCTTAGGGATTCAAAGTCCTACATCATGGAAATCTCTAGGTTAAAAAGAACATTTTGTAAAAATGAATTTCAGTTCAACATATTCAGTAGCGTGCTTATTTTTCTCTCCATCCTGAAAATAACATTCCTGATGAGGATATAGTCACGTCTTGCCACCAGCACATAAACGGAAGCAGAAGCAGAAGCTCTGAATAGTATTAACCAACCTGCGTTTGTCGGTTCTGGAGTGAATTAACATAAAATGACTCACATTTACAGCTAGGTCTTTAGACTGGCAGCAAAGGCTGAGTAAAGAATCACCTCTTTCCCTTCTCAATCTACATTCTATCAGCCATGAGGGAACCCTCGCCAGACTCTGCAGCAAGAAAACCTGCGTTTATCCTTATTGTTCATAATGATAAATGCCAGCGATACCCCCTGGAAGTGAAACCTCAGCAGGGACTATGTATCACTAGCAATAACAGAAATAATCAAGCTGTTGTTAGAACCAGACACTCAGACAGCAAATTCAATTTTTTTTATTTTCTGTCCAATACCCATGACAGCTACCAGCCATCAGGCATCGCAATTAGCTCATGCTGCAGGAATGCTATCTGCTCTGGTGCGTAATGAGCAAGCTGCAACAGAGAGCAGGACCTGGGGAAGAGGTGAAGAACTATTTGGAGAGGTATCACGTATCCTTGCCGGTTGCTAAGGAAACCAGCTCCTTTCTTTGGGAAGACTCAAGGGCTGCCTCCTTCACACACCCAATTCAGCCTTATTTCACTTGCAAACAAACAAAAGAGAAATTAAGACAATTGCTCACTTGCTATATAAATGCATACAATCTATATAGCTAACGTTGGTGAATCAAAATGAAAATGTCCTTGCAATTACAGAGGGATGCTGTTCTTGCAGACAGTTTAGGCAAATAATAACTGACTGTAACAAAGGTTGAACAAAATTCAGGTAAAGGCACCACGACCTTTTTACATATCAGGGCTGGCCAGCAGAACATCGCTTCAGTTACTGGGACATCATTCTTTAGTTCCTCTGCCCTAACACTGAACACGCGCGGTGGCCCTTCTTCCAGGCAGCTCATACTCACACATGCACTTCTTCTGCCAATCTAAATAAGTGTCCTGTAAGTTTTACAACTACAAAGCATGCTCTGATTCTCATATCGTCCATCAATTGCAACTGTAAGGCAAAAGCCCCACCCCGCAGTGCAGATATCTGGTGTACATTTGGAGTATTTCTTCTTCTTTCTTCAATTATTAGCTTAGACCCAAAAGCCCTCCTGCACTTCTCCATCCCGTTGCATGCTTTTGTCTGCAGGAAAGTTACAGAAAACTGAGCCCCAAAGCCTACAGACCTACTGTGAGCAGCGTGCCTGAAGCAGAGATGGAGATGGCCTCTGCCCCTCCAGAGAGGCCGCCTAGCATTTCTGTCGATGGTGGGCCTCCACTAGTTCTAGAAATGGCAGGATGGTATCAGAAAATAAAAAACTAAAAAACTAAAAAAAAGAAAAGATGAAATCTGTCTTTGCTCTCAAGGACTACAATATAAACCTCTCAACTATTCAGTGCTGGAAAATTCCACCGCAGAAGTGGGAGCACTGTGCATTGATCCAACACAGAATTAGCAATAGAGATGATGTATGACTCTTTTTGGCAAAGAAAAGAGAGAAACACAAAGATTCTTTGTAGACATTGTTGAATACCTTAGAGTGTTCTCTACATCTTAGTGTGGCCTCTGCAATTTTTACAGAGGCTATTTTGAAGTCCTATCCACTGCACAATGCTGTTAGAAATCTTTTCTCTCTCTGCTTGCTCCTGTACATTAACTGACATGAGATTAACACGTATTAATTCTCTCTAAAAAAAACCCCCAAAAAAACCCAAAACATAAAATAAAAAAAAAAAATCTGTATCTTAGTGTGAAACCCTAGGAACACTGTCAGAAATGGCTTAGATTTTAATTAGTGCTAGAGAAGTTGAATAAAACTTGAGAAGCATTGAAAGAAAACCACAAATAAATGCCTGTCGTAAGACTCTTACGGCTGTTGAGCCTACTGGTGTTCTCTTTCCTCAATATTTGCTCTCTCTTGGTGTGAATGCTGAATAATTAAACAAGTCATTTGAGGAAGAACAAAGCTTTTTGACAAAAGTGATTTTGCCTTTTAATTTTCAGAATCAAATACGCTGCAGGGAGTGTGATAGTATTAATTCTGCTATTAATTTAAATTACAGATTTTCTGTAAAGCTGAATGCTGGTTCAGTATTGGTGCAGCACTATTCCTTAATGTCAGAAGGACAACAGGATTTAGTGTTTCTAAGACTAGAAATTTAAAAACTTTTAAGCCCCAGTCATGGCTCTCCCAGCAAGCTTCTGAAAAGTCTTGAATGCAATATTCAGTCACAGAATCCTCCTCCAGCAGTAGGGGAATGAAATCCAAGGTGCAAAACTCTAGGTAGTAAACTCCCTATGGGAAGCTAATAGGAAATACTGAGGAGGTGGATGGGTCTTGGAGCTAATCTTAATCATACACCATGATTCAATAGTGAAATACTATAAAAGCAAGACCTTAAACTTGCAAAAAAAGAGCATAAAATATATAATCAGAACTAAATGGTTTTCTTGCTTTATGCCCTTCTTTTTCATGCACTTAATTCTCTGTTTCTTTACACCTTTAAAGAAAGCACCATAAGAAAGATGGAGAACGTCTCTGAACAGCAGAGATCCTGGTGAGCATTTCCCCTGCAGTGCACATGGGTTAAAACCCTCTCAGGCCAAGGCATCCGGGCTTCTCATATCATGGGAATGCCTAAAGTTGGAACCAGATCATAAAATCAAATCAAAAAAAAAGGGCTCCTCCTCCTCCAGATGTGATTGGGGGGGGACAGGGGGGGACCAAAACCAACACAAACTGAACAAGGCTGAAGAGCAGTCCCCTAGGTTCACTACAGGCACTTCCATGGCACACCCGTCAGAAGAAGTCTCTAAGGCAGCTGGCAGGAGGAGCGCTCAGCTCTGCCTTGCAGATGCTCCTGGTCCGAGACACTCAGTACTGTCAAAATGGAAGCACTTGTAGGTAAAGCTTTAAGTTTCTTAAAACATAAAATACTTGGACAGAAACTAATAATATCAGTGTGGATCGCTTCAAGATCACAATTTTTAACTTAGGCCTCCTACGGCAATTGCTGCAAACTCCTTCTTGATCTGGCCCTACCATTTAATAAAACGCTTTTAAATTTCAAAGCCTTACATCAACATTAATGATGATGTAACTTAAGCAGCACTACGCTTAAGTTTCTAAAACAGTAGGGCTCTGTCCCTCCCACTCCTACCAAGCCCCGGTAAAAATGAGACGCGTGGCCCCTGCAAGGCTTTTCAGGAGAAGCAGTATCTGCTGTAAAAAAATATGGGATTAAACACAGATGGACACCTTCAGTACAAATCTGTTTCAATAGTGCGGTAAGCAATTACTGTTGGAGAAATAGTTTCTTCAGATAATTAGATACTTAAAAATTGAAGTTGTTTATGTTTATATAAGCACAGAAATTATAGATGGAATTATGCAAACAAATCTCTCATGGACCATGAGCTCCTGTCAGGTTGCTAATGAAGGTAGAAAGCTGCAATCTTTCTTTATAAGGTTCTCTAATGGCCATGATAACAAACCAATTTTGTTTTTAGTGCTGCACATTTCCCTCCCCCCCCCTTTTTTTTTCCTCTCAGTATCAGTTTATAGTGACAAATGCTTTCAGAAGACAAAGAGGATGAAAGAGACTTGAAGATAACACTCTTCAATTATACTGACACCTAAATGATTAAATTAAGCAAGAATTCAGTATTTCATTGTCAATTTGACTCTGATTTCTACCTAAACAAATTTATGGACTCTCCTAAGGTACATTTTGTCTTTGCTTAAAATTTGTTTCAGAGATGCATTAAAGAGACAATTACCTCTTTTTCCCTACTGGAAGCTGTGAAGGCTAATAATACAGTACTCCATCAGAAATATTACCTTTCCTTCAAGACAAACATTTGCTGTTTATGGAAGGTCCATGGATACTTATTAAGAAAGGACTCTACATCCAGGCAGTGTTCAGATATATACTTCCCTCACATAACGACTTCCTTTTGCCCATGGTGCTACTGTACACAACCAACTATTCTGCTTTTAGGAAAAAGCGGAGATTTCCTATGCAATCTGAGCCTTCTCCTGCTACCTGGGCACTGAAGCAAGTTACAAGGGCAACATTTGTTGATTCTCAAATGTATGAGAAATCTTAAAATCATTACATTAATTGCAGGAATTCAAGACCATCCAATTATGCCAAATACCATTTATTTTCTCTGGAAATAGTGTAAACTTTTGACTGGAAGATTTTTCAACCAAATACTATAGGTCTTAACTTTAATCTCCTCAAAAGATGATCTTCATTACTGATGCAAAACACATGCCACAGATTTTTACCTTACAACTCTGTGATCAACCAAGCTAAGTGCCTGTTAGAACTATGACCCAAACAAGAATCTAAATATTATTTTATCCATAAAATTTCTGTTGCGCTATGAAATTATCTAGAATACATGAGGCAGACATACCACAATAAACCAAAGTAGGAAAAAATCATGTAAATTTTTGCAGCTTGTTCATTTATGAATGGCAATAAGAACAGTTGCATATCCCAAAGTAATACTCATGTACTTATCCAGCTCATGTTTATGAAGCATTTTAAAGATGAAAAATCCTCGAAGTGCACAGCACTTGCTATAATGAAAGAAAATAGAGACACAGATATAAAATAACACATTGCTGATTTCTTCTATCATGATAAAATACAAGTCATTACTGATTTATCATCACTATATCTCTATTTTTCTATTCAAACACAATAAGTAGGATTGAAAGCTTTCAAAACTATCAATATAGAGATAATTACTGAAGAATGAAATACTGATGATGCTAAACGTGCAATTTATAGAGTACTGCTAGATGGGAATACAGAAATAATATTTTCTTCTGTGTGGTTACAGAACTGGGCGTTTCACAGTATCTTAAGCATCACCTGTTACAGAGTGCAGAAATGAGTAATAGCAATATACCCAAATACTCTGAAAAAATAAGCATGCTGTTTTTGCGAACAGCTGTCTGAACATGTCCTAAGAATCCACCTGCAATGTCCTACGCATACCATGGTGTGACAGACACCGGCTTGACGCTGTGGCCCCACTCAACGGCAACACTTTGAAAAATTTTGCATTGCACGGGACTGGACACAAGAATGGTGCAGAAGCAGCATAACAAAGAGCAGCAACGACGGTATGTATCTGAGTGAAATAAAAGTATTTCTGTTTACAGACCATGCTACCACGCCGTCAGATACCACATTTTGGCTTGAACAGAAACGAACGTAATTCAAATGGCAGAGGCTTTTATACAGTCTTCATGGACAACTCTCTTTGCACCAGGCTTCTGCTTGAAATGAGTCACTTAGGTTCTCATACAAGCTAGCACTTAAGGAAAAAAAACTAAAAATAAAAAAGGTAAATAAACACACAAAAAAGTTCTCGTCCTTCTCTGCAAATGATTTATTGCTGCCAGAGCTCTAATCTAATTTTAGGTGAGCTCATCTTTTTTTCTGCCCTGGAGCCATTTTAACTTAATATTGCTCTCCTTCCAGAGCCACGAGGGAATACAGGCTCCCTTAGCCACCACAGATGCTGTACTGACATTTTACTTTAGCTGTTTGCTGTAAAAGTCATCAATATCGCTCTGCTCCTGAAGAGACCTTTTCTAAGAAAAATGAAAACAAATTGCTGGCATTAGATCAAACTTTGACCTCTGCAGCCCAAAGTGGGGAAAGTAAGATCTGAACTCCTCGCTGCTGCTTTGAAAGCTTCCAGAAGCTTCTCCAAGCAGGCAAACTTTTTTATTTTAATAAAACATTTTCTGAGCTGCCAGGCTGAAGCTGCCTCCCTGTTCACGCTGCCGTATGAGCCAGCCGGCAGGTACAGGCAGACAGCCTGGGCTCCCACGGGCCTGCCTGCGCTGCAGCCGTCCTCTCTCTGAAGCAGCAGCAAGTGTTGCAAGGTCTTTGGGGAAACCATTTCAGAAATCATCTTTTCATCTGCCTCCTTCCCATCTGTTCCCCCTTCCCATCCTCAATATTCCTGACCTGCACTCTGTGTCGCCACAGCTATTCTCCTTCACGTCTTTATTTTCCTGCCCCTAGTTATCCCTGGCTCCTGCACAACCTGCTCACATGCTGATCTGAAGCTAAGTCTGCATGGGAAGGGAAACTGCAGTTTGAGACGCTCGCTTGTTGGTTGCCATTTTCCAGTCATGTACCAGTTTCTAGGAAGATTTAAACGGGGGGGTTTTGTGTTGTTTTTGTTTGTTTGTTTGGTTTTTTTTTTTTTTAAATGACTGTGATTACTCTGCCAGTTTTCCCTCAAATAACCCTCAGAGTAACTTTTTGAGCTCATCATCTAATTTCTATCACATTTGACACAGAGACGGAAGCTGCAAAGACATGACATTTCTAAAGTTTCATAAAAATAAGTGGCTTGAAAGAGGAGAGGTGCACCCCAGCTCACCTGCCCTACTATCGAAAGGCTGCATTACGAGCTAGCAGTTATTTGCTCCGTTTAGGTGCCACCAATCAATCTGGTGCCATAACACTGCCTCCTGCCCAGCAAGCAGCTACTGGGCATCAAAGAGGAGCCAGAAGAGATGAGCATTTTGCAGGTGGGCTGAAGCCACAGGGCACATGAGAAGCAAAATGTACCTGTGTGGGCAAGCTGACAGGAAGAAAAGCAGACGCAGCGACACTGGGCATGAAACCACCTGAAACCATCACTGAATCATTTGGTTTTTTGGTGTCTCAGTGCTTACAGTGAACCTCCTGCAATAAATCTGTAGCATAAATAATACACTTTCCTATACTTTAATTTCTCTTTTATTTTAGTACAAATTATGTGACATTTTGGAAAGCTAGTTATCTTCCAAATGCCAAGGGATGCGGTGGAACATAAATTCAAATGATCCTTATACCACCTCCACGAAAAGATCTGTAGGAAACCGCAAGCTGCTTCCTGGCATGCGTACCACATGCTCGGACGACAACTATGGGAAAGGATATATCTGAGCTCAAAGGGATGAACCAGCTTGAGGAATCTGTTCTCAGCCAAGTCTCAAGATCTGAAAATAGCTAAATGCTTAAAATCATCGCCACAGCAGGGCGTCTAAACCGTAGTCACAATGTTTTCATTTTTAAACAAGAGATAAGAATAATGTTTCCAACTGAGCAGGCAGCTGAAAGAGTGAATTGCAGGAAAAGACTGACACGCTAGAGATTTTACACAAACTCCTTGACTCATGTTTTCCAAACATGTAAGGAAAATGATGCAGTAAACACAGAAACAAAATTAGCATTTGCATCTCTGAATTGTCTGTACCCAAACATAACAGCTCCTGTGCCACAATATATCTTTAAAACTAGAATCTCCTCAAGATCAAATAGCTGGATCTTCTCCAGAACATCACTCAAGTGCTTCAGACCATCTCTTGTGCACTTCATTTACCATAATCTCCACTATGCTATGGATGTAGCATTAAACTGATGAATATGGTTTTATAACACAGTAGACCCAGATAATGTCGTCTAAGTTGGTTTGCACTTAGGTTCAAAGACCTGCTGTATAGAGATAATAAATATGGTACCAGACTGTCAGGCAGGAGAAGTCAGAAGAGACAGATTACCTTTGTGCAATATCTCACCCCTTTCTCTCTCAGGAATGTATAAATACAAACTTATGAAAGCAGACACAGTCAGCCACCGCGACACTGACCAAAACAACACTCATTTTATTAGAACACAGAACAGCTTAAATTAAAAAAAAAAAAAAAAAAAAAAGTCATCAATTGCTTAGTTATAGCTGTGTTTGCTGTGTCTTTGTTTCCCTGAGTGCCTGACACATTGTGAACAAAATTGCCAGCAGCCGCATTACAGAGACAGGTTGACGGGCTGGATGACCCCATAAGTCTTGTTCATGTCTCATGTCTGGGCTCTTGACTTGCATCTTAAAAGACTTTCGTATCAATGCCTTTGCAGGGAACCTGCTTTGCCATTCAGAAGGGTTTCTGCCAAACCCGGACAGAAAGAGGAATGCTTTGTCCTACCTGGCACATCTGTAATTGCAAGCCGTACCGGGAACCAACACCCCCCCCCCCCCCTTGGAGTTACTGTTTGAGACACCCTACGAGGGGAGGTGTGCACTAAAGAAACACGCAATCAACAACTTAAGAAAAAATAAAAATCTCCAAAACCAGAACGGTTTATTCCCTTGAAATGCAAGGACCCTTTCAGGAGCACAACCCCTGCCCTCCCCCAACACGCACCAGCCCAACTCTGCCTACCTCCCTTTTGCTCTGGTGTCATCAGGAGTGGCATGACACAGCAGGAAAAGAGACCGGTTCACTGTGAGACCTGCTACTCACTCTCTTACAGTGTAACGGCCCCCCTTCCAGCTGCACGTTGCTGCAGGGAGCCGGTCCCAATGGGCACCAACCACACGGACCACCTCACCGCTCCTCGGGCTCAGGGAGAGCAGAAGGTGGTGGAGCACGACCAGTCCCTTCTGTATTACTACAAACCTGTCCACCGTGTAGGGTCTTACAAAGGTTTGGGGGGTTTGCATGATGAAGGACAAACCACAGTGGTTGGCTTGAACATGCAACGTGACTGCTCACACCAGCTCCCTGCCGGCACTCTCTGTGCCCCATCACGTGGAGCATGAACACTGAGGACATGGCACTGCGCGCAGGACAGCAGTGGTGGAGAACACAACCTCCGCTCTTCCATTGCTCGGTATCTCCAAGCAAAGGGTCTCTCAATCTGTAATTTTCACTGTATTTTCAAACAGAACAGCGACTGGCTTTCTCCTCTGTTGTTCAAATTCAAAATTAAAATGTAACCAATAGGTTTCACCAGCAAAGGCACTGCGAGCAGCTGAAGAAATGAGTAACAGATGTAAATACCTGCTTGCTGTGCAGTCTGTGGGATCTGTTGACTCCGCTGTGCATTGTACTGAACTGAGGCAATGGGTCTGTACTGCTGAGTTGTTGAGGTAGGGTACTGACCAGATGGGTAATAATACACTGGCATCTGCAGAGAAAGAGAGAACAGCAGCTAACTGCATACTCTAAAACTCAAAGATTCACAAAATAAAACAAAACTGGAAGGGAAGCAAGAGTTCAAGTCAAACATATTAGTGGTAACAGTAATCAAGAGGAGAGGTTTGCATTGTGTCTCTTCGAGAACTGCTGCTTGCTTTCAGCTTTGCTAGGAAAAGGGCTATCAGTGCCCAAATTTCTTCTCAGATACTTTAAGAAACAGAAGAAAAAGCATTTTAATTAAAAGAGACAAAAACGTACAGGATGCATAAAAAGCTACATACATATACCAAAGAAATCACAGTAAAATATCAAATGCTGCAGAAAAATGGATGCAAGCAACAACTTCTGCGTCAACATAATACATATAGACAACATGTTGAACCATTAAGTGAACTCTGGAGAAAACAGTCAATTCAAAGCAAAGAATGGCCTGGAGTAAAAATATACAGAAGTGAGATAGAGGGAAAGATGGAGTGTGTGTGCCCTTAACACTTTTAAGAAACGATTATTAAATTCACACTTTTGTTTAACAGCTACATCCTTTCTTACACGAACGTTTCCGTGTAAAGCCTCTCTCGCACTTGGTGTGAATACAATTACAGCTCAAAAAACAATCATAGTTGTTTTCTTGCAGGAGCTGAGCGTAGTCATTGAGTCAGCAAGTTCTGCCAGGTAGGCTTCTTTTTTCTATTATTATTGTAATTATAGAGCAACATGTACTACATCACCTTATCACATAGGTGAACATGGAAGTTTCAGGGTGACTGGAGCTAAAGATTTTTCCTATACGTCCTATACCACCATTACTCAGATATTTGAGCTAAACAGTTTTCAACTGACCCTTGGCAAGTTCAAAGCACTCAAAATTTTTCATTTTCAGTTGCAGTGGATTCTGTGGGTACGTGACAGAGTTCAGCAGTGTATAGTATCAACAAACTGCAGAGGGCACAGGCTTGGAAAACGTTGCTCCTCTTGTGACTTCTGCCATATCTGTCAGCATTTCTTTATAAATTATACAATTTCTTTTTTCTTTGTGTGTGGCATTTATCCTACTTAGACATATGCACAGAGTCATACCAAATGCTTTTGGGTTTTTTTCATACAAAAATAAGAACTCTTTTTGCCACTTTTATTTGCATGGAAGAAATGTTCCTGGAACAGCTCATTCAACTTGACTACCCATAAAGTATTAGCAGAGTAAAGGTAACTGCATCCTTTTGTATACTGGTAGGACATCTCATAAGAGAGATCAGAAATTTTCCTAGAGATGATGTCAGATGAGAAAGGACAGGCATAGATACAAAAGACTAGGCAAGAAGAGGGTATGGATGGCTCATTTGGCAAGTGAAGACTACGGAATAGGTAACTGTGGTAGGAAAAGTATCAGGATCAGCAAAACTGGACTTGGCGATGCTAATGAAGTGAAACCCCCAGACCAACTGACAGTCAATATCACCTGTCAATCAAGAGATTGAATACCCATTCATTCTTCAAAGTCTACTGAATCAATGGAAATCACATAGCGCTTTTTTTTCCTTCCTCCCACCCCTCCCAGATAATATTGGCCAGATTCAAACAAATACCAGAAAGACAAAAACGTTTCAATTGGAAAATGTTGTCAGCTATCCTCCCTCCAGACAATACCAAGTGACACCTAATGGCTACAGCCTGCCTTTAAGTAATTTGTTTTGTGAGAGACTAAAGTAATAAAAGCAAAATAACTTTGCAAAATGGACAAAACCATGATGAATTTGTTTTTCTGCAAAGAAAAGCCACAAGGTATAGGACAGTTGACCCAGACATTTCAGGGGCAAAAATCACTCTTTAACATCGTAGCAGTGTAAATAAGGGATCAGGCAAGTTCAATGTGACAAACTCATCTTGTGGAAACCTCTACAATAGGGGATTTGAAAGTAGAGAAGACTCAGCCTAAGTAAAGTCAATGCAAATAGTTGATCCTGCCTTGGAGCAGGGGAACAGAGTAGACATCCTCTCAAATATTCTTTATTTTCTATTACCGTATTCTACAAATTAAAGAATATTAAACCCCTGTGGAAATACTCTCACTTCTCCTGGCTGCAGCTTAATCTCACTTAAATTTATTTGATTTACCCTCAACTTCCTCATTTTCCTTGTGCAGACAAGCCCCTAGATATTTGAAAATACACGAGCATATGAGAACAATGTGAATTATCTCTTGTGGAAAGATTCTGTAGGTATTAACTTTAAAACATAGCCTAAAGAATACAGGTTTTGAAGTAAGGTTTATAGCTGAACATGCTTAGCACAAAAATATACATACATTGAAGCATTCAGAGTAATTTAGAAACAGGTATTTATTTTTACCACACAGATAACACCTCAGAGTTAGTCCAAGGGTTTTCTCCCTTTCTCTCATTTTCTCAGTTCATTGGAATACATTTGTTATATACCCCATTTAGAAGCTTATCAGAGTGCAATCTATCAGCCTGAAAAATGTTAGCAGTAGGAGCACTGGGTAAAAAAAAAAAAAAAAAAAAAAATCATTTCATTTAGAAAGATTAATGGATGAATTTGCTAGCAGTCATGCACATATCACTTGCAAAGAAGAGGTTTGGTTTGGGGGTTTTGTTGTTTTTCTTAAGAGATCAGACATTAAAAGAAGGGTCTGGTGTAAAATATAGACATGGATAAAATAGGTCTTTTGTGGTCTAGGGGTTTGGAAGGATCCACTTTCATTTATCTTGAGTACATCTCTGCATCAGTAGTTGAAACATGTTATTTGTCCTTTCTGATATTACTTTAGTGAACAGTGGAATTAGAGGGATCAGAGATAACAAGTATCACTTACGTCATCTACTCTGACCCTCTGGAATTTTTTAGTTTCCCATTACATCAGTGTTACTAACACCTCTGCTTATGTGCTCTTCAACAAAAAACATTACAGTTCTGTAGCAGCCTACTGCTGCAATGCCAAATTATACTTGAATTGCTTTCCCGTGTGAATGCACAATCTAACCTTGGACTTTTTGCTTGTGTAACATATTTCATTTACAGAACCGGGAAGTTTCCACTACACTAACAAGCATGCTAATACAGCTATATGGTTATACTAAAAAAAAAAAAAAAAAAAATTAGAAAAATATACCCTTCTAAGACCATAACCTGAATAAACGCTGTCGTCTTTAGTCTCAAAGCATAGTTTCTTGATCGTAATCCTTGACACTGTGAAAAATCCCCCCCCTTTACCATGGAAATAGTTGACAGACAATCCTTACCCCCTTGGATATTCTTATTTTGAAGGTGAATACCCTTTTTTGGAGGCGGACCATTCCAACGCACCTCTATTTTTTCTCCCATATACATAATTTTCTTTATTTAACTTAAACTGTAGCAGGACTAGGCACATCACTTCAGAGACACTCATGAAATGGCACCAACGGACATTACATTTTCCTCCTTCTAATGCGCTTTTTCTCTAGATGATGGGCAGAAACTCAATACAGCACTGGCTTTCTGCTTTGTTCTGTCCACGTACAGTTCAAAACCCATTACCAGATCGGGTCTCCCTTGGACTGCTCTCTAACAACATCCCTCAAATTCACAGGTATATTGCTTATTTCCTCATGGTAGGAATAGGATTCTATACAACTTTCAGGCTGATTTTACTTTCCTAACCTATCTCCCTACTGACTTACAGCTTGATTCTGCCATCAGACAGGTATTCCACCTTCTCTTAACATCGCTGACAACCAGTTAGGTTTGGATTAACACCTTCATCCAGATGATTAGTGATGCTGACACTATTGCTCATGGCAGCTACAGTTGCATAAACGGGAGTAGAGACAACAGAAACCACAGTCACGTATGGACACATGGAGGTACTGTTTCTTCCCAGTATCTAACTGACTGGGATCAGTCATTCTTCAAGGATTTTTCTCTCCTCCCTATCCCCCAGCCTCCAGAATAATTACAATAACAGTAACAAAAAATAATGGCCTGTGTACAACTACAGGCATGTTCTCCAGTATCATCTTCTAAGATCATCAAGGAAAGACCCACTCACTTGCAGTGACTCCCCAGCCTTTTTCATAACAAGTTCCCTAGAGGAGAAATGCTATGAATAAAGATTTTGTCTTAGGGTAGCTATGGAGTCTCTAGGAGGGGGCTTCTGCAAAGAGACTGCTAAAACCATTAATGACACAAAATTAATTCAGGTGAAAAATCCCTCAACATGTGTATTACTTCTCCCAGACTCTCCAAGAATTCATGCCATCTCATTTTTGGACATCATTTTGCCAGTACAGCTTCCATAAAGAATGAGTCAGAGGTGAAAATAACTTTAAAAGGAGTGTATGCTTTCCTATTGGCATAGTACTCGCAGTTTTTCCATTTCTTCATTTGCAGAGGCAGAGCAATGACAAGCACCAATAAGAGAGTGCTGCAGAAACTGAACGTGGACCCTTGCTGAAGTGCCCGGGCCCCTAAGTGCTATAGAAGAACCATCAGAAAGAGAAGAAAATTGAAAGTAGAAGAAAATAGAGAAAGTAAAGATGTATGTTTGCTGTTTGAGATACAGAAAGCAAACAGGAATTTGCTGCTAAAAGTCCCTTTCAGCACACCTGGAGTAATGGTTGAGGTTTGGGTTGTTTTTTGGGTTTTGGGGTTTTTTTGTTTGGTTGGTTAGTTTTGGGGTTTTTCCAATTGGCTGAACTAAGACCAAACACTATTTTCATGTTATTAAATCAGGACTCTGTTGTCAAGCTGGGGAACAGCTGTGATGAAAGAAGCAGCAAAAGAAATGCAAGGGGTCCTCTCACCACTTCGTAGGCATGTAATTTCAAACTCGGTCTGCTTCTGCTTTGATACAGACTGGAAGGGAGAATCTTGGAGAGCAGCTGTAGAGCCACATCTAATTGAACTTTAATACAAAAGCGAATAATTTAAATAAAGTACCTTTGGGTTTGTAGTCTTGGAGAGCATTTCTTTCTCCTCCTTTCCCAAAGGAAATGATCATACTCACAGGACCTCCACCCAAGTTTTCTTTGCTCTCATATTTTCCACCAGCACACAGGGCCTCACAGCCAACCCACTAGAACCTTATCAGCAATGCATTTACAGGAACTAATTAGCCATTAGAGTCAAGCCTCTTTTTTACTCGTATAAATTCAATAGCAACATTTAAGATATAAAAGTGCTTTTACATTGATTGCATTGATTAATGCATCACATAATGTTCTGCATGCATTACCATTTTTATTGCCTTTTTTCTTTTTTTTTTTTTTTTTTTTTTTTTTTAAGCCTGCCTCAGAGCACCTGCTTTGACATCGGAGAGCAGCCTTACTATTGCATCTAAGCCCAAAAGAGTTACAGGTCATTCAGATTGCCAATAGCCACTGTCACAGCAATGTTTTGCCACCGGCCGGACAGGGAGTCAGGGTCTAGCTACCCTGTGCAGAAAGCAGAGCTGTTAGGGCAGAGGAACTACTATTTCCCAAAGCTTCGCTCATCTTTCCATAAGAGGGATCGCCTATTTGGTGTACACGTGCTACAAGTAGCATGCAAGCCACCGTGCCGTATTCTAGGGCTGAAGGGAATGAATTAAAACTTGAAACGTTGATCAGAAGTTCCCATCTGCACACGCAGATGCAGAGAGTTGCTGCCCCCTCTCCCTCCCGGCAGACCACGGCCCCTGCGCTTTCACGGTATAGGCACATGGGCAGCAGGGACTGACCCCCGCCCCGCGCCCTCTTCCACACAGGTATCTGGACCAGGCAAGGACTTTTTGGAATAGCGACAAGCTAGAGGTGAACGGTGCGCGTGGTGCAGTGGATGCAAAGGAAGCTGATAGCGCTGAATTTCTCACCTTTCTGCACCCGCCAAGGACAAACCATTCCCCAGGGAAATAACTGAAGTTGCTGCAAACCCAAAAGATATTTTTCTGCCCTCAGTAACTTTTCACTTTGTTAGAAGGTAGGAGGAAAGCGCCCATACGTACTGTATTTGGGGTAAGAACAGAAACACAGTGGCCATTAGACACACCAGTGCAGCACTGGTCCTACAGCAGCCTCTATATGAAAAGGCACCTCCTCATCACTTGTCCTCTGAAGAAGTTTATCTGCCTCTCCAGTAGCACCAGGGTGAGTATTAATGAGGGAAAACAGCTTCACAAAGTAATACTACACCAGAACGAGCAGCACCCTGCTGCACACGCAAAGGTGAAATCCAATGCTCCTGCCCCAGGTGATGAAGGCTCAGCCACACGCAGGCAGGAGCAGCCTCTGCAAAGCCAATCAAGGGGGGGTCCAGCAGGGACCCCGGGGCGGGCTGCAAACCTGGTCTCAGCCAAGGGGGGAGAAGAGGAGGCACGAGGTCCCCCGCCATGGCAGGCAGCATGATGCTGCAGCCCCCTCAGCTCCCGCAGCAAACCCCGGCCAGCAGGGCTGGGAAACGCATCGCTTCGCCTGCTGCGGTGATAGCTTGTAAAATGGAGGTGCTCGCATTTATCGGGTTCACTAGAAGCGTCGTGAGGTTTGATTAAATGATGCTTGAAAACACTGAGGGCACTGGGGGGTTGTACATGAGGAGAGAAGCCTGGACAGCCTCTACTTACTCACTTAGGAGGCACAGTCTAGATGGGGAGATGGATTAATCAGGGGATTCTGCTCTTCAGGTTGTTTTTTCCTCACAAAATTTTTCTAAAAATGCTACATTTGGCAGAGAGTGAGATCTTTTTCTAGCAGTATTTTCAATTTAAAAAAAAAAAATCACATTATATTGAACTTCAGCTCCTTAAAAATTATTTTTTGCAAGCCTTCTCTCAAAAAATAGCTGCATAGTTTCTAACTACAGAAACTACGGATGTCACAGTCCTCTATGGGATGTGAGCATCCAGTAGTTTTCAGATTTCTTTTATTGTTAATTAGTGATCTAATTAACTAGATCTCTAGCCCACTTAAAACATGATAACAGTATAAATTCTTCATTAATGTGGCAATACAGAATCCCATTAACAAAACTCAACTGGAGATTTTCAGTAAAGAAGTGGCAAACTAAAAAACCCAGTACGGTTTACACTACTTTTACATTAAAAGAAACGGTGAAGGTTTTTTTACTTTACTTTTTATATATTTTCATCTAAAAGATAAAATGAAAACAGGAGAAATGATATTAATACCCTTTTAAGGTAGAGTTTAAATGAAGTTATCTATAATTGGATAAAGAAATTTGGCTTTTTAAAGTGTACGCCTTGAAAATGGGCCAGAACATCATCTGTGCATTTTACTTCTTGACAGTAATCACTTTCAATATTCTGTAAAGGTACCCAGGAGACAAGCAGAGATGTTTGGTAGTGAACAGTAAAACATAATCAGTCTTCAGGAAGACAGTTAAAATTACCGATCTGTGACATCTCACATATTCAAGTCAATTAAATATGATTAACGACTACCTGGGCTGATGTGTGTGTTGCTCTTTTGGTATATATACAGGGAAAAAGGACTACAGATATTTACTCACCCTCCTTCATATTCATGTGCAGATGTGTCCTGGAGTACGAACATATGTTCAGAAAATGGTTTGAGGATAGGGAAGGAATTGCTGAAACCCAGGAAACGATAGAGGCTTTGCAAGTTTCCTGCTGCCTAAAAATCTGCTAAGCTTTTACCAGGGGGAAAAAAAAAAAAAAAATCTAGGATTTGGATAATTTTTTTTTTTTTTTATATTCTCTTTCTGACGTTATAATGAGCACCATGCCAAGCTGGCAGCGAAGGTTTTGCCTACCTGAGCAGGTGGCGGTGGTTGTTGCACAAAGCCCTGGGGTGGTGGCTGCAGCACTTGCTGGGATACTGGTGGACCTGAACCTGTAAAGCCTCCTGGGGGAAGCTGCTGACTTGGGGAAGCCATAATGTAACCCGTCTGCTGGGCAGGCTGCTGCAAGATAGGCGATGGGTAGACAGGACCAGAAGGCGATTCGGGGTTGTCTCCTGATGATTGACGACTCAAGCTCATCTGGTTAAACTGTGTTGTCATGTCATCTCGCTGCAGGGCATAAGGCAGTAGAAAATGATGTAGACATGATGTCTGCAGTAGACACGCAAATTAGCAAAACAAAATAGGTTCAAACAGAGCACAAGGGGGAAAGGAATCACTCAGCTCAAATAAGTGCCAAACTTTGCATGGATATCTACAAAAATGGAAGCAATTAAAATGAAAATAACTATAAATGCTTTGACAAAGACTTCCAGACTGCAAGGTGAATGGCATGGCTTAGCATAAAAGCCAATTGTTTTGGCTTTTACTCTGCCCCCCCGCCCTCCCCCCTTATTCCAAAATGACAAGTGAACTTTACAGCGTTCAAAAGAAGACATTTTAAATATAAAGGACAGGAAAATAACGTTATGAATACCTCTTCCCCCAAACACAGAATTCCTTGGCCAACCACATGCTGGTAATTTCACCTGTGTTTCAAAATGATCCCAAGGGGAAGTCAGTAGGATTCATGTGCAGACCTTTTCCTTTTTGGACTGTTTTGAAAATCCAAGGTTGTAAACATAGAAAAGGTAACAAAAAGCTAAGCCTTCCGTGGCTATTTCAAGGCTTTTTATTCAGTGTCAGAAAGAAACACGTACTTTATTTGACTGGAGGTGGGGAAAAAACACATCTATGGTAAGATGAACGTACCAAATAAAGTCAATGGACCTAAGTTTCATTACATGCTGGTAATGATACAAGGATTCTAGACAGCACCTGTTCAGTCTTGCAAAAAGATCCATACTAATCGAGGCTCTCAAGTTTACTCTGTGAAGGTCGAAGATTTACAAATGTGGTTCTATGCATCTTCCTTTGTGCCATTATCATAAGACTCTTAAATACTCCACATTAAAATGTACTCTATACAGCAATAAATCCAGCATAAAACTCCATCATGTGCTAATATGCAGATCATGGTCCCTTCCTTATACCCCTTCACAGACAGGGAATAAGCACTATAAAAATGCTTTTCACTTAGAACATCCATGCTGTTTTTTAAAAGGAGCCTCTTAGATTTTGTTCACATCCCTGTGGTGTCCATTCTCCAAAACCATCCTGCACAATGTATTTTTTGGAAAAAACTCTAAAATAGAAAAAAAAAAAAAAAGTTTGTTTGTGGAAAGCACTGCCAGAGACTGCACAGAGACTCACTCTCCCACTCTGAGAGCAGATACCATGGGCCAACATTTTATACGTTCCTGGCAGATCTTCAGGTGGCGTAAGAAAGTAATGCTGCTAACTTTACCATCATCCTACATCCATATTCAGGCACATAAGTTGCCTGTCTGAAGTTGTTTCTTTAAAAAGCTAGGATATTCGTTACCTGGATGGCAAACAGAGATTCTACAAGAAACTTCATTGAGCCTGGAATGTCTCTGGATTTGCACAGCAGAGACCAAGAGCTTCAAAACCCTATAATTTATATGTTGTGTGTATAATGTAATATACATTGAAGACATCAATTCAGGTGAAATTTCACTATTAAATTAGCAACTAAAAATAAGCAGCCTTCCCATGACTATCACTAGAACAACCTGAGATGCCTGCAAGACACTTTTCAAGAGAATTAGCACTGAGATATGCAACTTCTGTTCAGCACGGAACATTTTTTATTGTCCTTTAAATGGTACTGCTCATCTACCAGGTATTAATAACATTATTTTAGCTGCAAGGATCCATTCAGCTTTGTTTCCATCTCTTACTATAACTACATGGCATCTCTACCTTGGGAAAAAAAAAAATCAGTCATAAACAAGATTACCAGAGCAAGAGAGAACAACAGAAAAAAAATCTTGTAGTGCCTCTTAAAATGTCAGCTTCATTTCACAACAGTATAATCATAGCCCTGTAAGCACCAAGCCAGATTCAGACTCCAGAAGAGCACTCTATTTGTTTTTATTATACATGTCCATTGGTGCTTTGTCCCGATGCATAACGTACCACACCTTCTGCACCTGGTTCACCACTACTCTGTTTTCCAAGTGTTCTGGTATCATCAGGGAATAAATCCAGGCAGTGGATTTAGTATACTGATAAAATAATATAAAATAAAAAAATAATGATTTCTAGAGGTCTCTTCTCCAGTCTTTGTGGACACAAAAGGGGGATAACCCAAATCTCCAATGCCCAAGCTAGCAATTTAAGCTCCCTCGACATCAAGTGGGGAGACACAAGCTCCTATTGTAGGCACAACAAAACATTTTTCTGGAGGCTCTCCTAGCCAGGTAGAGAGCTCTGCTCCTAACATCATCCTCCAGATTAAATAACCAGAATCAGTGGGAACGCTCTTACAAAATGCTTGTCAGTACCAAAAGTGTTAAGGCAAAGGGGGATTTAGATGGGGCATACTCATGCTCACACACCCAACTTCAAGGAAAGGAAAAAAAAAAGAAATCTTTAGTACCACAGAAAACTGCTGTGTTGGAGAGACTGGCAGGAGATGCTGGGGAGGATAAGAAACTGCTGGATATTGGACTGACTGAGAAGATGGCTGCATTGCCTGAACAGGCTGCAAAATAAACACAGTGAAAGACAATAAATACAACCTACTTAGAGACAGATAATAACAAACTCTGTTACTGAGAACAAAGATCACAAACACAGCTCTGAAAATGCAGGTGACTCATTGCCAGCCCAAATACAAGAGGTCAGGTACTGTGATTTTAGTCTTCATTTTAGCCTTATATCAAACAATTCTTTATTACAGATTTTTCTCTCTATTTCCATAAATTTGATGGCTGTTAGATTAAATACACCCACAGCTACACCTTCTTATTACTGATGTGAGGCAAAGCCAAATTATGATTCTACATTTAATTTACAGAGATAAAATGGAGGAGCAGCACAGTGTAAGTGTATCTTTGAATTTTGCTGATAATGACTAATTTAACTCCAAGTGTGTCATAGGCAAAGGAATAATGATTTTAAAACTCCTTCAGCAGAACACAATAGCTAAAAAAAAAAAAAATTGACAAAGAACAGGCTGCAAATTAACAACAGAGACAGGCCTGTCAGCTTGGAGCAGATGTTTATCTAAGTGAAAGAACAATTTTCTACAGCACTATTACCTTCAAATAGCTTTACTATTCCTTTTGTTTTAATCTCTCATTTAACTTGAGTCTTACACAGGTTTGGTACTACCTCCGTCTTCTAGAACTGCTAAGACCAAATCAAGAAAAAGAGCCACAAACACTTAAGTCCCAGTAAAATCAAAGCAACTTCACTGAATTTAAACACTGTATTTCTGGGTAGCCTGGGATGAAATTGTGCCAAATTATAAAGCCACACAAGAACCATAGCAGATCTTGGCTGCTCTGCAAGTAAGCAGGATGTAGGATTCTTGCTTGAGTAGTTTCCTCCGCCTGCTCTGCTCTGGGAGAGCAGGCACACATCCACAAAATTAAGTTTGAACCAGACCCAAACCCTGCTGCCCGTGCTCAGCCACGTCTGGCCGCACGCCACGGCCAGCCCAGGGGCCAGAGAGCCGACATACTGTGGCACTGTGCCCAAACTACACTGCTCTTCCCCTCTCCTGCTGTAGCTCCAGAGCTTCTAGCTGAGAGCAGGGTCATGGCCAGAACATGGGGTGCAGGCAGAAGACCCATGGTCTGGGGCAGGGGTGCTCAGGGAGCAGGCTACCCACAGCTCGGGCCTGATATATCTGGACATAGAAGAGTTTATAGAGCCCTGCGTTGCACTTGATTTTTTGACTCAACCCACGGCTGCCGAAAGGGAGAGGGAAAGGTCCCTGGCTCTTTGGAGAGAATTACAGACTGCACTAGTTTGAGAATGAATGCTTCAGCTTTCACTTACGGGTGATTTTTGCAAAATAAATTTTTGTAGACATACACCAACTCACTTAACAGTCCTTTTCAAAATGAAACCATCCTTTAGATGGAATTGAAAAAGGAATCTTCCCTCTCCATCTGTTTCATCCACGTTGAAAATACAGATCATGGGCCCCATTTGTTTCAAAAGAAAAGAACATCATCATGATATTTTGTCTAGCTGCATCCTTCCCTCCTACCCTTTAGGTCATCCTTCATATCTCTGAGTACTTCTCTTTTTCCAATGGCCACCATACCTACCTGTGTGACAAGGTGACTTGCCATTTGCTGCTGTGGCTGTTGAACCTGCTGAGGCTGCTGGGATGAAGGCTGCTGCTGAGACTGTCCCACCATCTGGCTCCTCATTGTCTGCTGGCCACTGGGAGGATTGTATATTGCCGGTGTCCCATCAGGATTTACAAATGGTTGACCTGAAACAAAACACCCTGCCTTTGCTGAACACTTTTAACAATGTACTGTTTTCTGTATGAAATCATACAACCTTGCTTCAACTGATTGCTCTTTAGCTGACCTGCTACAACAGTAAAGTGCTCGTCACTCTCAATGCCTCATTACAGTATCAGCCTTTTTTTTTTTTTTTTTTTTTACAGGCAGGGCAGACAGCAGATATTTGTTTTGGCAGTATGACTTTCCAAGGAATGGGTGGAAGGTTACCATGGCTATAAGAAGATTCAGGTGCTATGGTTACTTGAAGTCATTCAATGATGAATCAATTAATACTAAAATTGAACTCTGGAGCAAACACTGGAGGTAGAGAATATTCACGTACAATTTATTGCCACGCAATAGCAGTCAAATGTACACAACTACTCCTGACACACTGTAGTTTGTATGGAGAGGAAGAAAACCAAACCCACCCTTGTTACTAATTTATTTACACATTCTAATAACATAGTGCTGTACTTTTGAGAGCTGTGCCCTGTGTAATTAGATGAGGCAGCACTGGAAGTTATCAAGGAAGAAACACTTAAGATGTCTTTGAAAATCTCTTATATACAGGACAAATTCTGTCCAAAGTTCTGCTAAGTTGCTGAACTCTTTTTGCTTCAGATATTTTAGCTGGGGGAAGTAACTTTGCAAAAGCAATGTTTGGTTAAAAAAAAAAAAAAAAAAAAAAAAAAAAAAAAAAAAAACAGTTTACCCAAGTCATTGTCCTGCAAACAAAAAAGAAATGCTATTTCTCTGTAGGGAAAATGTTTTCCATGACCTCAGATCTCTTTTCACTTCCATTACAAATTCATAAATGAAAGGAATTACAGATGTTTCCTTGAGAAAAGAGGAATTTTAGAAATGAAGTCATAACATTTAAAGTAGGTAACTAAAGCATGAATATCTGAGATAAAAAGGGAGATCTGGAAGAATTCGGTGATGGAGAGCAATAGTGAAATAAGGAACTTCTGATTTGTATACCACAAGCGTCTCTACCTGTTCTATCTACTCCTCAGCCTTTCAGTTCATCCATCTTATTAATCATGGTCAAAAATGTATGAGGAGTGCCAGATAAAGTAACTTTGCCTTCTCTCTCTAAAGCATGAAGACTTTCTGGATGAAGCTGCCGCATTTTACTGGGCATGTCTCACACTCACAGTGAGAAACGTCATGACTAGAGTGAGTGGAAGAGAAGCACGGGGCAGTTCTGTCCAGTAGCCAATTTGCTGCTTCTTTCTGTGAACACACTGGGTGACAGTGCCATGGACTCCCTAGATTTGGGAGTCTCAGGCTCCAGAAGTTTAGGAGTTTAAACTTCAGGAGTTTGGGGAAATCAGACTGGGTGAGTGGGATAACAGGGTCCCGAAGCCTGCGCTAGGTGCTCAAGGGAAACCATAAAGAGCATCTTCTCCTGTGGCTCAGCGAAGGATGACAGAACTGGTAGAGAAAAGGTCCAGCAACATTTTCAGAGAAAAAAAGAGGAAAAAGAAAAAAAAAAAAAAAAAAGACCTTTCATGAAGAAATCTTGAAATAAGAAATGAAAAGGAGAGATCAGATGGTAACAGGGAAGACATTTGTAAGTTATGAACTGTGGCCCTGATAGAAGAGCAAAAATTGCAATGTCATTTAAAGGAGTAAGAATGAAACATAAATGCTCTTAAATTGTCAAAAGGGTTAAGTCAGAGAACTTGTCAAGAGGAATCCTTTAAAGGGTAAAACAGACTGGTGAAGCAGGTGAAATGGAGAGTAAAACAGCATAGCCACATTAACAGTCCTTTCCCAAAGCAGGCAAGAAGCTTCTCTATCTGGGGAAGGAGAATAAACAAAGGAAACTGTGGATATGGAAAAGAAAGTGTGGACTGCCAATACCTGAGAAGGAGCCGAGAGGTATAATCAGAGCAGGGAGATACTGACAGCATCTGTGGATGTCATTAGAGGCTGTCACAGTCAGTGACTATATAGTGCGAAAGGAAGCAAAGATCTTTAAAGGACATGGCATTATGATCAAAAGAGAGAAAAAGATTGGAAGTAGCCACTCTGCAAGAGGAGAAGAAAGAGCTAAAGAATAGCGTTACACAGGGAAAGAAAATCTATTCATTACAGGAAACAAAGCTCCTTTTTCTTTTTCTTTAAACTGTCTTCTCTTCATCTATGTTTCTGACAGCATCCATCACTTTGATAGCTGATCACAGCATCCAGCAATCTAAGTCTCCTCCCTACAGAGCTTCTTTTGTAACATTACCCTAATAAGATGCAAAGATTCTGAACCCAGAGAGTGGCATATTTACAGCATGTATTTTGCTGCATGTTAAAAACACAGTAGATGCTACAGTATAGCCTGACTTCCAGCAATGGTAGCAGCATGAAGCTATACGTCTGAGAGAAGAATTTCAGTCTTTAGAAGAATCTGCTCCCTCCATTACCTTTATTATGTATGTATTTACAAGGGAGCTACAGAAACAAAATATGCTGTTTGAAAGAAACACGAAATTGTATGTACACAAAAACACTTGCTCCCTGAATATTAAAAACATACTAACACACATGGAGCTCTCGATTATGCCTCTGCAGACAATGAGGCATGCTAGGAGGGAAGACCAGGTACTCCAGTGTAGTGACAGTATTGAAAGGCGTTATACCTATGGCCAGACAAAGACTCCCTAGGTACCAGGGAAAAATATGAACTAGCTGCTGCAAATAGCTAAATTGACAAAACAGATGTAGATGTTCCTCTTAAACAGCTCTTCTGGCTTGCAAGTGTGGTGAGCTGCAGCCTCTGTCCTTGCCATGGCCAGGGACGAGCACAACCTTTCAGCTGTTGGTGGGCTCAAAGCAGCAGCGATTCCTTTCACTTGTTTCTCTCGATCCTACCACCTGAATTATGGATGGACTTCTGCCTAGGCCTGCGGAGTTTTGTATGGGAGTGGACCACACAGCACACAAAATGCCTTCTGTATTGACCAAGAAATTCCAGTGTTACAGACAGAACCGTCAACTACCAGAACAACAGAAAGAATAAATGAGTAATGATGGGTTTTGTCTTATGCCCACCTCCCATTCTGCCCTCTCCCCTGAGTCATTTTAAGAAATGACTAAAATCCCCATTTATGCTGACAGTATGAGGCTCTCATTTCAATAATATAATAGCTTGGAAAAAAAGTACACATAAATAGTAAAGGCTTTAGTAACTTGCGGAAACATGTACCTTTCTAAGTCATCTCTCTGGAAAGAACTTACCACATTTGAGTCTAAACAAACGAGAACTCCTCCCTGATTTGATATACATTGAGATATATATTGATCAGCCCCAGATACTACTATCTCTAAATGCCTGTGGAAAGTTTGGTTTAATAGTTTGTCAAGGCTGTGTTTTTCTTAAATGCTGCAACTTCCAGTTTTTCTTGACTGCATTCTGACTAAAAAAGTATTTTAAGCAGTGGACTTGCAAATAAGATTTATGCATTTGCACCAAAATATTGAAACACAGAGGTGTAATACACAAAATACTGGTTATAAATAAAAAAATCCCCCAATGAAAAGCTTCTGAATGCTCTATTAAGGACTTTGAAAAAATATTTTGGAATTCAACTCTCAGCTCCCAGTATAATGGAAAATACATTGCACTGTAGGCTTTGTTATTTTAAACCCAGCATAAGTCAGCTAAGGTTGGCAGCACAGCTAGTCATGGTCACTGAAATAGTCCAAATCACTAAAGAAGCATCACAGTCTCAACCTCCCTGAACCTTTTTAATGCTGACAGTACACTACTGTAGGGATTAACAGCGTGATGTTATCTGGACTTCATTTGGACCAAGGAGGTAACAAATTGCCTTAAACTTTCAGCAAGCACTCAAGTTCAAGCTGAGCAGTTTCTGAAGTGTCCGCAGTGCTTGGGTGACTGCGAATGCCTTGTTCAGGCACTGCAGGGCTGCTAACTACCAGGGCCACAGTGCAGAATTGAAGAGATTATGACTTTCTCTTATCACAAAACTTCCAATTTAAATACAATTGCTGATCACATAAGGAAATTAACTCTGAAGAGCTAATTCAAATGCAGCCTCTAAGCCTTTTGAAATTCTTCTGCTGCTAAGCACAATCTCTAAAACTTTAAGCGTCATATTTCAGTTGCACCGTATCTCAGCACGCTTGATATGGAAGAGCATCTGTCCTTACTGAAGCTAAAGGGATCTCAGAGGATTCACAGCCAGGGAGTGCCAGGACTTTACAAGATGAATATCCTGTCTGGGACCGCACAAGTGTGTTTTGCATCACTTCCCACCGGCTGTGTCACAACAGCCTCAGAAAGCCAATCCAGCTTTGCCTGCAGATTCGAAAAAACAACCTGCCAAACGTCATTTCTATGTATATTTACTGCTTGCTTCCTCATAAAGCGCCTCAAGGAAAGTATCTTTAGAAACATGAAATTTGTCAGTTCCCCAGATGACACTGGAAACACTGAAGGGCAGTACCAGGCAGGAGAGCGTCGTACTGACCTGTGTGTGGGTTGAGAAGGATACTGCCAGGCGGTATCCCTGCAGCTTCAAGTGGAAGAATGATATAGCTGGTGTTGCTGGGGGCCACCTGGCCGCTCATCCCATTCTCAGGGTAGGACACGTTGCCTGAAGAGCTGGCTGTCACCCCGGGGACAAGAGATGCACTTTGGAGAGGCTGATGTATTCGTGACAGGGATCCTGAGGAGCCAGCGCTGCTGGAAGACTCTGAGCCTAACAAAGAGACACAATCACAACGGCGGGGTTACAAGGGACCCCCGTCCCCATCAGACACGGCGTGTATATGAGGACAGCCTTCACAGACTGCAAAGGCAAGCACTAGTCCATGCCCAGCTAGTAGGAGTGGGAATTTCACTCCCTACTGAGCTCAGTATCCAGTGGTATTTCTACAATTCAAAAGACTACTTTCCTTCCGCAACATCTGCTTCCCCCCAGCCAGTAAATAGCTTTATCAAACAGAACACAAAAATGCTCAGCGTGTATTTGTAATGCCAAAGTGTTGGCTCATAAGCTATAAAAACTAAATACGGGGTTTGTAAAAGAAAAAAAAAAAAAACCACCAACACAAAAAAACACCAAACATTTTCTGTAAGAAAAAAACAAAAAAACCCAAAAAAACCCAAACCAGCAACTGAGCTGTCAGTCAAGTAACAAGGTAGCTGTGCCATATGTGTATTAACTTAAAAGCTACCTAAGACGCTACCTAAGTCTTTTGCCACTTTGATTTTTCAGCACCTAGCTTATTAAAATTGATCAATCAAGATAAATTAAATGTGCTAAAACACATTTGTACCTGGAAGGATGGGGAGACACATTATTTTAAAAAAAAAATACAATTTCCAAACTTCAGAGATTTTACTTGATTAGATTTCAATTTGCTTCACGTAAAAATGACAAGAATCTCTGGGAGTGCAAGGCTCAGATGAATGGCTTCCTTAAAGCAGGACGTTAAGGCAAATACAAGGGAGATGTGAAATCAAACGTCTGTATGGATACTTCCTCCCAAAAGTAAAGTATATTTTAATTGCAACTTCTTTTATTTTACTTCTGTGCACTTGTCTATGGATCTTCCGTTAATTACTAACCTCCTTAGTGCCCTCCAGCAGGTATAGATTAAAAGAAAAGAGAGAACTCAGACTTAGGTTTTAGCAAACTTCTTTCTTAGAGGGCAAATCACATCCCTTCATATTTGGGATACTACAGGAGGACCCAACAGTAGACTGCTTAGAGCCTTGGATTCATTCTCAAATCTGTATTGGAATTCATTTATTTCCTCATAATTAGAGCAAAACAGGTTTCCTCTGAAGAAATCACACCAGCATCCTGTTACTTAACTGACAGTCTTTCCACAGATTATTGCCAATTCCTGTGTAAAAGGCATTTTTATCCATCTTTTTCAAACTTCATATTCATACGGCAGCTACTACAGAGACAGTCCTCTTTATGAGCTGTGCACTATTTGGCATCAGGAGGACCCTAAATCTGCTTATCCAGTATCTAATCAAGAAAGTAATAGAGATTTCAGAATAAATTTTTAATTTCTATAAGTACACTTCAAAGTTGTATTAGTTGCTATATTTTTTCCCCTCCTAGTAGACTGAGGTTGGAAATTTAGAATTATTCTTGCAGGGATAGTTTTATTATTGGATCATTTCAGATTTCAGCGTTTCTACAAATTGCAGAGATATTCCTGGAGGTCATCCTCATCAAGCAGCATTTGGCATCTTCCTCGCAAATGTAAATGCAACCACAGGAGTTTATTTTTCCTTCTACAGCAGTTACCAGGTTCCTGTATTTCCCTGGCCCTTCTAAATGCGCTTCATGTTGCTTCTTTGAGCTCTTGCTTTACTTTCTCCTCTTTTCCACCACCTATTGAATTCAACGGGTTAGAAAGCTACCTGGAGATGCAGGAGTGGTGATGAGATTTCATAAACCTCCCATTATTTTTAAGTGTGTAAGTAGTATCGAGCCTGAGTTCAGACTTCTCTCTCCCCGTTTTGTGCTATTCTGAAGAAACGCCATTAGCGTAAAAGAAGATTGCAGCTCTGACATTCAACTGTTTTTTTCCTTTCCGCCTTTCAGCTGTTTTTATGGCAGAATCACAGATTGATTTTTAGCAGCTTCTGAATGTTAAAAGCCAAAGAACTGCAATGAATTCAGATGTACTCATCAAATGGTAGGCAGAAGCAGTGGAACAACCTCTGGAGCTATCACCACACATTGGCCAAGATAATAGCTTTGAAATGCCTGCCTTAAATGATCAGAGATCTGCTCTCCTATGTCAGTAGATCAAGTTGGTGATTTTGAAAGAACACAAATAAAAACACAAAACCATTTCAGCAACTTTCTGAATATTAAAAAAAAAATCCCTGAAATTACTACTTAAGCAATTTTGCCCCCATTTATCCTGTATAAGAATGATCTATTTTAATTTTTTTCCATCACTACAACTTATTTTCTGTCATTTTAAGTCTAGACATATTAAGCCAAGTAAATTCCAACACTAATGTTTGGAAATTAACACCAATTAATCTTGTCTTTGTAGCTCTGATTAGCTGTTTTCATGGTGTCTAAATTTGGAATAAGAAATCACCACATAATGAATTCAGTACTGTAGCAAATGAAAAAAAAAATAACTATCTGACTTCATTCAGATTCACATTAAGAGATGTCTTGCTAAAGACTTCTGAAAGGAACTTCGACTAAATGAGATTTTTGCCCCCATTACACAATCCAATCTCTTTTTTTCGGTATGTAATGATGGCTACTCCTTCTAGATTCTTCTATAATTTTCTTGCTGCTTCACAGTTGACATAATAATAACCTTCATTTTCTCATCACTTTCCATTAATATATTTTTAAAGTATTCTGATAGATACAGCAGTTCAAAGAGTGGTAAAAGAAAAAAGAGACAGAAAAATCACCACAAAGTCTTAATAGCTTAGGGGGGTTGCGGAGGGAGAGCATGGAGGTACCATTAATTTTCCAATATCCTGAGCACTAGTGAGCGACGCAACACATTTTGTTTTATTTTCTTTGGGTCAGCATTCAGTATCTGATGACTTTGTACATCTCTGTTCATCCCACCTTCCAAGTCCGAGGTAAATTTTTTCTTTCTTATCAACCAGACTCTCAACATCTACCCACTACTGACTCCAGACGGTCCATTTTTTCACTACTGACTCCAGACGGTCCATTTTTTAGGAGCAGTACAGTGCTGATCACCTCTGGAAGTATTTTTGTCTTGGATAAAGTTTCTTGGCTTAGGAATACTTATTTGCTACTTGTATAAGTCACTTGCATTTCTGTATATTACAGTGTATTTAGTTTTTTTTATAATAATGGTACGTGCTCATATGAACACGATTATTCCTCTGCAAGTTGCACTTCTAAAAATAAGATTGATGTTTCAGCACAGTCAGTTGGTGGGAAGCGTATGACTGGAAGCAGTTGGCTCATGATTTATTGCCCATACATCAACATTCCTACAGTTTCTCTTGGACTCAAAAGATCCATCATGCTAATGCCTGATTAAGAAAAGGAAGCAGAAATCCAGTTCCAAAACTCAGAGACAAAATTATAATTTAGAGGATACTTTATCACAAAAAAAGAGGTTAATGTATTGAAATACCTCCAGTATAATCACCTTTGCCCAACAGGAGTAGCAACGAACACCTAACAGGAGAGATTAGATTGTGGCTCCGATTACTTGGAGCCCTGCCAAGGAAGTTAACGATCCCTACAGATCTGTATCAACACAGCTGATACCCCAGTGCAGCCAGCTTTTCGTAAATGGGGGGGAAAGAAAGACACTCCAACAGATGCACATTCCACTGAATGGAAAATGCATTAAGAGAAGTTAAAGATGCAATAGTTACACATCTTTTAACTCTTCCAACAATTATTTAAATGGCTATGTAGGTACACACACAGGACATTTCTGTGAAACACGCCTTCCCTCCTAATAATGAACATTAAAACCTGTTGTAATGTGTCACTGAAAATAACATGGGAGTTTGTGAGCTAGATTTTCTCCTCATGGGTGTGGTTAGAGACTGAAAAGGTACATCTTTAATGCCTACAGGGACATCTATTTCACTTACAACTATACATGCTTAGTCAATCCTGGAACGTCCACTGTATTACCGGAAATCTAAACTAACTAAGGTTTTGTATGAGGTCCTAAGTTGTAGAAATGCAATCTGATTGCAATTTGTTAAATTAACAACTCCCCACTCAATACTGAATTATAACTTAATACATCTCTATATATCTACTAAGCTTCAGAATAACAGAGCAGAAAAAATTATTTGCAATATATGATCTGTGCTTTCCAGTGAAACAAGGCTTTCTAAGCAATCAACAGGTGCATGAAAATAATCAGAACCATAAGATAACCACGTAATGGGTTTCAAATAGCCCCTCTTGTGAAGTCTGCAAAAATGAAGTAACATAATTCCTTTGCTAAACTCTAATTCCCATGCAGCTGAATGCAATTAAAGTACAAGACTAATTGACACTACTGGACTCTACTGCAGAGAACAGCATGTTCTATCATCGGTCTTTGCCTAAGAGGAGGCTAACATCTTTCTGTGCTTCAGTTTCTGTTTATCTGCTATGTACCATTAATTACTGATTTATCAGAAGTTAAGGTTAAGGGCAGAACATTTAATTTTGGTGACAATATTAAAAATTATCCAGAAAGGCTACAAAGCTAATATTGCATCACTATATATACTCTCAACAGCAGCTGTGAGCCATCTGTGAAAATGCTGAAAATTTTAATATTCCCATGCCCAAGAAGCATGTTTGACAATGTTTCTCGATGACCGTCATATATGTATAATAATTTTCACATTTAAAATGGTCACAAACGTTTTCCATCATTTAGCCAATGAAGAACATTTTGGCCAACTAATTACTTCAGACTTTCTTCATACATACTATATGCGAAACAAAAATGTTTTAAATTAATTCCTGTGAATCATAAAGCACTTCAGAGGACAGACTAGTACTTTCTGCAGAGGAGAACCAGGACAGAATTGGTGCCTGCCAGGCTCTGCCACACTACCAGGGCGGCGTGCCTAATGTTTGTAGCTACGCCTCTGCAATCCCATTTCAATCATTGTAGTAAAGGCAACAGAAAATAAACAAAATCCCCCAAAATAAAAACATGATCAAGCTTTAAATGTGTACTGGACTACGGAACACCTAGTGCTGCCTATGATCGGAGCACAGAAAGATGAAGACCTAATGCAAAAACATGCACAATGAAGTGTTGCTTTGTGGCTAATGTATCTTAGAAAACATACGCAAATAGCACTTGGGGGCTCTGACAGCTGTATGAATGCACTCGGCATTTTTTTGTGAAGTGAGAACACTTCATCAAGGCTTATTTCCCCATTATTTTTTGAACAGCCTTTTCTGCTTTAATGCCATTCAATAACATTTCAGAGAGAAGGATAGAAATAGCGATTCAGATATTATTTCCTCTGACTTTCTTCAGGCTGGCTGACAGTTTGACTTTGTGTCCTGGCTTTGAAGGTGTAAGCTTGTTTTGACATCCAGCCTTGCTCTTTTTCCCCACCTCTTCCTTTTAATTTGTTTCTTTTTCACTTTTTCTGTGCTCACCTAGCTTTCAAATTTAAACACTTTGCTTAAAAAAAGTCAAAGCACTTACAATATGTAATTGCTTGGCAAAGAACATGAGATTTTAATATCACTGATGTTTTAAAAATGTATTGTAAGAGCTTTCATTTGAAAGCAATTTTGGGTTTGGTGCATACGGAGTGCAGATGCATTTACAAGTATTGGCATGCTTCAGAGATCTCTCCTTTAATACATTTTCTAAGTGCACCTTTTAATATGCTTGATTTTAACACTATAACGGCTACTTAAAAGTATTACTCTTTTGCAATTAGATGTCTCTACCCTCCCAAATGGATTTCCCTGACACCATTTAAAATGCTCTGCACCTCTGCGATACAATGCTGCAGAGAAATACATTTACCTGCCCTCTGCTGAAGATGAATGATAAGAAAGAAGTATACCAGGAACCTGTGCCTCCTCCCTAATTTATACATATCAAATTGAATTCTGATGCAATGGAAAGATTTGCAGGAAGCAAAAAAGATCTCGAGGTAAAAACATGGTCTACTGCATACTTCAGGCCCCACTGTATAGCCTACTCAGCCTGTATACAAAAAAACCCACAGAAGTGTAGTTTCAAAACTACGTACGCACTGCTTTTGCTATGTTGCATACGCTTATGCTCAGAACAAGCCAGAGGTAAACAACTATACTGTACTAATTTTCAAAGTCAAATTCATGTCTTAATTCCATACAATTTTACATACATAAGGATGGAGTAAAACTGAAGGAGAATCTTATCTTAGGATAAGAACCATAAGGATCCCTTCCACCTTGAGATATTCTGTGATTCTATGAATCTTAAGATAATAAAAGCAGTATTTGTCTAGGGTCTCAAAAGAAACATAAAATAGAAGCATTAAGAAAAAAAAGCAGGATATTCCAAAAGCTCCCAGCAGCTTTATGACCCGCAGGGTTGAAAGAGCAGCTTTCCAACCAGCTGGGTTCCATTCCAGCTGTGAAATACAACAAAATTTTTAACTATGTTCAAGATCTGGAGGTCCAGAACATAGTTACAAAGTCAAAAGTTTTCTCAGTTTACTCCGAAAACTCCATTCCCCAGCATCCTGAATCACGGCAGAGGCTACCATACAATTTTGGGAATAAGAGTGAAATCTGACCAACCCAGGTTTGATAAACTGGGTTTAAATTAAGTACCGTCCATAAAACACTCTCAAGCTGAAAAAGCACTAAGTGCTAAGTATTGATTACCACTTACCTTGTACTATATTTATCAAGTGAACCAAACTGATGGAATCATCTGATGGGTTCATTATTTATTATGCACTTTTACACAAAAATATAATAGATTAGCTTAATGGCATGGCTTGAAATTACTTAGATCCAGACCCTGTGACTCAGTCATATGTTAATGTACCCGTGAAGTTAACGCAAATAAATGCAGATTTCCCACCAGGTTTGTAGTCCCCTTAAATGATGCTTTCATTTAGTGGGAACTAAACAAGAAAACAGAGAGACTGAGGGACCTCTGTGAATCCAGTGCTCCTGACTGCTTCCACCACAGCACACTGCCTCACCTGCCAGCAGCTAGGGAGAGCCTGTACTCCAAGATACAGATGGTCTGCATTTTAGCAATGGCAACAAAATCTTCTTGGATTTCTCATCAGATACACAACATTTAATTCTTCATGACTCAAGAACAGTAAGATGAAAAACAAGGTAAAATCTGTGCTTTGTCTGAAAGGACTACTGCTTTTTCAGTCTACAAGTGCAATGTTCAAATAGGATGTGCATGGACTCTACTCCAGGAAAATCCTATCTCACCTACAATTTGCAAACCTCAGGCACCAGGTTTTCTTCTTGATTCCTAAAAACTCGGTACCAGGTACCCAGATACTAGCATACGTAGCTAGACATACACATCCGCTGTGCACAGGAAATACAACTGTTCCTGTAATTCGCCATATAGTCCAAGCACGGGGGTTGGACGAGATGATCTCTGAAGGTCCCTTCCAACCCAAACCATTCTGCGATATACCATACTCAGGCAAGTACCAGTACAGCCATTTATCACTGAACAACAAGAAGTACTGTGAACCCAATACAGTACTAGCTACCTGTTTTAGACAGTTTGCCGGTACTTCTGTTACTTGATGAGCTGTCTCCTCTTGTCAGGACGGTTATCCCACCAAAACTGGCTGTCTTTGTTATGGCTGGCTTCAAATTTCGATTTGAGCTGTCCGAGTCTGTGCTGCTCCATGGCCTCTGGTGGTCTGTCCACTTCAATTCGTTCTCCGTGCTGCTCTGCCGACTGCCAGATGCCTTCCCTGTGCTGTCTCTGTTACCCCTATGGACATCAGGAAACAAAGATTTATACACAAACAAAACCATGTCAAGGGCAGAGTCTATCTTTGGGTACCCTGCAGCGAGCCTAACAAAGAAAAAGGAAATACTCTGTATTTACAAAAGCATGCCTGAAACAGGGGATTTCACCCCAATACTCATCTGCCTTCAGCAAGGAAACACTGCTACACCATTTTACATGCACAGCACTTACCACTGCTCCCCTTTCGCATATATCCTAAGAGCACTTCACCAGACGGGGCTGACGCAGCAATATTACGCAGCACTGACGTAGCATTTCTGTTGCCTGTTGACCGGTCTTTTTCCTCAGCAAACCCCTCGCTACTTCTCCCTTTGCTGTCCACCACCTGTAAGGTTTTTCTCACTAACTTCACCTTCTACCTTTGTCTTCATATCCATCCTCCTTATTTCTATTGCACCTTGTCCCCACTCGTCTGCCTCTTCATCTGCTCTGCAGTGTCACCCGAAGCCTTCCCCTAAACATGTGTTCTCCCAGCGTGACCCCAAACTCTTCAGTGCTAATGCTCCACTTAGAGACCCACCAGTTGGGGTTTGTTTCTTTTTTCCCCTCTGCATATACTAATTGCAAACATCTCTGGGTAGAGAGTGCCTGTCCTTGGACAGCTGCAGAGCACCCAGTGTATTGTGAGTGACAACACAGTAAACTATGAGCAGAATTTGGAGAATTTGGCTTCTTTATGGTGAAGAGCTTACAATGTGCTGCTAAAATGACAAAACCAGCATGCCTACTACAGCTTAGTGCACCACAACCGTTATCCCAAGTGATGCTAATAACACTGTCTTTTGGAAGACTTTTAGAAGGCAATTGCCACCCCGCTGTCTTATTTTACAGTATAATACCTTGCAGGCTCAAAGCGCTTTCTACAAATCAAAAGGATGGGACTGTATCTATTTTTTTTTTTTTGGTCCCCCTTCTCCTTGCGAACGTGGCTCCCGCTTTTTATTTGGAGAACCTGCCGAGCTGTGCCACTCGGGACGTGAAGGAGCAGCGTGTCAAAGACGGGATCAGGCTGGTGCGTTCCTTGCCTGTGATCAGAGCCTCTCACAGATGTGATCAGCAGTATTAACCTGTTGACCTTTGCTAGACCCAGACACTGGGAAAGCATGAAGAGAAACAGCACAGAAGCAACAACATAAAAAAAGGAAAAAGATTTTAAAAAGAAATTGTCCTTATGATTTAATTGGAAAGAGAAAAACAAAGTATATTATTTACAACTTCTTTTGCATTCTTGTGCTTAGAAATTAACGATTCTCTTATATTTACATTCTAGTGGAAAAGAGGGAGAGAAACAGAATGCTTTTTTATCCCAGTTATCTGTGGTTTTGGGTTACACTAAATTACTTTTTGTTCCCCATATAGAACAGTTATTAGTTATTAAGAGTCTCTGTGTGTAAGGTGCCTCTTTACTCCTGCACGCCCAAGCCAAGACTCTCAGATCATCAAGGCTAGCCCAAAGCATAAAGGAAAGTTTTTCTGCCTGCTGCCTGTGGCCGTGGGACGCAGCTCCAGATGCTCCAGCGCTGCTCCTTATCTGGTGCAGTCTCACCATCTCCTCCACGGCTGCTGTGCTGACATGCACAGTCAGCAACCGCACACCAAATAATACTGCATCCTTTTCTCCTCATAATGAAAAATTATGTAATATAGGTGATATAGGTTTGAAGTGACACAAAATATCACTGCTATCTATGCAAACCCGAATGCATACAGACATCTAGTGATCACCCTACTTCTGCCTAGCCATCCATGTGCCTTACTGGATGAAGGACATGCTTCTGAAAGCATCCATTACTTCCACCCAGTCTGCTTAAGACTTGTGGCAGCTGATTGACTTTAAAACCAGCTTGGCATGCTCAACTCTGGTTGACTCAAACTAAACCTGTGGGAGCTCACGGTACGGGAAGAGAGCCTTTCTAAGCCTCTCAGAGGAATGCTGTCGCCACCAGGTTCGGTCTTCCACTGATCCAGTGTGTCAACTGATAAAAAAGTTCTCCATGAAAATATGGACTGACTCCTGCTGATTTCCCTGTGGCTTGGGATATGGGATACATCTGAATGTTCTCTGGGCAGAAGGAATTGGAGTTTGGAAGATGAAGATCACAGAGAAAAAGTTTCAAAACACTGCTGCTTTAGATAAGGGAACTTCAATCAGTTTCACCTCATCGTACTTTTACTTCAGCTTTTAATAAATCAGCGAAAGGAAAAAAGGTCAGTCTGGGCACTAGTCTGTGAAACGTGCCTGTCATATATACTAAAGCATAACAAACTTCCACCAGTCACAGTCACCCCCAAATTATGGCACTGCGAACAGCTGGGCAGCTGAAAATCTGACATGGTTCCTGAGCCAATGATCTGTAAAACCAAAGGGAAGGGTCCCGTTGTGACCTCCCCATTCAGAGAGTGTGGGATGAGCGGGGTAAGAACTCTGTTCTCCATGCTCCTTTCTAACCAGAAAAATGACATACCCACACCCGTCAAGGTCTCCCTCGGCGAGGACATGAATAGAATCACGAGTGAAAGTTACTGGGAAATGAATATTGAATAAAGTCATACAAACCTAAACAGCTGTCTTTTCTTATGGGTATCATTGCATATACTACTGTCTTCCAACAGCCTACTGAAAAATGAAAAGAAAGATTATGGTAACAGACATGGTAATTCAAATTTATCTTATCTGTAAAGCTGTATTTAATTTCTAGCAACACCTTCCAACTTGCGCTAAATTCATAGTTTAAAAAAGCAAGGCTAAAATTGCCCCCCTCCCTCTCCCATAACTGTGCACAGTCAACTGAACATAGAAATGTCAGCCAGGGAGGCTGAAGGCCATTTAACATTTCCTGTTACCGAGGAAAGTAATTCTCAGAAGCCAAGGAACCATACATCTACATCCAAAAGAAAATTCATAAAAATATCACCTATATAAGAACATAAAAAGTGCAAGCCAGCAAAATACTGCATATATCATTTTAAGCACTTGTTAAGTCGCTTGGAAATCTCTGCAGCTCAGAGAAATGCTCAGGTTCTCTGATGAAAAAGAAAGGCAAAGCACTTAAACACATACCTAACTTTCAACACAGCAAATCAACAAGGTTGCTTATGTGCATGGAGCTAAGTACGAGTTTATGGGAATGTGAATAACTACGTCACATTTATTGTCTCATTCTCTCCAGAGAGGGAAAAGTAGGTTTATGGAAGCATCTTCGTTTTGCTTTTTGGGTTCCTCTGTTGCATTTTTTTATGTATTTTAATAAAACATATTTCCACAGTCATGATACAGAAGAAGCAGCTGAGAAAATATCCTTGGCTCTCAGAATACGAGGTGGTTAGGTGATAGTAGCCATTACCTCCTGAGGGACTTCCCTTAATTCCACTTTCAGGACTGTCCATTGGAAAAGCTGGTTTGTACCATTACTGTGGAGTCATTTTCTACGGGAACAGCCTTACCCATAAATGCATCTGACAGATGTAAAGATGGACAGAGGCAGAAATACTGTGAAAGATTAACCTCCCCTTCTTCAAGGGGATGATAAACAGTTTTAAAACCTGCACAGGACAGACTTGGGCTAGCACTGCTCAAACACTCACCAGTGAAATTCTCAGCGTTTTGGATAAAATCCTTATCTGCCATAAAGGTGCACAATTTCTAAGATCTTCAACACAGCTAAGCTAATTTATGGCTGCTACAGAGCTAGTACTTTGTATTTTGTAGATCTTAGTTAAGCACAGTTTCTTCTTCCCTTTGCTTTAAATAGATTTATTACGATAAAACAAACATCCATAAGAACTATCACACAGTAATGCAAAGTAACAGTTGGCTCAGATATCATCATTTCATTACTACAATGGAGCACTAAAGCAGGTCTGGTCTGGGGGACTTGTGAGCCTTCACAAGCAACAAGTGAAGTCAGTGCTGCTGCTCAGCCCCACAGGAGAGAAGGTTAAACAACAGAAACAAGTGTGGTGTTTCATAAATACCATCACCCAGCCGCTGCTGGAGTGCTTTTTAAAGATCAATAAGTTAAATTCTAAAGGCACTCCAGAGACAGGTTGAGCATTTGAAATGAAACATTAGGCAGGTTCCCTCCCGCACCCCAGTCTGCTTTTTAAACTGAAATGCAAAGTCTTGGGAAAGCAGCAGTAACACCTTATCTGCTCAGATACAATACTGCACGGCAATCTCTTTTCCCCCCTCTTAAAGCAGAAAAGCACTGCAGATAATACGGATTACAAATTTTCTCAACAGCCTTCGCATTAGGATAAACAACTATAGAACTATAGATAGACAAAATAATAAGAGAGAGAAACAGCTAAGTTTAACACCAAAAAAAAAAAAAGCTATTTTTTACCTGTTTTCCACAAAAAGGTTTTCCTGGGAGCAAACTGACTGAAAAATAAAAAAGGCATTGTATCAGACGTTCTAGATATGCTCTGCTGTTCCAATTCCTTCCTTGATTTTAGAATTATCTCCCCTGTTCAGGCTTAAGGGGATTTCAATTCATGCATCATTTGCATTTGCAGAAGACAAGAGGGGAAAAAGGTCAAGAATAAGGTCAGGCCAGTAAAATAAATTCCATGCATTACAACACATTGCCAATGAGGGGTCTCAGTTTGGAAACAAACTGAAACTTCTCAGTCCTGAGATCAGAAGAAGGCGGTATGTGCAAAATACTGGCAATTCGAAGGGGAAAAATGTTTTTCCTACATAATATAAGGTTCCACTGGTCTGCCCTACCACCTCAAAATAAGATTGCAGAATAGCACAGAGCTGCAGGTAGGAAGGACAAACAGGAGGAAAGCATGCAGAATTGACAAAGTTCTTCAAAGGGAGAGAAGATACTGCAGTACTTAGAAATACTATGTGATTTCACATTTTATGGTTGGAGAGGAAACAGTCATACCCACATTGAGATATAAAATGATGATAATCATCTCAATAATAATATTAACAACAATAATAGTCTACTGCAAAAAGGTTCTCTGCTGGAGGACTTAGATCCCGAGAAAGGTGAAGGGCTCGGAAGAAATAAATCCTACGGGCAAGTGCATAATTCTTCTAGCATTACTTAATTTTTTATGCAGAGAAATGAAGCTGTGCTCAATTTCCCATAAATAATTCTCCATCTTTGATTTTTTCATTTCCCTCCTATTTCATGTTCACTACGCAAAGTGCCTCGTAGCTGTCATTGTTATGGTTATATCTCCATGAGGTACAGAAGAAAGGACAGTCAGTACTTGCACCGAATTTAAACAAAAAGGCAGGCAAAGGGAGGAGGGCACCAGAGATCATGCCCATTACTTCTGTAACAACAGGACTCAGCTCAAAGAATAATGCAATGCCATCATTAGCTGTGTCGAATTTTAATGGTATGGGATATGCACGGATTTGGGATGTTTCTGTTTTGAAAAGGGTGAGCTAATGACCTACTCAAAGAGCGCTGGCCAAACCAGAAGCAACATCCTGCTCATTCCCAGTGCTCCAGCAGATGCCTGGGCAAAGTTTTCCCTTGGCACCGCAGCCAGCGCCATCCCATCGATTTACACAAGGAATGAATTCAGCCCTGAGAAGGCAATGCGGTTTCTCATTAAAGCTGGAATTCGCCCACCCAGCATCCACATCAGGGAATATCTGACAGCTCCGTGGGCTTCCCAGGTGGGCTCCCACCCTGCACTCCAACTAAACACTCAAGGCTCTGGGCTGCATCGGTGGCAAGTGCATCTGTCCTTAGCACAAAGCCTCAGGGTATCAAAAGCAAGTTCTCCATTGCCAGGGACCAAACTCCCACCAGCTACAGCAGACCTAGGGTTTCACCCCAGGCCGAAAGGAGACACAAACTGTTCCACCTAAAACTACTGGGATCCTTTGTACAACTATGACACTGCCTCTTCTCTCATTTTACGTACCTTACTCACAAGGTTTCCTTAACAAATGTGGCTGTGCAGACTTCAGCATAATCTAACTACCTACGAGCGTAGTGAAATCACCCCGTAGGCTTGTACAACCTCAGCTGTGGGGCTGTGTCTTCACTTTGAGGTTCATGACAGGCATTTGCGCATTGACTTCGCTGCAGTCACATTACCAAGCAGCGTTATGGCTACTCTTCCAGAACAAGTGAGTAAAAACCTTTGCTTAGACCAGACTACTGCTCTGTGTCCCCACAAAGCTACAAAAGCAAAGAGGCATGTACCTGTCTGGAAACTGTTATTTTTTCAAGTTTTTAAAGAGACTGGGGCATAAAGCAGAATAAATATCTGGGAATTATATTTCATCAAGCAAGTGGAGAGGTCTGCTTCCTTTTCAGTGTCTTGATGGGAACCACAACCAACTGCATTATAGACTTAAAGACAGGGTCTGTAATAACTCCATTTGTCTTCCTGGCTGTCAATGCTGGCACAGGGCCACACAATCCCTGGAAACTATTTTTCAGTACAGGTGTGAGGCTGAGAGGCAGAGAAGACAGGCACTTTTTCATTATGTTATTCTTACTGTTAAAAATCAGACGGCTAAGCAGCTCTGGATAGCAATTTAGCTACTACAAGGTCAGGACTCACTTTCCTGATCTATAGCATCAATAATGCTCAATTTAAAGCACCAGGAAAGCTTAAGTAGACAGCACAGCTGTTGTCAAAAACATTCTTAAAACACTCAGCTCTTGTATACTTATCAAAGACACTGACAACAAATCTACAAAAGGAAAAAAAGTCATGCAAGATTACCTACAAATTCACCTCCTTGGAGATGTCCACATGCAAGATTTCCATTAGGGTGCTCTGTATGACTAATTGTTATTTATGAAACGAGTATTTCACTCTTCCAATTTCCCAGAACCTTTTAAAGTCTTAACTGGAAAACGTGCATCAGCTCTGTCAGTGCACTAGGTATACTGAGGGTTGCTGCTTTAGTTTTTAATTACATTAGCCAACAAAGATAACTATTAACATGCAGCAATATCCTGCAGTGGATACCATCAGGTAATCATTTTCACGTCAGTTAACAAGGTATGATAGATCTCAGGCTTCCAACTAATGCTTATTGCTTGATCTGCAGCCACAAACAAAAGCTCTGTACAGCAGTAAGGGAGTTTTAGTACCTACAGGTTTACGGTAGCCAACACAAGGCGTGTCTTTGTTTTGTTTTTATTAATTTTAAACACTTTTCTTCCTAATCTTTTCCTACTAGAAGGATAGGACAGACAGAAGCCACCTTTTCAAACATTTCTTTCATGACTCTCTTTAATCAGAGAGTGAGAAATATCCTCAGTGCTTTCTTAAGTAGAGGAACCATGATTTATTTTATCTAAAGAATCTGGCTCTTCAGAATACACTCCTTAGTCAAAAATAGCCATTACAATTAAGAAAAAAAAATAAAAAGCATGTGTATTTCCTTTAATAAGTTCCATGTGTACCATGGGCAATTCTAGCATTTGTGTAAGTAATAAAACATCTACATTTTTCAGTGAATACACAATGATTACTAGAGAATACATTTATGAACGATGGATGGTCCTTACGTGATTTTGGCTCATGAGGTTATGCATTGCATTAACGTTGAAGAATGAAATTTCCCCTATGTAATTTGATTGCTAGTCTTCAGAATCAATTTTCTGCATGCTTAAAAGCCAAACATAGTGTACCATTTATGCACGCATTTGGGATTCTCAGTTACATCTACAATTTGAATTAAGGCACAGGGGAAGAACAACATATACTTCTTTTTTATGCTTTTAGATTGTTCTTTTTCTTTCTTGGAAAATTGCTTTTCAACCTTCTAAAAGCAACTAAAGCAGTTCAGACAAAAAACTACTTCTTTGCAAGACCCAGATACTCCAGGTCCTCTGCTCCAGTGCACTTGGTTGTAAAATTCACAAACTGTTGTAAAACTAAGTTTCCAATAAAAACATGTTTTAAAAAGGAAGGCTGTAGGCTTTGCAATTAAAAAAGAACCTTGAAAATAGCTTTGAGCACAACAGAGCTCATGCAGTGCTGTTTTAGTGTTAGCAGCCTGAGAAGTTTGAGGTGTACTTTGTAGTCCTTAGCGAGCTGGAACTATCACATTTATTAACTATTTATTTCTTCACCAATCCTTTTATTAAGATATCACATTAACATGTTTCTCAATCCCTGCCACTTGCTGTGACTCTACACGTGACAGGAGTCATTAAAACCTCCCGCTCCCCTTGTCAAAATTTATGATAGCCAACACAGCAGATGGAAAACTTGCCAGAAAGCATAATTTAAACTGACTAATATCAGACTAATCATCATAAGGACTACCATAATGATGGCATTATTCATCAAGAGTTATTTTGTTAAAACCTTCCCACTTGGAAATGAAGATATCTGGCGCACTGGAGTGCTGCAAAATCAAAGAAAGGGCAAGCAAACTTTCTGTTGGCTGGTATGTGGGGTCCAGATTAAGACATTTTTCACAGCATCTGAAACATGCACAGAATTTTTTGTCCTTGTAATCAAACTGCCTTTTACTCATATATTTTGTTCACAGTTCTGACTCTTGGGCTGATACATTATCCAAAGAATTTTGGCTACTTCAAACATGTTTAGAGAGGGGTGCTAGGTGCAACAAGTTACGGCAGTACTCTTGACCTTCATGGCTGCCCTTTGGAGACCTCTCATGCAAGCTCTCTTCATGCATACTCTAATTAGAAGTGAAGTATCTATAATCCATTTGCTAAGGTTCATAAGCAAGGCACTGATAAAGGCTTGACTATAGCAGTGTAAACAGTATAGAGATAATAAAAATACCACATGATTAATCCCTCCCTGTCTATCTTTCTACATCTATAGTTTGCAGGATGACAAGGCTTAGGTACCTACCTCAGAGAAACCTGGGGAGAATTGGATTAATTAATGATTGCAGAGGACTTTAAAACTATAAAGTCTTACATGCAGTAAGTGGCTACCTGTAATAGGAAGCCGTTGCTCTCTTTCCTAAAACTGAAAAAAAAAAAGGACATTGTCCACCACCGCAACCACTGACATCATCCTAAAAACCACCTCATATCTGTGAGAAGTGCTCCACTCAAAAAAGCTCAGCTAACACATATACTGCTGTTAATATTATTAGTACAGCTTGCTGAAATTCATTGCCCTACGATGCTCACTAACACCTGCAATAGCAGAGAGAGAGAGCAAATGAGTGGATATGAGAGAGAGAGGGAGAGATATCTAACATTGCTGATCTTTAAAAATGCTCACTCCCAATCCATTTAAAATGCCTGCCACAAACCACACTGTTACTTAGGTCTTGCCTCTCGGAGATGCTAACCCAATGGACCACAACAACCTCCTGCTGTGAGCAATTAAAATGTTCACCGCTTGCCTGTCTTTAAAACACAAGTATCTAGAGATAAAAACAGCAGCGCATCGTGGAGTGACTTTCAGCACACTTTTCCAGCCACCTCCATTTCCCAGCCTGGCATTTCAAGCTGCTGCTTGTGATAGAAACTGCATTATTTGGCAACAACTTTCCATATGGTATTTTTAAACAACGTTTTGCCTCATTTGAAGTCTGCTTCAAAACCCAAAGATGTTTTTGTTTTGGACAAGCTCCTTTGTAATAAGCCAGAAACAGCAAACTTACATATAGGAGGCAGGTTGCAAAGAGGCTTTTGCAGCCCTTGAACAACTTTGTAACTCTACCGTATATACTGTGACAGGATTTACATCAGACCCACATGCTGAAAGCAAAACGTAAACCAAAGGGCCTCTGCTTTTACTGGAATTGCCTCAATCAAGAAAGGAAAAGCCAGGCTAAAAACATTTAGATGTGGCAAGCTACTTAAAACAAGCAAAATAACTTATCACAAATGAGACAACACACACCTTAAAACTATACAATGTATTCTGCTAAAGAAAAATAACTTGGATGTGTGCAACTCCAACACCAGAACAAAATAAAAGGGTATCTAAAATAATACTATTAGCCCTGCAACGTATGAACAGTTTTCATTTAAAAGGACACTGTCAAATATGATTTTCAGTAATAGTTTTAACTGGGTTTATTCCCATATTCCACTAAGTGGCAGAGCTCCCACTGAGATGTGAGATAAAACAATAAAACGTTGACTTTTTTATTTTTTTCCTTTTAGAACCCTGTTATTACAGTATTACAGCAAATTATAATTTTCTTCCTTTTCCAGGAACATGAGGTATTGCTCACAGATGTTTTGTATTTAAATGTTTTCCTCTAGCAATGTAGCTTGTTGTGCAAGTTCCGATTTTTTGGTAGGGCAGGAATTATAATGCCTACTTCATTTTATGCCTTTCAGAATAAAATCATCAACAATGTGACCAACTTTTTCTGATGGCAGAAATACAGTTCCTTAATCGGTCATTTCAAAAAGCCTGTGCAACTCCACTTTTAACCTCTGGCTTTTCTTTGTTCTTACTCTTAGTGCTACAGCACTGGTCCAAAGAACCAAAACCATGAGGAGGTTCTCCAGAAGGACACTTACAAAATTTGACCCAGCTCGAAACGAATACGAAATAACACAGCTATTTGAAATTATTGAGAGTGTCCATTTAAATCACTGCTCTTTGGTTGGCAAAAAAGAAGGAAAACAGAAGGAAACCTAGACCACACGAACATTCAAAGAAACGGGATAAGCACTCCCCAGACAACATGCTGAGCCTGATCTCTCCTCTACCCTTCTCCCTGCAGCTCTCGTCACCTCCTTCTCCAGAAGCCAACCTCCGTACCTCTCGAGCTCCTCTCGGACCCTCTGCGCCAATCACCCTTTCCTGTCACCTCCAGCTCCACGGGGCAAGTCCAGCTGCGGTGTTCGTGTCGGAGGGGAGCAAGACTGTCTGACTACCGACAAAGGTATGGCACTAAAGAGGCAATTAAAACAACTACTCACATCTTGTGCAAATATTCTCTCCCTCACTCTCTGATACTCCTCTTCTCTCTCTTCAATTGATTTACTTCGTCTGTCATCTCTAAATGGAAGAATTCTGTTTTGCTGAGCAGAAAGAAAACCAGGAGGGTTATATAAGTTGAGCTGTTAAAAACTGCCGTTAAGTAACTGTCAGCTGAGAATAATAAATGTTCACTTAAACAAATGAAGCATGAAAACGATAGCTGTCATTCCTGCACAAAGCGCCCGGCAAGGCTGGGCACCCGAGGGGTTCCAGTTAGATATTGCACACGGGTTCGTAGAGCGAGTGGCCGAAACGAGGCTTTCTGCACGGCTTTTGTGGACCCACTATCCTAAAATCGGGTGTTCTCACCCCAAGCCTAAGTGCCATTGCTCTCGACTGCTAAGATTTCTCGACTCTCCTACCGGCTGCGAGGAGCGGGAGGGCAGGCAGTGCTGCACTGCACTACCTATGAGATCGAGGAAGAAAAGAGGGAAACTAGGCTGCAAGAGCTAAGCTGCAAACCCTAGAAGAAACCCACCAAAGTCTATGTGTACAAGGAGAAGTCCCAAATATTGGCCACGACAGTCTTAACCATTTCGACACCATAAGGAACCCTCGACTTCAGTTTTGCTGGGAAAAGAAGGGCCATTTGTGCCTCTTGGTAAACCGCAGTGCAGGAAATGGCTGTGCCGTGGGAGGGAGGAGAGCAGAAGAGGACCCCCAGCAAGAAATGCTTCATTGGCAATTGCGTTTCAAGTACTGCTCCTTCTCCCCCTGCACCCCAGCACCTGGTGAGATAGGTCATGGTGCTTTCCTTTGGCTCATCCCCATGTTCACCACACCCTGAAAATGCTTGGGCTTTGTTTTTGAAGCCAACTTGGATGCAGTGTAACTGGCAAGGCTGCTATGTACAACTGAAAGTCAAGGAAAAAAAGGGAAAAAAGAAAAAAAAAAAAAAAAAAAAAAAAAGGAAGAATCAGTCCTTTACTGAAAACGTGAAGGAAAGTGGTAATGAAAGACTCACTGGCAGGTCCCTCCACAAATATAACCTCAGCAAAGAAAGCATATGCTGTCTTCTTACCTGTGAGAATTTTCTCATAAAAGCAATTCACGTCAGAACCCTTTTTGGGTTTTTTTTGTTAATATATTCCACATACACAGCTTGCACTGGATTGCAACAGCACAACACCCGCTTTTAAAGGCAGCACAAATACACACATTTCCCTGGTGCTCCCCTACTCATCAGGCTCACCTAAGGTAAGGTAGTGTTATGGCACAGGCAACACAGAGGGGGAACGTCTGCCACAGTACATGCACGACAAGCAAGTAAGTTTACACAGACAGTAAAAGGTGGTGAGGGCACAGGAGGAAGGAGGGAACTAAAAGATGAAACCGATTTATTTTTGTCAAAACTTTAATTTAGGATGGTTTAAAAAAATCAACCTGGCCTCACCATTACATGTTTGTTTGGGGCATTTTTTTTTTTTTTTTTTTTTAATAAATATTTTTTTTCCCCTCTCCTTTTTCGGCTACATCAGTTTATCATCGGTCCATACTGAAATCCAACTCTGAATGGGTACAACAGAAGGAGGAAGCTGTAGGGAGCGGAACAACTGCCATAGTTAGGCGAGACATTGAGAAATGCGACTGACACAGCCTTCCACGCAGCCCGGAGCCGCCGGCATTCCCCCTCCCGTGGGCATGCAGCAAGTCCTGCGCCAAGCAAACCACCCATGCAAACCCACACACTGCCACGGCTGAAGCGGCCACGCCGGGGTTCAATGCTACCCACGGTGGTAGGTATGCCAGAGGAGATGGGGAGGGGGCAGGAGGGCAGGGGAGGAGGAGGAGGAGGAGGAGAGCAACAACAAAAGAACAACAATAACATCAGTCAGCCCACCTTCAAAAACAGAACAAATTTCAGCAACTCTCGAACCGAGAACCAACCTGATTGTCTTCTTTATCAATACTAGAGTTATCTCGCTTCAAGATAAATCGCTTCTGGGATTCTTCACCTTTTTCATCTTTTAAATGTTCAGAAAACCTTTGCTCTGGTCTGCCAGCAAAGTAAAACATAGCAATAAAAAAATCTTTCTTTTGGTTTTGCTTTGATCTTTATTTCTCAGTGCTCTTTGTTTTCACAGAGGCATTCAGTGCAAAAGCAGTTAACATTTGTGGTCATGGTGAGACGCTGCCTATAGCTGTCTGAGGCTGCTGTATCGCTGCTAACTGTTATTGCTATAAATAGCTTTTGTTGTTGTTGTGCAGCAAGGAGCGGGAATCCAAAGCCTCAGTCACTGAAATATTTAGACTCTCCTCACTGTGACTGAAGGACAGGGAAAACAAATTAACATACTACATGTTAATTTGCTTCCTTCAGTAGCTGTGACCTCCGGCAACACTGCCGCTTAATGAAGCCCATCCACCTTTAAAAGTAAGGAAATACCAATAGAAATCTTAAAAACAAAACTAAGAGTTTCCTTACTCCTAATAAACAAAACCAGTAATGCGAGGGACTGACGGTGTTTTGTTTAAAAAAAATATTGTCTCATCACCATTGAGTGGGGAAAATACTCCGGAACAATCACAGACTATCAGTAAGTTCACCGATTTAAACCCATCCAGACATTTATTTATTTATTCATTAAAGCCAAACCCCACTGGTTGAAAGCTCAACATTTTCAGGTTCGTAAGCTGGGAATATGCTGTTCCACACTCTCACCTTGCGCAAAAAGCATCTCATATCACCTCACCTTGCACAAAAAGCAAATTTTAAGAAGCATCTCGTGTCACTGCCAACGTCTCGTCGCTGTCAATAAATAACACTCCAGCCTGCACCGCTCCCAGACCCAAACCCATAATGTTTTAAGCCCCACCGATGTCAATAGGGCGACCAATGGCCTCAAGAACTGAGCTGGGATTCATACGCTGCTATCATCCAACTGAGGCACTGCTAACGCACACGCTGGTTTTTAAAAGCAGTAATACGCTGTGTCACGCTGTGAGGTTTCTATCAGGGAATGCAAACCTTATACTCTGTGCTGAAGGAGCTGCTAACTGTAGTATTGGTAGGAGATGCTCATGTCTAGAGACCTACATAAACAAGACACAAAGCTTCCACTGACATTAATGGACCAGTTGTGAAGAATTCAAGAGGTAGAATTTACAGAAGTCAGTGACTTTGTAAGTAAAAGTCCTCTACAAACTTTAAAATAAATACCTCAGCTTCATCTTATTTCAGAATGGAAAATTAAATCAGATGCGTAAATCAGCCACCATTTTGTTGTTACAGCATTCAGATTTGCACTTAACTAATTAGCAATGGATTTCAAATCAAAATACAGCACATATCCATGCCATAATGACAGTCCATTACAATTCATTATCAGATGTGCACCAAACATTTGTAATGAACTGTTAGAAATACAGTATTAAGAGACAGCAGCTCTCCGCCCTCTCTTTCTATATAAATTTGAAGGACTCCCACTTCTGCTCACAATTTGCATTTTTGTGACAAAACGACAAAACATACTGGCCCAATTTCCACAGATTTTGAGAATTCAAGAAGCCTTTGTCCATCATCCATAGCTGCTAGCACTAACAGATACAGGGCTCAACACATGAAAGTCAGCAGACTCTCCGGATGGAGATGGGTTATTAGTGATGCTTCCTCATAAATAGGAAAGGCTACAACACCCTGTTAATGGATTGCTAGGTGGGGTGTTCTGCCTTTGCTCCCATTAACGAGCATTGGGCCTGCACAGCCAGAAACGAAGATTCATTCCCTCAAATACTCTGCTTTGACAGGATCAGCTAAGGAATGTTATTTTGCTGGTTTTACATCCTGAAGTACAAATAAAATTTCTGCAATTGTACTACCAGTGTAAAATTTATAGTTGTAAACTATCTGCTGAGCATCTAATTAACTATATACCAAACATAATAAATGATTGGGATTTTAAAATGCAGAGGGAAAAAAAAAAGTCATCAAAAATTAGAGTGAAAAAAAAAGCTTGAAAAAGCAATTTGGGAAAATGTCTCCTCCAACTACTAACTTATTTAAACAACATCATTTTCATACTTCATAGCATTATTTTCATTTTTTAATCCCATTTTCACTTAATTTACTATTTATAAAACATTTCCACTTGTCAGAAGAAAATAGGATAAATGTGAGATCAAGCCACGAACCTAAACTAATGATCCGGTATGTGCCTGTTAATAAAATTAATCTACAAGCCCAGTAGATGATTAATCTCCAGTTGTGAAAAGAAGTTTGCTTGGGCAGAGAGCCTCTGCGAATGTGCAGAGCTTTACAGAGTGCCGCAGTACTACCAGCACCATGAGAAGGTCCTTCCCTCCCAGTCGTCAGTGCAACTCGGTGTCACTGTTACCAGTGAGGTTGCAAACAGCATGACCAGCTCAGCTAAGAAGAATGCAAAGCCTGAGGGAAGACCGTCTAGTGAGAAATAGGATACCACTGCAACAAATATCTTCAGGCACACCAACCTGCAGGCCTCCCTCAAACATTAAAAATCAGAAAAGGACATGTCGTTGAAAGAAATGTAAACTAACTATTTTAAAGAAGATATCATATTCCAATGATATTTACAGGTGTTTGTGTTTTTTTCTTCAACACTGTTTACTGCATTTTCTTTTGGAACATCTATTGCAAAAATGTATTATTAGTAGGATACAGATGAAAAACAACGTTTAGAACAAATAAGTGGAACCAAATGCTCTAATCGTTTGGGTAGAGAAGAGGCAGACTTTGCAAAGATTTTGGTCTGGTCCTCTGATGGAAGTCAGTGCAAGTTCCAAATTCACAGCTTTAAAGTTCCCTGTAACCATATAATGCATTTGCTAAAAGGAAGCAGAGACGTTGTGGTTATTCTGGGGAAATCTGTTGCATTAGTTTATGAATTTGCAGGTGAATCCACTGCTTGAAAATGGATTGTAATTCTGAGTAAAATGTAGAATACTGTCAATATAATAATACACTATATAGTTACAGTAATACAGCAGATACGGTGAATTCATCTCATGTGAGTCCTAAATTAATAACAATCACATTTACTTCTCTTCTAAGCTTTTTTAGCCCTGATACTGTCAGTAGTAGAGTCTGCACAATATACCAAATTGCGTTCATGCATCTAAGGAAGTGAATTTATCAAGCTTATTTTCAGTACTAGCATAAATTACAATCTTACGCAAGTCAAAGCACAGTTTACAATTATTATTACAAACCCATGGAATATCAGGAACTTATTCACTATTACCACACTGGTTACCTAATTTACACCTTCAAATCCTAACCATACCTCAGTTTAATTTTAAGTGGTAAAAATGGGATTTGAATAGCCTTTTTGAAGAGATACTAAGTAATTCTGAGGACCTTATCACTAACTCGAGTACTCTATTTGAGGATCTTTTGGACAAACAAACAAACAAAACAACCTACAATACCTATCCTATATTGGTGGGTTGACCCTGGCCACACAGTATACCCATCTACGTGCTAACAACTATGCGTGCAAGAAAACAGACGTGCAAATATATGCTTACAGAGCGTGCTGCCCACCTGTATCACATTCAGTATTTCATTTAGCCCCCCTGTGCCTGGAATCAGTGTATCACTTAAGAACCTCAAACCCCACTACTCCAAAAAAGCTTATAGAAGAAATACCAATTCCCTTTTAAGTCAATAGGATTTTTGCAATTTAGGGACTATACTGAGAAAACTGTAAAGTATGACCCAATTATACCTTAAAGGCTCAGAAACCAACACACAGGGAGGGGGAAATCACACAGGCTAAAAAAAAGTAAAGTTTGGGGTGGCTTTTTGTTTCTTTGTTTTGTTTTTATTTAATATAAACTTTTGATCATCCATATTTTTATTGCTTGACAGGATGGCTGGAAACAAAACATCTGTGCCCTAAAAATGCAACTTCACAAAACCACAAATCACATGTGAACTCATTTAATAATTCCTAAAAGTTGTCAGGTAGCTCAATCATTTTTCTGGCAATGTGTTTCAGAACAAAACATGCAGTACATTTCCTCCTTCCCTGTAAAGCTTTTGATCAGGTGCTACGAACATTTAAGAGAAATTGGATCTCAGAGTAAGTTAGTGCTCTTTGCTGCACATCCTCAGGCAGCTGCACAGCCCCCCTCTCACCCCTAGATCTGCCAGAAAGCGTAAGCCCTTTCAGCAGCCAAGACGGCCTCTCTTCTCCATCCTGCCTAGCAAGGTAGCACCATGCTATTCGCGTAGGTGCCAGCAGGATACCTACAGGGACCCAAACTTCAGTATACGTCCTGCAGCACCCAAACCTTTTGCCATGAAAAGCTTCCCAAAACTCTCTGAGCACCTGTGGACTTCTGCAAAGTCTGTTCCCATCGCTCAAAATCTTTGGAAACCTTTTCCTAATCCATTTTCTTTCACAGTGAAAAGAGGGAGGAGATGGGTTATGAAATACCTTTTTGGTGAGTGATTAGTTTACTCAGTTGCCACACAGTATGTAAAAGGCATCATTAAGCCTCCTATCCCATGTTTTTCGCTGTTTCAGGAGCACTACAGCATACTTTACTGCCGTATCAGGTCCAGACCTGCGGAGAGTATTCAGGCAAAGTCTCAGGGCAATATTGCTTTCCCATTTCTAGTGGCTGTTCTCTTTCTTATGCAGCCAACAATCATTTCAACTCTTCCAGCCCCTCATTTTTGTGTTGGGAGATAATTATAATGGTCACTTCAAGATATGAGTCAAGTTTCTTACTTCTGTGCTTGGAATATTTTCAGCTGTGAGGGTGACAGAGCACTGGCACAGGCTGCCCCCAGAGGTGGTGGAGTCTCCATCCTTGGAACGGTCCTGGGCATGGTCCCGGGCAACCAGCCCTAGGTGGCCCTGCTTGAGCAGGGTGGGTTGGACAAGTTGACCTCCATGGTTGACCTCAACCATGCCGTCATTTTGTGAAACACTGAGTCAGGTATATAGTAACAAATCTATAGCAGAACAAAGCTCCATCACTAACTCTTTTAGATGTTTTTTGTGTCTGCTTTTTCTTTTGCAAGTTGGCCATTATCATTTACCTTTCTCATTTTATAGTACTTAAGCAAGGCCCCAACAAAGACACCTTGCGGGACTCATTCATTACAATGAAGCCTATATTTCGGAAATGGTAAAGCTGCAATAAGCAGGAAAACATTTCTGTGTGTCAGAAAGGAAAAAAAAAAAAAAAAAGGTTAAGATTTTGATAGCAACATCCATTTTAAGATTTTTTTTCTGCTATCATGGTGACTTTAATGTGAGCTACTTCCATTCACTTCAGTAGAGTTCCTCTCAGTTTATCTCTGTATGACAGAAAACAGCGTTCGCCTCTCAGGCATGTTTTTTATATGGACTCTTTAAGGAGAATCCCCCATTACATGCTCATTTAATGCTTTTGATTCCGAGTCAACCATTGTAAGTAGTAATGAAAAAAACCCCAAACCCCTAAGTACCTTAACCAGGTATTCACTATTTAATCAAATTACAGATTTTAAAAACATATTGCAGAGTGGTATTAGCTATCAGGATACGCAGACTAAGGAAGTCACAGGGCATTTCCTTGTGTCTGCCATGTTTAGAAGTAAAGTCATGCAGTTTCATAGACCTCTGTTTGCATGGGAGGTAAGAAATGAAATACTGGGGGGGTAGGGGGGGTGGAATCCGCACTCATTTTAAATAAGTTAGTTAGCTCCGAAATAACTGGCTAAGAAACAGGAAACAGATACCACATCAAAAAGACAAATGGAAAGAGACAAGCATGAGCTTTGAACGTTACCGTTCTGAAGATTTAGTCACTGTATTAGCAGACTACACAAACAGTTTGGAATTGTCCGGGCTGACATACATACAGTACATAAATCTTTATTATGAGGCATATGTTTCTGACAGCACCACAGTGCACAGGCTGTTGCAAGATGCCTTTCAAAAGAAGCAACAACCTCACCATGTGTGGAAAAGATGGGTTTGCCGGTACAGTGCCTGATGTAGCTAAAAATCTAGCAAGTGCTGTAGCGCTTGTCATCTGCAAAAGCCTCACAGGTAATAGTGAAGCAGCTGTCTGAAGGAAGGCAATGTAGGAAAGCAAGTTCAAAAGTGGAGATCGATGTGGTGTGCAAGAGTCTAAAAAAAAAAAAAAAAAAAAAGAACTTTGCATTTGCAATGCAATGTTCATTTAATGCACAGCATGTTAATATTCCTCTCCTGAACAAACAGCAACACAAAGTGAAAGATAGGTAGGATAATGGGGCTAGGAACGGGCAGAACACCACCCCTGGGTACCCACAAGATCATCATCTGGCAAAGAAAATGAATATCTAACAAAATGTTCTTACACAACGATGCCATCAGGAGAGCAATGGGACGGTGAGAGCAGGGGAGACGTGCTGCTGCCGACAGGATTCAGAGAAGTTGTGAAGATTTAGGGCACTCTTATGCAGGTGTTCAGATGGTTTAACGGTGTTTTCTTGTTATTTGCACTTGTCTTTAATTAAACTGACTGCTCAGTCCAACATCATGTTGGCCTCTATTTTGAAGGCATGCTGTGACACAGTATGGTGGCCTTTCTTGCTTTGCTAGTTTGTGAATATCTACTACATCTGCCCGCTGTGCTTTTTTTGGTTTTATGCTGGAGGCTATCCTAGGGCTCTGCATTACCGCCACAGTAAAACTGTGTAAGCATTACTGTTTTTTGCTTTACCTTGAGGGCCAAAACTCTATTATCTGCAGCACAAATGACTGTTTTGATCATGGAGGCATGGGAACATATTCTGAGAGTTCGAGAATTCACAGAACTTGGAATCAAATATCATCAAAAGGCCCCAACTAAATGATGAAAGGCAGAATTCCAGCCCTAGAGGTCAAATTATTTGATGAAATTCTCTCAGAATAACATTTCTCAAGAATGAGGGCGCAGAATTTCAGCCTTCAAATAGGCTTCATGTAGTTAAGGGCTGATAAATGCTAAAACAGTTTCAAGAAGTCAGAGTGGGAATTTAAATACAGATAATTGTTAAAGTACAGTGCAGTTATCACAACTTAATACTTAAAACCACTCAAGATGGCATTTCAAGCATTTGAAGGTAAATGCCTCATTAACAGATTGCTGCTTTCATAGTATGAGTCACTGAGAACTTCTGTTATGATGATAAAAGCACATTGAAAGCCATCAAAAAAAAAGAAAAAAAATCAACCCTGTACAAGACAGTTCCTTCAAGGTGCTGCCTTCTCTGTAGCACAGGGGAAAAAAACCATCAAATACCAAATGCTACATTTTTCCTGGTTAAAGACACTAATTCTTTAACATTTTTTTTCAGAACAGCATCTGGACTCTAAACATGTTCTACATTTATTACTAAACAACAAGGATGTGAAAAGTCACAAGTTATTTTGACAGGCATTCTCCCCCTCTAATTGGGGTTGCAGATAAGTCTGGCAGGACTGAAAGGAAGAGCCGGTAACGCTACATGGAAGCAACGTCCCCCTGGGTTTTTCATTGGGAGAGAGCGAGGTTCATTCTCTCTTGCCCACCCCTTCAAGACGCTCAGTTCCAGTACCCCAGGCAGCACAGTTTCAGCGGGGCTGGCACCAGTAGCATTTCCCATTATGAAAACGATGGTGAAGGTGAAGGCTACAGGATGGATAGAGATGATGTACACTGAATCTCTTCCATGTCAAGTTATACTCTGTGAGGACCAAGCAGAGGGCCAGATCCTGAAGGCTTTCAGAGTATACGGTATCTAAAGAACCTGATCTAATGTTGAGGTATCATAGCACAACTCATGACCCTCACAGGCTTTCCTAAAGTTTAATTCCAGAAAGTCATCTGTTTTAATCTACAGATGTAAAAATCTTAGTACATCTTGATTTGCTAAGAGTCTGCCTGATTACAGGCTTCAACATTTGGCCCAGTATTTTGGGGCCAGAACATGGGAACCCAGCTCTGAACTCACAGGAGATTCAGCACACCCTTGGTCTGCCAGTAAGACCAGCTCTTGTGCCACACAGGGTTGAAGCGCAAAGTCCTCTCTTAGACAGGGACTGTTTTAGGAGTTTCAAAATACTTCTCTGTCCTCCTGTGATCAAACTAAGATTATTTCTGCACCTGAAGACCTGCTTCTCCTGCACTACTCCTCTAGATCGGATTTAGTTCTTGATATTCAGGATGTCTGTCGAGACTGAACCTTTTGCACAGCATCAATTTATTTCCAGCTAGTAGAGGCTCATAAGCAGTAGCATAGTTTATTATGGAATTCGTTAATATTTGATTTTAAGGATGCGGCATACTCTGTAAGTGGCTCAAAATTACAGTGTTGCATAACTACTGTGATCTATTTAAAATTACATTTTTCTATCTTAGAAGTTAAAAAATTAACAAGGAAGAGAGAGAGAGAGAAAAAAGGAAGCAAATTCAAGATTTGAAGACTACCATGAAGGCAAGATGGTTCCCCAAAAGCCAACAGGCTAATGAAGAAACTATTAGTCCTTTTGAAATGGCCCATGCGTACAAATTAATACCATAACAAATTCTTGAGCTTACTTCAACTTTAGGCCATGAACATTTTCCCTGTCTCCAGCAGGAAGACTCACAGATCAGAAGTTATCCCCTGAACAGTCACTGGCCTGAAGAAGAATACCTGTTTTTAATAATCTGTCAGAGACAGCCTTGCAAGGCTACCTTGGAAACAGCGAGCAAAACCAACTGACTTTGCTTATAAAAACAAATATTTCTCTCATACTTTTTTCTAGTGATCATGTCATATTTCCTACATTAAACACAAGGCAGGCAACAGAAGCATAAAAGGCAATTATTAAAACCAATTTGGATCACCTCTAAAATTAACTTGCTCATATATCAGCACCTCATTTCTGAAATGCCCAGATTTCAAGACGTTATTTCACCTACTACTAACATACAGTTACCTCTGAGGAAAGCACAGGGGCCATTTCAGATTTCCAGATCTGCCTCCAGTGATTTGAAAGTATAAATGACCAAACAGCAGCTTGATTAATGGACACTTTCCTGCTACAGCTTGGACGAGCACATAAAGACATGGGTTAATTACTCATGCAAGAAAGAGCTTCCCTCAACCAAACTACCTACTTGCTATTCCATAGCACTCTCTTCCTGGGTAACCTCCCATCTCCCCACACAGAACAGGTGATGATAACCTTCTAGGTTTATCAAAACTTATAATGTTAAGTGGTGTTATTGTAAGGATAAAAAAAAAGAAAGAAAGAAAGAAAAAAGAGAAAAAGAGAAATACCATAGATGTCTTCTGATTACTGCTTAACTACTATTTCATTACAGTATAAAACAGCTGTAAAGTACATGTCCACCTTAATTATAAACAATTTACTTTTGATAAATTACATTAGATGAAAATTTAATATTGGAGCTATTAGAACTGGTTCATTAACCCTAACATCTCGTTTACAGATTAAGTCATTTCCATGGGTCCAGTATATGGCTTACACTGATCAAAGTAAGAACGAAGCCAGTATTTAACCGTCAAATTCAGCTCAACTTCAAGTGTACCAAGTATGTTATTTTTTTTTCTCTTGTATCTCTCATGTAAAAGGGGCATGTGACTAAAATGAAAGAATGCTTCCTCAGAAAAAAGGCTGTCCTAATTCAAGTATCATTAAAATAAAGAAGATAAACATTTTCACAAAAAAAAGAGAAGACTGGGAGAAAAAAAACTCAATTGCTTCAGGTGAGCATCAAGCAGTGAAATTATTTACATGCACAACCTCAAATAATGCATTTACCGGAACAGTAGCAACTTTATGTCTGAAACAAACACCTGTAGCATAATATTAAGATATTGCTAAAATCGCTAGCAGTTATTAACATATGTACACCCTGAATTACTTCTTCAATCACTATGTGACTGGATAAAAGAAAGGCAATTCCTCCACATCAGGTGGCTCTCTCCTGCGATAAAAAGCCGAGGCATTGCAGTGCACGAGGAGGCTCAGGCCACTGCTGGAGGCAGACATTTCCTGAACCTCAACGTGAAATGCCTAATTCCCCTTAATGCTTTTCTGAAGCGTTGCTCATGAAGTTCCCCACTCCTTCTCGGATGTGAAAGCCTTCCCCTGCTCAGCATGCAGGGACCCGCTGCCCAGCGCTGGGCTGCAGCGGGAAAAGCCAGAAAGGAGCTAAAGGCTAAAAACTAAGCATCGCAGCAATGACTACTGGGACACTGGGCTCTTGCATCCTAAACGTGATTACTATTGCACTGAAAAACGTTTTTTCTAATCACGTTCCTAATTTAATCCCAGATTGAAATAAACAGATTATTTTTGTATGAAAAACTCAAGAAATGAAATCCATGAAAACTAACATAATTTGTTACTTCAAAGCTACATATGTTACTATGTAGCTACATAGGCTCATAGTTATTATTTTACTTCATTGCTTTATTATGTTCTTATTAAATTTAGTTGCATAATGTATTAGTTCAGCTTAAACTGGAACAAAATGCCTCAGACAATTACAGTGTTATTTCTCAGTTATACAGTTTTTTTCCATTTTAGTTGCATACATCTACTACTCACCCTTGTATTTCTCTACACATTTGTATCATATACACACTTGTATCACATGACACATTGTATCATTAGGGCAACAGCAACTGTAAACCAGAGGGAAAGTATAGATATCCCCAGTTTCTGCTTACTTCTTAGTAGTCAAGCAGCAGCTATTCTGTAGTGAAGATGGGAAAGAGGTAACTACAATAGGAAACAGAGAAAAGGAGCAGACTCCATAGGCCCTTGAAGAAAAGTAATGCAAGACTTCAAGGAAAAAAAATAAAACCAGAAATAATGGTGTTCTCATATGTTTTCCTGCATCACATGGCTCATAAAAGTGATTCTGCTTTCATGAGATCATTACTCTGTGTACATATATGATAATCAAGGATAGCATAAGGTGCTTAAATGCAGATGCAATACCATACAGCAAACCATTTGCCAGATAACTATTCCGTATTACAACGGGGGAGAAAACTCAAAACTGTGCTTCAAACTCTCTGGCAAGCATTGAATTGCTTTGACTGAGATTCTACAAAAAATAAGATACATGCGTTCAGGTACACTGGTGTAACTACTACCATATACCTAACTAAAAAAGAGCTGTTACCAATTGCATGTGGAATACGTCCCATCTTTCCTATCAGCAAACAACTGCTTAAAGAAACGGAAGTCATTTACACTGATCAATCATAAAGCCATACTTTTCTGCGTGCCCCAAGGGCTGTAACATTTGGCATCTCAAGGAAGTCTTCCTGGCACTTCAGCCTAGGGTAAAAAAAATTGCTAGAAAATATTCGTCATTGAAATTGCCAATGCTCAGTAAATGCTATTTTACCGACACGTCTGTAGGATCCTGTACCAAAGTTCAGATTCTTACCTTAAGATGGTGAAATTGGCATAGCACACCTCTACTAGCATAAATGTTATCTACAACAAGATCAATACACAACAGAAACCTAATGAGAACTTTTCTTCTCTGTCTGTGATTCAAACCACCCTTACACAGAGGAGACAGAATAACACAGATCGTATGTCGTAACTACGAAGGTCTTGTAGGTTATTCAAAGTACATAACATACAGTATGTCTCCTTCTGCTGATACAGTTCAGCCCTAGATTATAAGGAACCCCTGCAATACACATAACATCTTACTACTGCCCAAAGGTTTTGACGCATCTGAAAGGCACCAAAAAGACCTTCCAACTCAGCCAATATTGTATTAACATTTACATATTAACAGAGAAAGAAGAAAACCAAATATTATAAGGATCATAACTCACAATGCTCTTGAAAAAAAATTAGTCATAACTGAAGATGTGAGTATTGGTATAAAGTATGGTATACAGTATGGTATACAGTATGTAATAGGTATGTTACACCCTCAGAATGTATGAAAATGTCTAAATACAGCCATTATATATCATAAGCACTCTACCTTCTCAATTCTGATGAGCCCTGCCACTCACGCTTAGATAAAAACGTACATGAATGCACGTGTGGGCTGTGGGACAGACACACTTGTCACATGGGTGATGATCTCAACCAAATGAAAAGCCTTTTCATTTTCCAAGCACACCCAACAGACTTCCCCTACATTTCTCCACCTATCTATAGGTATTCACATGAATGAATCAGATTGAACTGATATGTGTAATAATATGAATAGTTCTGCAAAAAGCTCTGAAGTACTCCCAGTTTGATAGGAATTACGAGGAATATACAGTATAGAAGGTGGCATGTACACATTTTTTTGGCTTCAATTTGGGATGCCCTGTCTAACATATTGCCTCAATTCCAAACTTCTGTTTATATCATATTTCACTGTCTTAAGTTCCCTGTACATTTCAGTATATCTTTAGATAGATGACAGGCAGACACAGATGACAGGCAAGTACACATTACAATGGTGACACAAGAGCAGTCTCATACTGAACAAAGCAGACTTCCCATTTTAAGTAGTATTTGAGCTCTTTGACTACAAAACCAAAACAACAACAACAAAAAACCTCCCTAATTTTCTGATCAACTTTTCTCATGTATACTGCTGAGAATAAGATTTTAAAAGTTGGACAACTTAGTTAGGCAGGACTTTGGAAGATATAAGACCATGAAAAATTATATTTATTTTTCGACATTGTTCTTTTTTAACCTAGTCTTAATTTCAAAAATCATATGGAAAGGTAATTTGTCTTTAAAATCCACTATTCTGTAATGAGAGCTAGAGTACAGAGACTTAACTTTATGAAGGTTAACAAACATTTAGGTAGTTGAGGTCATCTCTCCATGTTTTAAAATTCCACTTCACAAAAAAATGTTCACTTCAAGAACAGTATGGCTTGGTCACATTCCAATAAAATTAAAAAAAATTAAGATTAGATTAAGCTCCTCATCCTAAATAGTCTTCTGACTGCAAAACTGTCATTATGGTCTGACTGTATTTTTAAGAAAGACTTCACTGACAGTTCACTAAAGCTCCAGGATTGCAGTCCTGGAGAGATTCAAGTCCTAGTGCATTTTTAGCATCGTCTTGCCCTCTCTGTAAAGCAGCATGGTTGACCAGACAAGCCATAGCCCTCCTTCTAGCTGCAACCTCTTCAATAAGCACCTTCTCAGATTCCAAGCCTCAAAAAGCAGGTATTTTTCATAGGCACACGTACACAGAAGTGGATATATGTTGCCCTAAGATGGCCAACTGATGAAAAAAATGAAATGCCCCCATCCACTCCATTCATACCCTAGTCCCCCGTTTGACAGATCCTACTTTGTACGGCAACACCTCTAAGGTAGCGTTTTTACGAGATTTTCCCCCACCAGCCCATGTATCTCAAAGCCATTAACTCTCCTGACATTTATGCCTCCAAGCACCTGCAGGCAGCAAGAATGAGAGGTCTCTGCTGAACAGAATAAATGCACCTCATTGCCCAGAGCCAGGGAACAACTCATCACCTGCAAGCGTGAGCAGAGATGTGACACGTACCCTCATTCAGGCAGAGAAATAAGCCACACGGTGCTTATTCAAGCCCACACGGTAACACCGCAGAGTCATATGCTCTTCCTAAACAGGCACATGCGTACAGAAGTAACAGCCAGTGTAGAATTTATGAGTTCTTGAGTATGCAAGAATATTTTTCCCTCTCCACAGTATGCAGCTAAAGTACTTTGGAAACCATATGCCATAAAGAGATAATTTATTGTCAAAATGCAAATCTTCAGACTATCTGTCTATGGGGCCTCTCCATAAATTCATGTAGAACTATCAAGGCTCAGGCTTACAGCACAGCATAACCACGTTGAACAGCGTTTCAGCCGCTCTCCAGATTCTCCGGTATTCTGGATACTGTCCAAGTAGTAATTAATAGAGTCAACACGTTTCCAGTATTTGGTGTTGATTCTGAACCGCACAAAAATGTCTCCTCTGAGAGTACTGAAATGCAGAACACATGAAATCACATTGGACGCTTTCAGATGTGGAACTTACACAGTATTTGCTGCAGATAATAAAATCTCATCAGCCCTTATTCAAGCTGGATAATAACAACCTATTTTCTGTCAGAGCTGGGGACATTTAAAAAAAAAAACAAACCACCATGCCTCTCCTCCAGTTATGAAAAGGAAGAGCTACTTCTACAAAGCTTTATTTTACAGCAGTATCAAAATAATGTAAATTACACCCTGGATGCACCATGATGCAATACGAGCTTCATATAATCCAGTTACCTACCATCAAATCACTGCAGAAGGGAAAAAATCTGCAGTTTGTGCGGTGCTTACAAAACAGCTGTACTCACAGTCAACAGAGGAGCAAAGCCCTGTATTTATTTCTGGAAGATCGACACAGGAATGGTGTCAGAACCAATTTGTCTGGCTCTGTGCCTCACCTCCAGCTTGCAAGACCACAGCTGAAAGGGTCGTTCGATCCGTTACACCCCTGCAACATCCTGCCTGCTGAGCTTGCCCACAAGGATGCCAGTTCATGCCTGGTAAACAGCCTTGCTTGCTCATTCCCACCACGCAAGAAGCCACAGCTTCACCAGAGCACTACAGATAAAGTTTTGACTGTTGAAGACGACTTCAGTGTCCTCTCCAGAAGCGCTGTGCAAGCATTTCCAACAGCGTTTCCAGTGCTACCCACCTCTGCGATGCGCTGCCACACAACTGAGCAAGGCATTATCAGATATTAATGGGATATTCTCTCATTATCATCAAACAGGAGAAGGCAATGCCGTGAGGAAAGACCTGTAGCAGTTGTTGCACTACTGAGGTAACACAGATGTGAAGGGAAAAGGGAGAACTGTAAAGAGAGAGGAGTGCCTAAAAAGCATTCAAATATGATTGATTGTGTTTTGTTTCAAAGGAGACTAATTTTTTTTTTTTCTCATTTACAGCTCAAAAAGAACACCAGTTTGCTGCATACCCAGCTTTTTCTTATTCATACCCAAGCATAGCCCTTGCACAAGGGTAGGTATCACCAGACCCTGAGGCTAAGCCTTAGCAGCCTGAATGTTAGTTTTATCAAGCTACTGTAATTCTCTTGACTTCTGAAAATCAGACTTAGTGCACGCTTTATTCAATCCTTTAAAAACATTCATGTCTAAGTGTTGTTTTACAGATGATTGAATATCTCAGGGATAGCCCATGAAAAGGATCCAAAATAAATTGTCCATGATCTTAAATTTACTTCACACACATGGAAGATTTTTCAGGCTCAGTGAAATAACAAATACCAATGTGTTTGGCTGAGGTTTTAATCTTGCAAAATGAGGTAGTCCCTCTAGCCTTTTACAGGAGAAGCTAATAACATAAAAAAAAAATACTCTCTGCAACTGCATCTCAGTAAATCACCTAACTACTGGATATGTAAATGCAATAAGTACTTTTATTTCTCCTACTAATTGAATACAGGAAGTACACAATTTTCAAATGGGGCTTTCTTGTTCCAATACCAGATACCAAAACTTCATTACCCAGTTGTAATTACTTCCTCTTCATTTTGTACTTTATAGGTAAAGAGGGAGAGGAAGGCCATGGTTCCATGATGGTTAATACACACGTGGCACTCAGCAGCACAAGTGATGCTGATTAGGCAAGGACATATGACTGCATCTTTGGTGAATTAGCCAAGGAACTTCATATTGAGCTTTTGCTAGCTTTATACAGGTTCATGGAGGAGAGCATAAAGCATGCCAGCACACGTCTAACCTACCAGGAATTTTGCAATGCATTTGAACCATCAGAAGGAATTTATATCCCACAAAAACTCTGTGGTCAAACAATGAGATTTGAAGAGAAAATAAAGTGGAACCAGGAGGGGAGAAGAGGAGTAAAAGGGAATGAGTGGTGGCAGGTGGTGGAGGGGAACCAAATCCTAAATAATCAGGTTGGGCAGAAAATGACTCTTGAAGCAGGGAAAGCCAGAACAAGGGAAGAGGCAATCTTCCAAATATGTTTGGGTTGTTTAGGAATATAGCCATATGGTATCAGGTGACATGTAAAGCAACCAGCTCATTTCTATAGCAAAGTGGCGGCACCAAGGAGTCATGGGAAGTAACATTCCAAGATACTGTGTTAAGTTTCTTGCAAGAGGCAAATTGGGTTGATTTCTCCTTATGCATCTTCATATCCTTAAATAACCTCACAATGCGAGCCCTGTCCTCCCCTCCCACCCTAGAAAGCGATAAACAGCACTCACTCTTGTTACAAAAATAATAAATAAAAAAAAAATATTAAAAATATATAAAAAATATGCCACGCAGTCATGGTACAAACCAGCTCTTGTGAAAGGGAATAAGGAAAAACACAACAGTGTTGCTACTTACATTCTTGTATTGCTGGTCTTGTTGATAATTACAGATTTTCCAGTCTGATCCACATTGTGATCCATTCCAAAGTAAGCTGCCACTCTGTGCACTAACATCCTCTGATACGACGACATCTGAGGGAACTTTTTATAGTGATTACTGGAAAAAAAGAAAACAAATCGCATTGATAATTACATTTCCCTCTGAGCTATAATTAAATGAAAATAGCAATACATTCAATAATTCAGTGGACAGAAATCTAACCAAAAACTTCTCCTTTGTGCATTTACATATAAATGTTTGCTACAAGAAGGCAGAAAAGATAAAGATTCATTTTTAGAGTTTCTAATAAGCACATTTCCATGCACTACACTGGGAAAAATAAAGCTCACACTTCATGGTATCTACTGAGTATTCTGTATATTGGGAAGAACTTGTCCCCCGACCCCGCACACACACTCACGCTCCCTGCACAAACAATCCTGCAGATTTGCTGAGATACTGGCAACAGCTTTCTGCCTTTCTCCCAAAGGTCAGATGCAGGGCGATGCTGGAAAGATCTAGTTTGGCAAATACTCCCTTTTTCTCTCTTACTGACAAAATGCTTATTTCCCGTCAGCATAATTTCTTCCTCTGCTGCTATTCTGCCTCTCTATTTTTTAAAGCTGCAGAAACACTTTCTTACAAAGAGCATGTGGTAGCAAGAATCCCTCCACCCAAGTCCAGTTTTATTTTCCAAAACATTAGAATAACATAGCACACAGGGAAACCCGTGAGGCAGCATATTTGATCATCCTTTGCACTGAAAGCTTTAATTATATTTTTGGACCTAAATGAGCAGAGCCAGTGCAATTACGATGCAATGAAAAGCAAAATGTTTTCATATACATCTACTGTATTTTAAGCGGTACCACCATGTGTCAGGAAATAAAATCCTGATCTTGCAGCGTGCCAGTAACAGTGCTCAGGAGCACTGCGTTCCATATGAGCATATCCCTCGCACAGCCTGCATTGCTACACACACATGTGACTTAATAACCAAGTGTGGAACTCGACTTACTTGTTGTCACTAATAAAATCAATAATTTCCTGCTCCATTTTCAAGAGTATCATTCTGTCCCTGTCAAAAAGAAATGCAAGGATTTGTAGCATCAACCACCAACAGACATTTTAGATGAAAAAATGAATACATCAATGTTTGTAAGGCAATTTTGTGAGCGTTGTCAGCCATCTTGATTAAAAATGAAACATGCTTTGCCTTGGCACATCTGGAGAAGATTGCAGCCTGCTTTCCTGCACCTTTGCTGGCATACATGACAGATTTAGCTCTTCCCTGAGCTCAACTATGGCCTGAGAGTGCTTCCAGGCACACCAGGCTGTGATCAACGCCTTGCATAGAAAGACACTGACTGCTATGGATAGCTTTGGTCCTTTTTCACCCTTTTTTTGAAGGAAAATGAGATTCCCAGCTAACCTAGCTCTTTCATGAGAAGAGCCACTACCCACAGAAATTTTCAACATTTTGTCTGAGACATATTTTCCATGAGGCATTGACCTGCAGGCGAGAAGACTGGGCACATCTCATCTAGTTAGAGAGCACAATAGAGAACAAACACCTTTGAACTATGGCTCCCAGGAGGCAATGCCGCAGCATTTCTCAGTCAAAATGCTGTTTTCAACTGGAAGGTCTCAGATGTTCCTTCCCACCACCCCCCCGCCCCTGCCAAAAACACTCAAAAATTTCCCCAGCATATTTCCACACATACATTTTTTTCTAAGCTTGACAGAGTCCATCGCTCCTTAGTTCTTTTGAACTTTCTCATTTTGTGTAGATAAAACAATTCAAGGACCTTCCGTCATCTATACAAGAGGTTATGCAAGCTGTTAGGTACCCAATTATTCCTAGTTCTCCTATAATTGCAGAATTGTGTGGTTCCTATTTAACAGATTTAATTAAAATGAACATTGAAAATCACAATGTATAAAAATGTTACAGATCCTTCCTTAGTACATTTAGAGGCAAATTTAACAATGGGATGAGCTTGTTGCTCCAAGTGAAAACTACAGGAATACCAAGAGCAGAATCTGGCACTGTGCACAGGACTTTAATTGTGTACAGCACTGCCAAAAGAAAGCTATTTTATATTCATATTCAAATCTCCAACTGCAATGGTTATAATATATTACTGCTAACATCACGTAGAGCTATATGGAAGAACGTAAGGACAAAGACCACATGTCACTGAAAGTGACATTAAACAATGGGTGACTGGACGGGGGAGTAGAAGTTGATAACTTTTTATAGCTTTTTGCTCAGTTAACAGCCTACCTCCTTTACATTTTCCCTCATAACCATCTCCAGAACTAATAAAACACAGTGTACAGTTACGGGAACTTGAAGACGGCCAGCTTTAATTTCAGGAGTGCCAGCTCTAATGCAGAAAATACCTACCTGGGGTTATTCTTTAATGTGTTAATGAGAAACTCATGCAAATCTATGCCTGTTGAGTCGGTATACTCTTGACTGCAATCTGAAAAATAAAAACAAACACCCCCACATTTATTTCATTTCAACAGTTATGATTAATCTATGCTGTAAATCAAAACCCATTTTCCAGCAACAATCTGAAAGCATATGCTCCGAAAGAAAATGTTCATTTGGAGTTCAGCCAAGAAAGATCTACGCTCAGAAGCATCGAGTGGACGTTCGTGATTTCTCTGTACCATTCTACTGAGAACGTAGACACCGACGGAAACTGCTGGTCATTTGAAAATCACGAGAAACCTTCAATGCTACTCAAGACCCTGCCAAGTTCTTCCTTTAAACTACTAAATAAAATTTAAAAAGTTTTATTCATCAACGTCTCTTTGCATCACTTAATACATGCTGTACACACAGCAAATGAGGCATCGTGCCAGTGGGAATTCTATTTGCATTAACAGACTGAAATCCAGTGATAGCTGAGAGTGGGCGGGTAATAGGGATGCGTGACAGCAGTCAGAATTAATTTTTCAGCATTGCTGTATCGCCTGACTCAAAAGTACACACAGATCCTCAAGCTGGCGTGAACTGTGAGAGCTCCATTGAAGCCAACTGACAATTCACACCAGCTGCGGATCCACACGCAGGTAGGCAATGATTATTTTTGAGAGATTACACTGCAACTTTATACCATGGATTAATAAAATGTTTTTTAAAAAAATACTAAATTTAGATACAAGATCTTTTCTGAAGAAGTCTTAATAGGTGATAATAGTAGAGTGCAATGCAGGTTAAAGGTCATGGATGGATTTCCTTACAGCATTTAAGAGAAATTCTCCATGAGAGGAGCAATAGTGAAGAGGATTATTCTCTACTGCCTACATTGCACAAGCGACATGCCAATATGTTACCATTAATGGGGGAAAAAAGCATATTAGTCTTACTTATATAATCACACATATATTTACATATATATGTGTTTATACGAAGACGGTTAAGTATTCAGAAGAATGATTTTTACATTAAAGAAAACTAATAACCTCTAATACCAAACCTCAGTTCGGAAGTTTCTTCACTTTCAAAGCCCAGTGTTTGTATGAAAAACACTCTCATGCATATGCATTTCAGTTTCTGAATTTTCTCAATGTATGAAAACACAGCTACTGTGTATTTATACACAAACAAAGAAATGCAATGTTTATAAAAACATACAGTACTTTTTATAACAGTAATTATAGCAATTTAAATATTTTTAAGTTCACCTTTTGATAACATTCTGATCTTGTTTTTTTCACTGTTTTTATCTTTTTCTTTATTTTTATCCTTCTCTTTTTCTTTCTCGGAGTCATCTTTACTAGATTTATCTTCTTCTTGCAAGCTAGGAAAACTTGAAAGCTGTAGTTGGATTGATTCCTGTTGGGAAAAAAAGAAAGATAAATTTAGAGCCAGATTCAGTAAGCTTTCCATGGCTTCCAACCTGCAGAGACCTGCATTAAACTATGTGTAGCTAGAAAAGCTGAAGCCAGATACATTTCTTTCCTATTTGAAAAATGACTTTTTTCCAGGAGAGCAATGACATCTTAGAGGCCAAATTCTAGTGGTAAGTGTATTTCTTCCCTAATATTTGAATACTATAAACTTTTAGTCTACCTATATTAAAGGCACTATATTATCCTACACTTTAGTAATTCTCACTTAAGACTTATTAGAACAGTGAAATACATTTTATATGGGCTTTCTTAAGTAATTCTATAATTTAATCAATACTACACATGCTAAATGATGATCGATGGATAGATGTCTGAAAAATATAACTTTTTTCCCCTCACTAAAAAATCCTGCAGGTTCATATGAACTGTTTTGCACATGTAAGCACAGTATCAGCTAGACTGAGCTTTCAGGCTCTGACAGTAGAAGAGCGCCAGCAAATTATAAACTCAGCTGTATACAAGAGGGCTTACTAACTTATCAGGTACTTTATATATTTAAAGACATATGCAAACATGCCTTTAGCCAAAGGAGTGAAATGTGCACTGGAATTTTCAAACGAGTTGTGGTAAGTGAACTTTCTCCAAGGCATCATAAGTTTTATCCTCAAAAATTCAGTATTTCAGAGACTATGAGTCAGCTTTAAAAACTTAATTAAAACTGAGCATTCAAGCTGGTTTGCGTTTTCCCATTTGCTTTAAAGAACTTGTTATTTCCCACTTACAATGTTACTTTATGTTGGCTTTGTTTTAACAAAACACAAATTATTGTCTTTTGAAGTTACCATGGCATAATTTATATATTTCAAGAAATACCAATCTGGTTGGACAAAATTGAAGGAAGTATACTTCTGTGTTCATATACTTCTGAAGAAAAAATGGCCAAAATAATACTATATGCTTAAGTAGTGTAAAAATGCACATTTGAATTAAGCTGTCACAAAACTCCCTGGTGATGCAGGAGAGTCCTGCATGCCTGATAATTTTTTGGCATCATGTTAATGAAAACCAAATTCACCAATACTGGAGAAATCAGAGTTTCTTAAATGCTAGTAAATTCCCTTCCTTCACGATTTTTCAAAGAATACTAGCATACCAGAAGATCAATACAAAACTTTAAAGTAAGGGGTGGTTTTTTTAAGCAACCAGACCATTATGAATTCAAAAGATGCTTTCAATAATTATTACAAATTTCAGGTTTCTGAATTTTTTAAAGAATTACAAATCAGCCACCACAACACATGTAAGACAAGATCCTAACAGAACAAGATATTAGCATAAACATGCCACAGTAAGACAGAAACTGGGTAATTTCTCAGCTTAATCATTATCGACTTTTTTTGAAGTTCGAATGTGGCACAAAAGACTTGAGGTGAAAAGCACTGTAAAAGAGAAACAAAGCCCTAGAGCCAAAATTTGACCTGAACTACCATCCATAATCCCTACTTCTGTTAGTTTTGGCTGACAGTATTAGCCAAAAACCGAGTGTACAGAGGGAAGGAGTGGGAACTTCTGGTCATTTGTGGTAAGGATACATAGAAAAATGTTTGCTAACCTGCTCAGTTGCACTCAGAGGACTAACATTATGCCTGCTTTCTTTCACTTCAAATGGCAGTTCGATTTCTCATTCAAAGAACAAACTTTGGATCAACCACTGCCAAAAGACCCTGAAGGATAACTCTGATTCCCTGCACTGCCCGGAGCAGAGCGACTCTGCTGCTAGCTTTTCAAAACAGGAGAAAAATGTAACTGGCCATGCTGTTCCCAGGATATTAATCCTAACCTTCACAGTGGTTGTTAAAATGCACTTATGAAAAGAAAAACAACAGACTTTACACATAAGCACACATATGAACATACAGTAGATACTGCCTTACATGTAACATAATACTTATATATTTGCACTAGAAGAAACACACAAAAGGGCTGTAGAGTCGTGAAAGCAAGCTACTATATATTTTCTTAGATTTTTATTGATTTTTCTCAATAATAAAATACAGTGTTAATAAATACATTGATACAACGTAAGTATAGTGAACAACAAAATAAATGTTCAAGTTGCAATAATACACTTCTTGGTCAATAGTATAACATTAAAGGCAACATTCCTTTTAAGTAAGGACATAGTGAACCATCAGGTAAGCGTTCAAGATCAAGTAATACAGGTAAACAAGTTTTTTCCCTATACAGGAAAATGAAGGCAAGTATTCAAATATAAATACAAACATCAAGTCTGCAGTACAATCCATACTCAGTAGTTCTGGCAATGTACCGTACATTCTCTGGTAATTAATTCCCTGTGCTTTGTAAACCATTAAGATAAAATAATAATTAAAAGAAAATTCCAAACCAAAAATAAGCTTTTTCTCCTCTGAAGTGAAAGCAAAGCAATTCAGTTGGCACAAAACTTCTTGTATCCTTCAGCCAGTCCAAGGAGGAGCCTGCAGGTCCAGCCTTCCATGGCAAAGCTGAGCCGCATTCATTAGTAAAAGGTCAGGAATTGCACTTTTGCTGTCGCTATCTGATTAATTACACCAAGCCAATTGCGTCTTTAGGAAATGGATGCCGGGGTCCGGGGATACATCTCATCTCCCATAAATGTTTCAATATGGTCAAAGGAATCTTTGCCACGGCTGGTCAAAGTCAGGTAAGACCAGAGGCTGTGTGTAACAAGAACCCCTCCTCTGCCTGGCATCGGGGTGCAATCCAGACAGAGATTTTACCTCACAACGTGCCAGTCTCTCCGACGTTTAATACAGGTCCTGTGCAGTACATTATAAACTACCATGCGATGCTTAATACAATCTCTTTATATTATTCTCCTTTTCATTCTCCATTAAACCATAGAAAATACAAATGAAAGCAGAACAAAAGCCACGCATCTTGAGTAACGCAAGTTAAGCGGAAAGCATATACCTACAACAGAACAACTGATAAAATAACCTGCCCGTCTACTGCATAAGCATCGTTGTAGAGCAGTAGAACATGTAGATGTTCCCCTGCTAAACAACCTGGTTTTTGGTCTTTCAAAGAAAATTTAAAAAAATAGAAAAACCTCTCCATACTTATGAGCTAAGAGGAGAGCTGGATTTGTTTCATTTCAAGTCAATAGAGGAAACGGTGAGAAAGTACACTTAAATGTTATTTTTTGTTTTTGTGCTAAGCTCACAAGAAGCCACTTGCTCAAGCTCTCTCGATGGCTGATCTCATTTGCACATAAACACCTCATAAATTATAGGCAGTGCTCGTGATATTTTGGTTTTGGGTTTTTTTAAGCCTTGCTCTTACCAGGCAAGCAAAGAGCATCTGAGGTTTTTACTTTTGCTTTTTGGGGTATCTTTTGAAGTTAGTCTACAAAACTGTCATCAGTGTTACTGTCCGAGGTGAGGGGTGCAGGGGACAGAACTCTACCAGCTGCTGGGAATACAACACTACCAGTACAGATAAACTCAAATACACACTTTTTGATATCAGAGAATCTACACCAAGAGTTTAGAAAACGAATGCCACTCAGTAGGAGGCATCCTTGGCTCTAGCAAGGTATTTTAGAGAGCAAAGGACCTGTGAATTTTATGTGAAGGGGACACTGATATGAACTGGAGTCTCAGAGGAACCAGAAACCAGAGCATATTCATAACTGTATCTGGTGCAGCCTGGAAAGAGATAGCCTTAGAGAAAAGAACATATTAATATTCTTTTTGATTGTTACTATTTTTTTTTAATTTTAAAATCTGAATTCTTTTGAATTCTTTTCCATTTTCTGAAATTTTCAGGGGGTCTGGAAAAAAAAGCAAACAACACCCTGTGATATAGCATAAAACTATTATTTCGAAATAAAGTTCACGCTAAACCAGACAACTTCATAAAATATGTGTTCATTGTTGGATGTAATTTTTCCCCCAAGAAAGACATTGTAAAATGCCCAATTAAGTAACATAATCATGCAACTGAACATGGAGGTCAACCATGCAGGTAACATCAATGATTGCAAGTGTACCTGATTATCATGAATATTTTCTGTTCCCGGGCGAGGGGATGACTCCTCACACACAGCAAGACTCCGGACGAGTTTTCCTTTAGCTCCTGACTGAATAAGAGAGAGAGAAAACAAAACAGACAACACTACTACTGACCCCAAGTCACATAAACTGCACATATCAAGCTGTCCCTAAACATCCCAAATAACTTCTGCCCAGCCAGCCAGCAAACCTGTATCTGCCTTCAATGCAGATAGAAAAGGATTCTAAGCAATGAGCCATTTGCCACACAGGGGAGGTGGTAGGTTTGTTTTTAATCATTTCTGCTACAGTTCACTCACTTCCACCAAAAATTGTAATAGCAAAGAACAGACCCAATGCTGAAGATAATTTAACATAAACTCAAAGGTTCCTTCTGTCATTTGGTTTTGGTGGGTTTGGTTTGTTTTTGGTTCCTACCCGCTTCTTCTAGTAGTATTACATCCAAGGAACACTGACAATAAGATGTGCAAATTTTACGGGTCTGCACTTAGAAAATTAGAGAAGCTCCTTTTCCCCCCGCTCCCTTAGGGAGCTAGTCAGTCTTTGCTTCTTTATGTCAAGATTAGTCCATTAAAATAAAATTCAAACAAAAACGTTGATTACTAAAGCTAAAGGAACAAGCTTTTTCCTTCCCCAGTGGCACACACATGTTGCCTAACACAAGCACACAGCAAGCCCAGCAGCATAAAAGCATGATGCATAAATAAAGGGGAGCCTGACACGTTTTATCTAGAGGAAGTCCTCTGCCTTTGTGCAACAAGATTATGGGGGGGAGGGGGAAAACAAAACCACAAACCAAAGAAAAAAAAACAACACACAAACAAAAAAAAACCAACCACGACACAAGTGACGAAAGGCCATCATTTCAATTGCAGACAGACATTTGACAGAAATTCTTTATTCTACCATAGCATGCAATTCCAAACAGAGAGGGACCCTTACCTTGGATCTCTTTTTCTGCTGGTTCTGATTTGCACCTCGTTTCTGGGTACAGCAAAAAAGAGGAGCAGTTATCACTTCAGTGGAAAATGTGCATGACAAGAGCATTACCAATAAAGAGACTAAATCACTCCTAAATGATATTTTAATCACTTGCTAATCACTGCAAAAACAATTTCCCCAAACCCAGTGTGGAAAGCTGGGAAAAACCAAGAATCATCTCTGCTCTCTTCATTCATTTTAAGAACAGGTATAAACAACAAAAACACATACTGCAGTGTTCCATAATTTTGCATATAATAAAAATGTAAGAAAAGGCATACTTAAGTAAATGCTCCCCCTCTCCAAATTCCTCTTAAATTGTAGTCTCCCCCTTTATATTTATATTCGATTGAGCAAAAAGGATTAAAACCCCCTCATCCGATAAAGTCTTCTTATCAAATTACCTTCTTAGGCTTTGCATAACAACTTTTTGTTGGCAGTAACACCTACAAACCAAACCACACATTAAGTAATTATTCATTAGTATTACCTGTAAATTCATGAGATCAAGGTAGTTTTCTAAATCCCCAAAGAGGGAAAACAGGCAAATATTTCACCAAGCTTTAACATAGACGTCTAGGAATTAACTTGTCAGAAAAATTAATAACATGGACAGCAGCCTAAAGAGCTTGAAAGGTATAACAAATAACAGTATTTATTTTATAGGGAGATAAAAGGACCCAAAATAAAAAAATAAAAATAAAAAATTAAAAAAAAGAGAGAGAGAAACAGTCTCAAAATTATGAGAGAAAAAATAGGGGAAGCATAGGCAATGAAAGAGATCATAGAAATGGAAAGGCAATGGTAACACATTGATATTTAACACGCCCATTCACTGTTCCTGTCTTACCTGCAGCTCTGTCTTGGCATCGCTCAGCTTCTCCTCCTTCTCCTCTACTTCTGAGCTTTCAGATTTATTAAGGATACAGTTGTCCAGGTTTGCTTCAGAGATGGCAGTCTCCTGCTCTTTCACAGCTTCCTCTGCTGTCTCCTGGTTCAATTTACCTTGCTCAGACATTCTTCCAGACAGAAATTAAAATAACAAGATTTGGTGACCTGAAAGGTCAAGATATCACAACACAAACACACACACAAAAAAACACTGGGGGTGAATTTTTATATATATTTTTTTTAATTCCCAAGTAATTCCATTTCCTTTGATAAACAAACCAAAATATGCAGCTCAGGAGCGGAAAGCTACGGATGTCCCAGCTGAAGAGCTGTATTGAAATGACAATATTGGATAAGGGCAAAATTGTATCAGGTTAAACAAGCAGAGCTCCAATCTAAACTGTCTTAGTGGTGAGCAGATTTAAGGTGAGGTGCTGCGACTCCCCAGCCCAGCCTCTCCCAGCCCAGCCCTGGGAGTGCCGAGGTGCACGCAGGAACGGCGAGGGGCTCTCCGCTACAGAGCTCAGCGGCGCCAGGCATGAAGAACCCATTCAGGCTTCCAGGTGCCTGGCATCTCAGTGCTCCCCTCCTCTAGATTCCCCCCCCCCCCTTTTTTTTTTTCTTTTTTTTTTTTAAATAAAAAAAGAATAGCCAAAGAAACAAAACAAATAGAAATAAAAACCAAAAACAACACTGTTTTTAGCACTCAACCATGGTTTTTGTACATAGCAGAAGCCCATGGTGCTCACCACCAGTTTAAAAAAAAAAAAAAAAAAAAGTATTTTTGAAGAGGTAATAATTCAATATAAATATGAAATCTAAATTTGGCAATAAAGCTCTCAGGGTCAACGTTTTCAGGCATCAAACTGACAGCTCCATTATTAAAATCCTAAGCCTCTTCCCAAACCCCATGCCACTCTCCAGCACAATGAAAATCCTACAGGAAGCCCTTGGCAGCTATTTCTAATGAAGATATCTTAACTGAACTGCATTTACTCTCAGCTCACAATGGGTTGTTGTACAGAAGCTTTAAAGGCTTTTCAAAGTTAAAGCCTATTATTATTTTCTCTCTCTTTCTCTCTCTCCCCCCCCCCCCCCCGCTCCCTCTTGAAGCCTCCCCCACTGATCAATTGTCAAATGAAACTCATGAATAATTTAACTTTTCTTTCCCCGTCCATTTGGCTTAAGAAGTATCTTCAGGAAAAACAACTGCAGTTGAGAAGAGTTACTTCAGAAAGGGTCTTTTGCAGTACCTTGCCACTTCTCAACAACGAAACACTGGCTATTAAGCAAAACCATGCTTTGCCATGTTTCTTTTTACAGCTTGTAAGTAACATTCAACAGATCTGATATCACTTACCTTCATTTTTTTAAGCTAAGTTTTAAGTGAAAAAATAAGACCTACTGAGTTTTAAAAACTTACTGTTTCCAGTTTTTGCTTTTGTTTTGACACTGTAAGCAAATAAAATAATAAAACCTTTCCTACATAATCTTCCCATTTGAGAAGGATGGTGGATTTCACAAGAAATGAAGCTACACAGTTCATAAATGAACCAACTGGAATATGAAGCTCACAAATTAGCTCATAGTAAGCCAATTCAAGGTTTGGGTTGCTCTTCCTCCCAGCACCCTCCCCAGGAAGTCCCATGGTATTGACTATTCTGCAGTTACAACTGAAACTTGAAGCACTTTGCTAAAAATTCAGAACACAATGAATGGCAAGACCTGAAACTGGTCTGTTAAACAACCCTTAATTTGTTAAGGATTTACATCAAGAAATGCACATGCATGCACAAGTTCTTCGTGGGCATATTACCCCCACAGCTCATCTACATGCCTACACAGTGTTCACAGAACCAATTACACTCATAATCAGCTGCACCGAAGAAGACATTTACCTGAAAAACTGCTATAATTCCCACTGTCTTTCTAGCGTCTTCTGTTGCTCTTCGCTGGTTAAGTCCACACAAATGATCAATGACAACGTGAGTCCCATGTCCCCATTAACAGTTCAGAGTGCCAATCTCCATGCTGGTCCTTCAGAGAGTTTGACGGATCATAGTCAACCTGGAAAAAGACAAAAGGTAAATAATAGCAAGGGTAATGATCATGGTACAAGTTAAGGATGCAATAGATAGGACCAGATTTCTAACACTAATGACCAGCTTCAAGCAAATCACTTTCACAGCTTGATCCAGCTCCACCTGTCTCAAAACTGCCTGCTTCTTCTCTAATGAAGGCTAGAGCCGGCTGTTCAAGTCATAACAGCTCCTACGCAAGGAGCTAAAATTAACAATTGCATTATGCACTGAAGATTACTCACTCAATTTTAACCTTTTTTAGTGAAATCCAGCACTTTTCATTAAAAAAAAAGGCATATATACATATTTATATATAAGCTCATCTGTTTGCTTCAACAGAAATCAATGAGGGTATGAGGAAAAAGGACCTGCCTGCTTTTTAACTACAGCTTCTGCTCCAATTAAAATTTCAATAGTCAAACACTATTGAAAAAAGAAGCTAGGTGGGTGCTTTTAGAAAGTGACCTCCTTTGCCAGGGTAGTGAATCGAGATGTTCATTTAATAAGCCGAATAAAAGTTGAAATGTTCAAGAATGGGAGGAGGAGAAGTAAGAAATCCTATTCCCCGAACAACGGCCACCAGAAAAACTTCCTTTTGAGGCACCGTGTGAGGAGGAAAAAGGAGATCTCCAGGTTATGGTTTGGAAAATAAACCTGAAGAAAAGAGTTGCCTCACCAATGCAATTTATGCTGTTCATCAGGACTGTGTTTGCCAGCTGAATAGCTGATCTGACAGTAAAGGAGTATTTTGGGATAAGTCGGAGTGATTTACAAGCCGTGGCTGCGTGCCGAACTGTCTTGGTACAACAGGCACCTCTTCTCAAGGCTTGCACATGAATCACGGTTGAAGCAATTAGAGCAAATACACAAAAACAGCAAATAGGAGGAAACGTATCATTCTGCTCGGGGGCGGGGGGGGGAGCTGAAAATCATCTCACTCTAATATTAGACTCCTCGTTTCTGAGGCACGTTTAAAATTGTGCATGGTTGCAACTGCTGTACAGTATGTGGCAGCACACTGGAACTCACCATGTTAAGAGAGCTGAATTTCATGCACCAAAAATGGAATTTAGCCTTTCACAAAAATCAAGTCCTGCTCTCTCCGGGAGCTCAGGCGCACAGAGACCAGCAGGCAGTTCTATAAACTACCACTGCCAGCCTGCAAATTTGTATACATAAAAATATTTCTTTTCCTCAAACCACTTAATAATTTGTACAGAGTACAAGTAATAATTTGTACAGAGTAATACAAAGTAAGTCTTCCCACTCGCTTTTTGGTATTTCTCGCAGGACATTTTCAGAAATTTTATCTCATTGACAAACATAGGATTACGATGAGAACGGAGGAACAATATGGAAAATTATGCCTAAGCACTCAAGCACATACAAATGTATTTCATGGAGCCAATACTCAGAGAGAACAGTGAATAAACCACTGACTGAAAAACCTCTCCTCACAACCATCTTCTATTAACCCTTTCCCTCACACTTCCGAAAGAGAGAAAGAAAAAAAAAAAATCAACAAAAACCAACCAAAAACCAAAAAACCCAAGGAAATACAGTGCATTACAGTTCTACTCAGAAAATAGCCAGCCAGGGTATAGACCACTGCCATCAAAACCCTGCAAAACTAACTGAGAAATAGGTATCTGTACCAAAATGAGGACACAAAATTTTTTTTTCAGGATCCTTCAGTGTTACCATGTGTTGTGAATTAACTATTCATAAGACAAACAAACAGAGCAAAACAAAAACCAGACAACAAACCAGCCAACCAAAGGGTATCATATCCATCAAGTGAAGAGATCTGCCAAGACTCCAATAAACAATATTTCTGGTCTTGTGCCACAGATGCTCAACATAATCTTATCATGCTTTACCAAAGACATATTTCTTCATAAACTGAGTTCCCCATATTGTTACACTTAAAATCTCTGATGCCAACATCATTTTTCATTGGCAACGTATGAAAAGACCATAGAACCTTAAATTAAAACAACAAAAAACCCCCATAAATTTCCCCAAGAAAACATAAGCAAGTGGAAAATAAGCTTACAGTATGCAGCTACCATTTTTCAAACCTGCAATGACAATGTTTCTTAGGATGATTTTTTAAAAAAATCCTTCATAATTATCTTCTGGGGGAAAAAAAAAGGCAGTAAGAACTGAGACATATAGCAGTCACAATCAAGCTCTTCACCTTCCCTCAATATAAATTTCCTCCTCCTCCTCCATTAGGCAATTTACAAGTGATGACTAATCATTTACATACTACAATACGTAAAATACACTTCTGGTTGTTTGGGTGGGTTTTCAAAGGGACTCAGGTTTCTATAAAATACTTCATGGGGAGTATAAATAGCGAAAAGGAACCAGTCAGAAAATAGCCATTAAGAGTGAGACATTTTGATTGAAAATACGTCTCTGTTTCTCGTGCGTTTCCAGGATATCTGATTATTCACTGATGAATGCACTTTTTATGATTGTCATAAACGACAGCACTGCTATGGAAAAACATACTGGATTATTCTCTTTCTTGCACATCAACAGAAATGTCAGCGATGATTTGACTGTCAAAACCTTCAGTACCGAAGTGACGCAAAAGGCTGAAAAAATGCACTTGTGTTTTTGATCCTCAGGTAGAATCCACAAAGCTTGTTGCTAGGCAAAAACCACCTTCTTTATTTGCAAGGGAGCAAAATTTCATAGGGGTGTTGGGATCTTAGAAGCACTCTACAGGAGCTTGCAGCAAAATTTCAGCCTCTAACTCCTTAAAGCAACTTGAGTATCGCACACCACAATACAACAGAAAATACAGGTCCCCACCAAGCCATTTGTAGAACCACTCTGATGGAAATATAATGTTTGTACAGAATTTATAAGCACCAGCTGATCAGCATACACTGTGGGATGGAAATGCTGTTTTTTTCTTAAATTGCTTTCTTTATTAACAGGATTTTCACTTTAGAAGCTGAGGGTACTACGAAGCTTGAGCACCTACTGCCAGAGCTCAAAGAGAAAGGGATGGAAGAAAGCACGTATGGTCACATACGTTTGTACAACACATACCACGCAGATTCCAAGAAAAGCCTGTGGGAAGGAATACACTTAATTTAACGCAAGAGTTTAAAAACTATACCCAGAAGAAGAGCTGTCAAAAAAGCACAGAACAGAAAAATGAGCAAAGACATTAGAAAGCCCTCCTCAGTGAACATCTGACAGTTGACCATCAACTGAAATTAAAGAGAGACATCTGACAAAACCCTAAGAGCCCACCACAGGAGAGTAAGCCCTTTCTGTATTATGTATGAGGAAATGTTTTGATGGTCTCAAAGTTATCACATACTGAAGCAGGAGTTTTGAGATCCTTGTGCTCCCAGTAAGTATCAACATGTCCTCTCTCAGAAGAAAAGATGAGCAGGCTTTAAGGCCAAACAGCATACTCTTAACCAAGAGCAGGCAGCAGCAGGAGGCAGGATTGAACACTGCCAGAGTGAAACCCAAGGGTTTTTTCTCCAAATGAAGCTGCTAAGCATAGAGGTAAAAATCACTTGAGCCTGAACGGCTCCTGTAACTGAAAACTGGCTGTTGTTGGCAGTACCTACATGTCAGGATCTTTCTCATCCCATAGCGATCTTCCACTCACATGAACAGCTCGCAGGTATGAGCCCATGAGCTGGAAGCAGAGATGTCAGTCATGATTTCCACTATACCTCATCCACAGTTTTGACTCATTATTGCTAACTCACTCATCAGATTCCTGGAAACCACTGGAAATGGACTATGGCATTATCTCAAGATTATCAGTACACACAGCCCTCAATGTTGCCAAACTCGTGTGGCTTAAAGCATAAACTTCCTGTTATTTAACATTTGCTTAAAAATTCCAGTTCCTACCATCAAGCAAATCTACGAAAATCTCAGGTTTCATACTGAAAGCAAAAACTTCAACTCTCTGTGGTGGCTTCAAAGAAAACCTTCAGGATATAAAACCTATTGTTCAATTAAAAAAAAAAAAAAAACACACAAAACCAACACAACACAACACAACAAAACAAACCCCCACACCCAAACAACAACAACAAAAAAACCAACCTCAAACCTACCCCACCACCAAACCCCAAAAAAAGGCAAGTAAAACAAATCCTAGAGTCCTAGTTTGAACACACTACTACTCGGTTCTGTCAGTCCTAGTCTTCAGGACCTACATCATTAGACAGGCAGTACTGTGTGCTCCTTCTCACTGGTTTCCCACCTTTCCCACAGAAATACATGAATGCACAAATACATGTATGCACTTGGAAGACAAGTTTGCTCCTGTGTATTAGCATAGCAGGTTAATAACCCATGCCAGCTCTCACACCAAAATGCTTTAGTATGAAAAAAAATTAGAAGTAAAATAAAAATTAAGGCTGTGAAATATGTGGAATCCTAGAAGTTCACTGTTTGTTAAAAGACTGAAGACTAAACCTTAAAAAACAAGGGCAAAAAATATTTTTAAAGGAAATGTTTGAAGCCTTATTTTATTTCCCCACCTCCTCTTCTCTTCACTTTGTCCCCTCTGCATCATCACTATAAAAACAGATACAGTGATTGCCTACATCTTCTGCTCCTACGTGCCACACACCTTTGCAGTTAAAAGGTTATTTAGACTCATTTACTGTTGGCACTTTAACAGAAACTGTCAGTTAGCAGATGCATTTTTTTTTTTTTTTCCCAGGAGTTGTAGAAACATGAGCATCTGTGTACAGGCAATAGCGCAGAGGCCACTGACCCACCTTAAGGAGGCCAGCAAACAACAATCAGTGGCACTGGTGGTCAAATTTGATGAAAACGGGATGGATTGAAATATATTGGATCAGATTTCAGGTCCTATGCAACAATCAGTTGTCTTTTAAGAGAGGTGACTAGATGATACAAGGAACAGCATCCCAGCTGAAGCCTCTATCTTGGCATAGCACTGGTTTTCCTCCCAACCTGCATGTGAAATTCAGTATTTACAAATTACAGCAGGGATGAGAACAGTCTAATAACCAAAAAAAAAAAAAAAAAACCAACCAAAAAACAAACAAACAGAAACAAAGCAATTTTTTGTGGCTTACACCCGATTCCTTTTTTCAAAGGGATCCTCTTGTTCCTAACAGATTGCCACCAATATTTTCCACTTTAATCCCCTGTCAGAAGACCTCATGTCAATGTCATCATTTTCAGCCAAGTAATAACGATGATGTTCCCTCTAGCTTGTTATATTTCTGCAAAGCTAGAAGCTTTATTCAGGAAAATAAATATAGATGGCCTATAGGGAGAGCCTGTTTTGTTTTAATACTTAAGAAAAGACTCAAAAAAATGCTCTTTTATCTGTCACGATGACCATTTGAAGTCTTCCAGTATCAGCATGAAAAGATATGAGGCTTTGAGTGATCTGGCTAATAAATGTCAATCACGCAAGTTTACTAGGAACAGAGTAACACCCAAACTTTTAACAAGCTAATCAGATGTACAAATCAGCACCCTTGGAATGAGTTGCTTGCTTTAGCCCAGCCTTGAACATAGCCTTGCACATTTCAAACATGCCAATTTGTATCTCATTCCCAGACATAAACCTGACAAATTTCCCTAAAATCAAAGTCATTAAACTCACTGGTCTGACTGTTAGGTGGTGGAAAACAGCACAGCTCCCATGACTCCAAACAGAGACACAGTGGTTCCCAGCCATCCTTTCAATGCACACGAGTCTCCTTGCAACACACAAAAGTCATCTGCCTCAACTCCTGTAATGAAAACAATAGCCAACATAGGCAAATACACAATTGAAAGGGAAAGGGGGACTGAAACTCATCTTCCCAGATAATCAAGTCTATTTCTCAGCTATCAAAAGGTAATTGTATCACGAAATCCTCTTTAGAGACAGATAGCTTTATTTTAAGATGAGAGGGGGTCTAGGGAGGATGCTCTAGTAATCTTACCGTAAGGGTGTTCAAGAACCTCACTGCCTTGGCAGGATACCTTCTCCATTACCCCACTACATACATCAAATGCTTTGTGTAATTTTTCTTCTTGTGCCAATAGTTGCTCTTTATTTTAAATAGCTTTCCTGATTTCTTGCTAGTTCTCTCTTCCTGTGAGAAATATTTGTAAACCTAACAGCAAATAATGAGGTGATGTAAAGAAGCGAATTCCTTTTAATCGCCAGTTAAACAGGTATACACCATTTCCATTACTATCTACATCTAGTCTAATTTTTATCAATTGATGGTTTGCTTCAACATTTCCTTACATCTCTCTCACACTCTTCTTCCACCAGGACTGCACTCTGTGCAGACAGACTCTCCTCCACCTATTTATGCACAGTGGTGAATGCACTACAGGAGCTCTGTTTTTACAAAACTAAAACCAGTTTAAAGACAGTGAATATCAATAGGATATCCCAGAAGGAATACTATCATTTCAGTATGAAACACTGATCAACACTACAGCATAAATGAGCCTGGGTTCCCCACCGAGGGGTCTGAGCAGCGCTGAGGGCGATCTGAGCAGGGTCTGGGAGGTGTCATAGACTGAAGTGGTGGGACCACGGGTACCCAGCACAGTCTATGTGAGAAAATTCAAGCTGTTTGCGGTACACCGTGACACGCTGTTATGCATAACGAAATCTGAAATAATATGTAGCTTACACTCAGGTTAATTTGAACTATATATATATTTAGTTTAATGCAGGAGTTCTTGAAACATTTTTTGTTTCTCTAAGTCAAGCTATCCCTACTCTTTCTTCCTTCGATGCCTTCTCTTTGACATTTCTATCCTCTCAGGTAACCACGGATTAAGTCCATTTTGCTTTACACACAGGAACTATAAGCTCAACTTAACCTATTTCTTTACTCAGTTCCTCCTAAAGCTTAAGGACTTTACTAGAAGACCCAAGCACCACGAGTCTGCATTTTGAGCATACATGCCTTTGAAGAATTCAGTCTAAAGCAGACTGCAGGTAATAAAACAAGTGGCCAGCTAAGCCATCATGCCTCATTCACTAATAACCGATTGCGCCAAACACAAACCAGTTGAGTCCAAGGAGGGGAAAAAAAAAAACAACAAACCAAAAAAAAAAAAACAACCAACACACACACAAAAAAAAAAAATCAAAACCCCCACCACCCTAAACAAAACAAAGAAAACAATTTTGTACACTACTAACATAGCCTTTGTACAAAACTTTCTAGGCAGCTTCTCCCAAAGCAATTTTTTTTTTTTCTTCAAATACATAATACTCAGGACATGGATGGCCCATAACTTATGACCAATTGCTTTACACTTCTTCCAACATCACCAGTGGATGGAGGTATAACCAGAACAAAAACGCCTCAGGAAAGGACTAAGTATCACTGAGTATCACATATGCTTTCCCTGTTTTTTTTTCTTTCCCAATTCATGTAATGGCCTCTCTATTTCATCCTGCCATTTCTTGACAAATTAGGTGCATTTTCACTAGCTCTAGCTTAATTGGCAAACCCTGAAAGAAAATAATTGCTAACAGCAAAGCAGCATTATGCTGATGAAACAGACCTGCGCTTAACCACTAGAATTGCCTTAGCAGACAAACACCGACTGCAAAACAGCAAAAAAGCTTTCACATAAGAACTGAAAGGAAAAAAAATACATTATTTCCCTCCAAAAGTCTCTTTGATTACTGAATTAAACATAGTAGCTATTCCTACTTGTCCTAATACCGTTTTCTGAAACAAAACTAGCCTGCAGCTAAAGAAAAATTCTTTCCAGAAAAAAAAAAAAGGCAAGCTATAAATGTATATAAGGCTTAAAAAAAAAAAAAAAACCACCACCACCACCACCAAACCCACCATTATGAGATATTTCCCCCCATTTAACTTTGCTGCTTGGAAACTGTGCATTTATACTCTCTATATTCAAAGACAATTGGTATCAAGCTTGTTTTAATGCCAAGTAAGTTTTCCAACCTCATATTCCAACCAATTTGTATAGTTATATCTCAAGTCTCCTCTACCAAAGGCAACAAAGGCTGGACCCTTTGAGAGTTCCCAATACAAGATTATTTTATGATTTTAATATATTATTTTATTAATTCATCTTTATCGACATAGGAACACTCCTAAAATTTCTTCTTGGTTGTGTTTATCAGAAAATATATCGGAATACAAATGCTTAGTTGACGGCTTCTTTTGGATATTAATAGACTTAGGAGAGCAATGTCCAGTGAGACCTGTTTACGTAGACAAAATCTCATCAAGTAAGCTTATTTTGCTAGACACCACTATTCCGTCTAAAGTCTTGCAAGAAGTATACACAAGGTTTTGGCAATTTTCAATCAAATCTGGAGATCCCCCTTGTTTTTCACTTTGAATCTACTGAGAATGATTACTACTTCTTCTTAGATCCACATCCCCCTGTTTTCTCATTGTTTGAAGCCCTTCTGAAGAAAAAGAAAATTAAGGCAGAGACGTTATCTTACTGTCCTAATATGATAGAGAAAGTACAAATGTATATAATCAATATAAATATCTCTATATTTATATAAAAAGTGTACATTTTATGTATTTAATTTATATATCTTTACATTTTAATATATGCATATTTGTATTTTATGTAAATACATTGGTCCCATTTTGGCTGGTCTCAGGCAATGCAGTTAAGTAGTAAATACCAAACATTACAAAAAGAAGCCTTAAGCATGCTATGGATTGTATTCAATGCTCTGTATTGCCATGGTTTCAAAAGAAAAAAGAAAAATGCCCACTATAAATATAAATTAGAAGTTAAAATGGCTCATGATTAAATACATGTTATAAAAGCCAATGAAACCATTACACATTTCTGTGCAATGCTGCAAGCAATTAAGCACCAAATATCCTCAGCTTACGCTCACTTGTAGAAATAACAAAGAAATCAACATTTTGTCAATTCCCTTGCCGCCTCTAAAAATACTGTTAGAGATTCCCCCTCTATGTTAAAACTCATCTTAAGATACGTACTGATATACATTTCCTCATGAGCAGCACCAGTACAATGTACTAGACATTGCAATCAATTCCTGAAGAAATAAACAAAAAAAAAAAAATCCAACTATAAAATACCAGGTATTTTATACTATTACCCTAATGGCCAGGGAGAGGAAGAAATCCTTTTCAAAAGCAGTTACAATAGTCAAGAGAGAAAAGACGGAAACCCAGGTTTACAGAACCGGCAGTGCCAGTTCACAGATTTGCAGTTTTGGCTTCTGAAAATATCTTGCCAGAAACCCTGTGGTTTCTGCATTATGTTTGCCTTTTCCAGTGGGTAATTCCAGGCTCTATGTGACATTAGGAACAAAAGAAAAAGCAGAAGAAAGTGTTTCGATGTCTGTTTGTGGTTTTCAGGGAAGAAATTATGACATATGTATGAGAGCGTGCTAAGCAGTTTTGTTAAAAAGAAAAAAAAAAAAAAAACAACAAAAAAAGAAAATCTAATTGGCCACTCCACATATGCCTAGCCAGAAAGCTTCATGACACATGAACTAATAAAAGAGAGCAATGAATATACAGCAGAAATCAAATATTCAAGCCAATGTCTCCAAGGAATACGTCTTATTAAATTTAAAGTAGAAAAATATGTATATTTAATCAAAAAGGACATTCAAAAAACAATCACAAAAACAGTGAGGGTTTGGGGTTTTTTTGAGTACTGTAAATCTTGTTATACAGATTGAAGTCTCCACAAGTTCAAATATGATTTTAAGAAAACTTTTATAATATCCAAAATTGTGTTTACCTGCTGTGAAACAATCTGTCTTACTTGGCACTAGAAACCACTAACTACATCAATGATCTAAAAATACTGAGATTTAAATTACAAGAGAGAAGTGCAGGACCAAAGTTCCATCGTCTGTAACGTATTCAATTTCCACTGCAGAATGGCCATATCATCACATTTTCTCATTGCTTTGCTCAGTATCATACTGTAAACAAAAATATGATTATAAAGCACAACACTGAATTGGTAGAGGAGAATATATTTTATGAAATTTGAAGAAGAAAAATGCAGGTGGTAGGACTTAACCGACTATGACAAATTGATATATATCAAAGACAGCTCTATGCTACAGATTATTTAAAGTAAAGATGTATTTCCAGGCTTGGGTCCCAGCCTGGACCTTAAACGAGACTGTTAAATGGGACTTTCATTTAATAGTCTTTGGAAAAACAAAAGGCTTTCATAAAAATTCAAGAAGGTACCTCTAAGATTTCAGAATTTAATGAGTACTTTTGGAACGTCAGTTGTCCTAAATTCTTTAACTAAAATTTCATATTGGCTGGTTATGAATATTTTAGTGGTATTCAAACACATAATCCAGTGACTTTTTTTTTCCCCCTCTAAACATTTTAGTCCACCTGTGAATTAAATATTTTTCACCTATTTAATCATATTTTGAGCCTAGGCTGACCTTCCCCTTGCAAGAACTGAAACCATCATTTTGTATGAAACAAAATCTGTTTGGTCAAATACTTCTTAATATGTAATGCTATGCTATTTGAGCCTCAGGATTTATTTTGATACCTTCAAGATTTTCAAAGGCTGATGAAACATGACACAACCACGAGAAAGGGCAAGTCAATAACCACTCCTGTCACTGTAACTCCAGTTCTGTGATCCTTCTTGCAAATCACCCTTCCTAATAAAAAAGACCTTATCCTCTGCATGTTTTATTGTAACATGTCAAAGTGCAATGGCAAGGATTTATGCCCTTGTCTCTTCTTCTGACATTAAAAATTATCTGCCTGACAATTTTCTGCAAAAGACAATAAAAGAAGTAAAACTAGCTTACTGTATGTTTTACTGAATTTATGACACACTCTATAGCAAAACAAATCTTCTGACTGAATATTGATTAAAAACCTGTATCTACTGTACAATTTGAAACACTGAGGGAAAGAGGGCAGAATCGCAGTTTCATACAGAAGAATAAAGCAAAAGAACAATTCCACAAACGGTATTATAAGTGCTACAATACCTCAACATCACACAAAACAACTATGAAATTTGGTTTATAAGTATTAATTAACACAAAAAAGCACCAAAAACCCTACGCAAAGTCCCTAGTAAATACGCTCCATTTCAAAACATGGTTAGAACACCCAGAGACTTGGGATATATAGGTGCTGACTATAAGCAAGCTTACAGATATTCCAAGCTTTAGCAGATACCAGCAGGAGCAAGTATAAATAATCACACACTAGCAACTCTGCTGGAGAATCACTGGACTTTCCATAATGCATGACTTTCAAACAAATCCATATGATTGAGTGAAATCTTTCACCCCATTATAGAAATTTAAAAAATCCCAGTCTAAAACACCAAAACTGTTCTTACCAAAAGAAATTTCTCTTTGTGACTAGATGAGTAATTACCTGACAGTATAAAAGTTATGGTAATAGCTTAAAACAAACTTAAGGCAGGACTTGAAAAAATAATTTTATAACAAAATATATTTGAAATTAGCTTCAGCTGCCTTAGAGAGTTTACTTATTTTCCAAAATACTTCAATTAAAATAGTTGTATCTCTTAGCAATGTTCTCTATCTTCTCCTTGAGACTTCCAGAATAACAGTTGGATTTCTTTTTGCTGAACAGGATTAACTGGGCTGAAGTTTTTTTTTCCTTTTGCTATTCCCTAGGTTTCTATGTTGCACAGGTGATTTTTCACAGCTCTTACAGATGAGCATTGGCTTTTATATGCATGTACAATATATACAGAATAACCTGACAAGTCTCATTTTCTTCCCCTAAAAGCGCAACAGAAAAAAACTTAATAAAACGGTCACATACCTCAAAAAATAAAGTACCTAGCAGTAAGTTCAGTGCTGTTATTTACTTTTAAGTAGGTCCATAACTGTCATGAATCAGAAAACTTGTAGGCCCAGTACAGGTTGTCCTCTAAATATCTAAGTAACTTATCTTTAGGAAATTTCCAGTTTAGGAAGGACCAAGAACATGCCCACCAGCAACTCATGTAAATGCACCATGCAGTCCAATATATTAAAGGTTCAACTAAACACCACCAGCAAAGCTAGGTTTGTTTCAAGTTGAGAATTGTGTCTGGTCCTCAGAAACTCCTGCATGCATAGAGATCTGAACCCATCTCAAGCCTACGATCTCAGTAAGTGTTACATCTAAGGGATAGTTATTGCATCAGAAAACAACTATATAGGTAAAACGCCAAAGAACAGTAATATTTCTCTCTTATTTCTACCCCTCTTCTGAATCTTGGTTCTCCTGAAGAGAGCTGTTGAGTTAGACAGCTAACTTATGGAAAACAAACATACCTCCCTGCTAGTATATGACCATAAAAATATTTGGTTTTATTAACAGTCAACCTCATCTTGACCTATAAGCAAGGAGTCTTGAAGTTGTGGCTGTCAGACCTGCTCTCTCACCAATGCAAGATTATCAGCAGCTGCAAAGATAACACCTGTGAAACCATGAAAAACTATAGCTGCTTTTCAAATATTTCAGATAACACCATGATTTTAAAGTCTAATTTATCATTTTACCTAGAATTACAAAATGAAATGGATTGCATCCTGTTTCATGAGGGAAATACTTTTTAATCTGTGTTTATCCAGCATTCTCCACATTTTGACAGGAGCTGCTTGGAGCTACCATAATACAGGAAACAAGTCCACCAGCCAAAATGAAACATGAATGTGGTATGTATGTTTAGGGACAAAACCAAGTCTCTCCTAAAACTGTAAAAGTCCAATCAGCATTCTGTTAATCAATGTTAAACTGCAGTTGCTCAAAATGTAGGACAATAAGGACTCTAAAACATTCATTAACCTCCAAAGAAAGTTGGACACCAAAATATCACAGACCCTTACGAAAATTTCAGCTTCTTATCATAATAGGATACAACTAAACAGGATTTCTGCACTTCAACTCCAATTATGGCAAATTAAACAAAATCATTGCAAATGCAATACCCTGCTGTTGATTACAAACTATCCTGCTGCTCCATACAAACTCCTCTTGATTTCAATGGGAGTCGTAAGAAGAGGATGATGGTAGAAAGCATGAAGCACGACAGTAACGTGGACACTGAAAATGGAGCTGTCTTCTTCAACTGAGCAGAAATAATCAGAGCCTTGCATGACCAGTTTCAGGTCAATCTCCCTGGCCCTGTAAGTTACACATTAAAATCTTCATTTGGCTGACAGCTAAAACATTCAAACATCAGAACCAAATCAAACAGGATAAAGTAAGGACGAGACTGGAAGCAGGCTAAAAGGAGATGACAATAGCCCAGGAGTCCCACCAGTGGACTAGTGAACAGAGCAAGGCTTGCTACACTGCTATAGCAGCCTGGTGATGGTAGCTTCAGCAGTCACTGAGAGTTTACTTCTGCCCAGTTCAGGGTTTCAGTAACCCCCTGACATCTATATGGTATAGCCTTGGCACAGGAACTGTTAATTCTACAGCAGTACAAGAACCAAAGGCCGGCTAGATTGCAAAATGGTACGACACTTAGCAGTCAGCAGAACAGAAATGTAATTTAAGTATCCCTTTACGTGTGTCTGTAAGCCAAGAAAGTAATATTTAAATCTGTTTTTCTAAAAACATTTACCAAAGATCATTTGGAACTTACTGAGATGTAATGTGGCTGTAATAGGAGCTCACTGTTTTACACTTTTCATTTCACTGCATGCTGTTATTTATTTCTTCTTGTATCAGTTTTCATTGTAAAAACATAAAATGAAGAAGGACTGGTTGCTATGCAGAGTTCACAGGGATACCAAGATGGCATTCATGACCTGATTTTTATCACCAGTGGGCACAGAAAAAAAAAATTTACATGCAAAAGGAAAAAATACATTAATGTTACATTTCAAAAGAGGTTTTAAAAACACAGAAGTCAAGATTTTCAAAGTGATGGCTCCCACAGCATGCATAATATGTTATAAGGAATATTCTGTATTGCTATATTCTATGTTTTATGTCTTAATACATATGTGCAATTTAGCCTAGTTATGATTATTGTGGGAACCATAAGCAGCCATCCTGACAATTTCATTCACAACTGCAATGTTGTACTAATGGAGTTCTGGTACTTAATCTCCTTGTTTGTTTCAAAAATGAGGGAGGAAAAGATAGAGGGAAATAGGGCAAGAAAAAGGAGAAGGAATATTATCATTTCTCTGTGCTCTGATTATTTAAGTCCATGGTGAATTTGGTATTTAAAAAGAGCTGAGAGCGCAAAGTATTAAGAAAACCAGTACTTACGCTAATACAATTAAAACACCATGCAGGCAAATCCACTATCCCTTGTATATATTACTTTGCTACGGCAAGCCCAATGTGCATTAACACCAACACAGTCAGATCCCTTTATCATGTTCCCAGTTACAGTGCAGCCAGCCAAGCAAAGGTCTACGTCTCTCAGTCAACTTAAAGACCTTCCATTTTCCATTAACAGGTCATAGTAAGATCTCCTCTGGCTGAAGGGAAATTCTTCGGTCTAGAACAATACGATACCAAAAATAATACTAAGTGCCAATGAGTTCTGAAGATAGACCAATTCAATCTGAACTGAAGCAATGGGAACATTGCTCCTTCCTTATCCCCAGGAGAGAGATGTGAGGTTTACAGGCTAACCTAGCCTCATAAGCCATACGAAAAGACATTATCTTAGTGTTTGCCAGGATTTTATAATATTTCACATTTTATCCATCTAAAGAAATACATTTTATTCTTAGATTAATAGGATTTACCTAGTTTATCCATAAGAAAGAACAAAATGAGGATTGACTCAATGTATTCAAACTGAGAGACATGCAAAGCGTAAGTTTACTAACACTAGTTTTAATTGCAACGGATACTTTCATTACAGTGACGCTAAAGCTTTGCCTGGGATTGCATTTATCACAGGGTTCAAAGGGCTGTAAGAGACAGGTGGTGTGGACTTCCTTGCTGGACGCTGATACAGCGTGCTCATGGGTGTTGAATGTTTTCTGACTGTACTTTTCTAAAGGAGGACAGTCCATTTGCTTACTCTGCTGCAGCAAAGGCGATAGTTTATAGATTCACGACACACATTAGGGAAACTTGATCACACGTGCAGTGACCTGGAGATCTCCTCTGTAAACGTCTCAGTCCAAACAGCAAATGTCCGAATCCTGTTCCGCTTCCTTAGAGCAGAGTTGTTAAATTAATTGTTTTTCATTGCTGAATTTGCTGGATATTAGGACGAATTTCTTCACCAAAAGGGTTGTCAAGCACTGGAACAGGCTGCCCAGGGAAGTGGTTGAGTCCCCATCCCTGGAGGTATTTAAAAGATGGGTAGACATGGAGCTTCGGGACATGGTTTAGTGGTGGACTGGGCAGTATTAGGTTAACGGTTGGACTCTATGATCTCAAGGGTCTTTTCCAACCTTAATGATTCTATGATTTGCTGCTCTATGTTGTTTATTCAGTTCACATGTTTATTACTTTCCCATCCCCTTTTCACCTTCTCAGTATAGGCAAAGGCCGTGAGACTGCACAATAGTTAAATCAGTGGGACCTGACCAACCCTTTATGTACTGCTAGAACAATTCTGAATACCAATCATTATCATTTCTAGCTTTGGAGATGATTCTCAAAAAAAAAAGAGACCAACCCAAAACCAAATAAACCCCCCAAAAACCCTACCATCTCTTGCTCAGAACTTTGCGTTTATAGATAAGTTTTACAGTTCCCCCTCCAACCTCTAGTTTCCCACCCATTTACAAATACAGCAGTTACTAAAGAGCAGAAAACTCTAGCCATTGGAAGAATCTTCCCTTGTCTGTTTTCTCCTACAAAAATAACCAAACACACTATTGCCTTCTGGAACTTCAAATTTCAAAGCTTTTTCTTTCAAATTTCAAAGATTTTCTTTCGGACGTGTCTTTGAAGAACGAGGAATAGAGAGGGACTTTACTGCTCTTTTTTTTTTTTTTTTTTTTCTTTCATCTGCCTTTTCCCAATTCTTATCCACATCATTACCATCTTAAATCCAGACAAGTTTTAGCCTGCCTCTGGTCTAACTGGAGATCTAAGAATAAAAGGTCTGAGGCTCTTCATGTTTGTATATGACTGGCCAAAGACAGGTGCAAAGGCTGCCAAGTGTAATTGCTGGGATGTGAATTTATGCCTAACATTACATTTTTTTGTTATTCAACCAAAGGTTAGAATTTGAAAGATTAACGGTCTCCTAAAAGATACCATCTGATAGAACTACCCAAATTTCAACTGTCAGGTTCAACAAAGGGTCCTTCTCCTTTCTTGGAAACCTTCATTCTGGGAAACATTTAGACTTCATGAAGTCAAAATACCAAGGCACTGACAGAGCAGAAAAATACTGAGACAGACTAACCAGCCTCCAGCATCCGTACTGGTTGCTTGATGACTCAGAATGAAACAAGAAGGCAGGACTCATTGCAGTGCCAACTAAATGAAACCTGTTCTAGTCATACTAGTCTACCAAAACCAACACCTCTCTCAAACGTACTTGCTTTCACCAATAAAACTTCTACTTTTAGAAAACCAACATGTCTCAAAATATTTACCTACCTATCCACAAACATTTACAGAATCAAGCTTCTTTCACTGCAAGTGGCATGTCACCAATTTTATAAAATCAGAGAAAGGATAGCCATGGCAGAAGAGAGGCACCTGTTTCTTTTCAATGATGGTTTTAGAACCAACGGTGAAGGAGAAGCCCAACACTTGTAAGTATGCTATCGCGTGTGATTCTGATCCACGCTGCTTGGAGCTAGTGAGACCAGAGGGCCACAATGAGAAGTTTTCAAACTTAGCAGGAGGAGAAGAGTTGAAGATTTCCTGTCCACACAACAATTCTGATTCAGTCTATGACACATCTATATTCATCTCACCAGCTACTGCCCAATTCTTGGCTATCTTGTCTTCTACTAAAATCTTGTCTCTCTCATGTTCTGGCTACAGTCAGAGCCTGACAAGAATATTATCGTTCTGGAGGCCATGGCATATAGTCATTTTCATACTTGGGACAGCCTAAGAAATGAAGCATCTGACATCTCAGTACACTGCACATGCGTAAATGGGACACGTTAGTTTACAATTTACATGGCTGCCTAAAAGTACTCCTGTCGTCTTATGATGTACAGAATTAAGATTATTGACAAGAATACTGGGCAGTATTAAAAACCAAACCATGAAAGAAAACACAAAGTAAAACAAGAGTTTCAAATGTGTTCTTACTCCTGTAACTTTCTACAACAATTAAGTAAGTTTAGGTTCATCAATATTATAACAAAGGTACAAACTTAAAGACATACATTCTTTGGGAAATGCTTTCTCACGCACTGTTAAAGAAGAATGTGACTTACCTTCATGAAAAAGCAACTCTGGTGCTACAAATGCATCTGCCTCCCATGCTCTGTTTGGCTGCATGAATGTGGATCTCTGCCTCTATTTCTCCATCTGCCTCCCACCTATGCCTGTTCAATGTAAAGGACCCTTTTTTCAGTGTGTGGGACTAAAAAGGGAAGAGTTTAATAAGCCTTTGATCTTGGCTGTAAACTCTAGGCACAACTGCAAAATATAACTCTTACAGATATTCAATTAGGGCAGCTAGAATCAGTATTTTAAAACAATTTGTAAGACTTTTCTCCTCCTCAAAAGGCTTCCCAATTCAAAAATTTCTGAAGCATGAAGTCTCAAACAGAGCAGGGATAATTAAGAGAGGCAGTTCCCATATTTTTGGTGGGTACCACCACTGGCATCGTAACAACTAATAGGCTACTCCCTGGAGAAGGACAAAACACTTGGTTGTCCAAGCGTCATTCATGCAGCATTGTAAGATGGCTTGCATACCGCCCGCAGCGCATACACTACTAGAAGACCTCCTCTAGAGGATATTCTTTCCCTTCCCTTCGTTATCAGATGCCTTATTATTACCCTCCTCTACTGCAAGAAAGATCTCTCAAGTGTTTAACTTCTGGATAGCCATTTTATTGGGGTTGCCAAGGGTTCAGATGCAATAGGAGAAGCCTGTTTCAATTTCAGTGGAAGCAACTTTCTCAATAGGTGAACATTTAATATCTTGTAACAATTGATTCAAATATCAGACTGCACTGACTCCTTGCCACTGCAGAATTACCAGTATTTTAACTGAAGTTGCGATTGGCAAAGCTACTGTTCCAACCCTCCCGCACCACAGTCCTGTGTGGCTGCTGGCTGTAATTCCACCCATGTATTATAGACCATATCAGGGGCCTCGAGATCAGCTTCCCTCCTTCTATACCGAAAATACTCTGCTGCCGCCTTCTACTGAAATCAAAGCTCTTCTCATTTAAGTCCAAACGTTAAACGGTTTGCATAAGTGACCTGACAAAACTGTGGATATAACCTAACCAAAATATGACAAAGCATTTAAATGATTTTTTCAAATTCTCTGAAAGTAAAAGTGTCCACATAATTTTCTTTTACATCCACTTCCTCACTTTTTATAATCTCTTATGAAAAAGTCTTATTGACTTAATATGTTAAATATTTATATCAATCTAAGTATGTGAACCAGTATTGTACAAGAAAGAACTTCATATACCTAGTTGGAATCTCTAGCAATTCAGATGGGGGGAAAAAAAAAGAAAGGAAAAGAAAAGAATTACATAGTAACATAGAGCCTGAGGTCTGAAGGGATAATTTAAGTACATTAAATTTATTTCTGTTTCAAGAGACACAACATAAAACTTCCTTCAATAGTCTTTAGTTTCTCTGCCAAGCACTTCTCTGAGTATGTTCCAAACTCAAAATTACCTCCCAGGAGAGTATCTCAGGTTGGAGCTTTCTTTCATTGTTTCTGGGTTTGCTCCTATATTATAGATCATTGGTTCCAGATGTGAACTGGGGATGGTAAAAAGCCTTACAACTACTACATTTTTGGTTTTTTGGTCCCTTCAGTTCCTATAGAATCTCCTAAAAGAGTCAATTTACTTTTCATATATGGACTGTCTCTTGGGGAAGTCTAATCTCAAGGATGTACCATAAAACTTACAGACCTCTCTCTCTCCCAAAATGCATGTTTGTGGACAATTCTTACTGCCCCAGTTTGGTGAAATCACCGAACATTTGTGTGATACTTCAGAGGCTTTGACTGACTATCTTCAGAAAACCAAGAAACAAAAGAACTTGACCAAGGCCCTTCTTTTTTAATGAAAAGACATGTTAGAATACCGATGCTTTCTCTCTCTCTCTTTTTTTCTTTTGCAAACATATTACACATGCATGTGCATGTAATTTTTAAGAACCTGAAATGCCATTAGTTTACCTGGTTAAATTTAACCTAATAATTTTTATTCCTTCCTTCTATCTTAGCTCTATTTTACTGCTCATGACCACAGCGAATGCAAAAATTTAGTTACAGTGAAGTATAGCTGAGCATTGTACATACATATGCGTGTATATATACAAGAAATCTGGGGACGAGTGAAACAAGGCAAAACAAGTCACTGAACAATGACTGCACTCGTATCTAATTTCACGTGGTTCTGTGGAAGCTAACGTCAGCTGAGTATCATTCTACTGAGGACAAATGGGTAGTGACGCCCTGTAACCACTGACACACACACATAATTTAACACTAAAACATTCACAACTGTTTTAGGAGATAAGACCTAAGGTTTTTGCAGCATTAAGTCCTAAAGAAACACGCATGCAGACTAAATAGTGACACACATGGAAGGCAATTTATGCTTCTGACTCACTCTACATATAAATTTACTGAACGCAAGTGAACTTTTAATTGCTCAGACAATGGATACATGTTCTCATCAGACAATCAGAAAGCTAACACAACAGTCTATAACTCAGTCTATACTTCACAATAGTAGGAAAACATTGTCTTTCAGCTCTACTGGCTGATGTAAGAAGTTTTATCAGGCAATCTTACCTTTCAAAGAGCAAATTAATGCTAAATACATTAATGTTTTACTGCTGCCACAGGCTTATTTTATTACCAAATCTGGCTCTGGACATTATGCCTCTAGCCATCTGGTTTTTTTGCAAAATTTAAAACGCATTACACATTTTCAACAACATAAGAAACTATTAAAGAAGCGAACAAAGAACTCTGTATAACAGGGACGCTGCTCTTGCACAGACAAGAAAGACAGAACAGGCATAGGGGTGTTCCCTGGTTCACAGAGGTGTGTGAAATGGGTAATGTCATGATATCAGAAATACCAGAAAATTCAAAGGAAGTCAAGGTCAGAGAAACAGGGTGTTACTAAAAACAAAAAGAGAAAGACCGGCTGGAGCTAGCTGCGACAAGCAGAAAACTAAAATTTTGAGTACTAAGAGAAAACTTGGAGACCAAGAGAGGCACAATGCTCCAGGGCAGCTGGAAAAGAAAAAGGATAACTCCTGTCTTAAATTAAACCCTTCTCTTATGTTGAGAACAAAACTGGAAAAGCAATTAACATACTTGTCCCAGCCACTCATCCATGCCTGATACCTCCTTGGATAAGCAGGGAAATGGGGGATGCACAAAGGAGAGTACCTGCTGCACAGCAGTCAAAATTACTCCTTAAAATGAGCCTACAACAGCACTAAAAAGACTGTAAAAAAGCCTAAAATTAATGGCACGGAGCAGTTATATGAGAACTAGTAAGTGCTTTAATAAGAAGAAAGTAAAATTATATTTTTATCCAAAAGCCACCGATTTAAGCAGCACCTGTGCATACAAGCCAGTGACACAGAGAACTGGTTATCTCCAAACACAAACTTCAGTGATGTCCAGGCCACATCCAAGAGCGAAACCGCGATGCCATGGAAGTCAGTGGAAGCTTTAAAGGTAAAGGCCAGGACCTCTCACACATACAGAGCCCAGCAAACCAGACAACGTCTGGTTTTAAGTCACTTCCGTATGCCAGCCTCCAGAAAAACCCTGTCAAGTCAGAAATATCAGATTCTAATGCAAAGTAAGAGTCTCAAGAAAAAAGTTACAAAGTCCAAACAGACTAAAAGGCGATTAAAATCTTATGTATACCTACACAATCATTACAGTATCATACATTTTCAGTGTACACTTAAAAAGTTGTTTAGAAAAATATTTACATTCTAACAATAAAACACATAAATAAAGGATTCATTTTAAACTGTAATTATTTTAGATTCACAGCTGTATCAGGTAAACCAGTATTTTTTTAAACATTAATGGAACTTCGCATAGGGAATTATAAATAATTGTTGTTTACTAAAGGGGGATGACCTTCACAAAGTGAAGGTAAAGGCACAAGAGGGGAATTCACATGCCTATAACACAGCAAGTCAAGTCTACTTTGTAACTTTTTCAAAGCTTCCCCCTCAAAATGTTCTATTAAACTGCAGCCTGCAAAATAAAAAACTACCTACTTAAGTGAAAGCTGTGTGCAACACTTAAAACTGGCATTTATGGATCCATTCTTTTTACTTGTACATATCATCGGGTTTAAAAAAAAAAAAACACCACATTGTTTGAAAAACTATCCTGGCAAGGGCTAACCCTGAATATGTGCTATACATAGGCACATATTTCCAGACTTAGAATATAAAATAAACCAGCTGAAAGAAACCTATCAACTCTTTCAAGCTTTGCCTCAGGTACTAAAATTCCTAAGTTTTAACATGGTTGCGAGGTTTGGGGTTTTTGTGGGTTTTTGTTTGTTTGTTTTTTAGGTTTTTCTGGTGGGTTTTTTTGTGTTTTTTTGTTTTTTTAACTTATGGTGACTTTATTTTTCAAATTCTATTTATCTTGTACCTGTTCAAATTCTTCAACATTATCACCTGCTAGAACTACCAGAAACACGTTATTGCATGCTTTGTCTGGAAAAGAATCACTAAATAAAGGCAGTAATACCCAACATTGACATCAGAGAGTAACAGCAGCAACAGGAAAGTGAACATCTTTGTATTTGCTGTGGATTGAAGAACTACAAACACTCCACTATGATAACCGTGACTGAGCTCACCAACTTATGAAGGTACCATAATTTGAGTGTATCTGCCAATATTAGCACAACAGAGCCAAAGCGTGTACTCCTATAGTGCCTCTTTATTATAAAACTCTAAAATGCTGTAATCTCTAATTAAGGAGGGAAAAAAAACCCCAACACACACATTCAGGGAATATAAGTACAAAAAAATGATTATTTCCTTCCAGGTGAGGACACTCAGGAATACAGAGGTTAAATGACTAATGAAATTGGTCAAAACGAGCTAGAAGGGTAACCGGCACCCCTTTCCCCAGGTGCATGGCCACCATTCTTCAGCATCTTCCATTCTCCAATGCCCCCTTTAAACCCAGACACTTTTGTGGCAGGCAGCGAACGTGTGTGTACGAAAAGGAGCCACTAACAAAACTGTAAGCATACTTTAAAATATTTTTTGTCTATACATGAAGATACAGGGCATGTAACAAGAAACCTAGAAGTTCAGTATTTTTAACAATAGCAATAATAATCAGGAAAAACCTTCCATGCCTCTTTTGTATGACCTCTTGAAGCACATTACAGTTAACTGTAGCCTCTGGATCGGACTGTTTTAGGAACTACTACTACAAGACAGTAGGTAGGAAAGTGACAGAGTAAGAGAAATGATTTTATTTATGCAAAATTCTGTCTACAGGATCCATTTTGCTATAAATCTAATTATACTGAAATAGCACTTACAAGTAATTTGTAATAATGGCTCAGATTTATTTCCTAAGAGAAATGAACTGAGAAATAAGCAGCATGCAAGCATAATACTGACAGTAAACATAGGGAAAAACAGGTAGTCATATCAGCATCTAAATACTAAAGTGACGGCATTTCAGTTATTTACAACAAACACAGTATTGAAAGCGGACTACTATTCTTCCTATTTCTTCCACTAGCCTGATTAGCAGTGCCTACACTTCTCAAACTGTCTTTTCATATTTCACTTGCAGAGGAGGAGTATTTCTCTGGGGTATCATGGGGCTTGAGTACCTCAGCTGTATGCCCATTAAAGTAAAGAGTATCAATGCAAACTGAACAAGGCAATCAGTAAGGACAATCAGCTCAATTTCACTTCAAGTCTGCTTTCATTACCCGAGTTAGAATTTGCTCCCGGCACTTTTCAAAGCCTTGCCGGGAATATTCATTTATACCACGGGTTTTATCCTCACCGTCTACCGCATAGTACAACCACTAACATATTGTACAGATGTACTTCAGATGACCACAGTTAGTGGTTGGACAGCTTACTTTTCATTGAGGAGTACAAATGATGCTGAAAGTGGAATTTTTTGTTTAAAATGAATTCCTTTTGTTTTGTTTTCTTCCTCTAACAAAGATTCATTTGGGGAGTGAATAAAAAGTTTCACACTGATGAGAGATGGCTGCCTGCCTATTCTCCTTCCCGGGGGACATCCACGCTTCTTAAACCTGAGCGTGAGGAGGGGAAATTCAGTGCTGGAGAATGTTAGGAAGAAAAAGAAAAATTAAAAATTGAACAATAGGGATTTCCATTCTCTAATATCTTTCTCCGAGTTACTGTCTCATGGTAGACCATTCACCTCTTGAAACTGTTTCATGTTACTCGCTCACAACACACCCATTTATCTGTCTTTGCTTTCTGGAAATGCATTTTTTGGGGAAAGCTGGTTTTTGTGAGGATACTGGTAGAGCATACAGCTCACCAACTGATACTATCTGTAGCATTTGAATTTGTAGCTATTCCCACTGTCAGAAAGGCCCCTTTTTAGGACATAAGTATTTTTAAAAGCCTTCACTGGAAAAGAATAACCCAAAATAATCCAAATAACCTCGGACAGGCATTTGGAAGTACTGAAAATCTGTCCCCTTCCTGAAAAAAACCCAACCTGTCGTGGTATTTCACAGTACCACAAAATACTCTTTAAAAGGCAGTAGCCCTGTTTTTCCACGACTCAGCAAACACATCCCCTCTCTTAGCAGACTAGTTAGCCAATTTATAAAAGGGTCTCCTTTTGTTTCCTGAAGCAAACAGGCATTTTATGACTATCACACCCATCACCTATAGCCCGGGCAGGGCAGAGGGGAACAGGCCTCCACTGGCCCATTACCACTGCCAGACTTTTTCCCCATACACACAGTTCACAGACAGGCATCATTGGAAAATGCTCTCCTACAGAACCACATACTCTCATTCACAGTAACTGTATTAGCCCAGCGTCATCCTCCTCATCGTAAGCTTGGGTGGTTTTTTTTTTTTTTTATTGGTTGGGGTTTTTTCCCCCCCCACATCTTGTCTTTATTGGAATGCCAGCAAAAAAAAAAAAAAAGTTTTCAACAATTAAGTTTATTTTCATTTAGCTGACATATGTGAGAACAAGAATGGGGATTGTCAAGCCTGCATTTTGCATCTACAGTCATTCTGGTGGGCTGAAAAAACACAAAGCAATATTACTTTTATAGAAGCTTCCCTTACCACATAACAGGAGTTCACCTGTTCTAATGTCTGAATTTAGCAGAAAGCTGAAAACAAGCGTTTTGCCTGTCTGTCTTCCAAATGCAATCTAGTTGTTCTCCTATCCACTGCATCAGAAAGGCAGCTTAGCAGCAGACCAATAATACAGTCATTTGGGAAACATCCCAACTTAGTTTTACTCAGAAATACAAATGTTGTATCTTAAGAGACCACAAAATATGTGGATGCACATTTTGGAAGGATCTTCTAGCCATACCAGCTTCCTGCTACAGAAGCAGAATCCAGTTGCATATTTCTCTGAGTTGCAGCAATAGGGTTACATGGACTAACATTTTCATGCCTTTATTTGCAAGGATTAGGACTAGAGAATTAAGTCAATAAAAGCAAGAGCTTTCCTTCAGTCAACTTAAACCTAGGCTACATGAAAAAATAAGCCCATCTCACTGCGTTCCAAGTCTGTGCTACTACAGACATTTACACATGTGCTTTTAAAAATCACAAATCATCTCCTTAGCAAAAAACTGAACTCAAGAAATCAATTATCACTGGGTACATTGAGGAGAGTATTGGCACCATCATTTGTGGAATAAAGGACTTGTGAGTACGACATCCCTCTAAAACATGGAATGACTCCACGCAACACAGAATTTTGTCTTCAACTGGTGAGAGAGTTCTTTAATTCAATGCTGCTTGAGAGAGAACTGAGCTGACTGTCCATTAGTTCATAACTACTATACATCATCTGTTCAGACTGCTGCCATCTTTTCTTTATTAGGTTTCGGAATACTCGGAACGTTACTTTCATAATAAACTGACAGAGTACAATGGGCAATTAGTGAACTAGGCACTAATGGCAATCAGATTACTGAAAAACAAATAACAATTAAATCTGTAACTGGCAGCTGAATACAGGCGCTTCTCCTGCTATATCTCAGCAACAATGAATGAAAAGAGGTAAAAAAGAAAAAAAAAAACCCAAACAAAACGTAGAAAAAAAGAATAGATTTCCAGGAAAAATAAATTTCAATTTTCAGATGATGGCAGCAAACCTTGCTCCTTCAAACACATTAGTCTTCTGCTTCAGTGAGAAATCTCAGCCAACGGTTCCTTTACTTCCCTGTCTTTACAAGTAGCTTCTATATATGCATTTCACAAACATGGATTATGTGTTTAGTATAGGTCCTCAAATGTAGACAGCTAGATGTCTTAGTAACTATCTTTACAACCGAATCAGTCTCCTCCACATTTGACCAGGATCTGTGGCTACACAATTGTTATAATCAAAGTTATTAGAAGAATACGTAACTTTCAGCTTTTGGTGCAGTTTCTAAGCTTATTCAACAACTGCACAGGCATGAAATACGAAATAATTCTCCATATAAGAACTCCATCAATTTTCCCCTCTTTTCATTGCACAACCCAGTAACGTAGTAAACTGTAACCAAGGTAATGCATTAAGTGCTATGCTAGCTGTTCGGATCTCCTGCTCACACCACTGAGAGCAGTCCATCTGAAAGGTCAGAGAGCCAACATGTAAAAAGTCTTTGACAACAAATACAGTCAAAGGCATTTAATTTTGTGCCACTTCCATTATGCTTTATTTTCTAAGCAGCTGAAAAATATGAACTTTATTGAAAAATATTAGTAATCCAAGAAAAAAAAAATCCGCATAAATAGACAGAAGGTTCAGGACACAACATTTTCCAGGAGCATCAAGCATACACACGATTCTACGGAGCTACTGAATTTGAATGGAGGCCCTAAAGGGACCCCGGTACGCTGATATGAGCTGTATACATGAAGAAGCTCAAAAGCACAAGGTCTTCTAGATTCCACCACAAAACCTTTTATTTCACAGATGCAGTCAGATCTGTTTTGGCACTCCCTCCTTAAGAGATACCAAAACAAAGTCCAAAAGATCTGGGAACTGGCATATTTTGAATGATGGTAGTATGCTTTATATAACATGTTTTATTATAAACTGACTCTCCAAATATCTACAGAACTACGTTATTTTTAAAAGTGCACTATTGTATGATGAATAAATCGAAGGTTTCGGCCATTTCAAACACGAGCAAGCAACTGATGTAGACAGAGGCAAGAAACAAAAGCTGAGAAATGTGAGCAAATGATGAAAAACCAAGAAAAGTCAGAAGGGTCAGTTTAACAAAGGGAAGTTCACACAAGGGGCACAACTTACAAAAGCGAAGGCTCAGTATGAAGAATGGTCAGACGATGTAAGGAGCAGAATAGAGACAACTGATGCATGCATGGAAACAGCCGGGAAGGAGGCAGAGACATAAATGCTAGAGACTGCTTGAAATACATACCTCAAGAAACAAAACAAGGAAAGATTTTATATTAGGGCTGCAGTGAATTCCTCTAATATTTAACTTCCTGAGCTTTCAGCAACCTTTAAGTCAGGGCTATGGACTGGTTTTAAGGAAGATCCCTTGTTTGTATGTTACACCTAAAGATACAGTAAGTCTCCTAACTTCAGTGTGCTTTACTTCACACACTCTGCTGTTGCCAGAAGAACACATTAGCTCCCCTCCATATTTTTTATTTTCTCTGCTGAGTTGTAAGGCTACTTTAAATTATCTCCATTTTCCAATGCTTAATAACAATAGCACCTCAAGTTACTGGCCCCAAAATAAACCATCAGAGGTCAAAAATGAAGCCTCTGAATTCCTTTAATAAAAGTCATCTGTCTGGCAGTGAATAGACATTGAAATTGCTTGTACATGCAGCTGATGTTCTGAAGAGCACTGGTATGTTACACCATCATCTGCCAGCCTCATTCCATTACCGAGTATAGGTAATAAATGATACATTCCAGGGGAACACTTAACTATACATCAGAAGTACTTGGGTCACTTATGCTCCTCCTTTGTTATGATCTCGAGTCAATGCAAATCTAGCAAACACATTCCCGTGCCACAGAATTAGCTCTTAATACACAACTGAATTGCTCAGTCTGCTGTCACTTTTTAGGCAAGTCAAAGAATCGGGTATTACTGCAGTTGCTCTCAAAGTACTGAAGTAATCAGAACTGATTTCATTTTTCCACATATGGAGATGGTGCCGTTTAATCAATAAAATGTTTTGTTGAGAAGCGCCGATATTTTACTGTCTTGTTTTCTGACATGCTCTTATACTGATGCAGCTTTATTACAGATGGCTTTGAAGTGCCTGACAACATTAATAAAGACGTGACACAAGTGTATGTTATTAAACACAAACAGGAAGAGGTGCCAAAAGAATCTATATTTTGACTTCCATTGCCTGGACATTGAACATAACTAATGTAGAAAAGAGTTAGCAGCAATTCTTTGAACATACAGCTCTCTAAGAATGATCTGTAGAGGAAAAATTATAATTAGCCTTCGTGACTACAAATTATGTTCTCTGTTCTCCTTCCTGAAAAAAACCCTGAGGAGTTACAAACACATCAAAGAAATATGTGGGCTTTGAAAGAGGTAGGTGCTTGCCGCATCTTCCTCCCGCATTGCGGAAATGATCACGACGAAAGAATGAGCGGACAGGGTGTCTGTCACGCACAGGGTGTCTGCCCCACGACTATGGCTACATGGTTACCGGTAGCATAACCACAGGCAGCCAAAATGCTGCATCAAGATTTGTGTCTCGGTGTGCTCTTTTCTACCGATCCTCCTCCATTAATACAAAGCCCTTTACAGAAAAGTGTGAATTTATGTAATCACAGGGCACATGATGCTATTTCAGTAAATACCTGACTAATTTATGAGGTTACTGGCATGCCGAGACAAGAGCTGTTAAGATAGAAACCAATTTATTCTCACAGAAGAACTGGCTACATACTACAGAGCCCATGATCTCGCATGCCTCCCCAGGACTCACCCACCAGCTTCGGGCACTGACATTAAGCCAGGCTAAGGAGCATCACCCCAGCGCACGCTGCCGCGTAGCTGCCCTCGGACCTTGGCAACAATTGAGTTATCTTTCCTTTTGTGCTGCCAGGTAGGTGGCAGAGGGGAGCAATTCAGCAACAGCAAAATTCAGAAGACGTAGATCATTTACAATTCCTATAACCTCAAATTTGAGGAGATCAAGTGCGATTGCAGTGGAGTACTTGCTTTGTCCTGATCCTCCATGCAAAGACATAACGCATGTATAAGGATTTGTTTTGTTATTATTATATTTATCATTATTATATTTATGATTATTTTTAAATCAGAAAACAAATTATACTGAAGAGAGGCTACACATCTATATATTTTCTTTGAGCGATCCAAAACTCCAATTACTTCATCTTCAGGGAATATCTCCTGAAAGTCCTCCTTTCCTTGGCTGTCCTTCTAATTCTGATGCCCCATAACCTGGTTTCACATTAGAAGCAATACCACTGCCGCTAACTCTCCATTACGTGCCTTATCCCACCACTCCCTTATCTCAGCCTCTGGTTTTGAGATGGTTACTTCAAGAAGCGAGTCATTCAAGGACTTCTTTCAAATGCCGTTATTTTCATCAGTGCACAGATTAAACAAAAGTTACGTTATCCATCAGTAACAATTCATTGTCTTCAGTATCTAACAGGATTCTTACGCTGCTTGCCACAGTTCTTGTCACTAGAGACCGCTCCATTTTGCTGCTCAGATGTAGAACAGATTGCTACACCGTAGTGGAAAAGCATACCGAGATACATAAAGCTGGTAAATACAATGCATTTTCCAATTTAGACAGACTTGTTTTCTATGAATTAAAGCTTCCCCCAAAATCATACCTGAATCAAAAATAACTTTGTTATCATTTTCATGGTAATACATGTTATGAAATACAGCACTTTAAGATGCCCTAAGTTACTCATTATGCTTTCCTTTTAGATCCATGTTCACAATTTTCCTTTTTTTTTTTTTTTTTTTTTTGTTAGCAGGAGAAAGCTTTGAATTTTTCTTACAAGAACAAAAACCAAAAGCATGAAAGTCAGACCACCTCACTTCAGATTTCATGGCTTATAAAGTACACAAATTATAAAGCTATCAGACATTTCCCGGGCTTACATTAAAATCTGTAGTGAGCCTTTAGAGTGGACCAATTTATTTGATGTGTTTCTCCTAAAGCTTTTATGACACTATAAACGTTTCTGACTCCATGACAAATACTTTATAATACATTAAGCAAGCTCATTCAAACAATTCTAAATGTTACGCCAATGGCAATGTATTTAGAAATGGAATAGTCTCTTGAAAATGGAAAAACCTTAAAGTTTAGTTTGAACCACCGCGATTTACTATTTACTTTTGTGCAATTGAAGGCAAAGCATTTCAAATTAAGTCCAATGGTACAAACACCCAAAAAGCACAAAGTAGGCATATTCTCCAGAAGCGCATCATGCTGTACCTATTTCACATGAGAGCATCAACATCAAACTCTGCTTCCCCAGTAAAACTTCCCACTGAATTCAATATTAATTAGCATGGAGCGTTTAACTGTACAACAATTTAATTGTATTTATAACATGCTTCTAATCACTGCAGTTTATCTGCATTAGCCTCATTCAACCGAAAAGCCTTGCCATCCCTTTTTACTCAGCAACAAATTGTGATAACTTTCTTCACGGTAAATAAAGCATTACACCATGAGAAGCTCTGCAAGTCGCCAAAACCAAGATGCATGCGCTCCCGGCAAAGAAAAGCACCACAATCTGACTCTCGTATTTAATGATATAATGAAAATTCACAAAGTGTTTTCTGTATTGAAGGCACAGGGAGATTTCAACTCATGAGGCAATAAAAATACAAATACTGCAACAGGATTAATTAATGACAAAATTATTAGCTGTTCGGGCATGCTTTTGATAACAGAATTCAATTCCTAGAATAGAAAACTAGTTCTGATGTTTTTATGAATCTAGTAAAAATCACTGCTGTGTGGCCATAAAAACTGGGATGAAACAGAAGCCTGAAAGTAGTTGATTTGTATATATTTGATTTTTATGTTTTAGCATAGATTTCAGACAGAAGACAAAAACTTTGAGAAATAAAAAACAGTATTTAACAGTGAGGGAAGGCGTGTGGGGGGGGTGGTGGTGGTGTTTGGTTTGTTGTTGACTATTTTTTAACACCATTCTGCTGACCATTTAAGTTTTCCTTTGACTCAAAAGCTTGAGGGCATCCAATTTAGGAAAAAAGGCAGCTTTATCAGTTGGAAGATGTTACTAAACTTCTATAATTTTAACATGGATGCTGTATAAACAGCTCATAAGTAAATCATATTATTGCCTAAGACTAAATGAGATATATACTAGAAAGCATTAAATTACGAGAATACTTTTCATAGGACTTTGCTTTCTCATGGTAATCTTCTTGTTAACTGTGACTCTTGGCCTGAAAAGATCAAGAGCAGACACCTGATTTGGAAACAGAAGCATAAAAGCGTCCCAGTTTCTCTGCAAACAACATTTTCTTTCACTTATAAAAATGCACTTCTCACCTTACATGCTTCAACATATGCTATGTGAACATGTCTGCCCTCAGAATAGTCTTACGTGGTTACTGCCTCCATATATTGCCAGCGACTAGAAAATACTCTAAACCCCCTGCTTCAGAAAGTCATTGGATATCCAAATCATAAATTTCAAATTCCCAGCTGTCACTGCCTAGCTATGCCTTCTGCATTTCAGCTAAGTCATACTGTATAACATTATCATTCTCTCACACTTCATAGCTTCTTCAACATTAACAGAAAAACCTGTGAGCTGTCTAGTATTTAGTACTTTTCACCATGTTTATCACAGTAGCAATTACTTCATCTAAATAGCCCTTATGAAATCAATCCTGTAAAATATGTTACTTTGTTCGCTCCTTGTTTCTCCATATTTAGTCCACTTGTTCCTCTCAGTAACAGGGAATTTAGGTGCAAAGGGGGCGTGGGGGGTGGGGGGGAAGTGATGTAACATTTTAATATACCAGCTTATTACTTATTTAGGAATCTGGAATGATCTAGAACGGTTTAAAGATCTCACTATACAATTAAAAATTGATACATTTGAATGAAAGGAGACCTTTTCCACAACTCCCTTTTCCAAGGAACCATAAAGAAGTGTACTAATGATGGATTACCTGAAAGCCTGGAAACCACAACAGCGAAAAAGGAAGCAGTAGTAAATATTGGCAACGTTATTAATAGGTGGAAGAGGGCAATCGCAGTAGGACATTATGAAAAGTGTTTGCTCGGGGCTTCTTCCCTAAAGGTGACACAGCGCTCCAATACTCTTCCCCTGGAATTAATGCAATTCATCACTTTGGATTGCATATGCCACACATTAAGTATTAATATAGATTATTTATGTATTCTTATAAATTAAGGTAAGCTAAGGAAAAACATGAGAGACCTCTATACAGGGACCACTTTTACATAGGGTCATTCGCAATGCATCATCAAGTTTACCTACTGTAAAACCACCATATGCAATAACGTGGAGTCTGAAACTGGCGTTACTTCAAACATCCAAGAAAATGATGAGCAGTTTAGCTCTTAAGTCCTACAACTAAGTGGTTTGGACCTTCACTGACAAATGAGGACTTACTTGGCAAGAACCCATCACAGATGTTATTGATCAAAAAATGAGTCTTAATTAAAACAGAAAGTATTGTAGTTTTATAGCGTAATGTCTTTTTTATTTTTCTAATAAATTGTGTGTGCATGCACACTGGTGGCATACCGTAGTGGCTGTTATTATGATTTGGGTTTAAGTCTCCTTCTTAAACAAGAACTCAAGAAAAACATATCCTGTCCACGAAGAGTAACCAGTACATCTACCTGAATTTATAGGCTTGTTTAATATATTTAAAAAAACAAAAAACAAACACACACACAAAAAAAACCAAAAACAAAAAAACCCCAACCAAATAAAAAAAAAAAAAAAAAACAGGAGTCATTCTTTGCACTTGTTCTGAAGGCATTTCCTTGCTAGAAGCGTTTATCACTAAATTATTACATAAAAATGAAATATTTGTAATAGTTATAAAGAAATGTACATTTATTTACATCTACATGTTTCTGAAAGTCACCATTTCATGTATGAAGTGGAAAAATTAGAAAACAAAACAAAAACCAGCAATTAATCAGGGAGCCTTATCATCCAGGAGTGACCCGCATAAGACTGGAGACTAGAACAGGTCTCATTTGATGGCTGTCAAAAACCAGATGTGTGACCTCACATGGTTTGCATAATTTATCTGTAATTCAATTTACCCAGCCTCAAAACGGGGAAAATCCTACTTACCTGGATTGCAGTTTGTCATCAAAACAGAACGCACCCTAGAAATGCATGTTACCATACAGATACAAAGACGTTCATACACAGTACTTTCAAGTCTTCAGAATCAACTGCTCTCCACTGGAATGTACAGAGTCTTTGCCATGTATTACTTGTTTGGTGAACGTTTCAATCTTCTAGAAGAAAAAGCAACCCATTTGCTTGACTTACTACCTGCTGACAACATTAATACAGAACTTCAAATCTAATAAATGAATGAGCAGGGGACAAACGGATTTTGCAAGTTTATTGCACTGTAGTTACATTACTTCTCAACTGGCCAATCTTTAACGATATTTTTGAAAATAGATTACTTAACACAAATAGCTTTTCCTTTAAATAATCATGTAAGTTACAAATTCCCTTTACCAACTGAGCAAATAAATTGAGCTGGGAGCACTCACTGGATCAAGCCACTCACTTGTGAGTAGTTCCTATAAGGATTTGCCAATCTGCCAAAATCATTTTCCTGCTCTGAAATTAATGCCATCAAAATTGATAATACCATTCAATGCAAGTTACAGAACCTGTACATTATGAGCAGAGGGGCGTATCATCAGCTGGTGTAAATCTATACTGTTCTTAAAACAAATGGTACTACATCAATTTACAGCTGCTGAAGATTTGTCCCTGCATCTGTCTTTAGCACCGATAAAACCATTGAACCAAACCTTGGACGCACTTCCAAATTTAAAGCTCCCATTGACTGTAGCAAGAGCGATGCCTACAGGAGGAAAGGCAGGCTCTAAGTAAGCCATCCTAGAATTAGTGCACTTTTCCCCCCCATTCATTCGAAGTTTAAAGTTAGTTGTTAAAATCATAACCTGGGAGGAAGCCAAGAGCGCAGCGGACTTTAAAACTTTTTAGGTTTCTTTCATGTATTCCCAGAAATTCTGTCTAATAACAGTGATTTATCAGGCCAAGTCCAGTTTACTGTAATCATGCAAATAACCCCAGTAAAGCCCACAGGAAAAGCAGCACCATCAGTAAAACATGATTTGGCCCACAGTTTTACTCCAGCAGGATAAAGTTTCACAGTGACTGTTGCACTGTTCTCATCTCTCTCTAAGATCTATCATTACACCTGTGTTAAAAATTTCATTATGTTTCCTCTACCATCCTTATACATTAGGATACATTTTTCCTCCAAGGATACGATGCAGTGCAACACTTGTCTGAGCAACCCTCACTTGCACACTCAGCCCTGGGGCAGTCAAAAGGAGTAGCACATAGCAGAAAAATAATTGCCTGAAAAAGGATTTTGCAGGATGGGTACTCAGCCATTTCTTAGACCACCATCCTGTAAAACTGTAGGCACAGAGAGAAAATACAGTTGTTTTATAGAAAACATCTTTAATCAAGGCAAGTTTCTCTATATGATTCTGAGCGCATGGGTTGTTGCAAATAGCTATGAAATATATTTCTGACTAGATACATGGAACTAAACAGGCGGTTTTTCAAAAGTATCTACAAACGTCTTGTGTAACGGCATACACTGTAGTTATCTATGAGTATTTTCCTTTACACATACATTGCAAGAGGTTTACAGCTGCTTGCATTCTGCAAGCATTACATGCAACAATGATTTTTAATATCAACTGAATTAACTTTTAAACTGCAAGGAATAAAATCTCAAAACTCCTGCTTCAGGAGGCTACCAATAAGAACACAAATAGTTAATCATTAAAAATGGTTAGCATAAGAAAAAAATAAATATTTTTAAGATGTTCCTTAGCGCTACTCCATCATAAGATGTTTCAACATTAAAAAAAGAATTAAAACAGAAAATTCTTCTTCAACTTAAGCATTCCCAAATACAATCAGATTTATCAACAACACAAAATCATTTTCTATCTACAGTTTGTGTCATACAACTTTTTAAAAGAATTTTTAAAAAAAAAATATCATTTTAGACACCACAACAGTTCTACTTAAAACCAGCGAATCGATCACCTTTCTGCACAGCTGCATTTTCTTTCATTAATCTAATAGAAATATTTGAGGGATTTCCGTTTTTACCTTTGCATTTTTCCTTTTCCAGTATCCATAACCAATCATCACTCTGCTCTTCCATTATGCTTCGTATATTGCAGAGCGAGAAGCATCTTCATTAAATAGTATTAAAAATAGAACACACCCGATCTCCCCACCGGAGCATGCTCTGACAGTGCTGATACCACAGCTCTCAAGGTAACCATGCCCAGCTGGGAACTGAGAGGCAAAGTCAGTGCGAGATTAGCAATCTGCAAACCTAATTGTGCACACAAACTTGCCTCGATCCGTGACGACGACTGCTAAAACAAAAATCAGCGTGCAGTTAAATTATGCGACTGAAAAGTTGCAGGTCAGTTTACAGTATTTTTTTTTTCCCCTCCCCATCACCCTCAGCTTCAATTGCTTTGTACTTGCCTAAAATTTACATATGCCATTTAGAAGAATGCACACCGGGCATGCATCTAGCTCAGCGCAATGGTAGAGAAGTCAAACAGGTGATCAACAAACACTCGTGCTGCTCTTTAATGCCTTTGTTTCCCCTCTCGGCACATTTACAGCAATGTCACACGACAGCGGGATGAATTTAAGCAAAACCGCACACACCTGGAAGCGCAAAGACGGGAGGCAGAGCGGAGGCGCAAAGACACACCTAGCACGGAAAAACGCACCCGAAATTTTGAGTGTGTTCCCCCCCGCTGGCGGAAACGGTAAATTAATATTAAAAAAAAAAAAAACCCAACAATTAAACAAGACTGCGCAATGGCTGCACTGGATGAGCACGTCTTGGTTAGACCTACAAGCGAGATTGTTGAAACGCACACACAAGTAAGCAGAATTACACTAAGCGGAGTAACATTAACTATTTTTTACGAAAAGAGACTGCTAGGATACCTAACAATATGACTGTAACTCCCGGACTGTGACCCTCCTTCACTGCATGCAGAAAAAGACATGCTAAGGAAGCATCAAGTAAATCGGTTACCCTCAAATCGCCACCCTTAAGAACAATGCCAGTCAAACGATCCCAGGCTTTCCCTCCAGCAAAGCACGGCTTTTTAAAGCGTGTCCCTCGATGTTGCTCACAAATCAGCGACTAAAAGTTGGGTTGTTTTTTTTTCACAGTTTGATACATTTTAGCTAAAACGACCGTTGGGAGGAGGGCGATCACCTCCCGCAGCTCCCCCCGTGGCGATCGCCTCCTCAGCCTTAGCCCGGTTCCCGGACACCGGCTCCGAGGCGAGGGCACCGCCGCCACCCGCGGACCGAGCTCCGGCCGCCTCACCTCCGCCTCCGAGCCCGACCCACCGCCGCCCCTCGGCGCTCGGGGCCGGGGGAGGCGGCGCGGCTCCCGCCAGAACCGCCTCCGGTCACCACCGGCCGGCGGCGGGGGCCGCGCCGAGACCCGCGGCAAGCCCTCCGTGCCCTACCTGGCTTTCACCACCTCCACCCCGCCGCTCCGAGATCCCGTGCGAGGCTCCGGCTCCGGCACCGATATCATCCTGCCCCGCTAGACTATCAATGATATCCTTTTTTCCCCCCCTTTTTTTTTCCCTTCCCCTTCCCTCCCCCTCTGGTAAATACCACATCTTAGAGTCGGAATCCTGCAGTTGCTATAAATAATTGCAACATCGCATGTAACAAACGCAAGCCCCGGCTCCATGCACAGCTCCTATTTCCCTCTCCCTCCGCTTCACATGCTCAAGCCGCCCTGACCTCAAAAATTAAAAGATCACGGGGGGGGGGGGGGGGGGGAGGGGGAGGAATGGGGGCGAATGAATCCAACGAAATGACAGAAGACACATGCTGGAAGGAAAAAAAAAGAAAGAAAAAAAAAAAGAAAAACAATCGCAACAACAAAGACCATCACACCACACAAAGATTCTGCTTTGGCTGTTTTGGTTTTTGGTTTGTTTGGTTTTTTTTTTTTTCCATTTTTTTTTTTTTACCTTGCCTGAAAACGGGATCTGCCCCCAGCGTCTTGGTGGCCTGGGTTATTTTTTTGTTTGTTTGGTATTTTTTGTTGGCTGGTTTGTTTATTTTGCTGCAGATATGCTGCTGTTACAGTACAGTGCCTGTCTTCCTGAAAGACATGGTCTCTTCCTCCGCCTCCGCCTCCTCCGCGGGAGGAGATCCGCCGCGGCGCGGTGCTGGCCGGGCGCGGTGGCCGCCGCCGCCGCCCGACCCGCCGGCCGCCTCCCGCCTCGGGCCGGCTCGCCTCGCCTCGCCTCGCCTCTCCCCGCTCCGCTCGCGTCGCCCTGGTCCGCCGCCGGGCTGCCGTCGCCTGCCCTGCCTCTGGCGCTGCCTGTCCTCTCCCTGCGTCTCTCTCGGTGCCTGACTGGAGCCCCGCTCGCTCGCTCCTCTCCCTCTCTGCCTGTCCTCTGTCCTTTATCTGCCGCGCTCCCCGGCTGTACTGTCTGTCTGCGACTCTCTCCCTCTCCCTTTCTCTCTCTCCCCGCCCACGCAGCGTGGTGCGCCTCGGACCGGAGACGGCGGCGCCTTTCCTGTCGCTCCTCGCCGGCTCCGCGCTCGCTGCGCTCAGCGCTGCCGCTCCGGCTCGCGCTGGCTCGGCCGCGCCAACGGCCGCCTCACAGGAGCCGTTGGCTCCGCCGCCATTGCGCGCGCCCACCGCCCCCCCCCCCCCCCCCGTTACCCCACCCCACACAGGCACACGCCGCCCGCTGACTGCGCGGCCGGGTGGCCGCGACGAACTGCCCGGCCGGGCTGCGTGTCTCTCCGCGTGTGGGGTGGCTCTGTCTGTCTGTCCGTCCGTCCGTGTGTGTGGCTTCCCGCACGCCGGCCCCTCCAGTCACGCTGCCCCCCCCATCCCCCGAGCCCTCCCCGTCAGCCCATCCCCAGCTAGGAGCAGAGACAAAGCACCCGAGCAGCGCTAATAAGGAGAAAGCTCGTTAATCTCCTCCGGTTCCTTGTTATTTGCTTCCACCCACTTCCCATCGCCCCCAGCCCCCCAAAAAAGAGGGAAGAAAATGGGCCCTTGGCTCCAGAGGACAGCTTTAGGGAAGGTCTGGGTAGGGTGGTTTTAATTATTATTTTTGCTGGTGAAACCTGACAGCATCCACACTGATCAGCCGAGCTGCTGAAAGGGGTGAAAGAAAAAGAAAAAAAAAAAAAAAAAAAGACTGCAGCAGATTTTGGGTGGTAGCAGATGAGCCACTTAAAATGGGGCACATGATCCCCTTCCCCCTCCCCTCCCCCTTCCCAGCATGTCTCCACCGAGGATCTGGCTCGATGCTGTTTCTCCAGGAGCCTCGCCGCACACCATCGAGGCAGAGGGAAACAGACATTTCACCAGCACGCGCGTTTCCAATACATAAACCCCCTGCTATCCATTTAAAAACCGAGCCTCGTTTTACCCAATTGAATACAGCCAGGCATTCATTCTGCACCCAGCCGAGAAAAGGGCATTTACCTCTTTGCTAGGTGGCTATTAATATGCAGTAAAATTATAGCTGTACAACGCCAAATGTAATTGCCGTAGATCATTTAGAGCAGATCCAGCAATTCAGCTGCTGGAAATGCATGCTCTGTGAATAACCATGCATCTGGTACAATGCCCTCTACTACAATAACCTGAAAGGAGACAGAAGCGTCTGGTACTAGCTGCAATTAGTAATCCTATAGATGAAAAATAAACAGTCAATAAGTACAAAGCAGCAAGGTCCTATGAAACATAGTGATCATTTCTGTCTGCAGCGATACAAATAACCCAACTCCCACAGACAGACAATTCTTATTTAAAATACACAGTTAAAAATGCACTCCTTTCATTATGTACTTCCAGAAAGTCCTTGCTACAAAAGACAGTTTGCCACAATTAACGGATGTAGAAGAACTTGTGTACCAGTCAAACACGGACAAATATACAGAAGGCTGGGGGGGAAACATTTGCTTTAGTAGGTATTATCCTGGCACCCCTGGAATCCCTCTTTCCCCTCAGAAGCGAACACCTGCTTTTACCAGGGACCGCTGGCTGGAATCAGACTGGAAGAATACAGCCAGCAATGAACCACAACAGGGTGTGCATTAGCAGGCTCCTTGTGCACGCCTCAAGTGATGAGAGGCATTCAGCCAGGCACACCAAAACCTGTTCTGCTAATGCACCTCCTGATGCGGCTTACTCCTAGGATGGTTGCGTGTGGCTCCATCTACTTTTAATTTCGTTACTTAGCATATCCCCACACTGTGTGCTACAAGTTGCATCTGAAAGCAAAAAGACTGGCAAAAAGGCTATAAGTGGCACTACACTGAAGCGTGCTACAGCTGGCAATGGGGGAAGGACCAGTTCCTCGCTTCTGAAGTGTTTCTTTCAGCCATCTCCACTGTGGACCAAAGTTCATTTTCCAAAATGGCTATCCAAACTATTCTGAACATGTACTGAGATGCCACAGACCTCACCTGGCTGCTGCAAATCATCCCTTCCCTCCCAAGCAGGCAACCCAGCTAAGGGAGAGAATGCCAGCTGCACCGGGACGTTAAAGCAGTACTCACTCACGCCTGCACTAGACAGCTTGCAACTCATCTGCCTGAGTAAGGAAAGGGGGTGAGGGGAGTGAATGTTTCGAAACCTTACCCCAGTCGCTAGACACAATGAACATGTAAACCAGCCACGTGTCCACAGCTTGTCTTCCGCTGTTGGGATACTGGAGTGTCTTCAGAGTGGGAAGCGTTGAAGCTATACGTCAGATCTGTAAGTAGATAAAAATTCGTCCAAGCTGTAGTCCTGGCAGTTCACTCCACTCTCTCCTGTGTGGCAGGATGTGCTCGGGGCAAGTTACCAAATGCTAGAAGATGCCAGCTACAGCAACGACAAAGGAAGTACTCAGAAAAAAAAAAACCAGTATCACCCCAGTACCATGCAAGCTAGTATTTCAGCTCAGAATGGTGAGCAGCATCAAACATAGCATGTACAAAGAGGTGCAATTGCCTCCCTTTCTTGAGAAGTCACCTCAGACCTTCTTGGTCAGACACGAATCTAACGGAGTATGCATCCCACATCCCCTCTTCAGGACTGTTCTTTGCAGAAAGAAAAATCACAATCATTGCACAATCACAATATCTAAGAGGTGGGGAACCATGGCAATGGTTTGCTGCTGCCTGTGCTGATCTGTAAACATGCACAGGGATAACTGTCTGTTTAAGCCTCATGGAAATCAGCAGAAGCTGTGTCTTTAAGCAGAGGCAGAATTTGATAAACTCTTCAGACCTCTGACACCTTTTTCTGTCTGTTGCATAGCCACGCTTTGGGAGCAATCGGGGGAAAAAAAAAAAAAAGGACACAAGACCTACTTCTCCAAATACTTTCTTGAATAAAGCATTTCATTAACCCCCAGCGCATGCTTTCTAGAACTCTGGTCTTGCAAAGGGCCCTTGCGCAAGAGGACCACCCTACATCAGTGGAGCATACGTGCACTATACATACACAAAATTCCAACAGGCAACAGCAGACTCTTCAGCTCAAGGTATTTTCAAAGCATGGCAACACATTACTTGTTCACTGTGAGCACACTTTCTAACTACGTTATCTCAATTTCACTTAGAAATCAAGAAAACCTTAGTGGGCTCTCAAAAACCAGCATCAGATTGGAAGTATGTGATGTCGGACAAACATACAGAGCTTCATGCAGTTCTGCAATCACAGGAGATTCCTGTAATAGAAGGCATGCAGTGTTACTTAATATGTTAGCAAAAGCTTGCATGACTGGTTGCACGCTTCTTCTGCCTCTAGTCATTTTTCAGTGAAACAAAGCTAGCATATAAAGTCTATTGTGTTTTGGAGTTATGGAATGATTCAGATTGAGGCACAACAGTATGGTAAACTAACTGTTGATGTATTTTATCATAATCTTCTGTAAAAGAGATCAGTCTTAGGGGTTTATTTTAAACTTTTTTCCGTTTTCATGTCCTATGTGTTACAAACAAATTAATCATGCATAATTTGCCAATGGACTTAAAAATACTGCACTTCTATTTAAAATGGCACTTTACAATACATAAATATAGCCAAATTGCTCTAGTTTCAAACACTTCTCAGGAAGAGCTGAAATATTTATTCCAGCTACAATATCACAAGTAAAGGAAAATTAACCAAGCAATTTGCATACAGCTTGTACTGATAGCTCAGAGTTGATAAAAACCTGAAGCTTTATGCTATTCCTACTGAAGACGGTGAGAATGTTGCAATGGACTTCATTAGGATTAAGATCAGGTACCTAAATCTAAGACTCTCTCTTCGGAGGAAGATCAATGAACAATCCTTTAAAAATATAATCTGTTGCTAGAGAGGCTGAGGAAGGTTGGTTTTTTTTCCCCCACTAAAAGCAAAGCATCATTTCTTTGTGTTTGGCATTTCAAATCCCCTCTTAGTTTCTTTTAGAAATCCCAAAGTGTTTATTGTGCCATATCCATGTATCTTGAAAAGGATATTCCAGTGTGGAGTTCCTTAGCCCATGAAAAAAAAGTCATCTGATCCCCCCTAAGATCAGAAACTGCAGTTCCTGCTCAACTGTGACTCTCAAAAGAAAATGAGCAGGAACTTGAACTCTAGCTTTGACAGCTAGCGTTGGTGCAAATGGTCTCTCCTGTTGTAGCCTTCTCCCTAATTTATGTTTATAGGCAGGAGGGCCGGGGGACTTTCAGGTCACAGCGTTGGAGGGACAGTGGGCTGTTTCATGGGCTAAAGGGTGGCTGGCAGCTCAAAACGGATGATCCAAAGTAAGCCAAAGGCCACACAGAGGGCTCATCCCAGTACCCTTCTGACTCAGTCATATTGCAGGCAACATTCAAAGAGCTATGAGAGGTTGAGAAATTCAGGCAGCGGGCAGCTCTCAGTTGCTCTGGACAGAAGCACATCTCTGATGTAGGAACTTAGCATCACGGTATTTTGTATAATATATATGTGCAGCGTGCACATTAGGGCAAAGAGACAAAACAAGCAGTGGTGAGTAAGAGAAAGAGCAATAAGAAGAAAGAGTCAGCAAGAATGTTGTGAGCTGTGGTGTTAGGATGGGCCAGAGAGAAAATGGTGAGAAAAAGAGGAGGAGGGAGAGTCCCAGGCAGGGAATGCAATGAGTTGGTTATCTTGAGATCTGTGATTCATTGTGGGGAATGTGCACTACCTACACATATTAGAGTACTGTAGGGAAGAAATCAGGCTGAGGAAATTCCAAAGTCTTTCAATAGGATTTATGAGCTTTAATAATCCAATGGCTCAGGGTCACCTAAGAGCCCAGGAACTGCTTGGCTCACAAGTATGAGTGGCTCTAAGGAGACATATGACAAACACAGCATCTGCAGGAGGGTGGTTACAGCCCTCAGCACAGGAGCCATAAGAATCACAAACAACTTCACTAGCACAAAGCAGTTTCCCATCAAGATCTCACCAAGAAAAGCCTTTAACACAGCCCTTTGTCTCAAAAAAAGTATAAAAGCCTAGCTTTCCTCCCAGCACACCTAGAGAGTTGACAAGCTTTGGTGACAATTTTCAGCTACCACAATAAGGTGTGGGTAGTACAGGCTTTCAGAAGTACATGGTGCCTCTCTCTCTGCTAAACCATCACTAGATCTACATCTGTCCTTAAGATATCCTGGCAGAAGGGAAGCCGGGGGGCTAGTCCACTTCTTGGGTGAGCAAGCGGATCTAGGAAATGACAGAGAGGGGAAAAAGGGAAAAAAAAAAATCTCGAGAGGAATCCCCATTTACCTTCTAAGAAATCCTGCCATAGCAATATTAAGAATAGCAGGAAACAATTGTTCTGGAGCTGTAGGCTTGGTTTAACACTCAAAAGCAACACCGGCGTATTTGAGACAAAGACCATCATCCTGTAAGTAGACAGAGTAAGTAAGTAGCTGTAAGTAGACAGAACAATCATACAGATTGTGAGGTATTTCAATTCAGCTATTTATTTCATCTCATGAGGAGTCTGGGTCTAGGTAACGTTCAGCACGTCTCTGTCCTGTGTTTCGGTCAGGGCACATAGATGCAACCCAATGCACTGCCTGTTAAATAAGCAGTGCCACTGTGTAGATCAGATACCACATGAAAACTTAAGAGACTGAAGTTGGCAAATGATTTGGAGGTGAAGAAAAGAAGACTTGCCAATCAGCCCCTGTAACCCAGAGTACTCATCAACTGCCACTTTCTCCCTTTGAAATTCCCCTGAACATGTTGCCCTCTTAACTTTTGCTTCTAGAAACATCAAGTCTTCTTTTAGAAGCATGTTTTGAATGTAACAGATTAAGAGAAGTCTCCCATTGACATCAGGCCCAGACCTACCTTGCAGGTATTTTTCACAAATAACTTGATACCATACTAGTGTGTTGATATTCTTCAATCAGATACCATTTTTCAGTTTTCCTTTACATTTTTTTAGGAATACTGTTTAACTTCTCCCATCGGAATCTCTAAAAGGGATCCTGGCCACAGCATCTGCGTAAGTTGGATGTGTTGCTTTCCTGCAGCCCACCCTACCTCACTCCAGTATGCTCTGAGGCTCGGCCAGGAAGCCACAGCACTGGCCTCCAACGAGCACAACACAGACCTATATTAACCCTGGGACTTCAAGCTTTCCTGCCGCCCACAATGCCTAAATGTTGACTTGCATTTGAACTATAATATAGAGGAATCCAATGGGGACCTCCCAGAGAGAGTGGCACTGGCCTTGACTTCTGTACAGCTGCTGCCACCTCAGACCTCCTGTGGATGCAACTGCAAGGCTGGGTTGGTGACTCAGGACCATAAGCATGAAGTCATGGAGTTCAGTACATCACTATAAAAAGGCTTGAAAATTATTGCTCTTTTAGGATCCCCAATCCAAAGCCTATTTGTAGAAAAAGGTTGGGCTTTATCTTTGCTAAGGTCACTCCCACTCAGGTCAATAGAGATATTGTCTGAGTCTAAACAGGGTAAAAATAATATAACGGCTTCACGATGTGGCCGCCAGTACTGTGCATAGTCACATCTTAAACACTATTGTACTGGGAATAATTAAAAGAGAAGTCTACAAAAAATGTCTTACCTAAACAGGGATGAACCTGCCAGATCACAGACTAATTCTCAAAATCTGCAATCTATACACAAATTGGTGTATAAACGTTAGAACTGCACTAAAGGTAAAGACAAGAAAGGCTAGTTCTTATTCTGTAAAATTGTGACCATCTGTGCTTACCCCCCACCCCCAACCCCCAGCTTTATTAACCTGTTCAGTTAGAGAAGCGGCAAACAACAACCATTGGTCGTGACCACTGCTCAAGAGGAGATGAGGAGACCCTCCACAACAGAGGGTGTAAAGAGTGTGACATAATTTGCTGGCAGATCAGTTCCCCTCACAATCCATGTGAGATGAAGTAGTTGCCCCCTTTAAGGCCACATGGTGCTTTATGTGCAAAACAGTGTGCAGATGTGCCAAAGAACAGGAGCAACCTGAAAAAAAAAAACAAAACAAACCAAAAACCCCAACCTGTGCTAAATCATGCTTTCCAAAACCAGCCCTTTACAAACTACTGGAGGCAATGTATCTGACAGCCTCTTTTTACAGCTTATGTATCATCATGTTAGTTTTGTTTATGCGCAGTAACAATGACCAGAAAAGGCACAGACGTAACCATAATTTAGCATAGTCACTGTGACTCTACTTTAAACTGTCCTACCCAAAAACCCCCAACAGTAGCAGCAGCCCTACAGTAAGAAGAGAATAATTCCTGCTATGTGTCGTTTGAAAACCCTCTCAAGTTCTGTCACTGGTGATAAAACTAGTAAAAATGTGGCCTTTGTCATGTGATTGGGGGAGTCTTAGAGGTTTTTCAAGGAGCTGTGGGTTAAAATCCTACTGAGGTAATCATTTGATAAGGCGTGGGGATTGCTACGTTGCACTGGCCCAATGTGCTCTTTATTCCCCCGTCCAACCACCGTTAAAACCTTAGCACGTGTCCTGTACCTGTGAGCAGAGCGTACTGCTTTCCAGCACACCCTCACCTCTCCAGTTTCACTCATTTGGGACCACTGATTCATTTCCTAAGACTCTTAGCAGAACATGAGTTTGATTAGCATCAGTTCAGCAATTTGCAGTGTTTCTCTTGAACACTTTGGAATCAACTTTTGTGTTGGCTAGTGAGCTGCGGAAAAGAGACAGTAAAGAATGAATGACTGCTTATCTAAAAATTAGGGCCATTCAACACGAAGTGATGGGGGCAGTATGAAATGCCGTAACGCTGTACTTCACGGACAGAACACAAAGACAGACAGATACTTCAGCTTCCAGCACTTTGAGGTCTTGGACCTTTCAGGTCTTAGAGTCTTAAGCATAGTTATTTCTCAGTCACTGCCCTTAAAATAATACAGTTCCCCCAAATTTTCTCCAGCTGCCTTCTTTTTGTTTCGCCTTGCCTTATCCACTAGACATATTTAAATTTTCCTTTGTTTGGAATCTACATTTTTTCACGCCCTAAAATTATAGCCTTTGCAATGTGCAATACTGTAGAAAGTCCCTTCATTGAAAGAGCAGAACATGGTACAATTTTAGCATCATATAATTTCCCGCATAATTGTTAAATCATTTTCTTCCTTTTCTCCCTCCCCCCTCTTCTTTTTTTTTTTTTTTTAAAAGGAGAGAAAGATTCAAAGTGCATATCCAGAGAGAGAGACAGACAGAAAACTTAGCAGCCTCATAATCCTGTGCTACATCACACCTCACCTTTGTTGCAACAACGATCTTGCATCAAAGACAAGACTTTCCCTATTTATTGCTTTGGTCGCTCAGGATTGGACTCTGTACTCTGCAAGGCACTATTGGTTCACGAATGCAAACCTCCTTGTGTGTTTGTGACATTGTATTCCCAAATATCACATCATAAAAATATTAAAATAAAACTGTTCATAACATTTTCCTGTGCACCATCTGGGCCTTGTGAGAAAGCTGACATTATCTGTCAAACTAAAGATAACCACATTTTCTCTCTTTTGTATCGTTAATGTTTGTCATCGCAAATTTCACTTTAATGCTCCAATTACATTATGACATTCTTACAAACTGAATGGCACTAATGACTTTCATTATTATTTACACACTTCCTTAATTATAAGGCTCTCCCTCTCATTCACAACATGTTCTCCCTCATAACACTCACTCTGATATAAAGCTAATGAATTTTAAACTTTCTGTTACATAAAAGCTCATGATTAATTACCCAGCTTCCCAATCTCTTTATGATACACAATACAGGGCTCTCCTGCAGTGATGCAGCAAAGGGGGAGAAGTATGGAACTTTTATTCCCTCCTCAGTGAAAGCAAATAGAGAGATAAATAGAGTATCTTTCTCTTTAAAGCGGCATATGCAAATTTAATTGAAAACAAATATACATCAAACCATTCCTCAGGAGAAACCTAAATCTCGCTATATTAGCAGCATGTAGTAAACAGGATAATAATGCCTATTATTATAATCTTTAATTTTTCATGACAACAATTTTTTAATCTAGTTCAAGAAAATGAGGCAGTAGAAGTAAAGACACATGGCTTTTACATAAGACATCTTAGTGTTGTATGCTGTTATCACCAAGATCAACTATTTATGTGGTTTTAATTATTCAAAATACCGGACTCCACTGATAAAAAAGACAAGACAAAAAAGCTCAAGGTTGCACCACACCAGATGAAGGGCAGTCGTGACAAATATAAATTACTGCACTTCAGACTGACAAAGGTAATACAATAAACCAGAGCCTAAAAGACTTTGAAAGACATTGTGGGGGCACTGAACAGCCTAGCAATGAAATTCAGAGCTCAGTATTTAAGCACTGATACAGGCTGCAATCTGCACAAGCTGTACATGTCTCAATGCCTGTGCTGCCAACAGAAATTGGATTCTTGCAGCCAAATGTAAATTTACTGACAGCCATGGGGGAAAAAATGGGTTAATTAAAAAGGGCTACCCTTACCCCGTTTGCTGGCTAGTAAACTTGACCTTAAGTTTACAGGGAACCTGTGCATATAAAAAATTTATTTCCTGCCATTCCAAGGGAAGTTCCCTTTTATGCCTCTCCCCTGTTAGTAAAGCAGGAGCCAATATCTATGCAAATACATACATAATCCAAATAGGGATCTACTCCCAAATGGAAGAAAAGCACATCCTGTCATGACTGAATCACTGGATAGCCAGCTATGAATGACATATTCGCTTAAACCAAGCATGGGACACCTAGAAAGATGAAGATTCATTTGCCAGAGCCATTTACCTGTGTGTTGCCTTTATATTAACTCCTACTGCTGATCTGCTGGTGGAACAGATAAGAAAATTGGCTTCTTTGTGAGAAAAGCCTGTTCTCTTTCAAATTCAGTTTGTTTTCTTTTTAATGCTATATGTTTTAAATTTCTAATCAGTTTCCAGTGTCACAGAAAACCCCGGAGGCATACTGAATTAAATAATTCCCTGGAAGTTCAGGACAACACAACAATACAGTGTAGCTCCAGCCTCATGAAAATCCTGAGAGATGATAACCATACTTTGGTCTGCTTTTGAACACCTCGTGATGAGTATGGCAACTATGTGGTCCTACAGAGGAAACAACTTAAAAAAAAATTTCTTAGGGCCTGATCCAAGGCCCACAGAGTAAACTATATGATCATCCTACTATCTTCAGTTAAGGTCTCATTCCAAGGCTGCTACTCATCAGCATTTCAGTTATGTGAATTATGAAACTCCCTAACATCACAGAATGTTCTGTAGTTTAAAAAAAAAAAAGAAAACAAACTTGAAGGAATTGAAAATCTGTCCTTCCATTCTCTCTAATCTTGTCTTGGATGCTGCGTATCTTACAAGAAGTTATTAGGAGTACATTATGAAGAAAAAGTATAAAACACTTCTATTATTTCTTTAAATCTGTAGCTAGAAGCCAGGCTTTAGAGGGCAGGCAGGCTCTTGGCAGAAATTTAACAAATAGCAGAGATGGATAAAGAGAGACAGATGCAGAAAGAGAGTAGGTCTCAGAATAACATTACTTTTCTAATAAAGTTCCTTTGCTCAGCATTCAAAAAAACTGGCAACTTCTGTGCTATTCCAGCTTTAATCAACATGTGATTCAGGGATTCACCATTTGCCCTTAGATATCGTATAACTGCTCTGTGTAAATAGATAGAGTGCTCCTGAAATCTGTTTTTCTCAGGATTCATCTGCTTTCTGTGGCTATTGTGGTTGTTCATCTTTCGTTGCTGCCTCTGGGTTCAAGAGCACTGGACTAAGATATCTATAGGATATGTAAGTTTACATTCAAAGCCTCCTGACATTTTGGACAGAGAGTGTTAGGCTTTCACAAGGGGCCAGATTATACTCCTCAGTCAAATTTACATGCCCATCAAGAAATTTCAGAACAAGCCTGTTGAGAGTCAGTTGAATGCATGCACACACAAAGTCTTTTGAACAGCGTAAGAGACATCCTATATGCTCTTGAAAGATTGGACCATGGCCCTAACTCTGTTTAGTTTGTTGACGCGTTGCAGATAGTCTTGCTTAAAATACAGTGAATAATGAACCACAGTAGCCGTTAATCTTGATGGTTATTTCCATGTAAAATAGTTTCTATGTTTAGACACATGTTTTCTATGTTTAGACACATCTATGTTTAGACATGCATTTTCCAATGTTGTCCAGGAATAATTGTACCCTAAAGAAAACGGTGTAGTCCTTGGACTTCTTCAGGTACTTACAGAAGTAATAGCACTTACACAAAAGAAATCATAGAATCATAGAATCATTAAGGTTGGAAAAGAACCTTAAGATCATCGAGTCCAACCATTAACATATCACTGCCAAGTCCATCACTATACCATGTCCTCGAGCACCACGTCTATCCGTCCTTTAAATGCCTCCAGGGATGGAGACTCAACCGCTTCCCCGGGCAGCCTGTTCCAGTGCCTGACCACCCTTTCGGTGAAGAAGTTTTCCCTAATATCCAACCTAAACTTCCCCTGGCGCAGCTTGAGGCCGTTTCCTCTCGTCCTAAAAATGAGACATCACAGAGCAAGACACAAATATAATAAAACAGTCAAGCTACTCTTTATACAAAGTTATTAAAACAACTGGAGAAGGTTGATAATAATGTCAGAACAGGTAAAATTAGTCACAGTTTAATAAGTGGCATGAGGGTTTGCAGTTACAGTTTTATGGCCCATTCCTAACGCAGCCCAAACTTGTGATAAGTTTACAGCCCACAGGATCAACTGATTAATATGACAATTAAAAGATAAATGTATTTTAATGACATATGACATTATCCTTATGCTATGTAGCTTTCAACAATATTTTGTTTATTGTAATATTTATGTTATGAAATTGTAATTGTTTAAGATAATTGTGTTTATACCACCACATTCCCCCAAAAAGGAGTTGGACACAGGCCCTCTGAGATTCCTTGTGAAGAAGAAAAGATGTATTACACAATTTGAAAGTGAGATAAGCATGGTGAACGGGAGCCTTGTTTCAAATCTGTAACTGTATTACATGGCCCTGTGATCCACTGCTTATATGAGCATGTGAGGCAAGAAGCCTTCTCTCTGTCTTGCCTTTTCTGTCAATGTCAAGAGAGCTTCATGGCTCCCAGAAGTAAATGATGGAGAGGGGAAGTGCTTCATAAGCATGGAGATAGGGCAGAAAGGCGAGATGCCACTAGGAAAAGTAATTAGTGGCGGTGGGGAGTAATCTGCTGAAGCTTGTTCTTAAAATTGATTTTGTTGTTACAACCTATATGAGATCTCCACAGCCCAAGAAAGATGAGCCATGCATCACCGGAGAAAGCTGCATGTGAAGCAACTTCAAATATCAGTGCTCTGATCCTGATTCTACCTTTTATTTAATGGATAACTTCGAGCAATTCAACCCATCTCCTAGTGCCTTAGTTTCTTCTTCACACCTGTTTCTTCTGATCTTTCTGGTGGCTGTTGTAATTCTCGGGAAAGGAGTATCCATCACTATGAGTTAATGTAATGGCAGTCTGTAAAAATGTAACATACTACATCCCAGTCTGAAAATAGTCTCATTGAAGACGGGAATTTTACATTGATCTCAGCAGCAATCTCGTTTGCCAATAATATCATCTGTATGTATTCTTTTGAAATGTTTGGTATTGATTAACACAGTTTTTAAAAGCGCAAACAACAAATTATTCATTTTGATTTATAAAGTAGTTATAGTAAGTGTTTACCACAGACACAGTATTTTCATACAAATCAGAATACTTAGAAAATAAGCCAAAAAAAACCCCCAACAGATCAGCTTTTCCCTGTATTATAACTGTGATCGCTTTCCTATAAACATAAACAAAACTAGGAACCTCTTTCCTGAAATGCCTAAGAAAAGAGATGAGCCTTGCAGACCACGAAAGCCAGTGAACCCCAGAAAAGATAGTGCCTTTATGGAGAGTATCTTACTTAATAGCTCCCCTGCATTAAAGGCACAAGTGCCTCTGACTGTTTATAATACAAGTATATTGGACAAATAGTACTAAATCTGCAGGAGTAAAATTACAAAGCTCACCAATTTTTGATAGAACTGTGTATCACTTGAGGACCTAAATGAATCTGATTCAGGATAAATCAAGACAGACCCAGACGTTTGGAAATACTGCAAATAAGGTCCTTAAGTCATCATACCCTGCTATGGAGAAAAGCACACATTAGGGAGCTGGATTTAAAAAAAAAAAAATACGTGCTGCAGTAAAACCTTAGCTGTACAAGTGATTTCTTCTTGTGTCTATCATTCTTACTATTTGTACAATACTGTCTTTTCTGTGTCCTGCCTTTCTCCTACCAGGAGCTGGCAGCTTTTAAGATTGACTGCAGGGATGGGGCAGGCACCCAGCCTTGCATACCTGAGCATCACAGCCAAAAGTGGCGTGCTTATTTCCAAAACAGCAGCAGGGGAGTCGTAGCATGGCCATCAGTAAAAGCATCACAAACCCCTAAATAGCAGAGCTCTTTCCTTTTAATTGCAATGCCCAGCAATTTTTTGAAGGGTGAGCATTTCTCCAGTGTCCCCTGTAGGCCTTTTGTCAGCTTCTGTGCACTCTTGGTTGTTTTGCTGATGCTCCTCAGCAAACATGATGATAGCTGATAAAGCCATACATATCCACACATCCATTTGAGAAAACGGGCAGAATTAAAACCAGACAATGTTTCAATGCCAATCTGCTCCACGACTTTTATTGAACACCTGTGAGGAAGGTGGCTGACAGCTGCCTCATGTCTAGAGCAAGATGCTAAGAGTACAAGAAAAATTAGATTTTCCAGGGATATTGGACTTCACTCACAAAGCATGAGGGTAGCACACGCTGTTGATCCTCAAGATTCATGATTTATGCTGTCTGCCTCTTCTCTGTTACCTCCATTACCCTTTACCTCTAAAAAATAAGCTCTTTCAGACTTTCTTTGTCCTTCTATTCCTCCATGTTCCTGTCCTGTGTCCCATGCACTCTCCTTTTCCTTTTCCCTCTCTCCATATTCATGCCGGAGGGTATATCATGATGAGGTTCTCTAATCAATCGTCTGACTCATTGCCTTATGGCAGAATATTGCCATGGCTAATGACTAATATGACTGCAGGATTTCCAAATGTCATCTTATAAGATCTTACAGATTGCCTATTAACCATTTTGTAGCCTTACCAGGATTAGCTGGGTAGCAAAATAAAACAGTATGATTTAGCACAGTAAACTCATTTCTTAGCAGCTGATTTCTATTTATAGGTATAGCCTAAATAAAACAGTATAGGATAAAGTATTCCCAAACTGAGAAGTGCTCCATTTGTGAACAGCTTTTCCTATGATACTCAAAGTGTTCATTTGCACAGTGAATGACAAAAAATAGTGGTTAAAACTTTCTAATTCTTGAAAGATGGGAATTGATATTTACACTCATATTATGATTCATTATAAAAGAAGAAATGTGTGAAACTGCCAAGACAAACAAATACTGTTAGATGCATTTCGTTTGTTGACTTTTATTTATGGATATGAAACACTTTTTCTTCCACATTACAATTTTGTGATGAGCAAAGGAGCAGCACAGCACATTTTCTCTCTGCAACTCCTGTGTCCCTGCAACTGAAGCTAACATTTGCCCTCTCAGTTAAACACAGTTATTCTATGATAGCAACCAAGTTTTATTTTAGATTGACATGAAAGCAAAATACTTACTTTGAATAATAGGATTTTTTCACACTGATAAGGAATTATCACAAAAAGCAGTAAGAGTAATCACAAGAACAACTGTAGATGATTTTAAAGTCTGACAATATACAGAGGATGCTTTGCTGCAATCCTAACGATGCCTAAACATGTCCAGTATTATTTATAGACACATACATTAGTTCTGTTACTCTTTTCTTGCCACACTCATGTATATAGCATGGAATTGCAGACATTCTATCCCTTTTGCCTTTTTCAAATTCCTGTGCTGGCATGAACAAAGAACTTGCTAAGCACAGAATTTTGATACTTCCTCTGGGCAATCAACTGTTACACTCCTGCAGTTTGACCATTCCTGAAAATACAATAATATTCGACCAGTGCTCTTGCATAAAACTAATTTCAGCATTGACAAATTTCCCGGATATCCGTTTATACATACTTATTGATGCCTTCTTGATCAACTCATCTGGTCACCTTGCCACTGACGATAAAATGACATCAATCTGAAATGAACATCCTCAGAGATATCGTGAAAAGGGTAAAGTGCCAGGGAGTGCTATATTTTTGCTGCTGATTGTCAATGAATTAACAAGAAGCATTATCTTGGGTATAAAAGAACAGAGCCCACAGCTACAGAAGAATATACAACATCAAATTGGGAAGTGCACTGTAAAGATACTGTGTTAGAAAACTAATGAATAATGTCACAAGACCTTAAACTAGCTAATCTCATTGAGACAGCTTGTTAGATCATCAGATTCCCTAGCTGAGAAACCTGCTTCCATTACTGCTCTGTTTGTGGTGTCAAACCCAATTAGTGTTTCTCCAGATGAATTTTCATTCATTAGAGTTGGAAAGCCAAGTGGAAAAAAATGCAGCAGAACTGAATTTGTTTCCCTTTCACTAGCGGAGTTTTCTCTGTACTGAGGTATCACAAATACGAGAAACACACACCGAGATCAGCTCTAGTAACTGTCACAGCTCTGTTCCTTCCCCACAGCCCTGCAAGCTTTAGCTTCTCTAACACCTAGCCTCTAGCCCAGAAGCAGTAAGGAGCTCCACCATATTAACCTGAAAAATCCAACACAGCAGGAAAATTTCCACCTCTCTACTCAACCAGCGCAAATTTGCTGTCAGCCCTCATCTCAGCCAAAACAGGGTATGCCCTCCTTCAGTCTGCCAGTGCTTCTAGTTCATCCTGTGTATGTGTTTTTTTCCCCAAAGCTGAATATGCAAAGGCAACCACTGCTGACTCCATCCCGTAGTTCCACCTTAGCGTGCTCACATCAGGTTACCCTATCTTACAATACAATAAGAGTCAATTCACTACCAATATTTCCTCTAAAGCCAGCATCTGGTAGAAGAAAGTAGAATTTTGACAGCTGGGGTGAAATCAAAGCCCTTCTGAATTCATGCCACTGATTTCACCTGAGTCTAATTTTTACCGCCCATCTTTACAGGAGTGTCATACAGCATTGGCTAAGTTTTAAAAATTGCTTATTTGCTGCTATGTAATGAAAAACTTCTATCTTAACCTCATGCAGTGCACCTAATAAACTGCCATAGAAAACTGCTGAAATATTAAGGCTGTTAGGTTGTCTCATTTAAGAGTAAACACTGCAGTCATTTTTGGTTTTTTAACTCAAATGCAAAACTTTCCAGGTGTTGAGTTTGTAGTGACATTTTCAATGTTCCTGAAGCATTATGAGGGGAACTTGTGAATTTTAAGTAGTGACAATCAATAAGGTTTGAGAAATACTATATTAAAAGTTAAATCTCAAGCCTATGATCCTGACAGAGCTGACACTTAGTACGTACTCAGTCATCATCACTTTAATCATTTTTCCTACTCTGTGAAAACACTGCCGATCTTGTTTTGGCTCTTGACTATCCAAGCATACTATTAAACTCCTCATTTAATAAGATAAGCAGTTTTTAATGGGATTTAAAACTAGGTGCAATGCAGTCAACATCAAACACTGGCATAAATCTCTTGCACTAAAATTCATATTTGTCATCAGAAGGGGGAGAAAGGGGTTGTTTGTTTTTTTAAAGCGTCTGTAACTCATGATAGCAAAGGTTCTATATTCAGGAACACACTTTAAATTAACTTGGGGTGCTCTTAAAGAAGCCTACTCCCTCCAGCTGAACTGAAATTAGGTTGATTTCTTCCAGTTTTTTAACAGCCGGATAATCTGAATGTTCGGTTTTGCATCTGTTATACAATTGCTTCTTTATTCTGAGTCATTTGGTAACCTCTAAAAATAGTTCACTCTTCTTGAATTAGCAGCACAGCGTTATAGATCATGTAGACAGAAAAGCCTATCTCCTTGCTTCTGCATAGCCAATGTGCTACAGGGCTCCAGTATCAGAAAAGTCATTGCAGTGTGTCTTAACTCTAACAGATGTAACTACTGGCCTCTTTGAAAGCCGGAAGGAAAAATAAAAGAAAGAAAAGTAATGGATTACAGGCCAAAACAATTGCTTGATTCCAACAGTAAAAAACTATGTCCATGAAGGTGGACTGTGAAGTAAAAATATTTGTTTATAGCAGCTTACTTTGGAGGCACAATAACTAATTTTTTCAGGTCAGTACTCAACTGCTTTTATTGCACCTGGAATAGAAGGTGATATTATTTTTGCAATAGAGGAACTATCTGTTTTGCAAACAAACCTCAGTTTATGATGGAATCAGAAGCTTCAAGTTCCAGCTCTCCCAGTGATGTCCTGCACGTGGGAGTCCCAGGAACAGAGGAATACATTCATTTGCTGTTCTGGAGTACTACTAAACTATTATTTGATACCCAGCAGTAGGTGTTCTTCTAGGATCATTCCCTCAGGTAAATTAGATTCTCTTTTGTTTTGCTTTTTAGCTATGTGATATGTCTCGAGAGAATTATTTACCAGTAAAATCATTTGAAATAGCCTTGGCAAGCTGGTGAGATGAGAAACGGCACCTGGAAAAATTACAAAAGTCCAAGTGAAAGTATGTTTTACAATATAATTTAATCAAAGGCAGACAAGATCAGTCATGAAGTTAGCAAGGACTTTCAGATGAACAAGTCACTGTTAACAATCCAAGCTTTGCTGAGAAAACAAACCAATTTGAGAACAATAAAGAACAATGTGCTGGAACATCATGCATACAATATAAATACAGTCCATGTAATTACTGCACCAAAGAAAAAACAATTGTATTTTTTGTTTTTGCAGCTTGTGGGAAATCCTAGTATTTTCCACGTAATTCCACAGAAAAAGAAACATTTAGTTACTTGTGTCTCACCTTCCCCTTTCTCATATTCTAAGAGGGTCATAGTATTCATGGGATATAATACAGACTATTTCATTGAGAAGGCAAATGGCTTCATGCATCTCAGGCCTTCCTGGAAGTGTTTGTTGTTATTATTTGATATCAGTTGCCATAAGAAAGTTTTCCCCCCATCTGTTCATTTTTGCAAAGGGCCTGCTATGAACTTTCATCTCCTTTTTTTTCTCTCTGTTGTTCTGTCCAAAGGGACTGTGAAAGAGAAGGAAACATACTCCATTTCTACCACTAAACCCAGAAGAGCCTTCTCTGCTGGGCTGGAAGAAAGGATGGCTTTATCCTGGAGTGAATTAACTGCTTCCCTCCAGGACAAAACCCAGCTATAGGTTCCCTTCACGGGATCTGTGTTGGAGCCCGTGCCTGCTCTAGACAGAGAACGTGAACCTACGCTGCACTGAATTTGAGTGGTGAAAAGCCCCAAAACTACTTCAGCTGTTCTTGTGCTCCACAAACTCATCGTACCGTCATGCCACACGCCAGAGCACGCTGCACACACACAGCATCAAGCCATAAAATCACCTCTCTCGTTAGCTGTGACTTTGCCTTCTTTTTTTTTAGTCATTTCAGGTGATCCATTCTACCTCAAAAAAGAAAAGAAGAAAAGAAAAATGTACATCCCTGCCACAGATATGCCATAGAAGGTCTGTGAAGATTCAAACCAAGTTCTGTGTGTTATGTAGATGCAATCAGTCACACTCCCAAGGTCTACCAACTCAGGAGGATTAAAGGATTTCATAAGTGAAGTAAGTTATACTGGTCTTCTTGTCCAGCCTCTTCTACAGCCAGCAAATAACTTCGGTCCCTATAGCATACTATATCCTAGTTTCAGGAACAATTTCAACTGAGAAATTTCTTCTCCCTCTAGGTAAAAGCGTACAAAAATAAGGTGCCTCCTGGGGTCTACTGTGCTAGGGTTAGAGGGAAAAAAAATGTTTTATTTTTACTGCACTTATATTTCCTGTAAAGGAAGGGGCCTTTGTGAGATGTGCACATGTACACACACATAGAAATCACCATAGTGGATCTGATCTTACCAGAATCCTACCTCTGATCCTGAAGTGAACTAAAATAAATACTTAAATAACTCTTCCCAAGCTGTTTCCTAGCACTAAACTTGAGATATTTTTCTTTATCCATATAAATGACCAAGATTCAAGTGTATGAATTTTGCTAACGACACCCCATAGAACATTGATGTCAAGGCGAAGAGTATTTCTTTTCTAATGTTAAACATCCCCGTTTATAAATTACACCAGCGTTGCAATACAGAGGCTCCTCATCTACCTGTTTGCAACCATTCACTGCTTTATGTACTTTTATGTCACCTCTGAGTCTTCTTATTTCTAAGGTAATCAAGTTTTTCATTTCATATGAGAGCTTTTCTATGCCTTTATTCATTGTTGTCATTCTTTTCTGAAATATCCTCTAACCCCACAGAATCTTCTCTAAGATAAAGTCACCTGTCCTATACAGGTTACTCCAGGTGAAAATGCATTTATGAGTCACAAAACAACATGTCAACATTTATCTTTACTGTTCCCAATCACATTCCAATGACTCCTAATTCATCACATTCCTAATTAATATTTTTAGCCACAAATGCACATTGCCAATAAGCCTGCATTTTGATGTCCGTTTTCCCATCTTACTACTGTGAATGCAAAAATCCTGTAAGGCCTGGCTAGTAAACAAGAGACGTTTTTTGAGAGATTGCCAAGATTTCAACATTCCACTTCAAAACAAGGCTCTCAAATATTTCAAGGAAGAAACATGAGAGGAAGCGTGCACAAACCACACACAAAAGCTTGAATGCTCTCCCTAGGCTCTTCACGGTCTCCCAGTGACCGTGAAGCCACCAGTAGCTCAGCTGTAGAGGATCACAGCCTGAATCAAGCAAAGTCATCCAACTTCCTTTTTCTCTCTTCTCTGATAAAGACTAACAGATCATTGAGATGCCATTTTCTTTTTCAAGAACAGTTGTTTAGATCCTTCACAGACCTCCTACTATTTTATTATGTGGCATATAATGTTATTTCAACCCAAATATTTGGAACAAATGTTTTCTTTGTCTGTATACTCATGTGTATACATTAATATTGAATATAGGGAAGTTGATAACGCAGTAAGATTTGAGTTTAACCTTCATACAAAACACAATTTTAAGTGAAATAGTCAAAATGCCTTTTCTTAAAACAGTTTGTTCTGGATTATTAGAAATCAGTGACATTCTTAACATAAAGCCAATACCCTTTCCTATAATCTGATTGTATGTTAAGTGTTCACTGTGTAAGTTTTTCACATTACAGCTTTCTGTATTTTTCAATTTTTTGTTTCATTCCGTGAGGCAAAAGATGAAAGGAAAATGAACTCACAGCAAAAACTGAGCTCTAGTGAAGCAGTTGATTGTCTCCAGAGAGAGTTATTGAGAAAACTCTGCTAGCTTTCAATTGTTTCATGAAAACTAATTATTGCTAAATGACATTTTAAAATCTTCTGTGTATAATCATGGTGTATGCATTAGGTAACCTTCATTTAAGGCTGAAGGAACATGTGAAACAGCTTAGGAAAAAATACCGGCATGAATCTGTACTCATTTATTTTATCCTTTTTATGATTTACTGGAACATATTCTTCACCAAAGGCAGTTAGTAATATGAGTAGCAACTCAGTGGAGTGCTTACGAATACGTCTGAAGGCTGCAGTCTCCTAAAGAGATGTTCAGAGATCCAAAATGAGAGTACTTCAAACAACCTCGTGATGATTTAGATAAAAGAATGCATCTTTGTTTACTCTCTGATTTTCAAACCTTTTGGCACAGGAGTGCATTTACAGGCTTATGTATACGTATGTGTGTGAACACGTACCCACAAACACACGCGCAACCGCAAGTTAGAAACCCCCCCTCCTTTTCTTGCTTAATCATATCGTCCCAGGCATCATGCAAACGTTTGGCACCACAGCACAGCTGCCTCCCTACGTTATCTTTTCCATCCAGAAAGAAGCCCCGGTTCTGTGGATCCCTGAGCACAGTAAGCACAGAACCGGGATTACTATTCACGGCTAGTGCTTCTAAGACACGGCTGTGCAATATCATCTCTGAGACAAGAAACACGCTGCGCTTAGCGGTGCTAACGGGCAGGCAGCAGTCCTCCTAAACTCTTGGTAAATCTTTGCTAATGCTATCAGCCGGAGGTCTTGCCATACATGTCGCAAAATTCTGGTTTCCCGTCTCCCACTTTAAAAGTCTTATTTCCTCCTTCAAGAGAAAGTAAGCTACAGGCTTATGTAGAGTAGCAAATGTTGATGTACCAGGCACAGAATGAGTTTTAGGAGCACGAGTCATGCTGTTGGGATGTATCTCTGGACCTGCTTTTTAATAGCCACCTCTTCTATTATTTATCTTTCAAAGAAAAAATTCATCATTCGTGAAAACTTTACAAGAGCTTTAGCTTTCATCAGTCTTAAGAAGTCCAACACATCAGAAATGTTAAAGATAATTATAACAATTCTTATATCTTTTAAATTAACTGCTTTGTCTTTGCCAAAACTTGCTTTGTCAAACAGTCTTTGCTCAAAGACATTTCTTGTACTTTACAGAATTAAAATATGTTCAGATTTCTGAATTCCAAACAAGCAATCTAACTTGAAACTTCTATTTTTTCATAATCTGTCCCATGCAGAGATATATAATAGATAGCTGTATGCATACATTTTCCGTTAGATTAAAAGTATTTCTTTCTTATTTCTCCAGAATTGTAAGAAGCTGGAAAATTCACTTTATACCCAAATCTGCCACAAACAATGGCAGAGCCAAGAGCATGAGTTGATGAGATTTTCTATCGTTTAACTTTCTAACACATTATCACTGGGATATTTCCTGAAAAACACAGGAAAGCTCTCTGGAACTGTGCATCTCAGCTGGGTTTTTCTCCCTCCATTTTGCTTCATGAGAGCAAGACAATATAAAGAAGCTATATTCAAGGAGGCTGCTGAGTTATTGAATTGTCAGTTAACTTCCATAACACATAAGAATGTAAGGCTGAAGTACGTCCAGCATTGTATCATAATGACTGATTGATGAGTTCTTTAACAACAAAACTGTAGACATCAATACGCGGTTGGCCACAGAGATTCACAAAGAACAGACTTCTACAAAAAAACTGCTGCTGTGTTCTTCAATTCTTCTGTTATTGACTGATTTTAAAATGATGTCAAATAAAGGCTTAATTAGAAACAGAATATATAATCGGACACCTGTCCTAATCATCTCCATTTTCTTACAAATAACATATTAAAATGTGTAATTGCTGCTGATATCAGGATTTCTCTTCAGGCATTTTATTTAGTACTTATTCTGTCCACCATTTAGTTTTATTATTTACCTAAGTCTCCTTGGAAAGTTAGCTTCTTTTTTCTTCTTTTTCCAGCAAGACTCCTTCCCTTCCTGGTGTTTGTAATCCACTGCTTTCAATTACTCATTGTTACTGATGTTTTCTTAGTCACAGCTTTTTTTCAGTTCATGCCAAATTCATTTTATTTGTCTAAGTGGGATCATTACAATGGCCAGATGCTAAAATATCAACCCCCTCCATTAGGAACACCTACAAAATAATTTTTTATGTTGTAAATCACTATCCTGGCATAGTGAAATGCCAGTTTAGGGCTCAAAAGCGTACACGCACACACAAAAAAGATGCATGCAAATATATGTGGTGAGATGGTAACTGTACAATGGTAAGCAAGTATTTTAAAGATTTCATGGTATTTTTCCATCACAGATATACTTCTTCATCTATCCACAACGTTTCCAGAAAACAGATGCTGCATCTAGAAGAGACCTATGAAGCAAGACACCAGGAAGAGGGGAGCAGTTGTCTGAAGCTGGCTGTTACGGAGGTGCCACGTGTCAGGGGAGGCACTGGAAAGAGGAATCTCAGCACGGAGGGGCTGAGGTTGGCCTCCGTGGCCACGCGGTTGGGATAGGAGGGAGCAATGTGCGAAAGAGACCGGCAACGAACAGGGCGATTAAGATCTGCGTGAGGGAGGCTTCACTTGAGAATCCTAAACTCGCTGTGCTGAAGGAGGAGCCCCACCGTGGGCTTCAGTGTTTTTATCTGTGGAGTGAGGGGGAAAGGGCCAGGCAACTTTTCTTGGCACCTTCATTGCATATGAAATGGAGGAGGGAGAGCTTGATTGCCAGAGACATGGAGAGGCAATTAACAACAGAAGGAGAGAGCAACATGCACGCACATACACCTCATGTTCTTCCCTCGACTGTTTTAGCGCTGCACTTTTCTAATGCCATTTGCCAAAATATCAAATGAAGAATTTGGGGAGTAAAAACATGCTTTTCACCTTTATATTGTACCACAGAAGTAAAATCTTACTTTTCAGAAAATGACCACTTCTTTATTTATTTCTATCTTTCTGTGGTGAAATGACACCTCCCACACATACACACATACAGTCTCCTGCTATTTAGATATAGCATGCCCTAGAATGTTAATTAATACTGTAAAACTGGTTTGCCTCCCTGAGCAACTGAAAAGCATCTTAAGCTGTGATCCATTTTTTTTACTTTCTTGTTTTTACTTTTAAGCATGTGTCTCTACATTTGTGGCTAACTTAAGCTTGCGACTCTATTACATGATCCTTCCAGTTCCAGTTAAACTCCTAGTTGATGGAGGTGGCCCTCAACGCATGACACGCAGGAAAAATAAGTGGAGAGATCACAGTGAATGGCAGTAGTAGCATACAACTGCAGCATTTAATTTTCTGCTTACCTACTAAGAATATCCACATATTTTGACTTCCCACTATGGCCTCTTCATTTCCCATTTTTTTTTTTTTTTTTATTTACTGATTACTACTACACACCATATTGTAGCACAATGACAACAAAAACCTGCACCTGCTACATGAATTATGTATGCTGTTTTCAAAACCCCAAAGAAAAAGACAGAAGCAGCAAACGATGTGCCTTGAATGGTGATCTGAAGGTTACTTGATGTAGCTTACCAGTCTTGCCAAGAGAAGTAAGCCCCAAGGGGAAGGACTATTGATACCAGTGGACAGGAAGACTTAGAGATGCTCTGGGACAGAACAACAGCCTCCCTGAATGCTGTTCCAGCAGAAAAGAGGAGGAAAAAAAAGCCTGCTACACATTAATTACACTGCCAAGTGACAGAGGGTGTCTAAGTAAGTTACAGATTACCTGAATTGTGACAAAATAAGGGGTGAAAGGTGGTTTCACATAAGTTCTGGATCTAAAACGGCCCCATGCATTGCAGAACACCATTGACTGCCTAAGCACAATCTGCAATTTCGAAGGAAGCCCTACAGAAACTCAGTGATAGATCCTAATTGCTCGCTATGTCTCACACTACTAGGGAAGCCAAAGCTGGTTTGTATATAGGCTCAGTTTTCCAGTGGAGTCCCTAAGTACTGCAATGCAGAAGTCTAATCTGGGGCTGACTGAAAAGAGCTGGTCAACTCAAAAGGAGCGGGAAGGAGCCAAATTTTGAGTTCTGCTGTTGACAGCAATCGCTAGAGCTGTGAAGTCAGAGAAATGAGAGATCCTAGAGTACCCTGAGGTTATGGTAAAGACCCATTGCTAAAGGACAGTTTTTGAAGATCTCTAACAGAAAATCCAAATACTATTACATCTTTTGCATTATGCGATTCCCACTGTTAAACAGCACTGCTTCCATCACATATGGAGACTCCCATAGAAGGGGTGAAAGATCATATTCAAACTAGGCTTGCTTATGAAAGCATATAATCCCCTGATGAGAAATGCTGGATCCTGTTACGATGTTGAACAATTCAGGTTAGCTAAAACTACGTCTTATTGTCTAAATTGTTCAGAGATTTAACTATAACAGAAAAGTAACTGTGGTTTGTTTGTTTGTTTGTTTTTTACTTTACTAATCTTAATATCATTAAGATACAAAAGAAATCAAGAAGGTTCAGTGTATCTTGTAAACTGGTCACTTCTAGTCCTTTGCATGCATTCTTCCTTAGTCCCAAGGGTAAATGTGTACTACAGAGTTCAAGGAGCATCTGGACGACCTCTTAGTCATATGGTTTAGTTTTAGGTAGTCCTGCAAGGAGTGGGGAGTTGGACTCAATGATCCTTATGGGTCCCTTCCAACTCGAGATATTCTATGAGTCTGTGATTCTACGATTAGAGTGAACTCTTAAAACATAATTAAAATGCAACCATATTAATGAACAATTGTACTGTGGGCTACACTAGACCATCAGAGAGCACATCAGATACCTAAACCTTCTACACTATTAGGTCTTTTGCAAAGATACAGTTTCTCAGAAGAGGTGCTAACTGAAAATAAAACAATAAAAAAAAAATACTGTTTTTATATATTCCTTGTGAGACCCTTTTTTCTCTTAAGTGTTTTCAGTTGTGAACAAATTTGATTGTAAAACCCTGGCTCTGCTTTTCTTTGACTTGGCTTCTCAAACATTCTTCATATGACCAGAGACGGCTCTCTGTATCATGAGAAAAGACAGTTACCAGGGAGAAAAACAACACCTAGAGGAAGCTTTGGCTTACCAATGATACTCATACAGTGCCTGCTGTTTCTTGTTGCTTTGTTTATTTTTCCCTGTTATCACTAGACCCAGTGGCAGAAAATACTCAGGTGATCCTGACTGGGAATTAAAACAAACTTCTATCTCACTTGCACGACAATATTACTCAAGGCTCTTTCACTGAAAGGGATAGGCCATTATTACTCCTGGCATATCAGCCCCTGCTTTGCTTGTCTCCCTAGATCACAAACAAAATTGTAATGCTCCTAGCCTTTTTATTAAGTTCTGACACATTCCCACAAAAGAAATTAGAGCTGTGTAAAAGGAAGAGAGGATTCAGAAGCTGCAGCAAAAATGCAGAATAACTTTGCTGTTTTATATTGTAGTTGGATTAGTTTCCTTGAAAAACCAAAAACTTTAGATTAGTCAATAAATTCAGTAATAATTACTTAATAAAAATTACTCAATAAATTGAGTAATCTGGACACATCTGGTTATAAGAACCCAACATTATGAGTACCAATATGCTTCTTGTTGTTTAATAAAAGTAGAAGGCCCTTCCTAGTTCAAAGGAGCTAAACAAGATTTTGAGTTTAGGCTGGGAGGAAAGTTTAAGCACTTAATAAATTTATTAATCTTTTCTGCTGTACTCCAGCCAGTAACAAACCATTCAAAGACTGTCTCCTTAACTCTGACTTGACGCAGGAGGTAAGGGAGAATGTCCACTTCTGCACATCTGCTCCTTTTTATGCTTTTATTTGATGTTGTGAGATTTTCTTTCCCCTCGTGTACCTCGTGTTCTTTTGTGTTACCCCACAAATTGAACTCCAAAATCACATCAACAAACCCACTCACTAGATAAACTACTTTGCTATTTCTAATCATTAGCACCAGCTGCTCTGCACATCCAAGTGACTACGCACAAGTACATGATGTTTGCCCAAAGTGCAGTTCAGGGAAGGAGAAAGTCAGGGAAAGACAGACACAGAGGTATCAGTCACAGCTCGCAATGCAGCACGATTATGAAATTTTCTCATGGACAGCAAGACTACTTGTAATTAAAACAGTTTATTACAAAACAGCCTATAGCAGAGATGGAGCAGGTTCTAGTATTCATACTCAGAACAAAGGGTAAATTTGGACTACTTTTTTCTTTTCCAAATATAACAGTGTATTTCATTTAGGAAAATTATTTTGAGTGATGCTGAGAGGAAGCACATATTAAAAACTCTTCATGAAGAGTCACAATTAGCAAAACCCAATAAACAAGGCAAATCGCGGTCATTCTTATGAGGAAAGAAACTTGATCTTAAGGAAAAGTTTTCTGCAATTACAGATAAGTCTGCATATGCAGTGATGACAAACGTGATAAACTACAGAGAAGTCTGATAAATAGTATGCTCAACTCCACCTTATTGATTACGTCACTCTCAAGGCTACTCCTACCCCTCTGCTTTTTTGAGCAGCTTCAATTGGCTTGTGCAACTTCAATCTACTACTTTTATGAGAATGCCTGAGCAAAGAGGTTTTAATCACATGGTCACATACCATTGCTTTGCAGATCCCTTGCACCATACAACACACTGGATGGATGGTACTCACTTTATGAGAAGCTGTTCAGTGTTTTGTTTCTCATCAGTGTTAATGGTTCGGCTTTGTAATTTACTTCTTGCTCTGAATATAACAATTTTCTTACAGACTTTTCTTTGGCACATGCCACTATAGCATTCAAGCAGTTTTGGAAATACTGATTTTTCTTTTCAAAAGTCCGTGGGATTAAAAGGTGGTACTAACTCCATTTTAAATTACAGGAATTGAGGCTCAGATTTAAAAAAAAAAAAAAGAGGCTAAAGAAGCATTCAGCTTGCTTAGAGAGTTTAAGTGTACTTAGCATTCAATGCCATCTTTTATGTCCAAAGCACATATCCCACTGATTTCATTTGATGTTCTGAGTCCTCAAATACTCATAGAGATGAGATCCTCGGGTTTCTGTTAAAATGAAGACCTTTCACTCCCAACTGAAAGACTGGTTCCAGTGAGGTGCTGCTGCAGTTGAATTTGAAAGTCTTTCTGATGTTACTGCCTCTCAACTCCCAGTTACTGCAGCTTACATGGAAGTTACTATGCCTTCAGCTGAGGAGTAGGTGACCACATCAGCAGTATGGCTCCTGTTCAGTGTAGTGTGGAAGAGACTCATTGGATCCATTACAGAAGCAACCAGTGAAACAGTACTGTAGCTTTCACGTGGTCAGTGACAGAATCTCAGTTAAGGGGACAACATTTTCTGTTTTAAGGCAACAGTTTGTGGAGCTATTCAAATGGGACTTGTAAAAGCTTCTCTACCTTTGTCTTGTTTTAATCAATATTGCATCAGAACAACATGGCAGAAGCAAGAAAAAAAAGCCTTCAGGAAAGCATGTCACTGTAATAATTTTCTTTCTCCATTTTCAGCTCCTCTATATAATCCCTAATATCTGCAACAGATGAGGCAGGGAAGCTGTAGATAAACAGCATCCTTTGCTGCACAGTGTGTATTTGTCACTGTATCAGATCTATTCTTTGCAATGAAAGAAGCATGAGTCCAGAGGGAAAAATTTGATCATGCAATTCAAGTCTATTTTGCAAAGAGTAAATTATTTATGTGCAGAGCAGGGAGGGGCTAATTAAAGTGACACAGGCAAAACTAACCCTGTCATTTCCTAGTGGAGATATCGTAGGTTAGTGTTGTTCAGGTGCAACAACACTAAAAGGGAATTAAACACATACTTTGCTGGGGTGGAGGGAACTTCACAGAAGTTTCTAAAAGCAAAGCTTGCATTCAAGGTCCTTGAAGAACCACTTCAGGTTCTGGAAATAGTGCATTTGCATGGATTCAAGTGTGATGCTTTGTGGAAAGCTCCTGATTGTGACCTTGACTTGCTTCTCGTCCAGCTGGACTCCTTGTCCCATGATCATTCTCCCTGCATTGCTAATCACAGTCTCCAAACCTAAGACTTATCACAGATCCATTCCTCTTCCTTAGTCTTCTAATCTTCATCAAATCCCAAGTGTAGTGAGCTTATCCTGACACCCCTTAGAGTACACAGACCAGTGCCATTTGTATAGTTATTCTTGGTCTTCTCCCTTTCTCTCCAGATCTCTTTTTCAGCTTTTGCTGAAGCCTGATTTCTAATCACCCAGACTGTACCCCTGCCGGCTCCCCTTCTGTCATTGCTAGTGATCCAGAGAGTCCCACTCAGCTCCCGTAACACCTTTTTGAGTGGGATGGGGACTGAGACCCACCTTCCTCATCATTGGAAATATACCTGGACGACAGAGCTCTAGTTAGGATAGAGGACTGTATACACCAAACTCAATTTTTCTGAGCCAAAAACAGAATCAAAATGGCTTTTTCTTTGTTAGAGGGGTCAAAGCAAATTGGTCAAAAAAAGTACCAACAGAAGTAAACACAGCTGTTCGGTTGTCAGTGACTTGACTGATCAACCATTTCAAGTAACTGAAGACCAACGGAAAATCTGTGCAGATAATTAAACATGTTATAGGCAGCAACACATGCTAAAGAACTGATAAAACACAGATATCATGTTCTTGAGAAAGCCATGACTTGTAAAAGACCCTCATGAGAAATGTGGCATATATGACCTGTGTATGTCAGATAGTTTCAGATATTAACAGTGTGAGCCAAAACCTTTATGCAGCATATTATGACTCAAAGACTGAGAGGGGCAGAAAATCAATAGTCCATTGGTATTTCCTTAACAGATCCTCAGCAGGGCCAAGACTGGCTGCTTTAACTCACTGTATAGCTGCAGCCTCGTATAGTTAAATTATTTAGAGGATTTAGTTTACAAAATGTTGTGAAAACATGAGGAAAATCAGCTACTAGAATGAAAATAAATCTCTACTGCATGTTCCTGAGCAGTAGTTAAAAAATTTGTAATTTTAGTCGATGCTCATGGGAAGAGCAAAAATGCACATCTCCAAAACAACGGCTATTTTCAAAGATCTGATTCAGGTCTTTGGGGAAATGGGGCTTTTCAGGAAAGTCTGTCAGAGTGGTTCTTCTGTTTGCTTGGTTTTAGGAAGGGAAAAACAGCCAGCATTTTGCCTAGCTTTGTTCTTAGAAACAGACGGATGGCACTGGATGAAATTTCAATGAAATTTAGCCCAAAGCATACACTGTGAAAGGTTTCTATACAGAGAATGGCAGAGGATTAGGCAGATCTATTAATAACTGAAATAAGAGAGGGTTTTATTTAGGTGTTGGGTTTTTTTTAAAGAGTAGCGTCTAGCTGTGCTACCTGCTTCACCTACAGTGGTACCTGAGTGGATGACAGTGGCCACGCATCAACTTTCAGGGTTGTCTTCCTCATGGTACAAGTAATATAGTTTCTGAAGAACTGCTGTGATAGTTTTAGGCTGGTATTCTGAGGGCTGTACTAGAGAAAGTGTTGCAGATGTCAGAAGTTTGATTTCTGCTTTCTTTTTCTGTTAGTCATCATAGAATAGTTTGGGTTGGAAGGGACCTTTAAAGGTTATGTAGTCCAACCCCACCTTGCAATGAGCAGGGACATCTTCAACTAGATTGGGTTGCTCAGAGCCCCATCCAACCTGACCTTGAATGTTTCCAAGGATGGGGCATCTACCACCTCTCTCAGCAACCCGTTCCAGTGTTTCACCACCCTCATTGTAAAAAATTTCTTCCTTATTTCCAGTCTGAATCTACCCTCTTTTAGTTTAAAACCATTACCCCTTGTCCTGTCACAGCAGGCCCTGCTAAAAAGCTTGTCCCCATCTTTCTTATAAGCCCCCTTTAACTACTGAAAGGCCACAATAAGGTCAGCCCGCAGCCTTCTCTTCTCCAGGCTGAACAACCCCAGCTTTCAGCCTTTCCTCACAGCAGAGGTGCTCCATCCCTCTGATCATTTTTGTGGCCCTCGTCTGGACCTGCTCCAACAGGTCCATGTCATTCCTGTGCTGAGGACCCCAGAGCTGGACGCAGTACTGCAGGTGGGGTCTCACCAGAGCTGAGTAGAGGGGCAGAATCACCTCCCTCGACCTGCTGGCCATGCTTCTTTTGATGCAGCCCAGGATACAATTGGCTTTCTGGGCTACAAGCGCACATTGCCAGCTCATGTCCAGTTTTTCATCCACCAGTACCCCCAACTCCTTCTCCACAGGGCTGCTCTCAATCCCTTCCATCCTCAGCTGGTACTGATACCAGCGGTTGCCCCGACCCAGGAGGACCTTGCACTTGGCCTTGTTGAACCTCATCTTAGCAGAATAAAGAAACATCAGCAGCCTTTTTGCTACATGGTCACGTGTTCCTCCTTCCTCCCCAAGCTGGAAGGTGATGCTGCTCGTCACTGCTTCAGGGCAGCATGCTTGGTTTTCTCCCCAAAATAGTCACGGAGCTACATTTTCCCCTGCAGCTTTGCGACTGAAGTGAAGAAATGGGATCTAGCTCATTTGAGAATTTAGCCTGAACGTCAAATACTTTTGGAAATTTGGCTAACAGTGTATTAGCACCGTAATATGTCAGCACCAGATATTTATAGTGCTCTTAAATCTCTTATTTTTGTTCCTGTTTGAAGTAATGATAGTAAAGCATGAAAGATCTGACCATTACATATTAATGAATAACAACTGTAAAATAACTGCAAAGACCCATCAGGAACTCCATTTAACTTCAGAAGCTGTAACGATACTGGGTTAGCACTTTACCTTGAATGGTGCAGTGAGAGCAGAAAACCTTCCTAACAAGTTACCTAGGGTCAGCCTTAATGGTACCATAAAATTTCTCCATCATGAAGCAATTTTCGCTTCGTGAGAGCTATGCAAGTTTGCCGTAAGTGCTTTTATACATTTGGGTATCTAATGAAAATAAATTAGCAAGAAGTACACATTTGCCCAAACGTAATACAAAGTCTTAAATTACTTACTAGTCTGATAAAACCATCTTATTTCAAAGAAACATTTTAGAATAGAGGAATGAATAAATATAAAGCACCAGAATATCCACTTGTATATACTCTGCAAATATATATTTATATGTATAGATTATATGTATGTTCCCTTGATAAGTTTGAACTGACTTTTGCATTTCAAGCTGGATTTAACTATATTGCTGTGTATGAAGAACACTGCTCAGGCTCCTAATATTGATGCACTTACACTTTCAGAACATAATCAATATTTCCCTGTGTTTACAAGTAAATTTGTTAATTAGTTTCTAAATTAAAATATAATTTGATATGGATCCTTCAGTAGATTTAGCATCTCACAATCGCCTGTTGCCTTATCCCAAGCGATTTTGATAACATAACGATGAATAGACTTTGTATTTCCTATATAATAAACACTCAGATGCCTTCTGTTGTATCTACCTGGCTACAATGAAATGGACATTTTCTTTCCATTACTCTCCATTTCTAAAGGTTTATTTTTCAATATGGAACTACTAAAAATCAGACTAACAATAATCACAGTCTCTCTAGATTGACACAGAAAGCAGTGGTCATTTTGTAATGGGTATCTTAAGAGAGGATAATGATTGCATGTCAGCTAAGGACAGTGATTAAAAACAATGGCAGAAAGATACTGTTATGAAAACAGGAGCTTCTCTCAAGCTTCTGGAGGGAAAAAAAAAAAGCATCAGCCTCTGCAGAGACAGATATTCAGCTACATGTGAAAAAAAGATTATTATATATTTTATTGTTAATTCTTAATGTTTGTCAAGAAAATAAAACTACTGGTGACAGGATTTAGCGTAGAAATTAGGTACAAAGATACCATGCACTGTACTGCAGTCCAGTGTCCATGAATACAGGAGTCTTTAATTTCTTACCTATCTCCCTTTCAGCACATCCTTAAATGAACATGTCTTTAATCAAATGCACAGATGGTGCAATGAGGTTGTGACTATACTTCTGCTTTGATACAATTGCTGACAGTCACAATTTAAAAACTAACTACTGCATCAAGTGATCCTAAAACCTGTAAAAGCTCTTTTTCTCTCTAGAACAGTAGCCTGTGCTAGTTGCACAAAGAAAAGATCTCAGTAGGAAGAGTGGTAGGCTTTCACTTTTGAAAAAATACAGTGAAGACCAGATTAAATGATCCCTCTGTCAGTCGTCCCTGTAAACAAATGGACATTAAGAAGTTCATTACACCTTACTGGCTGAACGCTGAAGAGATGAGAATGCCATATGCTGTAAAAGGCAATGGGCACCTTCTCATTCCCATGGGCAGGTAGCTTTTATTTCTAGTCACCAAGACAGAGGTATTTCATTCACCATATTTCTTACTGAAGAAATTTTCTCACTTTAATTTCCATAAAGCTGGGACACTGAGATGTAGCAAAAGCAGGCATTACTGTTATTATTTTAGAAATTTATGGTGAAAGAGATCTTTGTATTTACACAAAGAATGCTGGAGATACTAACAAGGTCAAACCTGAGGGATTTTCTAGATGTTTGACTAATAGCTCTGTTTCTTTCTTTTTTAAAAAAGTTAAGAGAAATTAAATGTTAAATTCGTCCTTTTCTCCCTCCTCTGAAAATAAAATTAATAAATTAAACAGCAATTCCCATCACTCATAATTCAGAAAAGGAAGGTTAAGAGGAACAGAAGTAGAATTACAAGCTTACATGAGCAGTTAGGACTCATGGGCTTTCCAGCTGACATATAATCCACCTAAATACCCCCAAACACTAAACAGATCTGTTCAAGCTTTGGAGGAGTCAGACTTGAGCTGAGAGCTCACAACATTTAAGCCACAAAGCCACCTCTAGGACCACAGGTCCACTTGACTCTCTCCAGCACGCTGCAAATTCCATCAAATGAAGTTTCCAACTAGAATTTCTGAGGTTGGATTCGGATAATTCAGAGAGGCCAAGTTCACCATTCTGTGGATGCTCTTTGTAGTTCTAATCCCTCCAAGCCAATCTGAGCTCATTTTCAATTTCATGGGTCCAATTGGCTCATGCAGCTGAGCTTTAGGAAAGTCTGTGAAGTTGAAAATTGCCATTCTGCTGAATGCCTGCAAGTATAATGATATATGTATATTTCTCTCTTTCTGCAGAAAGACGTTACTCACACATATTTTTTGCATATCAGCCAACCTGTAAACCATAAACAATGAATTTTTTGTGCCAAGAAATTTATGCTACTGTTTTTTTTAAAAAAATATATATTTTATATTTAGATATAGCTCCAGCACTTACGCTCCACAATAAATAGAAGCCAACATTCAGTAAGCATAAAATCAAATATGAGGCTGAAAAGAAAACAATACAATTAGCTTTTTATTGCTTATTCATAGTCCTCTATCCCTCAGTTATTACATTGGTAATTCTTCCTTATCAGCTGATAAGTCTCCAAAGAAAAGTTGAACATTTTTTTTTATTCATATAAAAGTCCACTGCCTAGCAATGATATTTCCCTCTGCTTAACATTTAGAGAGCGCTATAAATATTCTGTTATATATGACGTTAACAAGTTTAAAAAGTTTTCTTTTAAAACTGAAGGCCAATTTTATCTTTCACTGTACTTTTGAGACCAATTTGATCATGCGATTGTGTTGCGGGCACGCTACCTAGCGTCATTCCCTTTCTTCCCTCCGCTCCCCACAGAACTGACAAGTTCCTCCCCATCCCTAGGAAAGAGCTCTCAAACTTTTATGGTCCTACAAGTTTCATAGACAAGGGCAAGTAGGTAGAGCTCAAGCCGCTGCTCACATTGAGGAAAACACAGGTAAAAGCCAGCTGTTGTCTGTTCTTTCAGGTCGTGGCCAAGCAGCAAATGCAATGCTCCCAGCTAGCCCCAAGCACCTCTCTTCCTTACCTGCTGGGAGCACCAGAGAGGACAGAGAGAGCACTTTGGGGATGAAGCAAGCAGACAGAGGGTAAAAGAAGATACCCAGAGCAAAGCCATTCTGCTCTTCAGGGACTAATGAATTTGCTGCAATATCAAACACTTTGGGCTAAATCTTTCTATTTCTGAGTTAACACAGGTGCTGCTAGAAAGCATAGAGTACTTTTAAATTTAAAAAAAAAAAAAAAGAAATTAGTTCATATTTTGCAAGGGCGGGATGTGCTATAGTCTAACCCCAATCTCTTCTCGGGAGGGAGCCGACAGTACTGGCCCCATGCACTTCTGCCTTTCCACCGTGCTGTTCCACCATGTCTGCAGACACCCATCACAGGTCTCAGCCCTGGGTCTAGACCTAATGGACATCTGTCAAGTACAGCCCATACCCCTCATGCCCTTTCTCTGCATGGATCCTCTAGACTGCAGCAGACACGTCCTAGATGTTTTCTGCACCTCTTCTTGCTCACATCCAGTCTCCAGAAACTGCCAGGGTGCAGAATTAACCTGGTTTCCCAGGCTAATCTTCCCACAATGACATGTCAGACAACTATGGCCTAACACAGGCCTAACAACGAGTCCTTCAGTCACATCGCAGTCTCAAAGCAACCAGACAGTTACAGATATCTGAAAAATATGCAGTCTGTCTTCAAGTACACATTGGTCTTACTTCGGTGCCTCCTCCTGCCTTGTGATAGCCCAGGCAAGCCTATGCTAGTTGGATCCAGCAATCACAGTCTCAGCCTAGTCTCCAAACTACCAGTTCTTGACACAACCCTTTCCACAAGCCTGCTAGGATTACTTTATTATTTACGAATATGACATTCCTATTTTTAATTTTCAAATTAGTTTGCCTGCAGACAGGCAATAGACATTTCAGCGCTAGCAATTTGGATGCTATCTACATGTTTACTGAGGAGCAACTTCTCCTGAGACATATTCTTCCTTCCTTTTTGTTCTTCTTGACAGCTCCCAAATTAAGCTAAATATTCTGGGAACCAGGTCAACATAGAATTCATGAACTAGGATACAACAACTCCAATCTGGTCAAAAAACAGGAGCTTAAAACTTAGTTGCAACTGAATGTTTTTAAAAATCAGTCTTATTACAAGCAAGGCAAAAAGTGCACACTATTTTTAAAAAAGGAAATAAAAGCCAGCTAACAAAGACAACACATAGAAGTTAATTCATTTTAATATTCTTCCTGAATTTCAGAGAAGAGACTCCTTTCCAAATTAGTTCAAAACAGGAGAGAAGGCTAATGCTGTATAATTATATTTCTAATACTTTTAGTGGACCTTTATGACTTAGGTTATTATAATTGTTTTTGAAAAAGAGCCTTTTCACTCTGACAGCCAAGTTGTTGAAACTTGAAGGGAAGCCGTTAACTTTGACATCAGCTTCTTATCATAGGGATATTTCTCATATCACCATGTCAATATTATTATTTTATACAAAAAACAAGTGGAAGAAGGTGTTATGAGAGAAGAATCTGAGTTCAAATATTATAAGAGTAAATTCTAGTAGCTGTAAAAAGTTTGAATAAAGGAATGCTAAGGGCAATCTTCCATGTTCTGATAGGAAAATCAAACTTCCTAAGAGACAAGTACAACTTCTTTATAGTCATCATCTATAAAGGTCCTAGTCCCAAAATCCAGTGGACTATTGTGCATTTTCAAGATTATACCCAGTTTTCAGGTGTCCTGAGCAGACCAGGTCAACAGTCAGACTCTTTGGTTGATAAAATAATTCTCAATATCTTCATTTCAGTCTGCTTAAGAGAAAGAGTTTTATATTAAGAGAAAATTCTGGAAAATAGGAGCTTGTAAAATTTTCATTTTTGAAATTCTGAATTTTTTAGTAGTTCCCACAGTTTTGTTCAGAAATGGATTCTAATTATTTCTGTGTTGTACTATTACATTGTGAGATGATGACCGAAATTCTCCTATTTTTATATCCTTAAAGCCAGCCACTACTTAGTGCTAATCATAATAGTTTATATTCTTTTTCTGTTTCAAAGTGTTTTCTGTCTGTATAGTAATGAAGCATATTAATATAAGACAAGACAACCATCTCGGAACTGCAGAGTAAATGCCTGAAATCCTTAAAGACGACTTTACCATGCTATCAGGCTTGGCCACATCAGTAATAAAAATAGTGTCACAATATAATGAAAAATAAAAATATTATCATAGAATTGTAGAATCGTTAAGGTTGGAAAAGACCTTTAAGATCATCAAGTCCAACCGTTAACCTAGCACTGCCAAGTCCAGCACTAAACCATGTCCCTAAGCTCCACATCTACATGTCTTTTAAATACCTCCAGGAATTTATTATCAAATTGTGTTTGAAATAACAGTATTATGATACATTAATAGCACTAAGATATGAAAATATCAACAACTGTTAACCTTTTCAAATGCTGTTAAGTGTTTGGCTGGATTGAGTTCACTAAAAATCAAAATATTGTGGTATTAATCTACAAATTGCCATAGCAGCTGTTGCCCCTGTCTTTTCAAGAGATGGTAGACAGTGATTCATTTATCCTGGATTTACTGTCCACACCTCAGTCATTGTCCCATGAGAGCCCCAAGTTTGCTGCTTGTAAGGAGAGATGTTAGGGATGATACGTTGCAAAATTGGTATGGGCAAACCTGCCTGTACAGTGCAGTTGGTAGGAGCAGAGCAGGCACTCAGCTCCATGCTGGTGACTGCCAGGGACTTGATTGTACAGCCAGGCAACAGCCAAACTCATCAAACGGTGACAGTACCACTGGAGATTCCTGTATTTTGCTGGACTGCTGCTTGGCGCTTCTTTCAGTGTGGTTTGAGAAATGTTTTTCCTCTGTGACAAGTCCTCTCATTGCGAGGCGGAGGCAGGCTGCTCTCTCCTAATTCTCTGCTAGTGGTGGGAGGTTGAGGCGCTCTCCTCGTAAACCACCTAGTAACAGTAATTCGTTAACAGCTGACCAGATCTCCTCTTCCTGTGCTCCACCTCTAAAACACAAACTCTCTTGATGGATTTTATTATGTGCTGTAAACTTGCCCAATTTTCATTTTCCCCCTGTGTTCAGTGTTCTGCAGCATTTCACCTTTCCAGGGGAGGGGAGAAAGGGGAGCACAGTATAATGTGGTTTGATTTAAATTATTACCCTGGTGCACGGTTTCTTTGAGATGCTATTTTCCCTGCCTGTTCTAACTGCTGAGTACAATCGCTACAGCTCAATTATTAAAGAGATTCTAAAAATAGTGCCATGCAAAGCTGTCTACAAAGAAAAATCGTTCAAACACAGCAAGAGATATAGCCCGGACAGTGAATTTTCACCGTTACTAGCTTCTTAATTCTTTTTTTTTTTTTCCTTCTTTCTATCTGTTGCTCTCTTCCCTCTACCTTTCCATTCTTCCCTTCAGCAATAATAAGTAAGAGGGACCTCCAGGACCTGCTCTCCACTACCCTAGAAATCTGCGTTAGCTTATACACACATTGACGCAATAAAGCATTTCCTTTTTAGTAAATGCCAACATTCACTAAGTCTCATTTCAAGAGAATCATGAACCTGCGTGCACAGGAGTATAGCTGAAATAAAATAAATAAATGCAAGTGCTAGTATTTCTAGCTGTGAGTCTTTTCATGCACTCTTCAGCGAAGCTCAAAACAAGGGCATGGTTAACCATCTGGAAGCCTCAGAACTAACGTTTCCCTGCCAGGGATTTTCACAAGGCTGTGATTCACTTGATGATTCCTATTTGGGAAAGCATTTAAGGCTATAGCTAAATCTCTAATTAAGCACCGGTAAGCACTCCCCTCAAGGAAGGTCCCTCTTATTTTGAATCACTAGGTAGGAGGGGAGGTAGGAGGGAAGGTGACTAGGATATCTAAGAAGGTTCAGCTTATAGTCAATGTGGGCATCCTAAATCCTGGCTACTCTTTCAAAAGATATCTTTAAGGGTAAATAAGGAAATTAAGGCTGATACAAAATAGTGATATGCTAACCTCTTTTTTGTTTTAAAGGTCTCCCAAATGATTTCAAAACAAACAATAGTAATTACAGATGTAGAGTTGTGGGAGGGAGGAAAGGCAGAAGAGGAGGGAGAGACAGGAGAAAAAAGCTAAAGGCTTTTTGGCCCCCACTGTGAAGCCTGGATGGATACACAGTGTGTGTACGTGTGCCTCTCACTCCAAGGCAGAGGCCACATCGCTGTTTCTGCCAGTCCCAGCAGGAGCCTTTTAAGCAGGAGACTGGTGGGAATCACACCAGTTTCACCTGGCTAGAGGCATCTCTGGTTGGAAAGAAAATATCTTCCTCCCCCTTCCCATCTATATCAATTCCACATCCCATTAACATTCAGACTAAATCTGCAGCTACAACCTCTCCATCAGGCTACACTTTGCAGGAACAGCTCTACCACCAAAGCTGTGAGGACTGCAAAAGTATCAAGGGACTTAGCCTGAAAATTAAAATCTGGGGGCTATCAGCTTAGAGGCTGCACGGTGCGTGCAGGACATAACAGCAAGGAATGAATATAAATCTTGTCATACTGACAGCTCTGAACCATTTTACTCTGCTTTTCACAGTGAGCTTAGGTGGCCATACACCTCTTTCACATGCCCTGTCATACAGAAGAAGGGTGTTAACTGCTAATGCCAACAGTGTGAAGCAGTTCAGGAATTTTTCTGCCAGCTTCTGCAGCAAAGCAACCTATTTAAGAAGCATACGATCCTCAAGACTGTGTCTCCTGCTGTCTCTAAAGTACATACCAACAAATGAATCACCATGCACATCTTGTAGGAAATTAATGTCCGTGGTCATTTGGAGCTAGGCACTAGCAATTGAATACCTACGTCTCCAAAGCAGAATACAGAAAAATATAGGGTCTCTGAAAGTTGCTCAGGTATCATCACTGGGTCCTTACCAGGCTTTAATACCAATTTCAGCTATCCAGCCTAATATAAAACCACATGAAGAACAACCATTTACCAGAACAAAATATATTTCACATTCAAACTGATCATTTGGGATATACGGTTGCCATTGTGAAGAATATCTGAGTTCACCAGTGTTACAAAACTACATTTTAGATGATTTTTTTTTACCAGAAAATAAATAAAAAGAACAACAGAATAATATTTTTTCTGTGGTCAATTACACATGAGATATTTTGATCAAACTAATAATTGCACAATGCCGTCTAAACACTCAGTTAACAGAAATGACCACTTACATGAGAAGAAATTGGATAGTAAACTAAATTTCTATATAGCCTATATGCTTTAAGTTCAGCAGGTGACTTACACCATAGAAGAAGCAAAGCATTGAACCTTAAAGAACAAGAACTGAAATTTACTTCCTCTCAAGAGTATCCAAAGTACCTTGTAGAACACTGCCACAACCACCAATACGGCATGAACAGAGCCTCCCCGTCAGGTTGACTGTTTCTTAAAACATGATAAAAATATTTCACTCAATTCTTCCACCGTGAAGTGGAAAAAATATGCAAAAGAGCATTACAAGTAACTGAAAATACAACATCCGTGAAGTACTGCTGATTAGTAAAAATAATAAAAATCAGATATAAAATACAGCATCCCTTTGTTAATTACAGATTGCTCTCTTTAATTAAAACACCATAACTAATTATTGGCACTTCCTTTAAAAAGGCAGAGTTTGCCAGAGGCACTATAGATACTAATAATTCCTTTCTATTGAGGCTTTCATCCATGCAATCCATACGCAAATGGAAACAAGCGTTAGGAGCACCATTTGGTACCTGCTGAAAGCAGAGTGAAGGAGCCGATTTGACCAAGGCTGCAAGGAGAGCCGGTGGCAGAGCAGGGAGCGGGCACAGGCAGGCAGCGCGGGCAGGGATGGACGGCTGCTAGTCAGCTGCTAATGCCGAGAGCCACGAGACATTTATGCTGCTTGTCGCACTGATACACACAGAGCAAAACACATTTTCGGCCTGAATGGCTTCAATGAGATCAGGGAAAAGGAAAATGCTCAACATGTCTCCACAAAGAGGGAGCGCGGTGAGTAGCGCGGTGTGCCACAGCCACCGTGGGTAGCTCCAGCACTTGCTGCCAGCCTCCTTGGAGACGCGCTGAGGCTCCCTTACATTTCAAAGGTGCGGGGCAGGCAGCAGGAGAATTGGGTTCACGACATTTCCCCTGTATTTACATAGCTAATACATTGCTGAATACCACCAGCTTCCCTCTTCTTGCCTGCCATTCAAGACCAGCCATTAAGCGCTGAATGAACTAAGAGCAGCTAATCTGTAATACTTTTCACATGCCATAATTTAGCATGATTTGTTGAAAGTGGCCTTTCTTTGACAGCCTCATTTACTGTGGAGATGTAATGCCTTTCAAATGTTTATTGTGAGCGATGTATCCGCGCACTAGCATCAGCCTTTGCCGACTGTATTATTGTGCTGCCGGAGGAACACAGATGTATCCTTCAGGTTTTATGAAACTCACAGCGTTCTTGTCAATTTAAGGATAAAAGACCTAAACCAGCAACACTCCACCTGGGTATTTTATATGTGATCTATTCTATTTCTCATACTTCCTTTGGAGACTAAGTTTGAAAATAAGAAAACAAAGCCAGGAATCACTCTCACGGGGAAAAGCCATCCCATCAAACCCATGCACATGATATGGAGCCTGATGTTCTGTCCCCCTCCCTGCCCACAACTGTGCCAGACTCCACACCAAATTCCCAATGGTGGTTGGGGTGGGTTTTTTGGGGGCATATTTGTTTTTCTACAACTGTCATTAATTCTAAAAGAAAACAAACTATGGAAAACAGACAGCTCTTTTTTTTTTTTTTTTTCCCCAACTGTTATTATTTTTTGGCAGTGTTGCCACAGCTGCTGCAGGCTGCTCTGGGGAAGGTGGAGCATGAGGAGCCAAACACGGAGTTTGCTGCCTGCACCTGGAAACAGTTTAGCTGCAAAGAGCTGGATTCTTGTTCTGCTCAAGTGTGATACACCTGCATGGGACCCCCAACGGGGGAGCGGACAAACCACTCCAGTAAGAAGCTTCAGGCTGCTGGGAGCCGTGCTTTGCCTGCCAAACTTTCGGGAGAGTTGTGCTGGCTCTCCAGGCAGCGTGGAGGTGGGAGCATCAGCCTCTAAACCTGCCTCTTCTCCTCCACTCCGCTGTGGTTCTTCACTCAGAGGCTGCTTTCCATCCAGGCTGAGTAATGCTGCATTACTCCTTTAATAAGCTATATAGAGACTGAGACCTCAGAAAGATTTCTTTTTTTCTATAGCTCAGCTTCCAATTTACAGACATATACCCCATTCTCACAACATGGTTAGCAGGGGAATTTCACATTGCAAGATCACAGGCTGAGGGAATACAAAAAACCCCCAAAACAAACTGAAAAGAAACACCCCAAAACACGTCACCATTAGCTAATGGCTATGATATTTTAGGCTGAATGAACTATGCTGGCTGCTCAGGCATACTATACCACAGAAAATACTTGACAACAGTAAGGTCACTGAGAGCACTTTAGGCAAAAAGTAACCACAGCCTCTGATGCTTGGCACGTCTAATACAACCTGGCTGTTTGCTGGTCTTTGTCAAATCAGGGAATTAAAGGTTTCTGTATAGTTCTTGGAGTAAATTCATCCTGGCTGCAACATCAGGGATGATTTACATCTGGGTTTTGCACATATCTGGTAAACTAGCACTACAAAGTCTCTACTTGCATTTAACATAATGTGGATGTTTCCAATTTCCCAGGCTCTTTATTTTAAAAGGAAAAATAAATTTTAAAAGCATTCAGGCACCTTACAGTGTGAATTTTCCTCTGTTTTCCCCCTCTTTTTTTTTTTTTTCTTTTTAATAGATAACATCTATTTTAAAATATCCAGGCCAAAACTATGATCAGCAAACAATTAAACACTGACTCAGACTGAGGCTTGTGCCAAATGGCAAACTGCCCCATATAAAGGTACTTTTAGTCTCTTTCTATTTATCTGTCCCTGCCTTGAAGTCTTCAGTATTAAAGAGCAATAAGATTTTGGGACAGCTGGGTAGCATGCTGGGAAAAAGGAGCAAAAGGACCATTTTAGTTTCTTGGCATATCCTAGCTACAAACAGGTTTTCTACAATAGAAGAAGAACAAATGAGCAACTTCAGAAGAAAATGGACAGCTAAAGTCTTATATAAGGGACTATTTATGTCTGAAAAAATCAAACTGATGTAAAAACAGCATCTGAAATAAAAAATGTGAGGGAAATTTAAGACAGAAAATGATTTCCCAATGTTAATACTTATCATGTCAGTCACAGCAACTCGCTTTTTGGTGGTATTTTACTGCAATATTCCAAAGCTATGGAAAAACTGAAGTTTCATTATAATGATGATTGCCAATTCTTTTCTTTATAGCATTACACCTGCCAGCTGAGTGCTGGGTAAGCTCAGGTGAGGACTCCGAGCTTATAAAACAAAATGAGCTTTTTACTGGGAGATCTTTTTCCGTGAGGCAGAAACTGCCTTACACCTGCGGACCATGGGGACATGGGCAGTCTTCCCACCACTTACGTCCTTTCCTCCAGACTCCAGAGACTACCTCTTTCTTCAGCAGTTGTTGCTTGGTCTCACATGCAGGCATGGGCTGATTTACATGGTCAGAGGTTACCAGGGCATTGCTTGCCTTAGGGAAATGGGTTGATGCTTCCTTTTTACTGTAGCCTGCAGGCCTTCACGTGGGACTACTTCTCACCATGCACATTCTCACTTACGTCCTCTTGAGTCAGGTCAACTGATGGAGACTGCTGTGAATCTACACTTGCTTTTGGTACCATATCCTTTGCTGTCCCTGAAACCATGGTTTTTCCAAACGACCAGTATCCTGCTGCAATTGGGACTGTTGCCTTTAACCACTGAGCTTTAGTGAATACAGTGACAGCTCATGACTGCAGCCCTGCCAGCTTCAGTGCCTCCCGCAGGGCTCCAAGTGCCACATTCATTACAGTCTCATAAACCACATAGGGCTCTTTTTCTAACCGTATTTTCATCAATGCCTAAAAACGTCCCTGTATTCTGTTAGGCTGAGAAGGATCCCAACAACTGGTCTCTTTCCTCCTCCGTCAGAGAGATTTTGGGTTTTATGCTGTGTTTAGTCCCATTGCTATCCAGCAGCGAACAGTACTCTTCCTTTTCAGCTGTGATAATCTCCAAATAATCCAAACTACCCTGTGGTTTTATCATCTGTCTGCATATGCTCATTTGCCTCAAAGTGATTCTCTTGGCCATTAAAAGTACTTGGTAGCTCAAGCTCTTCCACGTTACCCAGAGCTGCTCCAGGCAGCATTCGGTTTGCCTGTCAGTCACAGTCCCCCCTTTCTTTGGGGTCTCACCCATCGGTCCACAATGCTACACCTCGTGTACCCCATGATGAAGTACAGCATGACTAGACTCAACATCTCTCAAACTTCAGAGAGAAAAGGCTTTCTAAGGTTTCTACATTGCGAGTCACACTACATCCAGACGGTTTCCCAGAGCCTCCTTCAAACTCTGAGATCCTTTTACCGAGCTATACATATGCTGTCCTCACCTCCCCAGCTGTAAACGCGTTTTTCTGCGAATCTGTCATGCTCTTAACGCTTTGCCAGTCTCCAGACTGGCAGATGCCGATGCTCACAGATTAGCACAAAAAGAGCAGAGACCTGGAGGCTGGAAGGTAGTTCTTGGGTTTCATCCTAATGTGCTGTGCACCTCTAATTGGGAAAATACATCACAAGGATACTGGGAAAACGTATTCTTCCTTGCATAGCATATGCTACTTAAAAAAAATAAATAGATAACAACCACCATGTTGCATACCAACAACACACAGTATACAAACGTGACTCAGGGAGCCAAATGTTTAAAGCAAATATGCCAGTAAAGGCGAACATCAATCTGAGCTGAATGGAAGCTGCTGGCTGGATGATAAAACCAGGCACGGCCCTTGTCTTCAAACTCAGCCTAGTCCTTGAGTGTTACGGTGAACTCTCGCCTTCACATGATGAAATCCTGAGCCTGGGTGGGCAGGGAGTGGGAAGGGAGCTGCTGGGGCTGGGGACGGAGGGGGAAGAACCGCAGTGCCTCTAAGTACTGCTAAAGTATAAAGACATTAAAGGGCCATCAGCAGCTCACCAGCAGAACTCTGCATTTATTACAGCATAGCAAATTTTCAGAGATGAGCTCCTTTCATTTAGGTCTGCAGCTGCTTCTGACATCTCCCAGCTGAAAAGGGCTGAGCATTATCACAATATTAAAAACTCAGCTTCTTTTCCTCTTGAAACTGTAGAGAGGAAGAGCAATAAAAAATTGAAATAAAATAAATAGTCTGCTGTGTCCTGCCTGTTTACTCTCAGGCACAGGAGGACTGTATCAGATTTAACACGGTGGAAATACTGGAGCCAAAAGATTTGTTTCTAGAATCCATGCCCTCACTGAAGTACATGTAAGCCTTATAAAATTGAGTGTGTGACTCTGATCTTTACGGTAATGCTGTGAGTCATCCACTAATGGTCAGTCTCCCCTGGTTGGAACTCATTATGTGGCAAGGCTCATTATAAATAAATCCCTTTATCAGAAGAATTTAAATTCCCACTACTTGTTCCAGGTGCCTAAACAGCCAGGGTCTAATTAAGTAATGATGCTGGCCAAACTGCAAAAACAATTTGTTTACCAGGTGATGATACCATACATATATGCAACATCCTCTGGCAGCAAACTGGGCAGTATATATAAAAGATCACAGCTTTAAAAGCTCATTTTCCATAGGCACAGGTCAGAGACGACACAAGCACCACGTTTGTCATATAGCCAGCTAGTAAATGAGACTGCACTGTACAGCAACCTATATGTACACACAAAGTATATATTAATGGATCAAAGGATGACTCTTGTCTCTACATCATGCCACTGTTCTCACTGATGTGGGTTTGCTGTTTGGCTCTGCAAGCGCCTCATTCATCAACACTTGTTGCGTTTACAGTCTTAATGCCACAGAAAGATGAAACTGAAGAAAACAACAACACTTTATCACACGGAAACATTAATATCTCTCGACTGGAAACAAATTGCCCAAGGGGTCTGCTTGATGCCTCCAAGCAGAGGAATGCTTTGAATGAAACTAGGCAAGGCATGTGTCTAAAGAAATGTTTGATGCTGGATTACATGGTCTAACAGAATAATGCCACACAAATTAAAATACAAAGCCTCCATTTTTTTTTTTAAATAAATCCAAATGAATGGTATCTAAATAGATACCTATAGAAAAGATTAAGCTAAGTGAAAAACACTTTCAGCTATAATGTAAAAAAGAAACTCTGTGATCTACAAGCAATGTTAAGATGTGCTAGTCAACACCAAGTAACAGCTGCTCCTAAGGTTTAAAAAAAGAATCGATTAAAATAAGTATTTCAGCTATTGCAAAAAAGACCAAATGAAAGACGAAAACCAGCACTGTGTGCTATTGACATACCAGAAGAGAATACAGAAAATAAATTCAGAACTGAAAAGCCAGTAAAATAGGACGTTAAGTGAATTTTTAGAATTCTGTGCCTTGAAAAAGTCAAGAGCGTTTTTGCTCTCAGTTCAGAATGAAAACAACACTTCAGCTTTTTTCTCTGAAATAAATGTGGAGCTTTTTTCCCCCAAATCTGGTATCTGTGTTAACAAAGGCGAAAAGACCAGAATGAACCTGAAGAACCAAATCCCCTTCTTTCTTCTCTCCTAGACCTACTGGAGGCAGAGTGGCAAAACCCAAAATTTTATGGTACCTGCTTTACCGGACCTATGCCTGGGTGACTCTGGACAGGCACCGTGTCCCCAGTCCTGCTGGGGACAGTGAGAGGGCAGGGAGAAGGCTGGGAGAAAGCAGTGACGATGAAAAACAGGTTATGGAAACCCTTTCACAAACATGTTTCCCTCTGCTTCTGCTCATTGTAAGGAGGTTCGCGGATGAAGAGAAAGAGCACCTTAGTCTTTGACGTTACCCTCTCCTTCCTTGCGAGAACCGCATGGCATGCAGGTACCAGGCAGGGCAGATGCTGACATCTGCATCTTAAAAGTCACCCTCCTTCTGGAGGTCAATTCAAAATGCGCGCGCGTGTGTGTGTGTGTGTGTGTGTATACATATGCGTGCAAGGGTTAGGAGGGGGGTATGACAAGAAGTGAAACGTGCCATAATCTTCCTCACCCAGCTCTCACCAAGAGAAACAGACTCCCGATTCAAAGAGGCAGATGCACAGACACATACCTCTAAAGCTACATTGCAGATACAAGTGTTTTTGCAAAGAAGCAACAGAAGGCTTGGTTGTTCTAGGCCATCTTTGTATACTGCTGTTTAGGAGTAGTTCAGATTTTCTGGAGAAATGAAAGAGATTTTTAGTTTTTTTTTTTTTAAATGAAACTGTCAAACTTTGCAACTGCAGCTTCTCTCTCCCCCTCCTCCTTAGTTGATTAAAAGAGAAAAATCAGAAAAAAAGTCAAAAACTTTTTTTCAAAATAAAATGAGCTTTTTTTAATGTTTTTGTAAAAAACCCTACACTGCTTCCTTTTTTTTTTTTTTTTTTTTTTTATTTCCCATCCCCCAGAAGAGGAAACCTATATTGACCCATCTTTGCTGATATTTTAGGCCCTGGAATGACAGAAAAACATTAGTGGTGAATTATTCTCACTTTCTTGTTTGTTTAAAACTCTTCATTACTGGCATATTATTCAATGTTTGAAATGTTAAAAACAGAATAAAATGCAGTTTTTCTTGTTAAAACTACAAATACATAAATTTTTATTGCCAAAGTCTTTGGCCACTTAACTATAGCACATTCACAGCTGCCATTTTTCCTCTCCTACCACATAGTGATTTTCACTATCATTGATCATGTCAAACAACTATCCTTAATATTTATGAATTATCTGACTGAAATGACAGTTTTTCATTATATGCACTTTCTTTTTTAACACCAGAACTCCTACTGCTATAGATAATGTCTATGTGCTGAGAAGAGCTGGCTGAAAGTACTCGATGAAGCATTTTTTGAGAAGATTTGGCATTGGTTTTAGGTCATTTTCAGTGAACATCCCGCATCACTTAAAACGTCTCACTGAAATTCACTTTTAATTACAAAGGCTCATTTTTCAAATCAAAATGACTTTTCATTTCAAAATGGATGCTAATGGACAGCAAAAAGAAATTTTCCCGGAGTAAAACGAAAACAAAAAGAATCCCTGCCTTGACCTCATGCAGATTTTTTTTTCCCCTAGCTTTTGTAGATTTTTGCTCCACAAAAACTTTCAAGTTGTTCAATCTTTGTAAAAAATCATAGCGGAAACATTTGAATTATAAATATCAACATTGCCTTAATTAATTCACAATTCTTGTAAATGTGAGAACAGACCAGCACAGCTGCCCTCTCCCAAGCAGAAGAGGGTCTGCTCGGACATTTGGAAACGTCTTGGTTGTTTGCACCACCAAAGAGAATCAAAGCCCCAGTACTCCTACTTCTTTTTTCATTTCAGGGGCAGATCAAAAACATTCAGCTTTCCTAAACAGATGGCATCGTTTTAAATTGTGACCGCGTTGTCCGCATGTGTCTCATGTACCACACGGATTATTCCTCACGAGCACTTGCTGGTGGCGGACCCAGCGGCACGTTGTGCCTTTGTTCTGCTCCCTGGCGCTTCCAAAAATGTCTCCCCTTTGGAGCAGTGTGGGCTTTCTGTTACATCTATGTCACCGGCATGTGTGAAGCCCTGCCGTGTTTTAATGGTATAAATATTAAGGAAAGGCAAAGCAAATAGCATAATAAATAAGGACACGCTCTCCCCCTGTTGCTATTGCTAAGGTACTATTTATTTTAAGCTAGGAGTGTCTGCTAAAAAGGTGATCTGAGGGGTGGGGGGTTTAAAATGATGAATTATTATTTTTTGAAAGCATCGCTTACACCCAGCATCTGTTCTGCCAGGTTTGCCAAGCAGATGTATTTGCACCATGGGATCCCTGCCCACCCCCTGGACTATCCAGCTGGAGTTCACATCGAGGCACCACCGCGAACCAGGTCCTCCACAGCGTCTGAGTGGGCACAGCCTCCAGTAGCTAAACTGAAGGCATGTAGTTTGTCCAAAATAATACTCTTGGTGTGTATTCTTTGAGCTCTAAGCATGATTTGGGCTAATTACAAATAGCAGCTTTGCTTCAACTGCAGTCTGTTTTCTGTTTTTCCTTTCCTGAACACTCCTGCAAGTTAAGTATATTCTGGGGACTCTGCCCACTTAGCACGAGTCTCTGAATGAGCAAAGGTACTCGCCCGTAGGTAGGAGGTTGTCCTGCTTCCTCAGAAGTGGCCTCTCTCTGCTTGCAGGGTGACAGTCATCAGGGAACCAGGACAACACTGCATCCTGAGGAACCAAATTTACCTACCTATTTTATAACCCACTGACACTAAATGAAGAACAAACACCTTATAAACCCAAAACTTTTTGGATGAGTATTTTGCAAGCCGAAAACACAAGGCAGAAATTGTCAGATAAATTGAGTAGTTCAGCCAGCCCCTTTCCCTGGCTACATAACTCTCTTTGGAGGAAAATGCTAAGATTAAGTTATTGAGGGTAGATTACCATCAACTTTGTTGACTGTGTCTGAATCATATGATCACCCCCACAGTACTAAAGTAACTCAGGGCACTGAAATCAATGGAGGTAGGCTGCTTTACACCAGCAGAGACGTCTTCCTATGCCTCCACCAATAATAGCTATGAAAAAACCTTAAGTGCGTTTACTCATGGGTGAGGGAATGGGGGTGGAAATAGTTTCTCGGTAAATCCAAAATCCTGGCCAAGGATCCAGAAGGGGATTAGTATCACAGTATCCCTCTTACTAGCTGGGCTGAGCTGAGCTTGTTAGAAAGGTGTTAAACTTTCCTCTGCCAAGAGCACTTTGCAATAATCAGTTTATGAAAAATTCAATTTGGCAGCAAACTCTTGGCAGTCTCAAATCAACTGTACCTATTATACCCCAGTCACAAGTGGATGGGCAAAGGTGGCTCAGCACATCAGTCTCTCCTCCCCAGCCTTGAAATTTGCTCAGTGATGCTGGAGGAGGGAAAAAATAGTGTTGTGTAACTAGTCTCCGAAACCCAGACAGCCATTAAGGACAAGAAGAATAAAAAAAAAAAAGTCGTCAGAAACAAAAGACAGCCAGCTGCAAAGCTTCTGGCAGGAGCTTCCAGGTAGAAAGTCTGTTTGCACAGGCCTCCCAGGGCAAAGGAAACAGCCTGTGCCCTGTCATGACAAAACATTCACCCTGACTGGGAAAAATGTAAATGATGCTGAAGTGATAATGAGCACTCAAGTGGATTTCTTCCTGAAATGAGTCACAGCTGCTGTCAAAGCTCCGTCAATTTGATTGCTGTAGCAGGCTGAGGAGCAAGCTCTCAGGAATGCCACCTGAAAGCCTCTGCCATGGAAGAGGAGTCCCACCAAGCCCAGGCAAGGGCCCAGCAGCACAGGGCAGTGTGAACGTCTTCCCCATCCAGCCAGGAACAGGGCTTCCACCTGCCTCCTCTGGGGAGAGGCGGCGGTCCCTCCGTACACACAAACCATTGCGTTATGGTGCACTGCTGTGTGTCGTGTTAGTAGCTTCACGACTGTTTTTCCACTAGAAGGCATTACTGGGGCCAGGGAGAGTAGGCTGGAGAAGAGACAGATGGTATTTTCTCTCTAATTTTGGTGTTTGAGAACAGAATTTGCACAGTTTGTTCCTCAGTCAACCCTTACTTTCAGGATAAAAAACTGTTACCTGCCAGAACATGAATGGTTTTGAAACATGCCATCAAAAAAAAAAAAAAAAAAAAAAAGGAATTTAAAAAAGTGTGCGGAGGGGGAGCTTTCATCTTAAATAGCTATGAAATTTGCATTCCTGAGGTCTGATGCTATGGTTATTAATCAGATGCTTTGGAGTCATTAAAGACTCTCTCACTAATATCAAATGCGAACGTCCTTTCTTCCTCAAGATTTCCCAACAGATCTTTAAAGTCTTGGAGTTCCTTTCATTCTTAATACACACCGTGATTATCTTGTATCTGCAGAGTTCTCTTTTACACCCAGGGTTTAGTATCTTTCCCTTTCCAGCAGATCTCCTCTTCTTTTAGCTAGGGCTCCATTTCAGGTAGCTGCTATTCTAAAACCTAATTTGTCCATTTATATTAATACGTGCCCTCAGAACAGAATTTGGAAGCTCAGCCTGACATCTGCTGTGCCTATGCTCCACCAACTTACACAGCATTATCCTGTCACGGGAATCTGCAAGCCTAAGTAAAAGCCTCAGCTGCAATTAAGTGAAATCTCCTGCTCCATTTCATGTGGCCAAATGACTTTATGTTGCTCGTTCCCATCTTCCTGGCTGTACTGAGAGATGGGCAAGGAGCAGATGAGAGTCGTAAGGTGCACGGGCCACCCTTGTGCAGAAGGAGACTCCTCTCCGTTCCTTCCTGGGTAGAGCAAGCTGATTCCCATGTACAGGAGCCTTTTCAGGGATGAACGCTGCAGCGAGAGCGTGAAGTAGTTTGCTGTCAAAGTGACAGGAGAATGAATTCCCGTAAGACCTGAGAAAGCCATGGACAAACCTTTGGAAATGGCGGGCAAGAAGGTAAATGTTCTTTTACATATGCCAAACACAGGCTCCGGGCAAAGCATGTTTGCTCAAGGAGCATCCAATGCTGCAGCTGCACTGCCTGGCCTGCCTGGGCCATGTTCCTCTAGCTATCCCTCACATGCACATTGATTCAGATATACCATCTTAATTAGAAGTCTCCAAAATCCAAATTCAAAGCATTCCCCCTTTTCCCACCTCTCTTCCGCCAACCGCCACTCGCTCCGCTGAAGGTGTAAATAGGTCAGGTGTTTCCATGGCCACAGTGAACCAAATAAGCAGTTGGGGTTCAGCGAGCGATGTGGCTTTTTTAATTGTTCCAGTGCCAGGTAGCACGAGGTGTGCGACGCCACGCTGACAGTACCTAACTACCTCCTCTTGCTCGTCGGCGATGTGATGGCTGGCACTGGCCCCTTCCCCCCTCAAAACCGTTATCTCCTGCAAGCTTCAACAGGCAGCTCCCCTCATGGGGTAGTGCTGATGAAAAGTACATTTCACGCAGAAAATGTCTCTTTGCATCGTCACTGCAAGTACTAATTGCCGGTTCCAGTGCGGCATTGAACCTATTCGCACAAGGTGTAATTAAGTTGTGACTCACTGCCACAGGATGCTGCAGAGGCCATAATGTATAAAATAAGCCTAAAAGGGGACTAGACAAATTCACGAGGGACATGTCTAACCAACAGGATGGCTGGGACGCTACACCATTCAGGAAACCCCTCCTAAACCTCTCAATGCCTGAAGCCGAGGAGCTGTAGCACAGAGAGGAGGTTTTTTGTACTTATGTCCTATTTCTTTCCTAGAGTCCCTCTGTTCCCCAGGATCCCAAGCTAGACGAACGTGTAGTCTTCCACCTCCTCACTCTGCATAACAAACAGAAAAATTGGGATGAACTGTGGGGCTGATGGCTCCGAATCTGAGCAGTGCTGAGATGCCTCCGACCCTAGTTGACAACCTGGATGGAAACACGCAGGACACCAACAGGATCAGCCCTGTGCTGCATTTGACCAGTTGTCACAAGGCAGTTTCTGATGTCTGATTTTTTCTGTGTGGTGAATCATCTGGCTACTATGGCACAGATCAGTTTTCACTCAGTGAAAAGCACCAGATCCTTCGCACATCACAGACTCAGTTATTTGTCAATAAAATTGCTCATTTAAGACTGATTTATCTCCCTTTCCAGGGACCAAACATGAGGATGTCTACTCTGGCTAGTGTTGCTCATGAAAGCTCTGGCTGGAAGATTTTGTCCCATAACCTGACACCCCAAACCATCCCCATCTCAGCTGTGATGTTCACTGAAGCCTCCTTGCAATGCAGAAGAAAGTTTTATGAGGAGGAGTCAGCGCAAGACTTTCAAGCAGGCTGCCTTGGTGACCAGCCTGCCTGGGGAAGCAGGAACCCTCCCTGTTTCCCCATCCTGTAAGACGGACATACCAATCTCTTCTGCAAATTGTCAAGTATATGGACCCCCTTCATATAAATACTGCTACAAAAGTAAAAATAGTAATAGAAATATTAATAATCCAAATATGCCATACGATCCTGGGATTTCAGTTCAGCCTAACAGCACATAGTTGAAATAGTTTATCCCCTGGGCTAGCAAAGGAGTAGGAGGGTCCACACCAAGACCTCCTCTCACTTGTAACCAAACACAGCACAAACACACCAAGAGCTCCTCTCTCCCGTAACCAAACACAGCTCAAACCTCCACAGAGGGAGCCTGAGTTGTCCTGACAGACTTCTAGTACAAGCTTACTCAGATACATCGTTCTCTAAAAAATCATCTCAGCTACACTTTCCCACCTTTTGGCAGTCTGGCTTACCAAAGGGCATTGGGACTATGATTGTATCGCCTGGGCCACGCCAAAGCCAACGATGCTCTTCATGTCTGTTCACTCATCTCAGCAAGATGGGGCCTGAAACTCATGATGTTGTCTCCTACCGTCACCACCATCACAAATAACCAGCGCCAACCAAAGCGACTGCTTTTGCCCCTCCACATGTCGTCTTCTTGCACAACCAACGGGGCTTTAAATTCAGGGTGTTGTTGAGGGCTTCACAAACAGTTCGGAGGGTAATAAGCAGCTCAGCTCCCCTCCTTCCCCAGCTTATTAGCTTGACACTTTCCTTATACCCCAGTGTCTAGAAGTGTGAAAAGGGAAAGGATTTTAATTTTAAGGCAAAATTACTCAAACTTAATTGTTATGTGAGGCTTTGTATTTAGCCTCCAGTCTCTCTCAGAAACCCGGTAAACATACGTTCCCAGTTTGAAAATATTGATTTTTTCCTCCTCAGTACTTTTTTCCTAAGTGAAATGAAAATCAGTAGAGATTTTCTTGTTTAACAGCATCAGATCTGGCATAATATACAAGTATCACCTTGCCACGACAAATAAGCTTTACTTATTCATTGGCATTAGCAATGTCCACACAGCCCTGGGAATAGCATGTTGTTGTTTCAGCTCATTACTGCGCTGTCAGCAAAAGGAGAGCAGTAGGGCTGAAATTCAACCCCCAGATACATGTGCACTGTTTGGAGCCTGCAATGGGGAGCAGTGTTATGGGTGGCTGTAAAAATGTTCTTCGGAAAGTCAAAGAGGACATAGCATGGGTGGCAGCAGACCTGGTGCTCCCCTCTAACTTCTTCTCTGATCTTCAAGAAATTAGATCCCTCATCTGTAAAGTGGGGATAACCGTATTTACAACCACTCTGTAAAGCATATAAAATCTATAAATAAAAAGCACAGTAGCAAACCAGATAATCCCACTGCTATCAGTTAGCTGTCTTCTAGGGAAACTTTATCTCTCAAACAGATTCTTATAATTAAGATAAATATGATGTTGGAACCAATATTTGTTTTATATAATTATCTACTCCCCACATACATATTTCCTCTGCCCCCATTTTTTCTCCTATGTAAAACTTGGTAGTCTTGCTTACCAACTAGATTTAGACCTATTAGGGTTATCTGTAATAGAACAATTATTTGATCATTAAAAATATAGGGTTTAGAGAACAATGGATTAATGAGGAGGGAACGTAATGCAATACTATGGAAACTACATTGCAGGATTTAATATCGTATACTTCCGTGGTCAGAAAGTCCTACATTACAATCCTATGATGCCAACTCTGTACTGAACAGCAAGTATCCTAAAATCCAGTTAGCTTAGACTTAGCATACTGCAGAAGCACAAGATACAGCAAGAATCTGTCCAGTCACATTGAGCTACCATAGTTATGTGACATGTTCAGGAAAAAAATGCTTTGTTTTGCAGATGTCACTTTTCAAATGCTGGTACTCAGTAGGTCTATATAGCAACTGTTGGGCCATTGCCTAATATTGTAAGTCAAATCATAGGTCACTACATGCTTATTCCAAAATAATCTTCCCTCCCTGCCAAGTCCTGAGTCCCAGAAACCCTTATCATGGATGAGAAAATAGGAGATATGCAATCAGGTGCACAAGAAGGCACTGAAGTGACAAAGCTTCTAAAATTACAAGTGCACAAAACCAGACGTACTATGCCATTTAACTTCAATGCTGATTTTATAAGCACTAACTCTCTTGGACAGTCCTAGTAGTCCCACTGTAGACACCACCACCCCCTCTGGGAGGGGACATTAAATGCTCTTCTGGCCCCTCCCTTATTCACAAACACCATCCATCCTAATTACTAGTGGCCCACAAAAACTCACAGCTTTAGCAGTGTAATCTTTGGAAACTAGAGCTTGATGGTATAAGAGGTTTGGTTTGGGGGTTCTTTCTTGGTTTGTTTGTTTTTATTTGGTTGTTGTTGGGTTTTTTTTCCCCTCCTGCAGCATAGTTGTCCTTTAAACTTGAATAGCTAGATAGCTGTCATTACATCGAGTGATATTCTTGAGGGGGGGGGAAGCCACCAACAAAAACCCTGCAGGAAGTATTCTGAAATGCATTGTACAAGACCTTAAACTTTGAGGTTAGGCAGCTAATTTTAGTACTTTCATTCCCTAGCTGCTCACTAACCCTCAGACATGTATTTTAAATTTAATTTTTTTTTCAGTATGAAATTTCTTATGCATTGCTTAGGTGCTTATAAGGAAAATAAAAAGGAGGGGACATTGTTTCACTGATTTTGGGGGATTGTGGGTAAGACTTCTGAAGCTACCTCAAAATGTTAAAGATATAGTCAGTGTATTCTCCCCACTCTTTTTTTTTTAGAACAAGAGATGCTAACCTGTTTTTTGAACAATCCCTTCCAGATTGCTAAATCAATTAGTAGATTTCTTAATCAAAGCCTTTATTAATTTTGTAATGCTGCATCCAGGTAATATTTATCTACCCTGCAAAAACTAGCATGGAGAGCTTATCTAATTGACCATTGCAGCAGCAGCGAGGTCTGTTTCCTGGTATTCAAATAAAAATGAGCAAGAGAGGAAAACTAATACAAAAATGGGGGGAGGGTAGGTAAAATAGTATAGAAAATGACAAACAGGAACACTTGGAAACTCCAGGGCAGAAGTTGAGTCTGTGGCCCTCTATGTATTGCCACGTATCACATATAATGACTCCATGCCTGGGGCAAACTGTCTGATTGTCCCCATCTTCCTGGCGGCCCTGATAACAAGTGCAAGAAAAGACAGTGTTTTAACCACGAATACAGCAGTGGGGCCTCAGCTCCCGACAGTGACATTAGACAAGCTACAAGGGAAGCTGTTTTGTAACCTTAGCTATGACAGCTGAGAACCTACACATGCAGCAGTACTTGACTTGGGTCCGGATCAGCCTTAGATTACAACGACTATATGCAACACAGTTTTATTCATGCCTGGCTATTACAAGTAAGAGTCCCTGCCTCCCTTTCTTTTTCCCTGAGAGAAAGAAAATCGGAAAGTATTTTTGCTCCGGCACTGCCTGGAGGATCTATAGCAACATGAGCTTATTTATTACCCGTCACTTCTACACAAACATTTCCTACTGTGTCAGACCAACCATTTATTATATCATTTCCCTCTGAGGTCTCAACATCATCCATCACCGCAGTCACCTACCCTGCTCCTGCTCCGGGCCTTTGCACTGCACGGGGATCTGCCAGTGTGGACACTGGGGGCCTGGGCTGCTGCTGTTTTCCATTTCATCACTCTTCCATTACCACTTTGCTTGCCTGGAACTCCCAACCTGTTGTTAAGGGTTTAACGGGGCACATTCTTTATGAGCCTTCCCTAAAAACATCCCCTTAATACAGGCAATACCAACCTGCCCGTTTTGTGAACGCCTCACCTCCTCCTTCCTTCGAGAAGGAATAGGTGGAGGTTTCCTTCCCTGGTAAGAATCATGCTGCCTTCCTGCCCTCCCCTCCATGCACAGGTATGGACATCTTTAGCCTGAAGACTGGGATGCATAGATTTTTACCTAAGCTTTCTTAATTGCTGCAGGGAAAAGGTGGGAGTGTAAGCAAAGGTGCAGCTGCCATCGTAGCAGCAAGATGGCTGAACTTGCCAGGTAAGTAAGAAGGGAAATCCAGCATTAGATAGATCTAAGACAGATCTAGATTCAAGACAAAGATATTTAAATGTAATCACTTGCAGTGTTAATGTTACCCTAGTTTGCCAGTGAAGTTTGTCAGTAACAAGTGAGGCAAGAACGGGAGGCAGCTGGACAGCAACAGACCCAGCTCCATGTGGGTACGTCCTCCCAGACCTCCCCAAAGATGGGTCATGTAGTCCACTTGAGTACCTCTATGCCTCCAGTAAGATTGTTCATGCATTATTTTTCTGTGTTTCCAATAATTTCCCCTCCATCTTTTGGATTTTAGGAGGTGAGAGTTTGTAAACAATACACAGCTGTAGCTGTAAACAAACATCTGGAAATTGCCTTTGTTCTGGGGTGCATCTGGTGGAAAATCTGTCCCAGTCTTCTCTTCCCAGTATCTCTGCCAAACAGCCTTTCTCCCTTGCTCTTTATCTCTAGACCCTGGCGAGGAGGGGACAGGCCATCATCAGACTTTCTGGGGGAGAAAGGGAAAGAAGCGTTCCTTTACACATTCACAGAAGTGCAGGATTGTCAATATATGACTGAGGGACACCTTGCTTGCATGCTTGATTATCACCATCTTCACCAGCAGTGGTGTCAGGATCCTAATGGTCGATTTTACAAGTAGCTAGCCCATGATTTTTTTATGTTCTAGAAATCATATTCTCAAATGCATACTTGTATATATACTCCTAGGGCACAGGAAAAGGCTGTAAGGCTGTTTGTAACAGTTGAAGAAGCAGAAAGGATTGTCTTCCCGACTAGCTAGATGCATACATCATTAAAGTATATTCTGTTTCCTTATCACCAAATTAAAATAACTCTGACCAGGTAACATGTTTACAGTAACAGAGGGGATTCCTATACTGCTTAGAAATGTAACTGGATTTTCTCCTAATATGTTGCAATGACATTACAAGCTAAATGCCCAAGAAGTTACTAGAATGATGGGAGGTTAAGTTATGAGTATGCTGTACCACACAATGTAATACAGGAGCCCATAAACCCATAATGTCAGTTTCCTATGAAACTGATACATAATTTTAATTAAAAAAAAGAGAATTGTGCAGATACAGCAATGACTGCATGACCTGCTTGGTTATGAAAGGTCAATTGTAGAACTTATTTGGATATGCCCTCTAACTTCCATCCAAGATCAGTGATTTGTGTGCAAAGTAGGAAAAACATTTTATTCTTCTCAAACTTTTGTAACTCTGACCATTTTCTCATAATAGTTAAAAAAATAAATACAACTTTTTATTAACGTGCTGTCCTGTCTCCTGCATTTTCTAATCTAGTGTGTGCCCAGCACCACTGGAGATCCACATGCTCATTTGTGCTTTCCTACCTGGATACGAGATCCTTTGTAAGGCAACAGACCCGGCTCTCCAGGGACGCAGACTGCTGCATCTCTCCTTAGCGGCCGAGTTTAGCGGCAGTGAAATTCACTTTCATCTTGTATTTAAAAACTGGCATCAAATTTGCAAATGGCTTCTCTGTGAGCTGCATAGAGAGAGGCACTTTCAAAGTCGCAAATTAGCAGCTTTCAAAGGGAAATGGCCAGGTATTTTCCCTGTGCCTTGGCACATATCCCTTCAGCAAAACACCAGCCCTCGGCGCTGGCCCATCCCTGTGCGGCAGCTCCTGCTCAGGCACGGCTGAAGCACAGGTTTGAGGCACAGCAAATTCTGCTTCACGTATCAAAATAAGGGGAACAGAAACCGGGGTGGGTGGGCGGTGGGAAGCAGAGAGGAAGCTGGAGAAAGGTTTGGCTGGAAGCGTGAGTCACGGTGTTACGAGATGTATGGGATTATCATAGTTTACATAGTGTCCTCATTGCCAAACGGCCACGTCAAGTCCCCAGTGCAGTGCTGGCAGCGGAGGGGTCATGAGCAGCAGGACAGTAATACAGTAGCACAGTGTCCTCAGTCAGAGGTACCAGCCCAGGGAGGGTCTTGCAACCCCTCATGATGTTATGGTTCCTGCAGCAAAGAGCCTCCGGCGCACTCTGAGGCACGGCCCCACACGCAATTGTCACAAGTAGCGCTGAGAAAAGGCAGTTTCTCTCTTTCTTGCCAAGACCATGTTCAAATTTTAACAGACTCAACCAAAAACTTCTCCTGGAAAGAAACTTAGACCTGGAGCACGCCTGACACTTGTGACACCCGACACTTGTGAAGTTGCAGCTTCCTCTTCAGTTCCATATTGTATTTATTTGGCCCCAGATGGTGCTTATTTATTCCACAACTTCCAGAAAATTGTTTCACTGCTACCCATACATGGAAATAGTGAGGACAGCGCTGATCCAAAGCCTACCAAAGTCAAAGGATAGATTCCCACTCATTTTTAGCGTCTCCTGCATCAATCTAACTCTCCAGGAGCGCTGCTGGGGCCGACCTTCTGCCCTTGGTAGAGCTCCAATTCAGAGCAGAAATTGCTGAATTACAGAGATTAGTCTCTTCTAAAATTTTTGCTTTTTTTCTTTATTTTAGAAGCAGCAGCGGTATCTGGCTTCCAGCACCCAGCAGACTGTCACACTGCAGACAGAGCCTGCTCAACTCCCTAAGCAAACCTGCCTCGCTCCGTCCGTGAGCATCCACGTAGGCACCACGCAGGCACACACACGCGTTGTTCAGCAGAAGTCACACTGCGGCACATGCATCTCTTCTGATCTGCCTGACAGCCCTGCCTCCTCACACAGTCAACAGAGAGGGGTCACATAAAGGGAACAGGACACTAGATATGATCCTGTGAAGCATTCCAAGCCTTTCGGCTCCCCTTTGCTCTCTCCAGCCTCTGTGCTAAGTAAACACCACTTAGACATTTTGTTGTTTTTACCAAAAGAAGCTATTATGTTTTTTTAAAAAAAAAAAAAAAAAAAAGGAGATGGGAGACCTTAAGACATTACCCCTGAGCAGACAGATCAGATACCTTTAGAGCAGAGCAATAGCACTTCTCCCCTCCCCACAAATGCAGTCAGCACATTTGATTTCTTTTTCTATATCTCTCCCATGTTTATTATTAAAACATGTCATCACCATCTAATCACCACTGGAATTGAAAGTAACTTTGCACAGGAGCATTCTAAAATTAGAGAACGCCAATTAAAATTAATGCAAACCCAAAGTGCTGTGCTGTGCTGTAAAGAAAGCACGGCCAACAGATGAGCGAACGCAACCCATATCTGCTAATTTCACAGTGCCGATACTTGATTTAGTTTTTTTTTTTTTTTTGCTGGTTCCTTCCTCTAAGAGCAGTGCCGCAAAACCACCAGCTCAGGGCTCTGCCGAGACCTTCTCCTTACCCCATCCATGCAGCAGGAGTAGTCCCATCCAGGATGCTCCCGTCTTTCCTCTTTGGAGGAGTCACGGTTTGCTTCTCTTGCAGCAGCCTCCCTGGGTGCCCGCCACCCCGCTCCACGTCCCGCAGACAGCTGGAGCCAGCCCGGGGGGCCGGGGCATCGTGGCGACGGGACGCGGCCCTTCCTGATATAATGGGAAGGCCAGTGCCAGCGCCGGCATCGGTCTGGGCGGGATTCCAGCGCGGCGGCCGTCCTGCACCTGTCGCAGGGCACCAACCGGGACAATCAGCTGCGCAGCTAATATTAACCACCCGCGCCGCCAGCCCCGGGAGTGTGATCCAGGCACAGAGCAGCTTGTAGGGAAAAAAATTGTCCAGCTCGGCCTTTAGTTAAAAGGAAAAGAAAAAAAAAAAAAAAGTGAATATCCCACTGGACGGATAACCTCCATGGAAGTCCCAGAGCCCTGTGCGGTCCTTTTCCCGTTCATCACATTAGCCTGCTTTTCTCTCCAGCAGTGGTTTTGGTCCTTCCAAAATTGCTGGCCACAAACAGGAAAGGATATATTCATATTTACTCTCTCTACTACCTCGTCACTGACAACCTCAGGTCCTCCAACAGCCAGAAGAGAAACCCCAGGCTGAGCCTCAGCCATGCCGAGGGTGACAATCGCACGATTGCGCTACTTAGTGGCATGCTTTGATTTGTGGCTACTGGGAAAGCACCATGACAGACAGTGCTGTTGCATATAGCAAGAAGGTAAAATAAGCTAGTGCTATAAGTGACTCATAAAAACCAAACTCAAGAAAACCTTCCCACCCAGCATAACCTACAATGATAACATAGCATGTTAACGTCCTGCTTAAAATAAAACACCCATAGAACTGGGCCACTTGTTGTTGTTGGGTTTTTTTGTGGTTTTCTTTTGTTTGTTCGTTTGTTTTTTGGGGTTTTTTTGTTTTTGTTTTTTTTAAGGAATTTTTGCAGCGCTTGATTTCCTCTGCTCCCTGGCTATTGCAGGGGTCTCCAGGCACCAAGGGACGTGATGAAGGCATGCACCACAGCAGCGATAAGCACCAGAGGGCAGCTTAAATATGAACGTGAGCTCCAACTCCAAATTCTCCGACTGAGCAGTTTGCAGCAGATCTTCCACAGTCCTAGCTGTAAGCTTCTTTGATGCATCCATTTTGTTTCCATAAAATGACTATGTTCAAGGTGAAAGGGATGGAAAGCAAGAGCTGCAAGGTCCTGCTTTCTGCAAGACCTATCTGGAGGGAATGAGACCCAATGGTGGCAGTGTTTGTGGAGAAATACAGGCGGGGAAACTCTCATACTGGGTTGTGAAAGGTGTAAAGTCTTGCTGCTGGCTTCGTGCTGGCTGGATTGTTATTTTAAACCATGTCAGGGACCAGATGGTGCCTTTTAAAAAAATGTGATTATAAGCTAAAATTTAAAAATACACCAGAAGCATTTGTGAAACTGTAGGAGAATTAAAGGGACAAACACCAAAAGTAAACGTAGAGAGACACTGGCTTCTGAAGAAGAAAGCTGCTGCAGTCTGAGAGAGAGAAAATGAAACCGGTTGTTTCCACTTCTGCAAAACGTGGGAGTCTCCCTAGACAGCTAAATTAGAGAGAAAATGTGACACAACTGAATCCCTACATTCCCCTTGCATCCTCTGAGCAACCTCTTTGATCCCTGGGGAAAAGAAACTTGATTAATTTCCACAGCCAAGTCTCTCTTTTAATAGTAATATATAGATCAGGCCAAGATCTGGGCAGGTTCTCTCCTTCCCTACTAGCTGTACTGTTTGTTTACCTGACCAAATCAAGATGGGCCTGCCAGACTGCAATAGCCAAATATTCTCTACTCATTCCCTGACTAACCATTTGAGTCATTCAGTTTAAAAAAATGTTTCAGTTTAGCCAGAACATCTATCTTTAGACTAAATCTTTAAAACAAATATTTAACATTTAAATTTTTCAAATAGCATTACTGGTAGATTTGGAAAATTCCCGTTGTATTTTACAGCCTTTCAGAGAAAAGATGTCAGGTGATGAAAGCTACATAACCCAGCCCACTAGAGAAAGGAACATTTCTCTTAAGGAATGTGGATTCAGATCCATGTCTTCCAACCCTTACAATACATACCAAACTGGCACATGGGGAGCCTGCTTTGTCCTGATGTGACACAATCTGTTAAGTGACCATGTGCAGCCACCTATATATATATAAACAAATAACTTTAATTGTTCTTTGCTTTGTTCAGTTTCTGTCAAAGGCATTAAGCTTACTGGCAAGAAAATTACAGCTTTCCATAAAAGAGGAAGGCACCAGACATCAGTTTAGTGAGGGATGTTTGTGGCTGAGGCATGGGTTGCATATCCATTTCAGGAAATGCGTGTCCTTAGCTCGACTTCTCATTGCAAATAATTCAAGATCAAGCGAAGACCAAATCTAGCTGCAAAGCCTGAGTTCAGGTAAGAGACTATCTCACCTCTGAGATTTAGCTGTCTGCTTTAAGCTTGTATTATATACAGGACAATGTGCCAGCATATGCCATTAGAAGGTAAGCGTATCAGAACAAAAATTTGTCACGCAAAGCCATATTCTCCAAGAGTTATAATAAACAACAGAACAATTCAGGAAACTACTTATTTCTTTTTCAGTCTCAGCTTCCAGCGTTTTCACTCTAGCAGCAAGGCAACCATTCCTGCAGGCACGGTGTGTCCCCTTATGGCCACCATCTCACTGTAATTCAAGAACCTGAGCGCAGCTGGTATCATCACTCAATGTTGCGCAAGCATTTACAACATGAAACAAGCTGCTCAGACTCTGGCATGAGGCTAGTGTTGGACCTGGATGTGCCTGCATGCAATTCCCACAAGAGATTTTACCCTACTATTGAGTTTTCTCACATATATGTTGATTTTTTTTTTTTTTTGGTGGTATCACAGATTTTTCTAGTGAGTGTATGGTCTCCCATGATGTTGTCAACCTAGCTTGCTATGCACTATCCCAAGAATCAACATTACAATAATGAGAGAAAAAGCATTTTCTAGCCCAGCCCCTCCAACCACTGTACTTTGAAACATACACCCAAGGATACAAGAGGACAAAAATAGATAGGATCAGATCCACAAGAACTGGACACTCAAAAGCCACACTTGGCGTCTGCCTTGTTGTGGAGATGCCTCCAGTTTTCACTACAACTGTTCCAAATATCTGTAACTGGGTGTACTCGGTTGTACTTCATCGCAGCAGTACTAAACAGCTGGGACTGTAGTTTGTATTGAAGATTAGGCCAATCAAGGTCATAGCTTACGTCTCTCTCCTCTTTTTTTTTTTTTTTTTTCCCAAAACACCTGCTAGTTGTATCTGTGACCCAGTATACGAAAAAAATAAGTTAGGTTCCCTTCCCTGTCTAAAGGGAACTGAACCCATCAAAAAGCCCTACCCACCAAGCTACAGGTACAAAGCACTCTGAGGGAAGTGTCTGCAATTTCAAACTGTTGCTATTTTAGCAGAATAGGTAGAAAAATCTTATAAAGACAAAAGCAATACGCAAGTTTCCAGCCAGTCTGTATATACAAGGGAATATTCACATATTTCCGCAACAGGACTTTAACTTGGCAGAATGCCTTCATCACTAGACTAGAGGCTTATTTTTGAACTCTCTGTCAGCCACCCTTTAATTACCCAAACAAATATTTGAATGTTTTGATGCGCATGGATCTAGTCTCATCTTCGGTTACTAATAATTGTCAAGTTTTTGTTCTGTTTCAGGTTTTTTAGTATATCAATTCATCTGAAAAACAGCAACACACAGAGTCCTCCATCCGGCGTGCAGACTGGTGTGTGTGATGTGCAGGGCTGTGTTGTGGGAGATAAGGCTGAGCAGTAGCTCCTCTGAACCACTTGTGTCCTGAAACGAGATTTCCAGAATGTCCTAGCTCCACTCCTACAGAAGTCTGTAATTATGCCGTCTGCCACTCTGGGGAAGGCTGGATTGATCATCAGGTTAGCAAAAAATTAATTCCAGGCCAAGTCTTATGTGACGGATTAGCTTAATGGTTTCTAAAATAACTCCTCAGGACTTTGCTGCACCTCCTCTCAGAGAAGCAGCCCCTCACTGTATCAGAGTGCGGTGCTGCACCAGGGGTCGTAGTTGTGAACACACACAAGCAGGGATCTGTCTGCATCCTCGTGCTCCCTTCATTAGGATTTAACATCTCCTACAACAGCAGAGGTCAAGGCAAGAACCTAATCACACAGTCACAAGGACCTGTTACTGAGATATCTTAAAGAAATGTACATAGCGTGAATTGAGGCAACTGACAGAGTCATGGAAAGAAGACAAGCATATTCAAAATTACACTGTATATTTTACCTGTAGATGAAAGCACATCTCCCAGACAGCACAGAGGTAAAAAGCTCCAATGCTTTTTGCTTGCAAGCCCAAATAGAAAAGGCATCTCTGAGTCATGCAAAAATACAGGGGAAAAAATATTTTAAGTCAGAAAAGGAGTTTAGGAAAGTGTAAGGCATCTCATCAGAAGAAATTCATATCATGCTACGCAGAGTATATTCAGATCCTAGACCAGGAACGCAATACACTTATTTTTTACATACTTTTTGACAGGTCATCAACATTGCGTCAATGGAAGCAGCGATACTGGCAAAGGCAACTTCTGGTTCAGCCCTGTATTGGGTACTGCTTCACAGCAGCTCATGTAACTCCCATGGTACACATATCACCTTTTAGAAATCCCTGTGCTTGACAAAAACTTTCCCAGGCACAAGCTTGTGTTGACCACAATAAAGTTTCTAAAATTTCCTACCAATTAATATCACAGAAGCACAATTAACAGAATTGCTGAGATGTGAAGGCAGGGAAATGAAGATAGAGAGGCAGAGAAGAGGTATCAAAACTGACATAAAATTTGGGGCACACAAGACAAGAAAGAGAACGGGTGTTGAGGAGGTAACACCGGATTGTGACCCGATTTGTAAATTGTGATGCAGCATGGGGGGAGAAATGGTCCTGCGGCCTCACATGTTTGCTTTTCCAGACCAACACAGCTTCACCAATTGCATCTCAGCCACCAGGGACTTGTGCAACTTCTGCTGTTTGACAAGAACCTAGCTGTGCCGATGAGCTGACAAATCCAAAATGCCTCCCGCCCGCAGCCCCTGCTGTGTGCCAAATTGCTATGTGTGCGCTTGTGCACCACTTAGGATCCATCTTCGGCAGTTGCCAAGAATGCCCCCCTCCCAGTCTCTCCAGCAGAAAGCAGTAAGCTGAGAGAGGGAAGCAGGGGGAGATGGAGAGGCAGAAAGAGAGGGAGTGTGCTGTGCACTTAGAAAGCCAACTTTTATTTTTAGAGACGTGAAGCAGTGCTCAAGCACAGCTTGTTTTTACCCCAAACAGAAAAGATTGCTCCCAAAAAAAAAAAAAAAAAAAAAAAAAAAAGAATCAGATGGCAGCTCGGCATTAGACAGGTACCTAAAAATGCCCCTGAATGATGCAAGAGCCTAGCTGAAGCAAGAGGGAGAATTAAGAAGTCCTAATGAGCAGAGATCAGGGCACACATAGCCCCCTTGCAGGTGCCTAACCAGCCATTCCCACGCCCTCCTTCAGCCCGAGGAGTGCTCCCATCCAGCCTGCCTGCTCTGCACCAGCCCGTTCACAAAGCAGCTTGCCCAGAAAACAGGCAGGCAGGCTGCTGCGGCAGAGGTTTTGGGAAAGACCGCTTGGTTTAACTCACCACAGGCACCGTGATGCTATCCCAGATTGCCGTTTAGACCTGGATTTAGCGAGCGCTGTAGTCCTGCCAGGAGGAGGAGGAGGAAGTGTGTTGAATTGCACCAGCTGAAGAGAAGAAGAGGCAGCAGAGACGAGCAGAGGGAGTAGGAAGCACAAGCGTGGCACAGGAGCTCAATGCGAGCTGCTGGCCTCAACACTTGACCGATACAAGCTGCCAGCAAAGCCAAAGGGTCAAAGGATGAGCCACTAACGATTAGAGATTAACAAGAAAAGGTACATCTGACACATGCCTGGTAGGAAACAGGATTGTATCATTGTCATATGAGTATGTTTAACTGTATTCTGGTTGCTTCTGCATATACCTTGCTCTGCTTGACACAAGGGAACACATGCAAAAAGAAGCTATTCTGACTGAGTTAAGAAATACTTCAAGCCAAAACTAGTTCAATCCTAGTTAATTCTCAGTCTCTCAGAAAAACATGTTTGAATGGTTTCAAGGACGATTTGGGGGAACCTTGAGACTTTTCTGCCTCATAAAAGAACGTGGACTTGAAAACAACACTAAAAAAAGGAATTCATATCTCTCCAATTGCTCTTCAGATGTCCATATACTGCAATAGTCTCCTTCTTCATTCCTCTTTTGGTAACACAGAATGAGTTTCCATAAGTCATGAGGACAGAGGTGACACTGAGGCAGGGTAGCAAGAAGTCAGTTCCTCTGCAGAGGTGGGCCCCTGCACAGCACGATCATTTGGCAGAACACGCAGGTGAAATGCCAGTCGTCAGAGGTCCAGCTTTGAAGGGCAACTTTAATTTCCAATGCCTGTGTTGGGCTGCCGTCTGGCACAAATGAAGCAGAGCGTCAGGAGATTATTAAGGATGCTTGAATAGATGCATCATTATGGCTAGTACAGCAATTCCTCTATTTATAAGCAAGACGTATTTTCCTGAAATATAACCACTTCCAATTTATTTTTTTTCTCCTCATTCCTAACCAGCAGAAAAGGAAGATCTGCAATGAAATGAACAAGTCCATCTTTGGATGGCAAGGCAGGCTGGGCTAGACCTCTTCACTGCCAGGAACCTTAAAAACACCCTGGGCTCATGTTTGGAGGAATCCTTTGGAATTTTTAACCTCTCATTTGTGAAATGATACTACCCACAAGTTTATCACTGTCAGAAGCTATTAGCAAGTACAAATATCTTCCAGATGAAGAGCCTTTACATTTTCTCTTTAAAAATGCCAGCGGTTTTATATTCTTAGTGTTCACATTCACATGTTGGTTAGCAACAGCATTTCCAGCTGCACTGAAAACGTCTTCACAATACAGGGAGGAGAGCAACTTCAAGGCAGCACTACCAGCCAGGCAAGCCATAATTATATTTCACTCACAGCTCCCCTTCCACCCCCAAATTATGTGTGAGGCTCATCCCATGCTGCTGCCAGATCCACCCTTAGCATCACTTACCAGGGCCAACTCACATTTTACCACTGAGTCCCCTCCTAGAAAGCTTCCTACTTGCAAGCAAGAAACAGAGAAAACCAAGATTATTACTAACTCCAACCCCTGTTTCTGATCTATCACAATCATCTCCCACTCATTAGCATGACTGCCTCCAGTTCTGGATAAAAGACGACATCCTTGTCTCTCTAAAAAAGCCAGTTTCCCCAGCTCATGGCACTTATTCTGTCACATGTTTATTTATAGATTGATTTGTTATAGTGGATAACAAATCATTGCCCTACCCCCATCTATATCTGTCTCTAGTCAGCTTAACTAGCAAGACTAACGCTGAACTGGACAAACACATATTAATCTCCTGATTAGTCTCCAGCCTGGAATACATCATTGCTGTCATTCTGGTATTCATATCTCATGGCCAGTGATTCCTTACATGGAGCATCTATTTAAATAGTCCTGTATTCTCCTAGAAGTTGGCAGCACAAATATAATAAAGTTTATTGTCATGCTCCTGCTGAAGCTGGTTTTATTAGTGACTATTTCTGTGAAAGTCGCTTCTGAAAGCTGTGATTTAACCATTGAAATCATAAGAAAAAGGTGAAACATGAAGAGCGTCATGCTGCCCAACTGATCATGCTCTCTCTCAGATGTTACTAGTTTGTAGAGCAGCAGCACTGTATTACAGCTTTCTTTCTCAACAGCTCTGTATAATTTTTTGAGATTGGCACTGCAGGAAAAGCATGGCATGAAAGATATCCTGAAAGCTTGGCTCAAGTATGTAGAAGCAGATTTTTTTTTTTTCCCTTTTTTTTTTTTTGCATTCTCAAGTTTGCATAACAAAATATTTATGCAAAAATGTTCACTGTCAAAAACACGGTTCTAAAGATTTTCAGAAGAGTGAAAAGGGGAGGGAAGTTGACCAATGTCAGACTGCTTTCAATGACAGCACTCTTGGTCTCCATCCCCAGAGTTCTAAAAATCAGACACAACAAGTGCTGCATTGTCTGCTCTCAACAGTAGAAACCCATCTGGCAAGTCAACCTGATTTGTTAAAACAAGATCATGGACCATATTGTGTCATTGCTTTTTATGCAAACCACCCCCCTCCATCTACATTTCAGTGGTAATGGGAGGGGAGTTCAGCTCTAGAACGGATAGCAGGATATGGTCTGTGGAGTTCTGCATAATGCCTGAAGGTTATCCAAAACGGGAAACATTCCGACAAATCTACGAGGAAACTGGCAGCAGAGATAAGAAGTTTTTGTTTCCTAATGCATGACTAGACATTTTAGAAGCTGCTAGTGATTACAGAAAAACAAATTAAAAAAAAACCAAAACAACAAAACAACCAAACAAAACACTCCACCCACCTTTCCCTCCTTAAATCCCCTTCCCCTACAAGCTGGCTCACCTGTGCATTTGCTGTGTGAGGGAAAGGGACTGTTTAGGGCAAACAGCGGACAGCAGGTTCTGACCCCCTTTTTGTCTTCTTACACTTATTGAGACATGAATGAAAGATGCCAGTCATAGTCTGGGCAGTAAAAGCGTGAAAAGTTTTCTGAGAGGGGTAGATGTTGTTCTGCCTCTTTCTTTCAAGAAGTCTGTGAGTTGCACTGAAGCATGTCCTCACATTTTCTAATAAATAAAGATGAAACTTAGGGTTGGCACGAGAAACTGGGATTGTCCTTTTTATGTGCATGTGGCAGCCTGGAGTGGTGTGGGGAGCAGTGCCCCTGGGAGGCCACGTTCGCCTCACAGCCCCAGTGTAGGGAACAAGCTCTAGGTACGAGTGTGAACGCACTTCTGCAACTCAGACCTAATCCGTGTACATTACACGACAGTGAAGCCGTCTTTAAGAAAGTAACGGCAATGCAAAACAGGTTACGCTTGTTATAGCGCCTCTGGAAATACAGCAAAGCGCCGGCCAAGGGGCGTGGAATTGAGTGAGGCAGTCTGAAATGCCATGATAAAAAACAAAGAGGGAGCATGAACCCACAAGATGGGGCCGGCCAAGGATGCCGCCCCTGCCAGCCACCTCAACTGCCTGCAGATATTGTGCCATGCATTTCTGGCTGAGCGTTTAGGAAAGCAAGAGGGCCATATCTCATTACAATTCCTGCCTGCAACTGTAGAACCACCATGAAGACCCAGGATGGATGATATATTGACGTTCTAGAAGTAAACAGCGAGCTCTTTATTAGAGCAACGCTTACTGTATAAGGGAAACAGAAGGCTAATAGATCATGGGCCACTACGGCAAGTGAAACCAGCACTCATCTTTTTAAATGAGAGACTATGAGTGATAATCACTCTTCCCCATATTATACTTCACTCCCCTTGGTCTTTAAATTACGGTAATAAAGCACTACTGTCCCGTTAGTAGTAGGTTTTTCGGTTGCTGAGCATTATCAATGTATTGGTATATATTTGTACTCTTCAATACTTTTTAAACACTACAATATCAATTTATTTGACATCCTCTCATGGCAGAACCACAAATGGATGAACTTTTAGTTTAAAATGGATGATAGTGGGGAAAGAGAACAGAATGCAGAACATGAGGCAATTGTGTAGCCTGACAATTTATAACATTACCTGCCCTGGGCTGCCTGGTTATTTATGGCTGGGTGGGGAGATAAAGGAAAGAAGGATAGTTGCGGGGAGGACAGCTTAATTTAAAACATTGTCACTTGCTCCCACTGAAGTCAGGGGTCAGGTTCTCAATATATGTAACAGGCACACTGCCTCTGAGCAGATCCACTAATAACAAAATCAATTTAAAATAAAGTGTTCCTAAAAGAAAGATGAATGAAGAAGGAACAAAAAATCAGAATGCTCTTTAAGTGTGGACCATGACATTTCAGCTGGGTACTGCTGGCCACCAAGAGAGCAATTAAAAGCACCCCCAATTTCCAGCTCCATGGCAGAGCAGGGATTATGCATCTGGGCTCTCTCAAGTGTCCTCTCACAGTAAACACGTCTTCTAACTTCCCATGTTAAAATTCCATGCCCAGCATTATGGGTTCATATTCCATACTCGGACTCAGATCAAGGCTTCAGCCTGCTGGGTCTGCCTCAAAAACTGTCCAGCAATGCAAGCGGGAACGGCCCGGACACGGCAGGATGCTTCTAGGATCACCCAGCAGACAGGCAACATGGCCAGTTACAGACCATCTCTCCATCGGGTTTACAACACACCAAGCTAAAATGCCTCTAATGACAGAAAGCAATTACACCTTAAACCTGGTGGTTAGTGAGAATAAAGGCATGTCATTGCTTGGATCCAATTATGTGAAATACAGATCACCCAGGATTGTTTTTTTATCTTTTTCTGTCCTTCCCCTCTCCACACCCACTCACCCATTCTTATGCTAGCTGGCTAGGCGTAGCTATGCCCTCAGCTACAATAGTTTGCAAAGTGTTTTAATGCTTTAAGTGTGAATGTTTAAGTATTGTCCACCCCCAAATGCACACAAACAGATCAAAACTGACATTCATTATGAATCTAACATGGGTAAATATCACCACTTTTGGGAAAAAAATACAGTATCTTCCCTGGCTATGTGCTCTCTTTATGGATGGTTAGAATTCATAAAATCTGCTTACGTTAACATAAAAAAAAGAGGATGTAAAAGAAATATGTAAAACATCTACTGAATGCAGGCAGATTTTGCTCAATTCTTCATTGGCATTAATATCAGTCAAGTTCATCTGCGCTGAAGTCAGCTGAGTTACGCTAATGTAAAAAGAAAAGCAGTCCCGTTGCTTTTAACTTGGGCCCTGGTTGCACAGCCATCCATCTATTGGAAAGAAAAAGGAACGGGCACTCAGTCACGGTCCAGACTGTTATAGAGGTAATAAAAGTGCTGCAAGCTCAAGACTAGAATTCATAAATCCCCCATGCACGCACATTTGGAGCTTTCGGTTTCACATCAGATCTCAACAAAAATGTAAAATGCCAGAGCATCAGTACTATTTGCCATGAGAACAGAAAGCTTCTAAAAAAAAATAAGTGTTCCTACCAAGCACATTGTCATGACAATGAGCAGTGACAACACAGCAAGAATGCACTGTCACCAAAAGTGTTATCAAAATAAAGCATAGCAACAGATTAATTTGCAGGTCGAAGACTATCATGAGATCAGGTAATATTACTGCACAACTTTGTCCTGATGACAAGGATTATAACCAGAACAGAAAATGATGTGGATGATGCCCACATGAACACCATCAATAGCTGAAGAAAGAATTATTTCTGCAACTGGTGAAAGCCAGCAAAGCAGCACTCAGCTGATTTATTAGTGCAGAGCAGTGATGGGATTATATCCATATCCTACCCCTATCCTATTCTAATAAAAACAGCTCTTATGCTGACCAAATAACATTTGGATAGTACACAACAACTTTCAACATTCTGGGAATGTTGTTTTTTTGTTTTGGTTTGTTTTTTTTTCCCAAATAATTATCACACTCGAAAAAGAAGAGAAAGCATAAATATAATTGAAATAATTTCACTTTTATCCTCTGTTTTTGGACTTTGTTCCAATTGCTAATTTAAATGCTTGGTTCTTACGTTTTCTCTTGAATTTTATTATGATTATTTTCCAAAGATCTCACAGAGGGATACTTACTCTTCCACCTGTGACTTGAGTTACCAATACCCAGTCCGCTGGCAGTAACTCAGCCAAAGGAGCAGAGCCCTTTTCAGAGGGCTCTGGTGCTGATTCATTTTGGTATCAGCTACCACCCCTGCACCCCTATGCACACGCAGCCAAAGGAGGTTGCAGGCAAGCTGTATCTGCTGCAGGACCCTGAAACTCTTCTTCCTGTACTGATTACAATTTTGAAATATGCAGAACTGCCTCTCTTCTCCTCTAAATCCAAGCCTTCTTTTAATTCTGTCATTCTCTCCTCCCTATCTCTCCCCCACTCCTCTCTGTTTTTTTGAGTAATTTATTTCTCACTAAATGCGCCCTCCACCACCCCGTTCAACAGTATCACTCACTGCATTTGCAGGATCTCACTACGATTTTACAACAGTACACTTGACAGGATAGTCCCAAATTATGTTGTTAGCTAGTACTCTGAACACCTTGGAAATGTGGCCAATCCATCCATCAGCAGATCAGGGACCCAGGACCCAAAATGCCCTTGATAACATTTAAGCATGACAACCACTATAGATATAGCAGACTAGCATGTCAGGTGGGAGCCCAAGGGGTTAAAAGAAGAAAATCTCAACTATTTAAATACATCTTGTTATAAACTGCATGAACACCTTTTTTTTTTTTTTTGACACTTGTCTTTTTAAAAATATATTTCTGTTTTGATGTCCTGGTTCTGAGCATATTTCACTCCTGCCAACCCACTGTTTGTGTTTTGAATAACTCAGAACAGACGAAGCGCTGGTCCAGAGACAAGAAATCCTCCAAACATCTGTCAACCACTTCAGCCCCAAGAGCTGAAAGCAAACTCCACCAGTAACTCTGCCCATCCTGCTGCACTCAGAGGCTGCGGGAGTCGTTAATATGCCTTCACAGCCAGCCAGGCAGCAGAGGATGAGGGAAAACAGCACGACTCAAAGCCGCAGTGGTATAGCGGTGGTCTGAGGCTCCCCGGGAAGTGCAGAGTAGGGCAAGCGGAAGGTTATGGATAATAAAAAGTCCTGACGGTCCTACAGTGGTGCCAAAAAGCAGACAAGTTGAGCATCCTGTATCACAGGTATGGGCTGGGAAAGGAGAAAAGAAGGAAAATTCATCCTCATGCAGAAAGCACACTTTTGATTTAGCTGTGATTTTAATGAGACCAAAGGCTTTATGCTGGCAATCTGCACAGATCCTTTACCATGGCCCTTCCAGGGTCTGACTCCCTCCTAACCAACCCCTAAGCCCTCATGGGATGAGAAAAGGCTAGGCGAAAACAGAGACTAGAGAACTAATGAGGAAAGGGAAAGCACCTAGGGTTGAAAAGTGGACGGAGAGGGCCCCATGTGGATGACGGTGAGGAGAGCACCCTGGCGTGTCCCACGCTGGTCTCCAGGGAGTTGCTGGACCCTGCCCAGCGGTGCTGTGCCTGGGGCACGGGGCGAGGAGGGAGCGAAAGCACGGCTCATGGTGTTTGGGGTCTCGCTTTCAGGCTGCCTCCTCCTGGTGCTGTGGATGGCCCGGGCAGGGCCAGGAGGAGCTGGGGGAGGAGGTTCTGCGACTTGGTGAGCCCTAGGGCAGGCTCTTCCACAGGGAATGAGCTCCTGAGCTGAGGACCTGCATGCAGGGATTCACGTTTAGGGAACTGAACACAGCACCACAACTTACTATACAATCCCCATTTAACAGGTTTTTATACCCATCTCTGTAGCCTAAGATTCTCTACAGTCTTTGAGGTTATATTCTGAAGACAAAACCCTGCTCCAGGGCTGACAGGGCAGATGCCCAGCCCTGGCGCACTCTCCTTCCTACATGCGCATAATCACCAGTGACGTCTGGAGCACATCACTTTCAAAAAGATGTCAAGAAACAGTTCTCAGGGTCAACCTTTAGCTAGATAGGTCTAAAGCTTTGCCATACTATTCTTTTAAATCAGCAATGCCCTATGCAGTGGCAAATCTGGTAGCATCTAAAACTCATGAGTATCAGTTTAAGAATCACGGCTAAGCTCAGTTTTTCTGGTTGACCCAATGGGTCCCACCACTGTTCACCTCCTTCCCCCACATGTCAAGACTTCTCAGTGACACCGGCGGGGGTCCATGTCCCTCTCCATCTGCACAGCCTTCCACATACACACTCATTCAGGCTTCAAAAACTCACCCATAAGCATTAATGTAATGTGTCTATGTATATCAGTGACCTTTTCTCATGTATACCCAATGTGGAGAAACCACATACAAAGATCAGGTGGTATATAGAGATTCAGTGAAGGCATAGGTTTCTGCAGATAAGGTTAAAGACACTGTCATATGACTCCCATGCCTGTGTCAGAGGGTTAGTGCAGCAGGCAGGAATCCTGACGTGAACTCATCAAATGACATTTCTTACTGCAAGAGGATGGACAGCAGTCCCCTCCTTGCTCTTATGGCAAAACAGGCTTTGCTTTCTTTTCCAAGCATTGTATTTTGACAACAATTCTCCATCAGAAGTAAAGCTTCCAGAAGGTTTCCTGGCCTTTCAGGAGATGCTAAGCCCTTTAGTGTTGCCTGTGAATGCGATAGATACAGACAATATAATCATAAAGCAATGATAAGAGAAAGAGAACCTTGAAAGAACATTTAGAGTTACAGCCTTGAAAAAAATAGCGTGAGCAGGACAGAGAATGTTTTCCTGCGCGGCAAAGTCATTCCCAAGTGCTTTAACTGCATTTGTTTGCTTGTTTGTTCACAGGAACAGCTAAGGTGTCTGACTGAGCGAAACACATCATGTCCCTGAAGATGGCGGCACTATCCGATTCCTGTTGCTGTCTCAAGAAGTGGGAGAGCAGAGACCAGCAGGAGACATGGATAAAATAATGACACGCAATATTCAAATTAACCAGTAATCGGAAATTAATGAATAGCGCTGCAGCCACATTAGGCTTGGAAAGAAGAGACAGACTTCAACTTTTATCATCTGTAACTAACACTGCTTTATCTATTCGCTTCTGCATCTAAGTTATGATAGAAGTGAAAAAAAAATTCTGCACAGAAATGAAACAACGAAATGGTATTTCTATGTGCAAAACAGTTTAATTATTTAGTGCAGTTAAAATAATATATTAAAATAAATTGAAAATGGAGCAGCTTCATCAAGCAAAAGCCTAAACTTTGATAAAAGTAAACAGAATATTCTGCAGTTAAGTTAGACTAAGAAAAACATACACAATTGAAAATTAAAAAGAGATCCTGGGATTTAATGTCTATTTAAAAAGGTAACAATAGTTAGAAGGCTGTTTTGCCCTGTTTCTTAAGTTAAATAAGCATGTCTCAATCTTTGTGAAAGAAAAAACAAATTAAAACATAGCTGTTTCTTAGTTAAAATAATTCAACAATTAACAACAAATGGAAGAAACTGGGCCAGGGTGTCAGCGTGACTCTGAACCAGTTGTATTTTGGGAAGAAGTAATAATCCAGAGCTTAAAGCATCATGATAAGGAAGGAGCTGAATTTTACTCTTGGCTCTATCACAGACTCCTCGTGTGACCTTGAATAGGGCATGTTCTTTGTGCCTCAGTTTCCCTAGCTGTACAGCAGGAAGGATAAAACTTTGATTCTGTAAAGTGCTCAGCCTTATGAACGCATATCTTAATGTTAAGCTGAGCACTTCCAAAGTGGAAGCTGTTGGCGTGCGGGAAGAGTAGCACTGGGCTCTGAAACACCAATGTGAGCTCACGTTCAGTTTTCAAGCTCAGGTAACCAGGGTGCAAGCTACCTCCGACTTGTATTTCGTAAACAGAGATTACTCATATTTTTCAAGTAATTCCACCCCCCGCCCCCGCAAGAGCCAGTAACTTTCCTTTATAGGAACCAGCTCTTTGGTTCTCTTCTGCTTTGGAGATTTAGCTTGCCATGTGTGGTGCAAATTAGATGCAGTTTGCTCCTCTTAACCACAGCTTTGAAAATGGCGGTTTGACTGCTGCGGCTTGTTGTGGAATCAAAATGCAGATCAGCCGCATGGCTTATCACAACTTGTAATGCTATCTCTTCAATGTGCTACAACCATCTATAACACCTACTGCTCACATCTGTCAAGGCTTTCATGTATATATGAATATATATATATGCATACACAGGCATATACGCATATATATATCTACCACCATTCATATATTGTCTAAACTAGAATTCTTAATAGTGGTATTCAGCAAACGGTGAATGGGTCAGAGAGGTCCTTTAAAACATGGCTAAGCAGGACCTGTGATGAATCCCTCTATTCATGACCATCTTAAAAACCAGGACCCACTTGGCTGCCAGGTTCTCACAGACTGAGCCATCCATCCCAGGGCAGCAGCGAAAGGCACGATGGGCATGCGGCCCTCACAGAGCAGCTGCTCCCTGACACAGGTTACAACAAACATATTCCGTCCTAAATACTGCTGGGCAAATCTCAGCCTGAGAGAGAAACCCAAATATATTTCATATTAAACACCTCCAGTATTGAAACAGAAAACAAAAGGGTATGAGTAGCTGTTCAAAGTGGTGGTTGAGGATACAGCTGAGTAACTCCAGTCATCCTTGCAGATGTCATTAGATGTGTGACACTATGCAGACATATAAACAAGAATAAGCTTAGTCGTCTATTTTTTAAGATAGGTGAGATGTCTTAAAATGTTCCTAAATTCAATGCCTCTCACAGGCACAGATCTCAATTTTGACCACAGGGCAAACGGTGGACAAAAAGCCTATCTGCAAAGTATCTTCTCTCCTTACCCTGAAAAGGAACCTATATTGAACCGGTGGTGAGCTCCTTGGATGGAGCTGATTAGGTCCTCAGAACAGAGAGACAGACTTGGCATGAAATCTTTAAGTCAGCAAAACCCATTGACTTGAGCATGGGAAACCATTTGATTCCTGGACCTCTGTTGCAAAAGAGACGGCCTGGCAATCATCAGCACTCTAGAAACTCGCTCTTGCTTTTTCATCCCTTTGCATCTTGGTGGTCCCCACTGATGTTGCACAGCAACTCACGTATGCAGGAATATTTATTACCCAAGTTCTTTTATTGTCGCTGTTTTTTCTTGACCGGTTACTACTTTGCTTTCACCAGCTGAGGTGTTTGAGACCTTGCAGAGGCTCACTGCAGCATGCACCCGTCAGCTCTCTAGTCTGTCATTTTTTTTGACATATTCTAAGAGAGACTTTACATGGGCATCTGGATAAATACAATTCTTTCCTCACCTCCGGGAAAGTGGGAGTCTTCCTTGGGCCATCTGTGGGAAATGAAAAGTGCATGGGATTTCAAGCAGAAGAGGAGTCTACGTGTAAAGAACAGCGCTCTGGGAAATGGGAACGCTAGAAACTATTCATCCAGTGGCACTACAAGTACACACATTTATGCATACAATCAGTTTGCAGGAACATTAAATCATTCACTATATGATTTTTCATGTGAAATTTCTCTGTTGCACATTATGCTCTATATTGCTGCAAGTAGTTTGTGATAGGACAAGAATTACTTTAGGCAGACGTTCAGCAGGAAAAGCAGAAAACATACCATTGTTTCAGATCTCGATTATGCAGATTGGCTTCACTCGTAAGGAAATTAACTCTATGCCACAGCTGTGGGGACTAAAATTATAGAACAATCGATATTTTGAAAACTTTGAAAATCTGCCAAAGGAGAAAATTACATGATTGAACAACAGCTTTTATAGAATCAAAGTAAAATATTTCACTAATGAATTTGTTAAGTGTTTTGTTTAAAAATTTAATCGGTGAGGTTATTCTGATTTACCCAACAATTTGTCCAACCACATGTAGTTTAGAAATTCCTGTTAAATAAAGACCAAATGAAAAAAGTCAACGCTCATTTTCTAGGCCTAATACACAAAGCAACCTTTTCCTGAATGTTTTAAAAGGTTCTTTTAACTTTTTTTCTGATCATTTTGAGTTCTGTCATACATCTGATCTGGGAAAAAAAACCCCACAAGACACATCCCATACAGTGTTTTAGCCCAGACACAAGGAGGAAATGGAGGAAGCCTTAGGAAAAAGTAGAATCAAAAGTGTAAAAGCGACTTTGAATATTTTTGAAGGATTTAGGATCCTTACAGATTCCATCTATTATAAAAATAACTGTTACTAATAGCCCCAGGACCGTGCCTTGATATGGAAAGAAATTTCTATGCTTCAATACCCTGAAAAGGATGGCAGCAAGATAGGACCACTGATGGTGAGCAGTTAGAGAAGAGCAGCCAGATGAAAAGGGGTCCATAAGCCCATCCCCAGATGCCCTGGGGACTGAGCAATCACCAACAACCCAGAAGCTACAGAGACACAACTCGATAAGAGTTTCAGTAAACTGGCTTCCAGATATCAAATCTGCTGATATGGGTATGATTCACGTTCATTATACTCGAATTATTCTGAGCCCCTCCGAGCTGCTGTCTCGAATGTCACTTCCGTCAGCTCAGTCACTCATTTTTAGCATTATTCCTTCACTTCCTCCAAACGGAACGACACAATGAAATAAATGTGCTGCATCCAGCATATTCAGGTTACAAAAGTAACTGACGCCAGCAAGGCTGGTCATATAAATTCACCGCGAGATTGCTTTGGAAGAGACCTGTACTAAAGGATTCAATAGCTAGGTAATCGCTTTATGCCAGCAAAGGGAAAGGAGAAGGAAATAATTTCTTTTTCCATCACCACTTCTTCTCTCTTATTTGTGGAAGGACGATAGGAAGTTCTAGCTGTTCATGGAAACACAGAAATTAAGGAAAAATAGTGTCATATTTTATAAAACGAAGCAGTTGTCAAGTCATATCATTCAGTTATTCATTATTGCAGCTACCATAACCAGAAGCCAGCACTTTACAATCTAGGACAGCCATGCTTTCTTTGCTGCTTAATACTACAGGCAGTGCCTCATACCATAAACCTACCATTCATTATAGGGAACAACTGACAGCTTCTTCCCCTAAGGAGGCCAAGATTACTTACATCTGAAATGCCATACCCTGTCAACACAGGTATACAGGAAAGAAGCTCATTTACTGGCAGGCGTGGTAATACATAAAAATAGCCACTGTCCAAAGTTGATAATCAGAAAAAAAACAACCCAACAATTAAAACCAACCAAAAAGGTTTGATGCCTGGCTGATAAAAAGTTAATAATCCTCCATTTGTTTCACTGGGTCTATACTATTTAAGACCTTCAGAAGATAAATTGCTTCACGCATAGCTTGCAGACCTTTTAGTGTGTGGGATCTATAGCCACAGAAAAGCATTTGTGGGATGCTCTTGCTGTGTTGTTGCCAGTCTCTCCTCTCGTATAGCTGTGATTGAAATACAGCGCATGGCACAGTGATGTAGGGATGCAAGAGGTCCAATGTACAGCAAGCCTCTAAAATGACTGACTTCAGTTATACAAAGGTTTCACATAGGCCACTGAACTCAGTCTAATTATGTGCATTTATTCTTCATGCTAACAGATCCCTTTAGTGTAGCCCCTTTCAAGTGCTGGTGTCAAGCACATCATTTATAAGACACAATTTGCTGAAAGCGAGGCAATTTTATTATATAATGCCACACCGTACAAGGAAGAAGTGAGGCTGGAACTGGAAATTCCTGCAGTACTGTATGCTGCGTTTTGTCCTGATTCAAGCTCTACTTGCTATTTTTTTTTTCCCCACTCAGGGAAACGTCAAAAGTTTACAGAACACCTGTTTAGTTACCCACACTTTGTCCATTTTAAGTCAGAGCAAGAAAACAGTTGCTGACCCAGACATATAAATTACATCATTACCTAATGAACTGTTGCAGAACTCATTTGAATGTAGCTGACTTTGTGAGGAGCATGAATCTTCCAGCGATTTAGACAGGAGTAGTTCAGGATAGACAATATTAATTTAGGGATGAGTCATTATGTTCAGTACCAGTCTGGGGCCTAATGATTTGATTCAAATTAATTTAAATCACTGGGGAGAAAAAAATAATACTAAAATTACACATACGGCAGAATATCAAAACAATCTTTTCTAAGATCCAAAGCACTTAGGGCCTTGCCATTGCTAGGCTGAAATTTTCTGTTTCACATTGCATTGTATGTGCACAATCTTGCTCAAATGCAATGTGCAGATTGCATCGGTTAGATTGACTGCAGCCCCATAGTCCCTCTGAGGCAGAGAGATCTGGGGTTCAGAAAGTTTTTATGCCAAATGGAAAAAGGTTTCTACCGCTCCCTGATTCAGGTGATATTTCAGAGTAGGCAAAAAGAGAGAAAGGACTGGCAGAGAGAGTAAAATTCTAGCTGATCCCTGATGCTAGAGAAGGGAGGATTGGGGGAATAAAATAGGGATTAGAGTTATGTTTTCTCTTTTTTGGCTAACATGATGGAGAGCTTCTTTTAACACTTCACTGTGGAAACAGGATAGCCATGGGTTGTCTTCACATACATCAGGCCAAACAGACCCAAAGCCTCTGGGATCTGCTACTCAGACACATTTGCTCCATTTACGCGTTTGTGGACAACTCGTGAAGAAGTCTGCAAGTGAGATAAACCTTTCCAGGCTAGCAAGCTGAACCAAAGTCAGCAGATTATTTATTTGCAGCGGTGGCCCTGTGTTAGGTAAACAGAAACAAAGCACTGTTTAATACTTCTTTGTTATGTTTTATTCACTGCATCTCCTTCCATGCCTACCCATGGGGCAAAGTCACCTGCGTGTTGGCATCCAGCAAACCAGGGAGGAGAGCAGGATCAAAGCAATGCATTGGGTTTATACAGCATTCTGGGCAAGGGTCGATTTAACCCTTGTGAAACAACTACCATGAGCCATGTCACGCAGTGCTCACCTATAGCACACGTTCAGTAGCAGGGCCTTTTTTTGTTGTTTGTTCCATATAGCATACATGCCCAGCTGTCAGTATGATACCTCTTACAGCGGGGTTGTTGTAGGAAAGGGGAGTATGAAGCAAGGGTCAAAAACCACAAAGTTGTTGAAGACAGAGCAGAGATACCTTCACAAATCTGCCTTCACCAGAAGTTGTTTGTCTCATGGATGCTTTGATCCTAAGCTGCTGAAGGATACTTTATTCTCCTCTCCTTCAGAATACCTTGAGGGAGGATTACTTCTCTGTTTACCTTTTAAAAGATCATCGATAATAACTTGGATGGAGGTGCAACAGAGAAATTCTTTATGCTTCTGCTTTTGCAAATTATAAAGAAGCCTTTTAATTAGGAGCTTGCTCGCTTGCATTTTAAGTACAGGATTAAACGCATACCAACTCAGTGAACTGGTGCCTTTGCACACGGAGCCACATGGCCTGCCACGCTCCTGAATTCTGGAGTGACTGGTGGCCTGATGATACAGGAGATGCAGCCTTTGTTCCCCATGCCACAGCAACCTGGACTCAAATCTCAAAATAACAAGGTTAGGGGACTAAAATGAGCTGTAGCTACATAAACTGGACTGTAGAAAGCAATACAGTGTTGTGATAAATGTATTCGGTTTTGTTGCTGATTCTGTCAACATGTTGGGGAGGGGGGAAATTACTAACTCAGTCACTTCCCTGCATCTTAGTTTCCCTCTCTGTAAACTGGAGTTTATGGTATTAATCTCCTTTGCAAAGTACTGATAAGAAGTGCCACGTACAATCTTTTCTGACTACGTGCAAATAAGAGAGAGAATTTAAGATTAGCCCACATTCAGGCTGACTTGTGACCAAAGGTAGTGTTTAAACAAAAGTCTCCAAAGATAAACACCCACAAAAGAAATTTATTGCAGCATATATTCCTCTACAAAAAGCTGACTTTGAAATGCTTGCTTACACTTCACTGACTGCATTGGCTCCTTCAGTTGGGAAATTTGATTTTTACCACTAGCTCCGCTGCATGATTTTCAACCCTTCAGTTCTTCCGTTGCTGCAACCCAGTCAGCACATCCAGCCTTAGCTTGTGCGATGTACAAACTGTTTGCATGTTTCGCTGTAATCACTGAGGCTTCACAGCTCTGATTGCAACTCTCACACGATTTCCCAGGAAAAGATGAATGCCCTAAGCCTCAAACTGAGGGTCTGTCCACCTCCACACAAAAAATGATACAGCACAAACACTGTCGGTGGCTGCATGATCCATGGCGGTTAGTCCAAGAGATTTCATAACCATCTGACTTTTGTTTTCAGCAGCCTATATCCACTTCATTAGGAGAAGCTGGTAAATGTCAGCTCTACAAACAGGACAAAAAAATGATTCAGTCCTCTCTATAGAATCTGTCTAATAAATTCAATAAGTGTCACTTTTGTGGAAGGGTCTATATACCTCAGCAGTAATTTGTCATCAAGAAAGAGTTTCAGGGCATTTCACAGTTGTGTGTCAGTGTTTATTTCAGGCCTTATCTTCAATGAACATTTCTTGCTAAGAGAAATTAATTCCTTGCATCTGTCACTATAGGAACAAAGCAAATGCACTTTATGTAGAAGGCCCATTATTCAGTACATTAGGCACTGATATGACAGTTCTCCTCATCCCACAGTTGCACACAACAATAAGTAACCTCACTCATCACTAAGATTTGCAAAATTTAATATTATGGGGGCAGGTATTTTCTTTCTTTTTTTATTTTTAGTACTTTCGAATATTTTAACCCTGACCAAAAAAACCCAACCCTAAACCAAAAAATCCCATCCCTCCAGTAAACACTGCATCACCATTTCAATTCAGCATGACAGATTTAAGCAATTTGAAAAGCAATAATAAGACCAAAAGAAAAAAAAAAAAAAAAAGCAGAGGGTTTTTTAAGGGGACAAGACTTCTAAACTACACCGAAGTATACTGGAAATGATTTGAAATGAGCAGATCTATTTGCAGCATGACTTTTGCCCAACTCTGACCTTTCAGTCCTAGCCTGCCCTCAAATATAATGGCCTAAATAAATTCCAAATCAAGACAAGTTGTTATGGACAATTTTCCAAATGAAATAATCAGATATTAAAAATTCAGTTATAACACCTCAGGATATCATTCAAAACAGGGGAAAGAAAGGAAATGCTAGAAATGCCAGGAAAGAAAAGCAGACAATGACTTGCTCATCTGATGTTTGCTGCAATGAGGAAGAACCAGGGAGATTCACATACAGGAGCTTTTCAATCAACTGGAGGAAAATGAAAAATGGAGGAGGAAAAAAAAAAAAAAAAAATTTATTCTTTGTGATCTGAGTTACTGGCTTCCTGAAACACGACCATACTGTACAAACTGCTAGGTGATGGGATTAAACAAGCACAATAGCTACGTTACGCACTCTGAATATTTGGGAAAAATATGTATGCACAGCACAGTCACTGAAATAAGAGAGGCAGTACATTCTAGCTGCACATTGCATTCATTTTTCTCAGTGATGCCAGCAAATATATTAATTCTGAAAACCTGCTTGCTAATCATTTTAAGCAAACACTGAAGAAAACTCAATTGGGATGCATTTAAGCAGGCACCACAGGAAGCTCATTCTGGGACAAGCTCACAGACAGTCAAAGAGTTATTTTCATCCAATTTGAGACAGAAAAAACATCACGTGACACACAAGTCCAGTCAGAGCTAACCAATATAATATAAATTGCAGATCATCACAGTGCAAAAGACCTCCTTTGTAATAAAGATACCAGCTGCTAATGCTGGAAATGTGATGCAGAACAAGTTATTCCACACGCCTCAGAACTAATGATGCCCATTTTTTTAAGGGTTTGTGCCATACATTCTCACGTACTGCTGCCATACTTATCTTAACAGTTGTGACTTGTCTTCAGTGTCTCCTGCTCCTGGGCTACGCTGCCATTCCTCCTTCCCCTCCTCTGTGTCATCTAATCCCTCTGTTGTTCCCCAGATCTCTCCTACATCCCTCAGCTATCGATTATGCTTCAATATATCATGTTATGACCAGATTTGGACTTTGCTTGTGGGTGGCAGGCATGATGTTTTGGGTTTTTTTTTCCCCTTTATTAGGCAGTAATAAGACCTTTTCTCCTCCCTTGCCATCAAGTTTCACTCAGTACATAGGAATCTATATTTTCGAGACATTCATGCCTTTATTAAAGTTACAGAAAATTAGCAGCCAGGTTCAGCCCAATGCTGCTATTGTAAAACCAAGCTAAAATGAGCTACAAAACTGTCAGTGAGCTACGGCCATTTCTAGCTTAATTCTTGGTTAAACCCAGAAAGTTATAGTCAGTAAAAATTAATCTTGTGTCATTAGTTTCATCTCAGTATTTGCAGCCAGCCTGGACTTCGCAATATACATAGCTTAAACTGTTCCCCAGCTTTCATGGATTAAACCAGCTAGTTTTTCCTCTCATATAAACTCTTGGAAGAGCCCCAAAGTCATTCTGTCTCTTCTGCTCTCAACAACCACTTTATGTCAGCCTGGGATGAATACAGGTACCCTGCGCACCGCAGCCCCTCTCACCAGCTGTGCCCCAAGGCCATACAGCCTTCACCTCAAGTATTTACATGCAACACAGTCTTCAGATACCTCACAATTTCCCCACTTCAAACCAAAGAAATAGTGTAAAACAGCTCTAATCCTCTTTCAGAAAAACAAACTCCTGAGAAATGTTGGGTTTTGATCAGTAATATTCCACTCATCTAGTTGAAATCTAATAGTTAAATATAACTATTAGCTGCAATTGCTTTTTTTTTTTTTTGGCACAACATTTTTCAATAATATATCTCTGCTCTGAATTAGCAAAGGTCACTGAATGTTTTCTTAATGACTAGCATATAATCCCTGAAGCACTGTGCAGCTGTTTCTCTCCCTCCTATTTAAATTTCTAAAAAATATTTGAACCTCTAAATGAAGGAGAAATCGCTCTGGGGTTTGCTGAGTTTCCACTGTTCTTTAGCAGCCTCTATTTCATTAGCTAGCTCCTGAGTTATTCCAGAGATATCCTAGCAGCTCCTATGTCAGGCATCCTTTGGACCACAAGATCACAGTGGCAAAATAAGACGTTTTTCTATTTCCAGATGAGTTTCATCCACCCCAGGTTAATGAACTGCTGTTATTTCCCCTTTGCCTTTATACTTTCTCATACACTCATATACATTTCTCAGTCCTTTGCCTCTCCAGTCCCATTAGTCCACAAGCGCTTCAGCACAGGCTGACTTTCTTCTCGGGCACTAGCCTCTCGCCTGACACACCAAGGAACCAACTCGGCTGGTGTCGTGAGTTGTTACTTCCATGTACACCACCCAAGCACGCATGGAGGCAGAAGTGCAACCAGTCTCATTTAGAGGAGAACTTTTGAAGAGCACAGAGAATACGGTGGCATTTTAACTACTTGGAAAAAACCCATATTTTTAGCTTAATTAGATTTTTTTTTTAAAAAATGCATATACTAGTTTCCAAGTGTCTGAAAGAAAAAGATTATTTTCCAAGCCAGTTGGAGTATTTCTGTTCATCAGTTGAATTCATGTTTTCTTTGCTGGGTTAATATTTTGCCATTCTTAAACACTCTAATTTTAAAAATTAATTTGTCCCCCTCTCCAACTGCTGCAAAATTAGACTCCTAGGAGCTTAAAAATCCAGAAACAGGCTGTTGGTTCAACAATATTTTACTGCCTGTTGTTTAAATCTGATTATTTAGTATCCCTGGAATAATGACAATGGATTTATACATATAGTGATCATTATATATTTATCTCCTTAAACTTTGTTTTTTCATAATCGCCTTAGTGTTCAACAGTCACTATCAAGCCATTATCCAGTCATAGGTTCATAACACATAATATGATTAAACTTATTACAAAAACAGTGGAAGTTTTTTTTCCATCATGCTTTACCAGAACAATGAAGAGATGCCATGCACAACAATTCCCTCCTCCACAACAATTCGCACAGAAACGTTCTTTGTTTGCAAAACTTCTTTGTTCTTTGTCCTGTGATGCTTAATTAAGGATATAATGGAGAATATTATAGTCATTTTAGAACAGTTCAGAAGTAATGATGCCTGAGGCAAAGCATGGAGTTCTGTTTAACTCATCTCAACATACAAGTGTTGGCAATGGCCTTTACAAATGGACCCTATTGCTATCACAATTTTCAGAAATAATTTCTAATTCCCTTTGCCCCCCTCCCCAATAGCTGCACTTTTTAATTTCTTGGGTGCCAGCAGGCTAAAGTTGTGTTTTGTAAAATCTTATCTTTCTCCCTTAATAAACAGCACACCTTGAAATCATTTTATGTTGACATAAAGTTTTCTTCCCAGAGGCACGTAACTCCTATTGCAGGTTGTATGCCACATCTATCAAGTTAGTCATGTGGATTGCAGAAGCATGATAGCCACTTATGCTGAATAAAGAAGATCTAGAGGCGAAATTCATCCAGGAATCAAACAGCTAATGTCCATGAAGACACACTACAGTTTTACGGGTGTTCAAGAGAAAGAGCGCTCACCACCTCAGTCTGGTCTTGAGGAAGACCAGGGTGGGGTTGTGACTCAGCTACAAGGCATAGCTGTGTCAGACCAGGTTGTGATATGCAGAAACTGAAATAAGGATATGGCCACTATCATGTTGCAGTCCCTGGCTGGCATCAGCATGGTTTGCTGGTGACAGGTTTGCACATGGGTGTTTTGTCCATGCTTGTTCTCCTGACTTCCCCCCACACCCTCAGGCTCTACTGAGGCTAAAAGGGGAATTACTTTTTATATGCACAGCCTTACTATAAAGGTTTCCAATGTATATATATTTTCCATTTAAAGCATGCTTTCGTAAAGGGTATTTGGACTGTAGTAAAATAATGATTTTTAATGAGTATTCTACAGAGAAACTACATACCACAGGTTGGCACTGGGGAGAGAGATTAGGTACTTCTAACGGACATTTTAAATTTGTCTCAAACTCAATATTATTAATGTTTTTGGCAATGTAAGGAATCAAAATAAAAACCTTAATATCTCAATTAGAGCACCTTAAACATGCAAGTCTGCTCCCACACATTTCTTCAGGAGAAGGAGTCCTGGACTGATGTTAGCCAGGCTACATACTGGAGCAATGAAAGACTGTCCACACTCCAAAGTATCTGCCTAAATCCAAGCAAGATCTCTCTAGTGTGGTTCGTGTTTCACACTCATTTAGCTTCTCTATCGGAACTGGTGAATATTGATGCATAAATCTGTGCACTGTGAGCTGGGTTGTGGCCTTTAAACTCCTTTTTCCCAAGGCAAGGCTGCCAGGCACATAGCAGCTAGTTTCATGCTCCTCTGACTAAAGGCAGGCTCACAGTTGCAAGTTTTCTACTCCAAGAGTTAGTACCTCTTGAAAGCTTTTGTTAGTGAAGTAGTACAACCAATGGGCCCATTTGAAACCTTACACCTAGAGAGACAGGTCAGACAAGGTGGAAAATTTGGAGAAATTCTTTTCCACAGATGGGACATAACATTAAAAATATCAGTAAGTCAACACAAGCATGAAAACCTCCAGAAGAGCTTTTCCAGGTGAGCCCTTAAAAACCAAATTTGAGTGCTGTGCAAAAGTCAAAATGTAAAATTTATCTGGCACTCCCAAGCACAAGTGTCTAGATAAACATCTCCCAACCATCTGGCGATGCCAACTTGAGGTGAGCATGTGCCCAGCACAGCTAAGGCTCAAAGAGCATAACGCGAAGGGAACAAATTTGATCACAACTCTGCCTGCTATACGTTTTTCTGTCTGCCCTTACTGATCAGCTTTGAAGTGCTTCCCCTCAAAGCAGGGCCATGTATTAATTTTTTATTTTGATATATTTGTTTTTATACTTTTTTTTTTTTTTTTACCCCAGACTGGCATATTACTTCTTAGGGTAAAGAAAGAAAATAAAATTAATTTTCAAGCCATGTACTCCAGGACACTTCACATTAAACGGTAGACACTACAGGCAACTAGATAGCACTAATAGCACCTGAGGCAATTTCCTTTCCTATGTTTCTTCTCAGTTGCCAGCTGGAGTCTGGGCTAAAAATAGCCTTGCCATGACAGAATAATGAATCCCAGCGATAACTGTATTTCACAGCAACGCAATGAGGTCATTATCTATGCGTTAATGGATGGATGGGGTGGTAAAGGGAGGGAAACTGTTATTGGGTGGTACAATAAAAATGCAGAATGAATGAAACGTGAACAAATGTTACTCAAAAGGGTCTGAAAATCATAGCCTGCTTTCCTGTTTATGTTAGTGTAGGAATAATTTACATGGCATTAAAAATTGAAAATACTCATAAGAAATACTTCTTAGCTGGCAGTTCGTCTCCATGAGCAATTGCTGTTTTCTTGGCTCCGTGAAATTATTTTGTTTTATCTACAGGACATTGCAATAATTGTACCATATATTTGATAGTTAGAGTACCACTAACAGTAAAGGCAGCATATTCCAAAGCTAATCTACCAAAAAAGAAAACAAACAAACAAACAAACAACAAAACAAAAAAACACCCCACACCAAACAAAAATCTCTAGAGGAAGTTACCCAAATCCAAGAGTTCTGAACTACTTGTTGCCCAAAGTATTTTCCTCCTTCAAAAGTTCAAATAAACAAAGAACAGTATACCTGTTCTTACTCGTAACCATGATCTGAGCTGAAACAGTAGAACTGTAGCTAGACATGGTTGATTTAGAGAGGGGATAAATTTAAGACTAAGACTACTCGTTAAAAAAAAAAAAAAAAAATCTTGTTATTGCTGCTGTAATACCTAATATCACTACACCTACAAGAAATCAGTCTTTTTACCTTCCAGCCTGTTGATTATCATCATTTGACATAATTTGTCTACTGGCAGTTTAGCATTTCCCCTCTTTAGAGGCCAGCTGATCTTATCTTTCTTCATTGCCTTTAAACACAGCACTAAGTCCGAGAAAGCACATTTTAATACTCGTATTTAAAGCTGACTCTCATTTCTCTTTATTGAGGAAAGAGCAGAGAGATTTCCACTTGGGGAAGACATCCTCTTTCCACCTTGAAGATACTTTGCATGACAGTGCCTGAGCGAGATAGGATGCCATGTAGATAAAGAATACATGCCACAGACCAAGGAAGTTGACGAGAGTAGTTAATGAATGATATAGTTAGCCCAGCAGGTATAGGAGGAGAACTTGCACTAGAGGACTTGCAGGGAGCCCTTGACCCAGGAAAGCACGGAGCCTGCTAGTTTTGAATTGAGCCGCCTGCTTGGGCCCAGCAGCAAAGCCTAATTGCTCATTGAGCAACACCATCAGAATGCAGATTTGCTTGGTTAGAGCATTTAATACAGCACGAATTTATGTTCAGGACTCCCATGCATTAGCAGAGAAAAGCACAGCAATTAGGTCTTGCATAGAAATACAATACGTAAAAAGCAGTAGAAAAACTTTTGAGGCAGACCAATTATCAGTAACGCACAATGTAATGACAACGCTTCAGACTAAAGAACAGACAGCCCCTGATCCTGCAAGCATTTATTGTCCTGCATTTCCATACCATGAGTAATCTCCTTGGAATTCAATGAGACTTTGCATAATAGTAAAATTAAACCATGTATCATCGTTTCGAAGGCACAGTTCTGAAACAAATACCATCTACAGTCTCCACTCTATTTGCTGAGCAGAGGAGAGAAAAGAAGGAAAAAAAAAAAATCATCAGAAAACTTCCCTGACAAAGGTCTTGCTTTTCTCTCTGGTTGAGGAGGAAGAGAAGACATTATCACCAGATCAATTGCACAAATATTAACAGTCTAGTGATCAGGATATTTTCAAGTTAAATAGGTTGGCACAGATTGACCTAATAAATCTGGTAGGCCTGGACTCATCCTGTTTTTGTCTCAGTTCCCTTCCTTTGTCTGGAGAGAGGCCAAGACAACAAGCCTTCTTATACGAGTCCTGAAGTTAAACACCTAAAGTTAACCTGAATCCAGGTATTTGTGTACACATGACAGCCACCTGCAGCTTCTAGAGTCTGGTTTCCAGTGCAACTGTTTAAGTCTATGCATTCACATATCTTTCTGCTTATACCCACTCCAAATCTGGATTTTTGAGAAAATTCCTGCTGCAGAATTTTTCAAGCAAGGAGTTTGCACCAAGTGAATACAGAGAGCAGGCTGAATATAATCTTTCTGTGTACGTACCCTGTACATCTGCTGGAGCCTCAGATGATACAACAGTTGGGCTCAGCTGGAAAAGCTGAGTCTTGACCTGGGGGCTTGGCAAATCTATCTACGGCAGTCTATGACCCAGCCAGCCTCTTAGAGAGGAGAAGACCCTGTCCCTGTGAACAGTGATTCTGTTCACTACACCAGCTTAAACCCCCAGCAAAGATGGCTTTGGTCTGCAACACCAGACTGAATCGCAGTGGCTGAGGTGCAGTTTGTTCCCCTCTGCTGGCTCTGACATAGGGGTGCTCTCACTGAATAGCCAGACAGAAAAGAAATGGTAATATCTTACATGACTGCAGCTATTTTCTTATGTGCACAATAGGTAGAGAGACCTGACAGAAGAGATGCATCTTCCGATGGTGAAAACATGAAGGTAACATTAACAGAAGTTTCTTAGATAGCTGCATAGCATGAGTCCAGCTAAAGGAAACCTGAGAGGCTACGCAACTAGAGAAGCATGCAACTGGACTAAGATGACGGTTCACCATGTTACCTATCATCTTTTGTTTCCAACCTTGAAAGCCTGGCCTTGAATTTTGCCGTAAACTGTGACTTCAACTTTTAGTAAGTACAGGTTTTGTCTCCAGCAAGTCTGGCAAACTTTGGATGTGCTATTTTGATAGATACATTGAATATGAAAAGCAATGCACAGGTAATGCCTCTCATAGCTCAACACTAGAAGAGATGCCCAAGAAAAGAAGTTAAGTATAAAATGGATTGGTAACAGAGGTTAACATTCTTAAATTCCGCACATAGAACCAACTGTGGTAGATCCACAGCCAGACTTTTCTCTCTAGTCTTCCCAGCCTTCCTGGCTAAGCCAAGATTTTAATACTGCTTTTTCATCTGTGAACTTGGGGTTTTCATCTATGATTGAGTTTTTTTCTCCTGCAGTCTTGGGTTACTGCAAATATTAATATGGTCAGCATGGAAGGACCAATGTTGAACAGGAATAATTACTAAAGCTTGATGGCTAGAGAATCTCTCCTTATATGTAGGGCATGTTTTAAATAGTTCTAACAGTTGTAATAGATGATCTACCCACACATTACAGTCACAATATCAGGAGGGACAGGAGATCATTGGTGCACATTGTTTACAGACATTTATAAGTCATGCTATAAACAGGACTTGAGATGCAAACCTTTAACAGCAACAATTAATTAAGTTTTTATGCATCTAAACATGAATTAATAATTTAACTCTTTTCAAATATTTGTTTAGCATAAAGAAGCATCTCCAAACCAGTACTGATTTTTAAATAGGGTAGTGGAATGCAAATTAAAAGAACTTGCCAGAAAGCCCAATAAAAACCCCAAGGATATCAACACTCAAATGTTCTTGCTTCTTCAAAGATTTTAAAAAAAAACCCCACCCAGATTTAATTTTAATATATTCTAGGCAAATGGTTTAAGTAACAATGAACGAGTTTTGAACCATAGAACAGCTCCTGGAAAGAAAGAAAGAAAAAGTTTTTAATTTGTAAAAGCTGGGAAATGGTTAAGCAGAAATTTACTGAAACACAGCTGAATTGATGCTGTGCACAATGCAGCATGAAATAAAGGACAGAGAGGAAGGAAGCATATTAAGGAATTAAGAGTTTCCATTACAGGCTCATATCAGCCCATATCAAGTATTTCTCTTCCTTCAGAAATTTTGCTTTCAAGCATATTCACACTGCTTGGTATGAAAAGAAAGCCAACAGACCTGCTCAAAAAATACTTAGCTTAATATTCTCTCTCCTCATACATGTCTGATGCAACACTGGATATGATCAAGTTACATATGTCTAGTACAGCAAACATACTACGTATAGAAATACCATTGCTCCCAAGTACCAAAGAGAGACATAGGATCATGCATTAGTATTATTAAATGGAAACAAGGTTTTAATACTTCCTTTCCTAACACTACTGCAGAATGCAGCTGCCACTTTCCCAACTTTATTTCTTACTGACACTATATCCATGTCTATCCACTACCCTCTGTTCTAATATAGTTTCAGGGCTGGCTCTTGACAAAGACACAAGCCAGGCCATCTCTCCGCTATCTCAGAAAAAATGAAGGCTTCTTTATCTTAGTCTCTCCTGCAACAACATGGGAAGAGAAAGAAGCAAGAATACTCCCTGCGCTGGGCTAGGCAGCATTAATTATGGGGTACAACACCTGCCGCGACAAAGTAAGCACATCCCAGAGAGAACCCACACAAGCTTCATAACCGGAATAAATGCGGCACATCTAAAATCTATTTGTAAATGGAGCCAAATCTGAACACAAAAGTACATCCATTCAGCAGCATGCAATATTGCTTTCAATTTAAGGATTGCGTTGCTGTTGATGAAATTTTCTAATTCAAGCTACTTGATTAAAATTCTGTGACTAATATATGCTTTAGATTAACAGCTCAGCTGCATGCAAGGTATCCTCCAATACAGATTCAGATAGATTTACCCCATATTGCATTACAGATGTTGTAGCCAGACACTATCAATAGCTCTCATTTTGAGCTTGTGCGTCAGTCAAGCGCTTATTAAAAGGTGAGACGGGGGAATTTTTCTTCAGTGACAACAAAACAGTACACTTTCAATTTCTCTAAATAGGTTTATTTGCCCAGTTAAGCTGCTGGGCTTTATTGCTTCAGAAAGTGTAATATTCTCCAGCGTCTCTACCTGAGATGCCACATACACCACCTTCTCCCACGCATACTGAAGCTGGCGTACAGACCAACTGAAAAACATCAGAAAAGCAAGTCAAACTGAAGAGACCTCACATCACAGCCTTAGATGTTGGCCATATCAAAAAGGTGAGGCTATTCACATGCAATTATTCACATGGTATACGCTTCCCTGCAATACCAAATCCTAATGGCTGTATAAAGGTACAGGTAAGGGACAGTCATACAGACATATCAGAAAAAGCATACTTGGATTTTACCATAAGGGTAGATAGATGAGAGGAAAACTTGTGCAAGTGGATTCATTCCCTGTATGTTGCATCTACACACAATTCGTTCTTCCCTCTTAAACCGGCACAAGCCATAGAAATTAGAGCAACCCTGAAGACAGATAAATTTCTAGCATGCAGCCTTACCTAGAGGACAAAAAGCAATCCTGCATCACTGTCAGGCTCTCATCCAGTTTAGTTTACCATATATTTCTGAAACTAGGTACATTACCACTTACCAGAAGAGTCAATTCAGAGGGGCATTTTTCCCCACAGTCACTGTAGCTGGTGACATAAATGTCACGAAGGTTTATCCAGTTTAAGTTGTAACAACAGCTCCAACATCCCTTTCAATACCATGAAGACAAAATGCTTTGAACCAAGAGCCTCAGATCTGATCTGGAGATAGTGCCACCCAGCCCTCGTAAACCATATCAGACAGGCTCAAAATAAGCCTGACTAAACTTTTGTCTAACATAGCTGGAGTTCAGGGTCAGCTACTGCAGACCCCCCCCAACCAGCAGACATGCCGTTTGTGATCTGCTTTTTGGCTGCTTGGGTAAACATTACTGTGCCATAAAATTACATAGCACATGGAAGAAGCTTTTGTTCTATGCTTGTAAGATTTAATTTATTTTTTAAAAGAGAAAGAGAGCATGATCCCTTGTAGCACCAGCTGAGCATTATGAATCCACATCCGCTGTCATTTTTGAGAACATCAGATTAAAATCAAGCAGTCTATAATAGAAGCCATTACTTCAACATGGAAATTAGGGGTATTGTTAATTCTTTTCAATGTGTATCAGCTCCCTTCTAATTGGATCTATATTCATTACTGAAACTGAAATTAAAGAACAGCTATGAAAGGCTTTTTTATGTCAGCTGTATATATCATGCCTTGAATTAAGTTACAAAAATGGTTAATGCATTATATGAATCTTTAAGTACCTATTTCATTCCATTTAGTTGCACATGTCCTGAGTCCCAGAGTGTTCACCGAGGTACTGCACTAATGCAGCAAACTTTTAGGATGGATAAAGGAGCTCTTTCCATTTGGATTGCTGAAAAATGCAGAGATCATGCAAACCTCCCTGAAATCTGTTGGTTTAGAATTGATTTGTCTGCCTGGTGCAGGAGCAGCTCAGTAGACAAGGCGCAGGACAAGGAAGAAAGAGACCCTTTGAGTTATTACCCATCAGAAATGCCACAAGAATACAAAGTAAAAGCTGGGTGAACTTGGATGAGTGTACAATACCCCAACCCCTGCAAGCAGGTTTTTTTTCCCAAATAAACTGGGGAAGAAAAAAAAAAAGAAGAAAGGAAAAGTTTGTGCTCACTTTCAGAAGATGTTTATCAGAACTTCCCCTTTCCCCCGCCCCAGCTTAATTTTTCCTTTTTTTGTAGTGGGTCAAAAGGAAGAAGAAATGAGAGGGTATTGTAAAAGCTTCTTGAGCAGTTAAAATCTCCTTTCTCCCACTTTTTGCCATAAAAGAGTAGTATATGACCATTTATTCCCATGCCTTCAAAACCTAAACCCTGTAGCATCCTTCCTGCTTGTCAAGTGGGGCACAAAACCAGGCGGGAAGATGGCGAAGTAGTTTCCCTCACCTCAACTAATCCAGGCTGGAGAGGCAGAGGAGGGAAGAAAAGATTGCCGTGATTGGTTTGCTCCCTTTTGAACGCAATCCCATTTTCCAGACACCAACAACCAATATTTCAAACTCAGCTGACAAAAGAGATGGGCTTTTCTTGCCTCATGAAGCTGGATAACATAAGGAAAGGGAAGACAAAGCAGCAGCTGTTACACGATGCAAGTTTGCTGCACTCTGAGCTCTAACAGAGCAATTTCAGCAAGAGCTGGCAGGAAAACAGGGGGTGCAGTTCAGAAACCTGCTTCTGTCCCTCCAGCCTGCCCAGTGTTATAAACCAGTATTTCCAGGCAGAGAGAGACCAGAGATCTCCTACTTGAATACTCCTTCTTCTTTAGGTCAGGGGTCTTCATCTAGTGCTTACAGACTCCTGAGAGGGGCTCTTAAGGGCTTTAATAAGGGTATCAAAGCATGCTGATACATGTTACACTATGATTTCCGTATGTGGAATTACTAGAGGCAGCTATCCCTCTGGTAAGGACATTTAAGGTCCACATTCAAAACACATCAGTTTTGGTCAGGTGGTTTCTCAGAGAAGCCTGTAGCAGACCAGCCTTCACTGGACTTTAAAACAACTTTAAAATAGTAACATACTTCTTATGAAGGGTTTAAAAAAAAAAAAAAAAAAATCCTTATTCCCCCAGCAAACCTGAACTGATCCACTAGCAAAATACGAGTATAGTTTCCAACCTGAGCATCTTTTCCTTCTGGAAAGCCAAGTTCCTTTTTCTGTGGGAATATGCTGCCTGAATGTCCCTGCAGCCAGCTGAAAATGATCAGCAGTGGCAATTGTTCCAGTCTCTGTATTTACCTCCGCTGCCTGTCCTTATCTTGCCTGCTGCAGATTTACCCTTTCTGACTCCTCAAAGCAGCACACCTGACATTTGCTCAGCCTTCAGAAAAGAGGTGGACAAGCCATCCAAATTTTATTTGACTGGAACAAAACCTTGAAGTAATTAATGTAAAGTAGAGTAAAGGATACCTGGCTGAAGAAACTGTGTATTCCATTTATGCCAATTATCCTCATTATAGTTCACCAGTTTGCAGTGATAAAAAGCCATTAATGAGCTTTGTCACTGATAGCATTACTTTCTAATCTTAATTCTTTTAGGATTATTAGCTTTAAAGCCACTTGCATGAAGATAAGTTAATTTCTACTAAAATTAAATTGAAAAGTAATGCTTAGATGCAGCAGTATCTACACAATAAAAGCAGCACTACAAACATTCTCTTGAATAAAGCCCACTAATTCACTTGTTATTCACAACCCCTGAAAATTTGTTTCCTAAACCAGTTTTTTAAATAAATCACAGCGATACATATGGAATAAGTAAAAAAAAAAAAAAAAAAAAAAAAAAGTCTTTAATCACATCCTCTAATTTTCTATGGACTTCAAAGTTTGTATGAACTCTGTTTGCTTTCTCCAGCATGTTGAATATTTTTCCTTGCCTAGTCACTGTGCCTTTTGAGTCAAGGACCCCCATGGGGAAAAAAACCCCACCTTTTTTCTCCAAGAACCTCATGACAGAAGTAGTTCTAATAGGGAGACTTGACTAGAGACATAAATGAGATCATGAAGCAAGTACCTGCTGGAGGCACTAGGGCAGCACATTTAAATCAATCAGATTTTTTTTGGCTGATAGTTGGATATTTTTATTAAATGAGAAATTTCATCACTCTGAGCAATAGGTGCTTCTCTCAAGTATACCTGATAAACTTGAGAGAGATGCTACCCTTATGAGCAGCAGTCCCTTAGTAGTAAAGGCTATTCCCAAGAAAGGCACGCAGACTTGCCCACCAATCCCACAGTAAGTAACTTTAGACCTCTGAAGTGAAATCCAGAAGAGAGAGACAAACCTCCACAGTGGGATCCATGTGTCTACATTTAAGCATCTACCATCATTTTAGACATCCCTGGGCTTGTGGGGCATCCATACACAGTTAGTGGATATAGTAGGTAACCAGTGCCAGGCAAATTATTTTAAGTAATAGCATTATTTTAGGTGCCTTAAGTTAGTCCACAAGTCCACCCATATTTACACTCCTGATTTTCCCTCTCCCCCCCTCCTTGTTCAGTACACAGAGTGAATTAGACATCTAAGAATAAGATTCAAAAACACATAAACTGCATAGAGAGATATTAAGTAGCACTCCAAGACGAAAAGTTGAGTACGGGGCAGAACAGAAACATCACAAGTAGTTAAATCAGGCTTTAATCTCTACATTTGCATATTAATAAGCTGCAGTATAGCATCTTTGCCCAGGATTTACCTGACTACCAGACTTACAGAGTAGGAGCTCATATTCCTGTAGGCTTTCCTAGCTATAAGTCAAGAAGAGATGCACAACATCCTCCACCACCTTGCAATGTGCTTGCAGCCTCATAGCTGCAGGGCTCATCCTTTCTCCTAAAAGATCAGCTGTACACACATAGCTCCAGCTGTCCTGTGGGACCAGCTGTAACTTGCTACGCACTCAGGGGCTGCCTCCCACATCAAGCCCCCTATGATCCTGCAGCCTGGCTGGACATCCCAAATCCATGCTTGGTCACAGCCACAGCCTGGGTACTTTCACATTAAACATGAGGGGTTTGGAGAGTTCAGGCACATCCAGGGTTACATGGAGCCATTGCTGAGGAGAAGGCTGTGAAAATGTCTTGGTAAACTAATGAATGAAATGATTCTGTCCAGAAAGACCTGCTTGGAAACTTCTCTGCTGCAAGAAAAGTAAAGACGTGTAAAGCAAGTACACAAAACAGTCCTTCTCCCCCCCCAAAAAAAAAAAAAGAAAAAAGAGAGAGATGCAATAACAACACAGGTAATGCTGACCTAGGCAGAATCCTAGCTGGGCTGGCTGGCACAATTTCTCACTCACACAGCTGGAAGCACAGGTGCTGTGGATGGTGAGAGGAAAGGGGGAGAAGGGAATGGGCTGAGCAGCCAGGTGGTTCCTTTTCTAGCACATCATCCGGAGTTCATGCACTCCAGCAGAAAACACTAACCGGAAAGGGCTGTCTTCAGCTCCTTGTTCCATTGCAGTAAATACACTCCTCACTCACAGATGTGCACTTAATTCATGATGTTGTAGAAGGTTTCACTGGCTACGTCAGAAGAGCCCTGCTGGTTCCAGCCACGACTGCACGAGCACAGCATGCTGCTAAGCGCAGTGTAACGGCGTCTAGATAATAGAGAGGTATCGTAAATTCTGCCCAAAAGAATCACTGCCAATCATCTTTTGCTGAAAGTTATGTTTAATAACTTGCGGAGAAAAGCAGATTTGGGTTTTGGAAGAATTCTCCTAAGCAAATGTCTTGAAAGACAATCAAGTATTGAAAGAGAATCAAGTATTAATAAGTAAGTGGCTAAAAGGAAAATGGGCATCTTTGCTGCTTGTACATCTTGATCAACAACACATTTTCTCCTTTTCCTGCCCGTGAGAGCTACAGGGACAATTACCTTCTGCTTTACCCTGGCAGAATCCTGTGACCTCAGGGAATATAAAACTGAAACAAAACCAGTAGGAGTTAAGGCCTTAGTCAGGATTGGGGAAATATTACGAACTCTATCCATATGGGGTTTTTTGCTATTGTAAATTCTTACAGCTTCCGGTCAGAAACATTGCATTGCTTCCTTACATATACATACGCGTAGCGCAGGGCTGACGATAAGGGATGGGGTTTTCAAGGCTGTCCAGTTCAGCTACAGTCTTTGTCATTAGCAGCCCTTGTTAGGTGTGGGAGGGAGCAGAGCTGGGACGGCGCCGAGCACTTCTGAGATTTCCATCTGCCCAGGTGAGGGCTGGGGCATGAAGGTAAGAAGAGATGGGATAATTTACCCCTCTGTTAGGAAATAAAGGATTTCAGTCTCCAGGAATGGCAGATAGGAGGTCTACCAAATTTGGCTCTTAAAGACAACAAAGGGAAGGAAAGAAAAGCTCCTTTAAAACTTTGCAGCTATATGTGGGATGCCACTATATGCAAGGGAGCTGCCAGCTTTCTTAGTGTACATTACAAGTATATAATTAAAAGCCCTTTAAAACCACCATTTATGTAAAAAAATAAAAACAAAAACCCACAACACACAAAATAGCAAAAAACAAAAACCCAACTATAGAAATAGAAATAGTTATTATTCTTTATTATGCTTCATAATTATGGGTAATGATTTGTTTTTCATATTTATGAGATTAAAATACTGCATCAAGCTGTTCAGATTTTCTTTTATCTTTCTCAGGCCATAGAATATATGGTTTGATCACAATCTTTGCACAAAATCTACAGGAAATATTGAAAATTATTTCTTTTCACTAATATCTTTTTCATAATTAAATACAAAGTGCAGCTCAAAAATACTTTTGGACAAGAAAATTACCAGTAATTAAATCTGTACTGTTAGCTCCCCCCCTCCTCCTTTTTTTTGTGAAAGCCTGTTTTTTAAGGAACAAAAACTTCATCAATCTCTGTCTGCTCATCAGTCCGTTTTCTTCTTCTGAACCTTTGGACCTCTTAGCTAACTTGAAGCAAATTTGACAGAGTAGCAGAAATCTTAAAGATAATTACATTCCTGAAAGTTTCATACAAATTGATGGCTGGCTGGATTGAGAAGAGAGCCAAATGAGTTCTTCTCGGGAGAAAAAGGGCTGCAGCATGAACTTAACCCTCATCTGTTGTGCTTGACCTGCCAACAGCCACCCAGCAGTTTACCTGCTCAGTGACTCGGCAGCATATTCATCTCTCAGCTCTGTCCCCCATAACTACAGCTTCTTGCTCAGCGGGTGCTCAGGGGATGTGAGAGTGAACCAAGAGAGAGCGGGCCCATGAGAAACCTGTGAGGAGCTCCTGCGGTGGGTAGGAGCACAGGGGTTAGTATACGAAAGCACAGAAAAGCTGGCATCCTCAGTTTTGCTCCTCATGAACTAACCTTTGTTGTTTGGGGAGATTTTTTTCCCTCTGCTGTAAAAAGAAAGTTCTGTCCTATCTGAGGGCTCTTATTCCTTCCTAAATCAGTAGTGCAGGTTTAGCCCACCACGGAGCTGGCGTACATCTTTGCCATTCAGTGGCTCTTCAGCACAGTGGGAGAAGCAAAATGAAATGGTTGCTTTTGTGTGTCGCCCGGTAGACCATGTTGCTTACACCTACTCTACTGTCAGCAGCAACCAAAAACGTTGAAAGCAATAGCAGTGTGGGAACCACATATTATTTCAGTGGAGAGCATCCAACAACAGCAGTCAGTGGTCATTTCTCTGATTGCCTAAACAGACTATGGGTGCTTAAGCACACTTGACAACCAGAAAGCTCTTGTTTCAAACAGGGAAGGAGATCTGGGGAACATCATGTGTCAGAGTTGCCTTGGTTGCACCTGTTCTACAGGTAAACAGAGAAATTTGTCCCTAGGGACATCAACCTGGCAATTTTCGCTACACTTTAGCTTAAAATAAATCTTTTTGGTATGTAACTCAGGTAGAAAATGAAAAGAAATGCACTTTGATTCAAAGCTTAACAGCATCTTCAGTCAGCTACATCACAGCTTTTCCTTCTCTCTGGCCACAGAACAAACCAGAAACTCCACAAAGATTATTTCTTCTTCCTTGAGGGAAGAAGTCTAAGATTAAGTAATAATCAATAGCAGACAGTAAATAAACCAATTTCTTAATGGATTGCAAAGGGACTTCAGAGGTCTTTGCACTGCACAGCAGCCACTTCCAAAAGAACAGGCAATCGTCTTTTAAGAGCACAGATAAAGCGTCTGTGCCAAAGAAAGGTCACACTCAGCATCAAGAGTACATGCCAAACCTCAGAAAGCCTAAAAGGGACTGAGGTAGTAGGACGGATCATTCTCTCTGTAACTGGACAAGGCACCCCGAAGCATATTTCTGAAGTCGCTGCTCTGCTGTACAAAAACCCTTGCAATTCCTATGTCATATCTATAGAAAGTAAAAGCCCTCAAATAATAATAATAATACAGAGATCAATATGCAACAGCTTAGTCTTTTTAAGAAGATCCTAGAGGATTCAGAAATAGACTTTCTCAAGGTAAAATACAGTCTGAGGCAGTGCTGATGGTTTGACGCAATGCAGACTTGTCTGTATTTGCAGAACAGCCACAGCTGCTGCCACAGAAATCAAGGATTAGTGACCAATCACATCAAAACCTAACTAATCACAAATATCTAATATTCATAAGCACTAAAACTGTTTCAATTGTACCCCAGTCAGATCTGATCATATGATTTGCTACCCCTTATATTATCATTTTACATTTTTGCCCCCCCCCCCAAGTTCTCCGTTACCACCCTCAACCCCTCCCTAGTAAACAGCCAGCCCCTCTGTACTCTTTCCCACGGGCCCAGTTTTGCTGATTTGACACTCTCATTTGATATTTATTACATGGTAGTGTTATAGTAATTTCAATCTTGGTCAGCAGTTCTGTTAAGTTACTACCCCCTGTTTTGTTATACATGTAATGTCTCTCTCTGCTGCTGCTTCTCATGTAGTTGCCTTGTCAGTGTAGTCACAGGTCATGGGTGGCCTTTTGTCAACGTAACTCAACACCTGCTATGCCTTAATTCTTCATCTGGAGTATGAATGTGATCATGGTATCTTCTCTAATGTCATTTTTCTGCTTTGTCCATTTAGACAAATGGACAGTGGACATCCTTTGCTCTGTTCATTCAAAGCACCTGATTTCAGATGAAGGCATTCAAGTGATACTGATGTCAAATTAGGCAAGCAGACAAATAACAGCACAACCATACAACCCCTCAAAACAGCATGCTTACCCTTCCTCTACCTACCAAAACAGAGCTGCAACATAATGCTCCTGTTGTGCCCCAAAGTGAAATAGAGCACAAAACCTCAAGATTATTACACCTTTCAGTGATGTTCTTCTACTTGATCCATCATTGTCTTTTGCTTGGAAAGTCCCTACTTCTCACATTCCCAGGCTATTTAGGAAAAATGAACTGGGAAGAAGATAGATGAACTCCACAGGGTATGAAAAGGGTATTCCTAGCCTCCAGATGCTTATGACAGCTCTGCTGTTGTGTTTTCAGGGAAAACAATCATGGGGGTCCTATGGTTGCCTATGTTCAGATGACAACATTCAACAGCTGCTGTCCACCTATGCCAACATACCTAACCTAACCATACCTTCCAGCTTCCTGGAAATAAAAAAGAAATGCATACAAGAAGAGAAGCAGCAGTAGATTCCCCATCTCTGATTCTGGACTGTAGAGCTGCAAGAATTTGCAATAGTTTGGATGCCAGTATGCTATAAGGATATTTTTCTTTGGTTTTGGCTAAGTTTCATTTTCTCCTTGCTGTAGTCTAACTGGAGCAAACAACTGTTTTTCTTGATTAAACTAGAGTAGATTGAGTTTTCATTGGTGAGTACCTATCTCATGCTCTAAATAGCCTATCATTCAAGCCTGGAGATTTTATTCTGATCAACCTAACTACAGATGTGAAAAATGGGAAGTAACAGTCAGGAACTGCTTTCCTATTATATCTTGTTGAATTGCATTGATTGGTTGCTCAAAAGCACAATCTATTTAAGAAATAAAAACAAAATAGTGCAAATGAAAGAATCTGAGGAGAGACAAGAGAAGCCTAAAATTCACAGTCTACCCATTCTACACACTTTGGATTCAAATATTAAAAGAAATAAAAACTACTTCTGGCTACAAGTGAAATATGACTGAGCTGTGTGCTAAATTAAAAGCTGGCAATACCTTTGGATTTAATAAACTGTATAATGATGTCATGAATATTTAGAAGCACTACCACTTTTCATGGGGGAATGAAGTCTACATGATATCATGCCCTTCAGCTCTCATGGTGTTAAACTGAAAAAATCACTAATTATAAAACTATTCATTGAGCTTAGAATAAAGCTGAAATCTCTAGCTCAGATATTTGATTTTTGCTGATGTTCTGCTCCGTTACATGGCTGAGAAGGTAGCAGATGGTTGTAAAAGATGCAGACAAGTATCTAGCTAGGGAGAGAGCAAATACAGCTGGGTGATTTCATCAACTGTGCAGCTTCCAAGAATAAGGAGAAATGCACTGAAGTGGTCAAAAGAAGGAGCTGGAAGGTTGGAATAAGAGCAGGCATGGTGTGGAGCAGACTCCATCTCAAAGCAGCCTGGAGATGTGTTGAAATTCTTCACATTATTCTGGATTTTTGACAAATTCTTCACATTATTCTGACTCAATTTATTTTCTAGATTAAGTAGTAGGACAGTCCTTTCTTGACAATACTGGTGCCCTAAGGCTTTCGTCCTACATGCTGTTCAACAGAGCCTTAACACCAGTATGGGTTCTTTGAATTTTCATGCAGACACCAAACTTTCTCACAGCAACTTACAGCTTTAGGATTTCACTTAAAACGTGAGGAGCATATGGGAGGCTAAAAGTCAAAGACTGTAATCTGACGTAGCAATGTATTTTACTATGTACATTACTATATAATGCATTAGCTTGAAAACCAAAAGGGTTTTATTTCTTTCAGTGTCAATATTAAATTTGAGAAGGTTAAGTCAGGCGAGTGACCAGTGGTGAAGGATTGCCATTAAACGCTAGGTCTGATAGGGAAGTTGGACACTGAGTTTGCCTGACCTCCAGAAGCAAAGGAAGACACTGAGGAATTGCAGGGGGGGTCCCACCAAAGCCAGCTGATCCACTCACAAGCACTAGAGTGTCAGGACATGTTAAACTGGCAAAACAAAAAGCACAGCTGATGGATATATTAGGAAATTAACACAAATCTGGATAGTGAAAAAAAGTGCTCGTTCCTTAAAGGCAAAGACAGCAGGGGTATTGCAGTTTAAAAACTAGGCAAGAAAGCCAGCATTAATTGAGGTCTGTTGGATAGGGATCAGGAAAATGATGAGAGAGGTCAAGAGGCCATGGACAACCATACGGAGCTAGTGGAAAGAAGATGGAGCAGAGCTGTGAGTCCAATCTTCTGCAGCAAGGAGAGAGACTTTGTGAGGACAAAGTGGGTATGACCTCAGGTAACTGGAATCTTCCCTGGAGCTGCCATTCCCCTGGTGATTCATTTATGTTTATTTGTTTTACTGGTACTCCTCTTCTAGCTTTCCTGTTGATTTCTACCATACTGTTCTCATTTGTGCTTTGGTGATTTGAAATACTTGTGCATTCTGGGAGGTCAAAAGAAGATGTACTGGTGAGATCCTCTGCTGCAGAGAAAGAAGAAATGTACATGATAGTGACAGCTCACTTTTGGTGACCTAAAGCTTTACAATCAGAACAGCTTTGGACATGCTTGCATATCTGCAAAAGATGGGCAAAACCTCTGCTATGTTTCTGCTATCAGAGGCATAGGACATGAACATTAAGAGAGGCACCACCTAGAAGTCATATCCTTTGAGATGACTGAGGAGCAGCTGCGAGAACAAAGGACATGACAAAAATGTCTAAAACTACACAAGAAATCAACAGGAAGTAGCAGTCAGGCAAGCAATAAGCCATGACAAATGCAGGTATGAGAAATGAAGTCATATGGGACTGAGATAGACATCTGGTATGTATCTCAGCAAGTTTTTTTTGCAGAACAAACAGCAAAGAAACATAAATAAATAGCTTATTTGTGATCTAGGTTAACATATAAAAAGCATAATAACAATGAAATTTCCAGATGCCAATAACTATGTTTCTAGCAACTTAAGCCATGAAACTCACCTGTTTTATATCTATGAGCAGCTTGTTTTATACGACTCTCTTTTAAAATATAATTCAACTGATTTTCATGGGGACTAATTTTAAGATACGCTTTTCCCAAAAAGAAGTCATTAGCATTTGGTATTTAGATGGTACAGGTTTTGCTCTCTGAATGTGAAGGAAATAAGGCAAGAGAAGGAACAGTTAGATCACTGGGCCTTTGATTTTCCTACAGAGAAAGCAAAAGTGGTCTGGGCAGTTCAAGCTGAAAATGAGAAATCTGCACATCATCTTATGCCATTTCCTTTCTGGGTTGCCAGAACTGAATGTTACATCAGATGGCTATTGTTAAAATAATACATAAAGCATATGAAAAGGTGGTTTCTGCATCCATATTTTTTTCTTGGAAAGTGGAGTTCATGATTTCGGGTGCTTACCCTGCAGAGATTTAGGTGCAGAAACAACAGGAACTATACAAGCCAGGGAGAGTGGTGATGCCTCTGAATGTAAGGCCTTTACTGTGGGCATGCAAAGGGACAGACCCAGTTCATTCAAGTAACACTGTGCCCATATTCCACACCCTGTAGGATAAGCTCCATAAAAAGTTGGTATGTTGTATTTCCATCCATAATCCTTAATAAAAAAAACTAAACACAACAGCTGCCAGAAGAACCCCAGAAGTGATGAAGACGACCTAAAGATCCATAAACACGAAGCACATTGGATTGCTCTAGGAGTGGGCAAGCCGCTTCCTGAGTAGGGTTCTCCCTTCCCATCTCCCCCAAAATGGGATTCTCTGTGGAACTGGCAGGTCTCCAGATTTTGTCAGCTGTCAGGCTTGTTGTATTCAAAGGGACTGCTGTACGAGATGTCGGTTGTTGAACCAAAGAACTGTTTAACTTGCTGACACAAGCCGTAAGTTAAAAGGTCTCTCTGGAAGACTTTGAACACCCCACGGAGCATGCCTGTGCTGCAAGAGGAGAATCTTCTGGAAGTAGTATCCGTGTTTGGTCTAAGCAATGAAGAGTGTCAAATACTGATATTTTGGAAGAGCTGAGGCTGAAGAACTGTACAAAGACATAGACCACCAGCCTGTCTGGTAGAGCCATGTCTGATAGGGATTGACTTCTCTGAAGTACATCCTGCTCTCTCCTTACTTATGGGAGTTACCAGAGCAATAAATATGTATCTTTTAATTTGGGTAATTATTTTAGCATGCATGAAATCTCTGTTGATATCATATTGCCAAGGTATGAAGAACAGGTGGAAGTGTTTTCATACAATATAGAGTTCAACAATCAGTAACTAGGCAGAGACTGGTTTGTTTAATTTAAATATTGACAGAGACACACGTTATTTGGTCTTCTATCCTATACGGAATTGTTCTTATGTCAGGATTACAGAATTTCCTAATGAAATTAATTGCATCCACATTTGAATGACGCATAGGTTCTTTTTTTTTTTTTTTCTGAAAAAAGGATTTCCAAGAAATGGGAAGCCTGAGCAGTGGCAGGAGCAGCAAAGTGAAAAGCACCTCCTGATAAGCTATTCGTTGAGTTCAGGTTTTGCCTTCAGGTGTGACAGCTGGAAAAGTTTACTTTCTTGAAATTGAATATAGACTCCCAGCAGAGGACTGTCAGCCCCTTCCAACACAAGGAGGAGAAAAATAAGAGAAATTGAGCAAACAAAATGAAAATACACATCTATCTTAGTTTCTTTCAAAACTGTCCTGTTTTGAATGTATCTAAAGAGACTCTCACATAACTGATTTTGCCAGGCATGTAGTGTACCATAAAAAAAACCCCAACTGATCAGTGCAGGCATCTCTGGAAACCAGTATTTCTTGATAATGTTTACATCTGGTTCTCCACTTGCAAAGAGTCAATTAAAACCATGTTTTTTACCTACTTGCTTCTTCTCCTACTTTGCTGCAAAGTGGGGTTCCCAGATTTTTTTGTTTGTTTGTTTTCCTTGAAAACAGCAGTCACAGGAAGAAATGCGGAGGAACTACAGGGAAAGAAAACTTGTCAGGGGTGGGCAAGAAGAGGCTCATCTCCTGGTAATTTTCACTCCAACCTGCCTCCTCTTTTTCCTTCTAGAAAGACAGAGCCATGTAAATTTTTTTCAGCAAGCCAGCTATTCAAGGGTTTTAGCCCTCCTTCCTGTTGGCAAATGATCCATGGACTCCTTTTGATTTTCATTAATTTGGTGGTTATTCAAATGTACTGAATGAATGGTTTATGCAAATGTGACTGTTGCTTTGAGTGTTTGCTCATTATTCATGCCGTGTGATTGATTGTCTAAGTCACAGGGTATTGTTTCTACTCCAGGAGTGGAGAAACCCTACAACCAAAAGGAGCTGTCAAGATGGCCAAACACCATCAGGGCTACTCTTCACACAAACATCAGTTATTACCAGTGTCTAAAACATTTCCTCTTTGTGCAAAAGAAAAAGTGATATAAACAAAGCAAAGCCTTCTGATATACAAAGCAAGGAGAAAAGGATAATTAAATGAATCTGCTAGTTTTCCCCTACACAAATTTTCATGATTATGTAGCGCTCACCCAGGAACAATCTTTGAAATTACTCGAATAGTCATTTGCAAATACATAAAAATAATTTGTCATGCAGGAGATCTTCAAAGGCAATGTCTTTGAGACTTGGTCAATGATTTTGCTGAGCTGAAAAGTTAAGCTGACAAATTCATGTTCTTTCATAGATGATTTCTGTCATAAACAACTTGATAATATCACCTATTTTTTATGTTCACTAATCATCTATTAATAGACTGCAAATCATTTGAGCATATTTGTTCACCAGCTATTGACAGCTAGTCACTAACAATGGCATACACTGAAATCAGAAGCTCTTGAGAAAGAGTGGCCAAAGCAGCCAAGTAAATCTTTTGTAAAGAAGTCTGTTGCTTAAACTCAAGGTCATATATATGTGATCTGAATGCTGCATGGAAAGTACTTCAGCCTGTTCTTCCTCAGTCCTCCCTCTTGTTAACTCTTACAAAGTAGCTACACTTGTGTACATTTTAGTAAAAAAAGCAAAGCATCTAGTCCAGATGTTGCCCACTTTATCATGCAGATTGATAGAAACTGGAAGAATATGCTGGGGAAGGGATTATTCTATACATTAGTATGTACAAAGACAGAATCCTGGGTCAAATAAACCCTTGGCATGACCCCTAAAATCATTCTTTTTGTTCACTCTGTATTTCTCCATATAAGGGTGGTTTAGGGTACTTCCTTTCACTGAAAATGTCCATACCCCTCTATGTGTACTGTGTTGCTTTCTTTAAATATTACACGTGATTTTTTTTTCTTTTTTCCTTTTTTTACAGGGCACTTCCATTATACCATAGCCAGCATGAAAGCACATGGGAACAGACTCAGAGCAACACAGCTCCCAGAAGTATGGCATTTCCCAGTTCTCTAGCACTTAGCCTTGTTTTTTTTCCTCCAAATAATGCTTTTATAGCAAGTGCTGGTATATACTCTTACAGAAAAATGCATTGAAAGTCTTTTTAAATTCATGTGGATACTGCACTTCAGCAGAAGATTTGCCCTTCCTACCACCTCTATTCTGCCCCACTTTTGAGCCCTTCCTGCCCTTTTATCACACCCCTGAAGAGTCACCTTGTGGCACCCTTCAGCAGTCCCTCTCTGCATCAGCTGACCTTTACTAATTTATCTTGAAGCTGCCTCTGCCCTCTGTTCTTTCTCCCTGCTTCAAAATCCCTGTTCTGCCCTGCTGTCTTTATAGCAAAATGTATTGATTCCTATAGAAAATCCATGTTGTTACTTCCTTCCTTTGACCTCTGTTTACTGATGAGGTTTGGAGGGACAAGAACTTCGTACATCTGGAAAGCACCTGCAGCACTGGAGAGATACTCAACAAACAAAACAATAAAAACAAGAGACCCAAGTACTGTTTGGAGAAAACACTGCAGTTTATGTGAGCCAGCACTGCACTGAGAACAGCTATTGCACTCCTCCCCTAAAAGAAAATCATTATCCTTATGTGCAAAATGTGTTTCCTCTTGTACACTGAATAACATTGGCCTTTAATCTTGTATCGAGCTAGATCTCAAAATGTTATACCTGCAGCATCACAGTTCTTCACCTAAAGACTGAACTTTCTGATCCCAGACATTTAACCTCTGCATGTAAGCATATCAAACTGGCTTCAAAAATGGGAATTGCAAATCACATTCTCCAGAATAGAAGCCAAAGTATCCCATTATATGAGCAACATGATTCTTTGTTTTATCTGAAAGGACAGATAAAAAGCAACATCTAAGTATCGAGCATCAATTGACTATTGCCCACTAATTGCCCAAAGGAAAATTAGCATACATAATGCTTCAAAAGTTTACCCAAAAAAGGTCAGATCATTACCTGGTATCTTCCAGCACAACTCAGTTGAAGAGATTAAGCTAAGAATTTTGCCCATGTGTTTACTAACACTGCTGTGGTATTATTCTTCTGTCTGTTGACTTTTTCATTAGTTAACTAATATGCAATTTATTTTGATGAATAGTACAACTGCCTTCAATTTGCTCTTGTAATTAAGGTACATGATCAACCACTTGTTATTCAAAAGCATGATGAACTGTTAAGGTCTGTTTAAGAAAAAAAATGCTTTGCTTGTACAGCAGCATGTGGAAGCGTTTAAAAAGCTGCAGAAATTTAGAGAAAACAATTTTGAAGTCCATATAAAGTAAGTACTTTGCACAGGTATATTATAGAGCTCTTTTCCATTTCCCAACAAGAACAGTGACTCTGTAATAGAAGTAAAAGCATAAAAGCATTAAAGTTTAGGTGGCCATCAAGTACACATTCACTGCAGAAGTATTCCCAACGTTAATTAAAACGCACTGCACTCCTGACAGGAAAATATATTAACCCTATCCTCAGGTAGGTAGGTAGAGAGGAACACTGAATTAAGTTAAATTAATGATTTATTTATTTTACTGGTATATTCATTTAAACATTTCCACTGAATCCCAACCGGTACAAATAACTGAAATCATCACACATCAGCAACAGGCTAGTTTTGTGGCATTTCTACCTAGGTCTGAAGCAGGAGAGATTACCTCATGAGGGAGCCTGTTCCTAAGTAAACTGCAGGTAGATAAGATATGCTCAGGAGACTCATCTATGCACCTGAACTTCTCGGTGTTTAACTTAAATTCAGAAACATCCAAACGTCATCTGTCACTGCCCTAAGATTTTCTTGAGAAAATGAAAACTACTGTGTCCTTGTATTACAGTAGCGGGAAGAGAATGGCCTTGAAATGTGTGTGATAAATATGCTTGGGTACAAGATAACCAAAGATAAACCAGGGCTTACCCTGCCCAAATATTTATGGGAAAGAGTAAACTGTTTAAAAGGCCAATGTAAATAACAGGAAGAAACAATTGCTTGCATTTTTATCTTGTGAACTAAAGTATGAAAGAATTCAGCAACTTGCTTAGAGACATATAGGAAGCGATTCTTGATCTGATGCTGCTTGCAATCAGACCAGTGTTTTATCCAGAGTTCAGTCACGACTTTAGTGTGAAGCTCAGCCCTTCCTTTCTCATTATTTTACTAGAAAGAGTTGAGAGAAGCTATTGGAAAACTGGTAACAAACATTCACAGAGAATTCATTTCAAAATGACCAAATAATGCATAACAGTGATCTTCATTGTACTGTCATGATTTGTCAAAATTCTATTAAAAGTTAATTATTTAACAAGTGTTCTTCATTTGGAAAGGAATAAACAGAAGAAATTCTCTTTCATGGAGCAAAAAGATGGGAACAATTTGCAGCTCCAAAACACGAGGTTCTGGCCAACAGAAAAGTACATACCAGGCACATGTACAAAAGGGTTCTAGGACAATTATTTTTAGTAGAGGTGCTTACGTGAGCAGCAGAAGTGACAGGAAAGCACAAACTAGAATTAAAGTGAAGGTAAGGACTGAAAGAGGAGTGTAGCCCTGAAGAACAGTCTAGAAAGAGTACCATCTGGACAGAATTACATCTAAAAGATGTTGGCAAAGAAATATGCCCTATTCCATTCTTTGTATGTTTAAGAAAATGGCATTTTCTGCCTTTTTTTTTTAAGATTTTTGCATCTTTTGTCCACCACTAACCAGCAGAACCCCAAATTTGACTTTTCTGAAAGGGGATAACAGTTCTTGTTTACTAGACAAGCATGGTTAGTTTGTCTCAATTAACTGTTTAAAAAATAAATACTGTAAGGGTTTTCATATGATTTTATATACCAAGAGTAAAGTCTGCAGACCTGGTAATAAATTTGGGCCTAAATTTTAAACAGCAGAAGACTAAAGTTCAGATCTTAGACACATATTTTAAAACATGTAAATAAACTGAGTGATTTAAGAATAGGTAATTTCAAATCAATAAATACAACAGGTGAACTCAGCACTTGTAAGTCAAGATACCTTCAAAAGTTTAACACTGAGCTCCAACTTTTAAAATGTCAGCATTTTCTTCTTCAGGAAAGAACCTCTTTTTTCTTAGTAGCTCCATATCTTTGCTAGACTCACCCTTAGATTTGTGCCATAACTTTTGGGGGAAAAAAATGACGGTCCTGTGTTGAAAGGAAGTTCATACACCAGGCTGTTTCAAACTGGCATTCAGAGCAGCTACAGAATGGTACCGAAAATACAAATGCTTTGAGCTATTCTCCAACTCTGATCTTGCGTATCAGAGTTGCTACCCCAACATTGGCTCGAAAATTTTCTGCTAAATACATTGAACTCAGCCTTCAAAGAATCTTTCCAGCTTAATTTTGAGGGTTCATTTAGTCTAGGTAAGGTCTGGATTACTTAAATTTAAGGTACACCTTTGAAGAAATACAAATCTTCTCAAACTCAAAACCAATACTGATTTTGAATTTCATTCCCTTTATAGAATTTATTAAAGAAAGGCCAAACTGAGACTATAAACATTGGCTCATTAGTAGAGCAGCACGAGATGTGAATTCTCTCCACCAAAACAAAACACTAGGTTGTGGCACCGGTCACAGTATATCTGTTTTCTACTTCAGATGCAAACAATATCTCACAAGCCTGTTTCCAAAATCTGATGTCAGTTCTGAACCACCAAGATTTACCTATAGTTTGTGACTCCTGAATATTCATACATCTTTGCTGTCTGAAGTATAGAACTTCTCTTCCTTTTTTTTCCTTGCTCACTTTGAAGTTGTCAGCAAAACTCACATAATGCCCATATGACAACGTCAAGGACATAATCTCTCTCCAAATTAATTTACATATCCATCCACTTCTTGTTTTCCTCTTTTTCTTTTGCCATCAATCCATTCATATGCTTCCCTCCCATCTTTCATTCTTTCCTCTTTTCCACTTTTAATCTGTTTATTTTTTTTTATCTTGCTCATTTCTCTTTATTGTTGAATGTTTTAAATTTTTTCTTTTTTCCCTCCACATTTTTGTTTGTTCAGTTTTCTCCTCAGTTTTTCAAAGTATTTCAGCCATCTTCCAAACTGGCTTTTATCCTACTCCTGTCTCCTTTTTTGACTCTGTTCCTTTCAACCCATTTTCTCCTGTTCTGTTATCCATTTCCTTTAGATTTCTTTTCAACAGCTCTGACTTTCTCAAAATGTTTCCCTGGAAATACCTCAGACATTCTCGCAATGTTTGAGACAAGATGATGTCCTCTCCACAGGTGAAACAGTAGCATGAAAAAATGGATGGGAGATCAAAGGCCCCAAAAGATACGGCCTCTGTTAAAAGCCCTTCTAAGTGTCCAGAGGAATTCCTAATTAAAATAAGAACTGCTTTTGCATCTATAATGATGTAAAAGTCCAGTGTTGATTAAATAGCTGTATGTTGCACTAAACAGACTTAGTGATATGCCCTAATAATATATATGTTACGCTGTCTGTGAGAAAGAAATGTAACATTAGACAGCTGCTTAAATACTCCAGGGAAACATAATTTAAGGGACTATCTGGTCTGATGTTCTATACCGATTTGAATACAAAATGCTACATGAACATCAAATTACAATGCTACTGAAAGAAAAAAAATTGATAAAACCAGCACTAATAATACCTAAACTTCAAATTTCTTCAGCACATCCAGACACAGAGAGAGCAGTTTTACTGTGACAGCAATAGTATACATGCTTGGTCTGGCTCTTATGGAATACAGAATTTAATAGTCCAGGAGGCACAATGTACATGCTGTGCTAATTGCACTTTGAAGACATCCTCTTTGGTTTCTGCCAGGAGCACAGAACACAGCTTGTGCATATTGTTTCCTACCTGATTAGTTCCATACATGTGCTTTTAAGGCAGAAGGTCTCTAATTCAGCACTGGCAATTCTTACGGCTGCAAATCTGGGACTCGATATTGTCAATACTAGCTTAAAAACGATAGACTAATAATATAGAAACTGACTTGCCTTTTTGTGCGTTGCCTGAATTGGAGGCATTACAAGACAACTCTTTTCCACGCTAATCATTAACATGTATGAAAGTGCTTCAGTCTGGCTTAACCTGGTTTGAAAACATAACTTAGAAACAAAAACATCATTCCAACCTGGCTATCTATAGTAGGAAAATTCATGTAGACAACCTCTTGACCCAGCCACAGAGCTATAGCACGGCCATACTACATTGCTGAGGCATTTCCTTTCTCTTTTAACACATTCTTCACCAATTTTCTCCTTGACCCATTTCAGCAAAGCCTTTAAGCACTGGCTTAAGTTTAGCTGCCTGAATATCCCTCTAGAGCTGCGTGTGAAAGCCTACCTCCAACATCCCCACCTGATGTCTCTCTTTGCTGCTGTCTATCCTTTGCACAGTCACCTCTACTTCTCTTCTTCAGACATGCAGAAACTCCAGTAGGATGGCAGTGAGTGGCCAAAGCACAGGTAAAGTGCAGGCTGACTGATTTCAGCTCCAGTTTGGGAGGGTGTTTCAGCACATGTTCAGCTTTGTCCTGATACGGTGACTTTCCTAGACAAGAGAAATATGTGACCTAACCCATTAATCATTTCTACTGATTTTGATGGACCCATCATTAGGATCAGGTCCATCTACAACAGAGGTTGTCATATGCTGGGATTTTCCCAGTAAAATATTCGACTTGTTTATTATTCCCTTGTTAGACTACTTATATTTTTTTAAAGCTATGTCTCAAACGATCTGAGAAGAACATTAGTGGCAATGGGTTAAGGCATGTGTTAAGGATATCTAAACTATTTGGGATTTCTCCAGGTATCCCTTTTAACTGTTAATACGTACATGGTGAATACATCTTCATGAGGTAGATATAATAGGTCAAACAAAAGTAAGTTTTTCTTAAAGATGCTTAAGACCAGCACACACTATACGCAGCCAAGAGGAAAGGAAACACGACCTATTTGCTAGAAAACCTGAAGTAGCCTCACATTAAACAAAAAGAGAAATAATCAATCCGTGTTTACAGTTCCAGTGATGAGCAATTCTGTGCTATGTTATTTTCATCCCTTTCTTCACGCTGCTTCTCTCTTAGGAATAGCTAGCACTTATTGGCTATTATTAGAGGGCATTAAAGGAACACATGGCTAAAACAGCAACAGTGGCAACAGGCAACACTTGCCTGTTATTTTTTCTCAAAGACCCTGAAAACGCTATATGAAGGGTCATTTGTGGACTCTGTGGTTTTTCCTACCCAGGACTACTTAGGAGGAGCCGTATGAGGATTGCAGATGTTGAGGCACGAAGCGAGCTGGGTCGCATCAGTGAGGCAGATCCTGAAGGGCTGGGGCTGCGCCCGTGACTGAGGGGTGCACGTGTGCGGTGCACATGCCGATACCACTGACAGCCACCAAACACATGTGCCACAAGGCAGGAACTGGCCCTGCCCCAGGCAGGGTCCGGCTGGAGATGCTCCCAGCCTGCTGCCAAGCCCCAGGGCAAAGCCACCGTGCTGCAGCATGATGGTGGCACCAAAGTGGTGGCAGAGCAGGTAGGCATGACATAGCTAAGAAAAAATGAGACACTGCAGCTCATCTCTGATCTTTCTAAGGAGGAGAAAGACAAGCCTTGTGGGGCCCAGGCTGACAAAGAGGGCCTGGCACCAGCTGTGGCTTTTGGCCTAACAAAGCCCAATAAAAGCTTACTACTTCTTAAGGTACAATGTGCAATACAGAAAGGTCCTCAGATATTTAAAACACAGAGGCAAGGGGACAGGATAGGGGACAGGTCCTTGCATATTTAAAACGCAGGAGGTCAAGAGAGAGCAGCATTTGATTCACACTTCTGCTAGGTTAACTAAGGCAGCTCCCTTACTCATTTACTCGTTTTCATAATACATGCATTAGCGCAGCTTTATTAACAACGGCAAGTCTCTACATACTCTTTTCACTGCTGTTGTCTGTAGGTGTTCTAGAAGACAGAGGAAGACAGCAGAATTAAAAAAAATCAGTAAAATCTCCAGTTGTGAGAGCTATGGACAATTTTCTGTCCATTCATCCCCTTCTCTCCTCCTATCTATTCAGCAATAAATACCAGCCATACGCACTGCAATCCATCCTATGGCAGCAAGATGTGTCGGCTATTGATGGCAGATGTTATGTTACTGTGTTTATTCTACACACTGTATCTCCACCAAGTGATGACATAGTTGTTGAAAGACACAAAGTGTATTCAAAAAAATATGGGACTTTGTGCTGTTGGGGGCGGGTGGGCAAAGTGTCTAAAAAGCATTGAAATCTTACACCTTCGAATCACTGATTCCAATGTAGATGGCAGCAGGAGAGAGCTGGAACATAGTAAAATAAGTGCAGGTCTATTGTCTAGATCTGCAGTGTCAGAAAAAAATATGTCCCTACATATCCCTGTGTTAGCACCTAGAACCCTGCTGTTGCTATGATCCATGCAAAAACAGCAGTGGAAATGTTGCCATCCCAAAAAAGAGCCTAGTGTTAAACCTAACAGTCTACAAGCAAATGTCAAACAGATGGTGAAAGCACAAGGGAGCAAGGAACAGCAGTGGCCAGAAGACACCAGTGCCTAACTACTATCATTTTTTTGTTGGCACTACAGCTGAGATATTTTCAAGAGATATATATTTTTTTAAAAGATCTGCATGGAAGCCTTCTGAATTTTGCCCTTCCCATGTATAATGGAGAACGTGTGACACTGTTTATCCACAAATTTGTCAAATGGGCAGTGTCAATGCTATCATGAGTACGAGTTAGCCTTGTACATAAGCGCAGAAGCTGGCTGTCAGTTCCCAGACTGATGTGAAATACAATGTTCAGGGTGTGAGGAAAGGCTCCTCACTGGGACTTGTTCGTTGCTTCACCAGGCAGACAAGGCTGCTTTATCCCTCAGTAAGGTACCGCTTGAATAGTTTAGCTAAGTGCATGCCATGACTGCCCTTGCTTTGCCTTTAGCATTTCCAAACAAGGACGGGGGTTAACAATTGAGAAGGAGGAGGTCAGAAATAAGCATGTGTCCCCAGTTCAAACACCTTTCCCACAAATGCAGTAAAGGTTCTTAAGAACAAGATCCTTGACCAGGAGCTTGTAAACATCTAATGTTTTGTCAGTTGAGTGTGGGATGAGATGTTAGAGCAGCTCTTAAAAAAAATATTATCTGTTTGAATCTTTTGTGCCTTTATAAACCTTGGTAACTTTAGAGCCTCTTTTACCCACTAAATAAATACATACTTCTACCAGCTTTACCTCAATGTCGTTTAAGGGTGGTTTCAAGGGAGCTAGCTAACAGCACGGACTTCACCTTCTACAAAAGGGTGGTCTATAAAACTAAGATGCTCAAGCTTTTTCCTGGTGCTCAGCATCCAAATACCTTTCTTAGATATAATCATTGTACATTAGTGCAAAAAAATGCACACACAAAATTGTGTCCCTCCATTAAGCTGCACAAGCTGGTAATGCACAAGCTATATGCAAGTGTCTTCTGGTAATATTTGTTAGCCAGATAAGGTTCATGGCTTGGTTAGGTTAGGAAGAAGAGTGTGTGCTGAACCTGGAGGGTCAACACTCAAGTTTGTGAGAGCAATGCAGTGTGCTTGATTTGTGCTGTTCATTGCCTCCTCACCAAACTCATATTCCATTTCTGAATTTACCCACAAACATAGCTATGTTTTGGAAACATACTGGAATTTCTTGTGATAGTTCATTTCAGATAAAGAAATTAAGTTGCAGAAAATACAAGCAGCATGTGCCTTATTCAGAAGAAGTAAATCTGAACAATAAAGCTGTTTAGAAATGGATTTTGCTTGGTTCATCTGAGTAGATTTGAATGTTTGTCCTGGAAGAGCAGCCGTCATCAGTTTAGGACAGCATAGCACTGTCTACTGCAGAGTAATGACTGCAAAGTTCGCTAAATTAGATATGATGAACCAGCCTGAAGCTTTCAGTGAGTTCATTAAAGCACACCATGCAAAACGCTGCCTAGCCCCAAGAGCTGATGTGGCTGGAAACAAAAAGCATAGCTAGTTCAGCTCAACCAGAAAAAAGTCCGTTGGGACGAACTCTGCTTTGGACACATCTGGCAACCTGGACCTTCCTGTAGATGTCCTGTAGCTGCACAGCATGAGAAGCTGGAAGAAAAAACAGAGAAACAGGAGCTTGAAGCTACTTAAAAGTTAAAGAATCAGAGGCAGCTTGGTGTTGAAAATGCAGCTGAATCTGAACACAAGAGCCAACTGCAATTGTGGGGATGGGAAAAAGCAGCTGGAAAGACCACAACGGAGCAAGACAAAGCAAGAGGGAAGCCAAGCAAGGACAGAAAACCGAGCTGCTGCAGAGGCGGCACCCGCTTGCCGACTGCACTGTCCACCTTTGAGAGCTGCGTGCTTGCCTTCTTGAAGAGGGCTCCCTTCTGGTGGAGTCTCTCATGTGTTATAGACTAACAGAGGTAGCAGAAAAACCACTAGATACCCATTTTGCTTTTTAAGTACAAATGAGGAGGACAGGAGGGAGGGTGCTAGTTATTCTCAGGACTCCAAGCCCAGATGTTGTGCCAGATGTTTGAAGAATCACTGTTAAAATTTCAACAGATTTATCTGAAAGTGACCGTCTTTGCATTATATGCTCTGAGAAGAGAGGGGATAAAGAAGGGCAGACACAACAAGAAAACTATCACCAGAATGAATGACTAAATGGAAATTATTGGGAATTTTTCAAACAAATGCTTTCTTGGTGATTCACTGATTCACAGAAATGAAACCTTTCACAGCATGACTATGACTAAGCATTTCTCAGGTAGAGGCCCTGAGGTACAGTGCAGATCTCCTGAGCAGGCAGGAGAGAAACCCATCCCACTGTATTGCAGACATAAAAATTACCTAAATTCAGCCCATTTGCTCTGGGTTTACATTTCTCATTGAGCACCCTCACCAGCAGGCTATGCAGCAAGAATTTTACCTTCTTCTTTTCTTACAAGGACTATGTGTGTGTGCAGACACACACGCACACATGAAAACCCCGACAGACTATATAATCTTTTCCTCATGTGGCATAGGAACATTCTTCTTCAATCTCAAAAACTTCAGAGGCTGAAGAAAACCATTTTCTACTCAGCTCTATTAATAAGTTAAACAAAACTAATAATCATATCTATTAAGCACTAAACATCTATTTAGCTCTTCCAGTTAACTGGTCTGGAACACATCTAAATTAAAGCAGGCTAGTGCAAATATATTAATTCAATAACAGTAACATGAACATCCATGTAAATCAGAGCTGATCAGGTGCCATGCAAGCTCACAGATATTTTCCAGCTTTCACCTTTGCTTTGCTCAAGTTAGTGTGAAAAAGAGAACTCATATCTTTGACTTTATGAAGCAGCCTTCATACATAAACGTAAAGACTTCTAGGTAGAGAGAATAATTTTCACTAAGATGAATTTGCTACTGATGGTGTACAAAATATATCATATGGATATTTCCTCAGGGGTGAAATATCTTTTAAGTCTGTGCACATGAAAGAAAAACCCTTGTAAATGTTCCTGTTTTGCATGGTATCTGGGATTTCTTCAACCAAATGGAAAAAGTATAATTCCATGAAAGGATGTGGACAATTACATGTATTTTAACACACACCTCACACACACGCCCCCAAAATCTTTTAAAAAGTAAGAGAGTCATATTTTCATGACATTTTATAAGTGTATATTCTGAGAGAAAACATAATCTTCCAGGTTTGTGTTTGCATATTTAGAATAAAAACACAATAATATTTCTCAAATTCCAGAAGCATGAATAAGATCAACATCTTAACAGTGAAAATGTAATTGTGTTTACAGAGAAATACCTTTTTTTTACCTTATATCTATTTTGTATCTTATATCTTCTTTGTATCTTTGTATCTTAGGAAAGCTTACAGTTGTTTTTTTATCCCATTGAACAACAAAAGAAGGTAGCATGTAGTGATTTAAGACATTTAATCCAAGCTTAACAATTTATCTCCTATTTGTAATATTGCTAATGAGTAGCCTGTCAGGTAGTGGAAGAATACCTTTACAGTTAGAAACTTGACTTCAACCTGATTTTCTTCTGCAGGATGTTGTAGATCTGCCCTGAAATCGGTGCCATTATGATGTAATAATTTAAAAGTGGGGTAAGAGAAAGTTTGAGTCAAATGAAGCCAGATCTTTTGAAGGAAGGAAAATATAATGGTGGTAGAACAGTTGAGTTGTTCATAAGTCATTTTAATACCCACTTTGAGAAAAATGAAAGTCCTGGAAGGCTGTAAGGTGATGGAAACTGAAGCACGAGAAAATTAATTTAGCACTGAAAGAATCTGGAAAGGAAAGTTGATTCTTTGTCTACATTACAAATTTAACCATGTGGAGAGAAACCGAGATGCAAACAGATGCATGTCCTGGCACAATGTGTCCATTTAGCCATCTTACTCTTGTTCAGAACAGTCTGAAGACATTTAGATAAATGTCCTCATGGCTCAGAGTTAAAAACAAATAAATCCCTAAATCCTTTCATTTTCTTAAATGTGCCATTTTTAGAGCTAGCTGAAAATTTCCAAATTAGGCATCTCAAATATTTGCTTACATCCTGAAATCATACTTTGTTCATTTCTCCTGTTTTAGTCATTGCTCATCAACATTCGCAATTGCAATTTTTTGTTTGTACATATGTTTAGGGAACATCTGTTCTTTGTTTCCATCTGATTGAGATTATCTATGTATCTGTGAATGAAGGCGGCAACTGGTTATCTGCTACCGTCACTTATTTTTATCTAACTTTATAAGCTCAAGTCAGAGGGAGCAGGGATTGAATACAGCAGGAGCTGACTGTTTGCCTTGCATAGCTGGTGAAATGCCTGACTTTCACATAATGCATATTTTCAGCGAGTAGATATCAAGGCACTTTATTGCAGGAGCCCAGTATCATTATCACCATCTTGGAAACAGAAAAAAGAGAAAGATCAGCTGACTTGGTCAAGATCAGTCACCAGATCAGTGGGAGAGCTTAACATAAACACCAGTTCTCCTGCATCCTAGTTCATGTCTCTCTCCTTTGCTCTACACTATCTTCCTACAGTAAAAGGCTGAAATACATTTTTTCAAATAACTAGTTTGAAACCAGTAAGAAAAGAAGAAGGGAGTTACTCAGAAAGAATAAAGTGATCAATTATATTGGATAATTTTGGGGCAACAAATAATTTCATCAGCACATCCTGTCTGAGTATACGATTTAATTTGAATGATGATCAATAAAGGAACTTGGGCATCAGTCAGCATTCAGGACCCTGCAATAGTAACATTTCTTTTTTCCATCATTGAAGATGGCACTATTTCCTAAAGTGTTTGTGTTTCAGCAACACAGATTTTTGCTCCAACAGTAGATGCTTTAAAACCGCACAAGTTCCCACAGATGCCCACCATAAATGAACTAGAATATACGTGATAATAACGTACATTTGCTACAAGTCATGTTTGTGATTGCCTCTCCTGTCAGGCATAGTGTAAGAATATGTTTAGCTACAGATTTGATGGAGGCAGCCAGGTTTCTATAACGAAGGGCTTTTTTCCTTCCCAAATTCTGTTTTTAAAATTGTCTGGTATTGTACAGCAGAAGCAACTGTGGCAGAATGGAAGTTCCTGCTTTTTATCCCCGTTTCTATTTACCTGTCTGCAAAACAATCTAAATTTTCACTGCAATTCTCCTTGACATTTCCCTTATCTATTTTCCTTTCTCATTAGTCTGCCTCATGAGAAAATATGGGTGCAGAATACTAAATCAACTTTATGGTCAACACATCTGGTGCATATTGGCAGACAGATTGTCCACATACGTAAGTCTTGGGTTTGAGGATTTTTTTACCAGAAGCATAAGAACATGTTCTTCCTGAACTGGAATATGTTCAAGAAAAACCTTTGCAAATAAAAGACTGTTATTCGCCTAAAAGGAAGCAGGTGGCATCATTATAGTAAAGCAATGTAAACATACAAAAGAGAAGAGAAAGATGTATTTTCTATCCTTTCTCTGAATATCTGGTTGGCTGGTTGATTTGTTTTACCTTTTCAATTATTTATATGAAGTCATTTTCATTAAGAGGCATCCCAGGAGGAACTGGTGTATGTCCAAGCACTTGCAATTTTTGTCGTTTTGCCAAGGCAGAATACAGTATTGCCAGGGGTCAAGACCAAGAGTCAAGACTCATGGCTTCAGTTCCTAGGGACTGACTCCCTTGATGGATGCGTTCAACAGGATGGGACTCTGGTCTCAGTTGCAGTTCACAGATGTTTCCATGATACAGATAAACAGAATATTAAATTGAATGTATTTATACACTGTGGATCACTAAGTGTCTCATATTATGATCTTTATGACCCACCTGTGGGGTAGAGAGTCTTATGCTCCTCATTTGTCACCAGAGGAACAGAAACCATATGACATGTCTGCAGTCACACAGAAAGTAAGAAGTAAAGGATAGGACAGGTCTTTCCCTGCTGAAGATACTGCAGCAAGCCCTCAACCTTGACAAGAGCATCACTGATATTCAGATAGAAGATTCCACCAAAACTGGTGGCACCCACAGTAAATGTGACTGCTGCTTCTCCACTGCTGGCAGTTTTCTCCAACTGTGGTGCAATGTGATGGACCACTTTGAAAAGTTCCTCCTAGCTGCCAGCAAGAAGAGAAGATGCATTGTAGACCCTCAAGGTTTCACAATTCAGCCATAAATAGGATATAACAAGAGAATGCAGAACAACAACAATAAAATAAATTGAAAAAAAGAGATAAGGGCAAAGAAGGCAGAGCAACCTAGTGTTTCTAACATTATATGGTGATTTACTTTCGCATCTGTTAGTCCCAATTTTTAGATATCTCTCTCCAAAAACTTCCAAATACAAACATGATATCAGTTTCAAATAAGTGAATATGGATGTCTTAACTAGATCATGCTCTTCTCTCAATTGAAAAGGTCCAATACAATGTTTTGAAGCCTACAGAAAATCCACATTCACAGAATCACAAAGTGGTTGAGGTTGGAAGGGACCTCTGGAGATCATTTTGTCCAACACCCTGCTTAAGCAGGGTCATCTAGAGCTGGTTGCCCAGGACCAAGTCCAGGAGGCTTTTGAATATAGCATAGAGATACCCTCACAGTAAAAACATGTTTCCTAATGTTCGGAGGGAACCTCTTGTGTTTCAGTTTGTGCCTCTTGCCTCTGGTCCTGTCACTGGGCACCACTGAAAAGAGCCTGTGTTCTTTGCACCCTCCCTTCAGTTATTTATGTAAAATTGATGGGACCCCCCCCAAGCCTTCTCTTCTCCAGGCTAAACAGTCCCAGCTCTCTCAGCTTTTCCTCACAGCTCTCCTGTGCTTAGAGATGCTCCAGATCCTAAATCATGTTTGTGGCTCTCTGCTGGACTCTCTCCAGTATATCCATCTCTCTCTTGCACTGGGGAGCCCAAAACTGGACACAGTGCTCCAGGTGTGGCCTTACCAGTGCTGAACAGAGGGGAAGGATCACCTCCCTCAACCTGCTGGCAACACTCCTCCTAATGCAGCCCAGGACACTGTTTGCCTTCTTTTCTGGAATGCAACGTTGCTGGCTCATGTTCACCAGGACCCCCAGATCCTTTTCTGCAGAGCTGCTTTCGAGCTTGTCAGCCCCAGTATACCGGTGCCTGGGGTTGTTCTTCCCCAGGTGCAGGACTTTGCACTTCCTTTTGTTGATCTAATGTTGAACGAAAAATGAGAAAGGAATTCTTGAAGTCGTTGGAATCCATAATTATTCACTTTTTGTGTAAGTCCACCAGGATGCTCTTCATGAAGGCAAACTCTAATCACTTCTCTTTATAGAAAAAAGTCAGTATTTCAGAATAAGAGCAGAAAACCTAAGCTCAAATATAACTGCCACTTCAGAAACAAATATTGATTTCATTTGCCTGAAAACTATCCAAAATTTAGATATCCATTTATTTTAATAAGCTCAAATACCCTAGAAAGAGATTTATTATGCTACGTATTTTTTGTTCTGCAAAAATACCAATTTGTCAGGATTCAAATCTGAAAAATATCACTTTATGTTTAGTTTGACAAGACATGGATGAAATACCTTAATTTCAGCATTAATGTGCATAATTTTCTGATTTTCAAGACCCAAAAACATCCTCAGTCATTGTCTGCAGCTTCCTAAAAAGCAGTATTTTTTACAGGACTGCTAAAATGATTTGTTAATTTACTCAAACAGTGGACAAAAGCTCCTGACCCTAAGACTTGCCTTCCATGATTTTAATCTGGCTGTGACATTCCAATATCCCTACATCCCCTTTCCCACCCACAAAATGAGACCCTTTGTCCTTTGACCCCCTTGTTCCTATGACGCTATCAGCAGTGTTTCACAGCCTTGTTTCATTTCCAAATCTTCTACAAAGCACTGGGAAGCACTCAAAAGCTCAGAAGCCAAGCTGTAGTTATCTGTCATCTTAGCAGACTCTTTCTCACTTTAAAATCAATCTTTGGTTGGATGTAACTTGTGTAAGCAGCAATCACAGCCTTCTTTCAATGTTTATTGCTCACTGTCTACTCACCGTAGAGCCAGATTGGGAAAAGGAAGAAGTATGCCAGTGAAGTATGTTGGAAGAGTGTAAAGCAGAAGAGGAGAAGAAAACATGCACCTCATTATTCAATGCATACTTTTAGACTGAAGTCAAACATATCCAAATATCACCTGCCATTTTAATTTCCTACAAAGAGTACCCTGAAGTTCATAGACTAATTTTTAAAACAAACAAATACAAAGCCACCTACAGATGCATTATGATTTAAATGTGACAGATCTACTAGAGTTGATAAGCATGCTATTTCATACACCACCCTGGTTAGAAGTGGAAGGGGGTTCTGGGTGACTTTCAGATATTGTGTCTCTTCTTCAGCACCAATGGGATTTAGTAATGCTCAGCAACTTGAAGGAGATGCTCAGCCCTTTGCAGGACTGAACCTATAATTATCAGTAGACAGAAACATTGATAAGCCAATGTTTAAAAAAATACATATGACAGCATGATTTGTATAGGTGTACCTGTTCACAGAACACGTCAGAACCGTACCTTAAAAACACACCTCTCAGTTAATACAGTTATTCAGCTACTGGAAATGGCAGCAGGTTTAGCATACAGGTATTCATGTTCTCCAAACAGCAGGACAAGAGGGGAGGGGAAAGGAGAAGAACAGGGAGAGGGCGAGGATAAGGAAGAGGGAAAAACGAGAAGAGAGCAGAGAAAGAAAAGAGAGAAAGAATATTCCCATAGGCTCAAAGAGGGAAGATGAGACAGATGCTAAGAACAAGTTAAAGTGCTGAAAAAACCCACAGTTGTATAATGACAGCTTTGTAGGACCATGAAAATATATGAAAACAACAACACTGCAAGCAAATATGCATCTCTCTTGAGTCAAATCTTGCAAATCTTACTCAGGGAAAAAAAGTATGTTACAGTAAATGCTGAGTAGGATTTGCAGATTTCACCATTTACTAGCAAAATTTATAGTTATTATTCTCGTCTCTTTTTCATTAACACTGAAATTCCATGTGAAATCCTAGCTTCTTTGAAGTTAATGCCAAAACTCTCTTTGACTCTAATGGGCTCAGCATTTCTGCATCATTAGGTACTACTACATATATTAAGTAGCTTATAGGAGTATAACTTATTACATTAAAGACATATATTTCAATGCACCCAGTAAAAGAGCACAGGCTAAAAGGAAACGTGAGATTTACTGGATATTTAATCATCGTCCTAGTTAGCAAAACTATAGCCATATTTTCATGCACACTTTGAGATGGCGTGAGCGCTGCTGCCAAAAGAAGTCAACCTAACCATTTTTGCTGCACAGTTTCTAATGTGAATTGGTTCTCTGATTCAACTTGCTGCATAAATGTGCTGCCGAAGAGAGGGAGAAACATGGGGTCAGGAATGAATGTCTGCCTATGAGAGGAAAGTATATCTTCCTTCAGTGGAAATGGTGGTTTGTTCCAGCTTAAAGTGTTTGTGAAACTGTGATGGCAGAGGGATCAGGACCTGTGTTTTTTCAAGTGGTATCAAGGTACAAGTACCAACAGACAATAGCATTTCTAAACAGTGGATGAGAAACTTCAGTACCTATATATGATGTGCATGGCAGAAACAAGATAACTGAACTGTGCATCAGAAGAGCTCAGGCACTAGCCCTGATGCTGCTACTACCCTGAGGAATAGGTATCTTCAAACCTCCATGGTGTTCAGGTCCCTACTGTGGAGGCAGGCATGAGCTTGCTCTGCCCAAGCAACTCCAAGCCCCTGACTGTAAGTTATTTATGAAACAGAAGCATATAGCTAGTCAGCCCTGCAAGCATCAGAGGTCCAGCAAAATATAAAATATATTAGCTTCTCATCCACTTGGAGCACAGGCAGCACATGCTTATGTCTGCCTGCAAAAGGCAATGCAAATGTAGCCTTCTGTCTTTTTCTTCTGCCACTTTTCATAGAATCATAGAATCATTAAGGTTGGAAAAGACCCTTAGGATCATCGAGTCCAACCGTTAACCTAGCACTGCCAAGTCCACCACTAAACCATGTCCTCAAGCACCGCGTCTACCCGTCTTTTAAGTACCTCCAGGGATGGGGACTCAACCACTTCCCTGGGCAGCCTGTTCCAGTGCCTGACTGCCCTTTCGGTGAAGAAGTTTTTCCTAATATCCAACCTAAACCTGCCCTGGCGCAGCTTGAGGCCGTTTCCTCTCGTCCTATCGCTTGCTGCTTGGGAGAAGAGACCAACCGCCACCTCGCTACAACCTCCTTTCAGGTAGTTGTAGAGAGCAATAAGGTCTCCCCTCAGCCTCCTCTTCTCCAAACTAAACAACCCCAGCTCCCTCAGCCTCTCCTCATAACACTTGTGCTCCAGACCCTTCACCAACTTCGTTGCCCTTCTTTGGACACGCTCTAGTACCTCAATGTCCTTCTTGCAGTGAGGGGCCCAAAACTGAACACAGTACTCGAGGTGCGGCCTCACCAGTGCCGAGTACAGGGGCACTATCACCTCCCTGGTCCTGCTGGCCACACTATTTCTGATACAAGCCAGAACGCCATTGGCCTTCTTGGCCACCTGGGCACACTGCTGGCTCATGTTCAGGCGGCTGTCAACCAACACCCCCAGGTCCTTTTCTGCCAGGCAGCTCTCCAGCCACTCCTCCCCAAGCCTGTAGCATTGCATGGGGTTGTTGTGACCCAAGTGCAGGACCCAGCACTGAGCCTTGTTGAACCTCGTTCAGTTGGCCCCGGCCCATCGATCCAGCCTGTCCAGGTCCCTCTGCAGGGCCTTCCTACCCTCCAGCAGATCGACACTTCCACCCAAGTTGGTGTCATCTGCAGACTTACTGAGGGTGCACTCGATCCCCTCATCCAGATCATCAGTGAAGATATTGAACAGGATTGGCCCCAACACTGAGGGCTGGGGAACACCACTTGTGACCAGCCGCCAACTGGATTTGACTCCATTCACCACCACTCTCTGGGCTCAGCCGTCCAGCCAGTTTTTAACCCAGCGCAGAGTGCACCCATCCAAGCCGTGAGCAGCCAGCTTCTCCAGGAGAATGCTGTGGGAGAGAGTGTCAAAGGCCTTACTAAAGTCCAAGTAGACCACATCCACAGCCTTCCCCTCATCTGCTAAGCGGGTCACCTTGTCATAGAAGGAGACCAGGTTAGTGAAGCAGGATCTCCCTTTCATAAACCCATGCTAGCTGAGCCTGATCCCCCAGCTGTCCCACACGTGCCGCGTAATAGCACTCAAAATGATCTGCTCCATGACCTTTCCCGGCACCAAGGTCAGGCTGACAGGCCTGTAGTTCCCCGGATTCTCCTTCCGACCCTTCTTGTAGAGGGGCGTCACATTTGCTAACTTCCAGTCACCTGGGACCTCCCCGGCTGGCCAGGACTGCTGATAAACGATGGAGAGTGGCTTGGCAAGCTCCTCTGCCAGCTCCCTCAGTATCCTCGGGTGGATCCCATCTGGCCCCATGGACTTGTGCGCATCCAGGTGGAGGAGCAAGTCGGCGACTGCCACCTCTTCGACAACTGGGACCTCACTCTGCATCCTATCTCCATCTCCCAGCTCAGGGGCCTGAAAACCCCTGAAGTCCATAGACTAGTCTGACTATTAAAGACTGAGGCAAAGAAGGCATTAAGTACCTCTGCCTTCTCATCCTTCGTGGCAATGTTTCCCTCCGCATCCAACAAATGAGGGAGATTCTCCCTGGCCCTCCTTTTGTCGCTGATATATTTGTAAAAACATTTTTTGTTATCTTTAACGGCGGTGGCCAGTTTAAGTTCTAGCTGGGCCTTCGCCTTTCTGATCTTCTCCCTGCATAACCTCACAACATCCTTGTAGTCCCCCTGAGTCACCTGCCCCTTCCTCCAAAGGCGGTAAGCTCTCCTTTTTTTCCTGAGTTCCAGCCAAAGCTCTCTGTTCAGCCAGGCCGGTCTTCTCCCCCGCCTGCTCGACTTGCGGCACACGGGGACGGCCTGCTCCTGCGCCTTTGAGATTTCCTCCTTGAATAACGTCCAGCCTTCCTGGACTCCTTTGCCCTTCAGGACTGCCTCCCAAGGGACTCTGTTAACCAGACTCCTGAACAGCCCAAAGTCTGCCCTTCTAAAGTTCAGGGTAGCGGTTTTGCTGACGCCCCTCCTTACTTCTCCTAGAATTGAAAACTATCATGTCATGGTCGCTGAGCCCAGGACAGCCTCCAACCACCACATCGCCCACCAGGCCCTCTCTGTTCGTAAACAGCAGGTCCAGCGGGGCACCTCCGTTGGTTGTCTCGCTTGCCAGCTGTGTCAGGAAGTTATCTCCCACACACTCCAAGAACCTCCGAGACTGCTTTCTCTCTGCTGTGTTGTATTTCCAGCAGATATCTGGTAAGTTGAAGTCTCCCACGAGAACAACGGCTAGAGATTGTGAGACTTCAGCCAACCGCTTGTAGAATACTTTGTCTGTTTCCTCATCCTGGTTGGGTGGTCTGTAACAGACTCCCACCAGGATATCTGCCTTATTAGCCTTCCCTCTGATCTTTACCCATAAGCACTCAACCTTATCATTACCTTCGTTGAGCTCTAGACAATCAAAACACTCTCTAATGTACAAGGCTAACCCACCACCTCTCCTTCCTTGCCTGTCCCTTCTAAAGAGCTTGTAGCCATCCATTGCAGCACTCCAGTTGTGTGAGTCATCCCACCATGTTTCTGTGACAGCGACCACATCATAGTTTTCCTGCTGTGCAACGGCTTCCAGCTCCTCCTGTTTATGGCCCATGCTGCGTGCATTGGTGTAAATGCACTTCAGTTGGGCTATAGATCTCTTCTCCAACACAGGCATGCCACCCCTAGACTCATCCCTAGCAAGCCTGGTTTTATCCCCTTCCCCCTTCACATCTAGTTTAAAGCTCTCTCAATGAGGCCTGCTAGCTCCTGAGCCAGAATCCTTTTCCCCCTTTGCAACAGGTGAACCCCATCTGTCTCCAGCAGGCCTGGTGCCATGTAAACTGCCCCATGATTGAAAAACCCAAAATTCCACCTCTGGCACCAGCCTCTGAGCCATGTGTTTATGAGATGGGTCTTCCTGTTCCTTTCCGTATGCCTCCCGCCTACTGACGGGATGGAGGAAAACACTACCTGCGCTCCTGATCCTTCAAGTAATCGCCCCAGTTCTCTAAAGTCCCTTTTGATTGTCTTTGTGCCTCTATCAGCTACCTCATCACTGCCAACCTGAACAACCAATAGTGGATAATAACTTTCACTGGTAATAATTTTCACTGGTAATTTTTCACTGATAATAATTTTCACTGGTCTGATTATTTGCTCTGGGAGATCTTCATCGCAGCAACCCTCTCTCACTCCAGATCCTGTTTGCACGCCTCAGTCCTGCATAGCACCAGCAACAATTCTCCACTGCTGTCTTTCAGGAAAGGGAAGTTTTAATCTGATGTGTCTGAATAAACCTGCGCTGCAAAGCTGCAGGCAGCAGATAATTCCCTCTCCATCACGAGATTTAACTCCCAGTTTTCAGGGAGTGGAAGTCGAGGGTGAAAGCTGCAGCAAGTAGGAAGGAGGAGTGCTGCTACTTATGAACCATGTGGGGGGCACGGATTTTTTTTTTTTGTACTAAGTACTATACAACATTGTATTGCCTATGCAGCAACTCCAAATGGCAAAGCACAGTGATGTCTCTGACAACTCTAATGAAGACAGGAGATCCCCAAGAACATTTCAGTAGAGTTCCATTGACTTCAATAGGGCACAGCAAAAACTGCAGAAATTCACCCACTGAGAAACTAATAATGGATAGGGGTCCTTTTTACTCTCCTTCCTTTTCTACCTGCTCTTGAAATAACTTAAATATAGATAAGAAGATGTGCCTAAAAGAGGGAGATAAAATGGGATTTAGAGGAGAAAAAAAAATGGAGGAGTTGGGAGAAAGGAAGGAGCTAGCAAATTAAATCTTGCCCTGATTATCTCATAATTCTAATGATCTGAAAAGAGGGGGTGGAAAGAACAAGGAAGAGATCAAGGAGCTTAGAGTAATTAATTAATTCATTGTTTAGATTGTCTCCTATTCTTCAGCACAGAAAAAGAAATCGAGATTAAAAATAAAAATGAAAGTGAAAGTTATTAGAATAATTAACTCATAATTATGCAGTTGTGCCGATTTGTTTTCATTCTAACTATAAAAAAGAAGTTCAACAAATCCTACTTCATCAAGTTATTTCTTTAACAATTTTTTTTTTCAAAGTAAAAGCTTTTGAAGTGTGCAATTAAATGCCATTTGAAAAAGGAAGGAAGATTGTTGCTCAAACCAAAGAGATCAGCCGAAACAAATATCCCCTATATCATGCTAAGAAATGATGACTGTCGGCTCAGTTAGGACTGGTCTATCTTTACATGGCATGGCACTCTCGAAGACACCTCTCTTTCCTTTGTGTAGCCCCTACAAGAAAGTACACTCCTAAACATGTGCTTCTAATGCAAAATTGGAAACCTGGTATGTGACTGAATTTCACAAAACCCGCAACACTGCTTCTGAAGAGGTGAAATTCCCCATGTGTTTCAGTGGAGAGCCACTGCTCTGGATGACCTCTGCCAGTGCAGCTCCTCAAGTGCCTGTTTTTGATAACAAGAGAGAAGTGTGTGGCTCCAGCCGACCTCAGCTCAATCACACCCCACACCTTTGGGCAATGCAGCAGCAGATCTGTTGAGCTGCTTTCTGTTGAGGGAGCAGAAGTGGAAAACAGCGGTGCCCCACGCCACTGCCACTGTCCCTGCTGGCTGGGGAAGCCCAGGCTGCTTCTCCTCCCGAGTGCCTTGCTGGGGGCAAAGCTGTCAGGGACTATGCATGGAGATCCACCCAGGCACTGATCCTGACAGAGAAACCACCCGTGTGCAAACACGGACAGTTTTAAAACTGCTAGTGAATCTGAGAGAGGTTTCCCCTGGGCCTTGCAATGATTTGACAGCATGTACTATATGCATAATGTATGTGACTAGCGTAGAGACAGAGATGATGCAGTATACAAATGAATGCTGTAGTGGAGAAGATATGCACCAGTTCGACTCGTTTAAATTAAAATCACACCGAAGTCGCTGCTGAACACGCAATATACTGAGCTCCCTCGGCAACAACTCAGATGCCTGATCTAGGGCAACAGCTAGTGCTGCTAACTTCTCTGAAATACAAGGTGAACAAACTTGTGAGGGAAAAAATATCATGGCCAGCCTCGCTAGCAAGACCCAAAGAGAACAGCAATATTATAGGATGAGGCTGGTGTCTGCTAATACAGCGATCAGCCCCCCTAAAAGTCCTATATTGGCTGCAAATAACACTAACCTGGAATACGCAGGATTTTGTTTATTACATCTGGTTATGTTACTTCTTTTAATATCTTATTGCTGCTGCTGTTGTTCTGGTTTTGTTACTTATGGTAGCATATATTGTTAATTATTATCATTATTATTACTACCATTATAACTACTGTTGTCGTTGTTGTTATTATTATTATTATTATTTTGTTGTTGTTGTTGTTGTTATCATTATAATCACTATATACCCTTTATAGTCCCTGCAGATACTGAAGTTGGTAAAATGTCTACTGTAAGAAACACTTCTAGGGAAAGCCGTCCATCTGAATCATAGGCAAATTTTGGCTTTTTAATCTTCCTTACATGTAGCTTACAATATAGAAATTTTTTACCACCAGTAATCCTCATCGTTGGATATTTCATATCATCTACAGGCTACTCACTCGTCTAGGCTGCATTTTCCAGCTCTGTGTCAAATTTGACTTGATGTGAGGACTTCAAGGAATCAGGAAAAGGCAACTTGAAAGGAAACTGCTCAAGACACCAGTTGAATAGTATATGATAGATTGCCTTACGCATAAAGAGTGCCAAGTTTTCAGGTGATGTAAATATAGCTGTACTTTTGCTGAAGCTAGTAGACCTGTACCGGAAAGTAACAGAATATCGTATCAGACACATAATTTTCCAAATAACCTATCCTGGCTAACTTGTTTCAGGGATTTGAGAGCTGATCATTCTGGAAGAAAAAAAGCAAAATAGATGCTTTATCATGGGAGTTTATGATATCTTTAGTAGATGTGGCACATTTTAAAAGTTGCTCCATAATGCAGTCATTTTTATTTCAGCTATTCCTCTGCACTCTTCAATTATTAAAGCTTAATGCAAAGAATTCTTTGGGGACTTTCACATTTATTAACAAAGTATTTTATGTGCTAACAGAAAATCCCAAAATTAGGAGAAATCATTTACAAGCAGACAACAGCTGTTACAGCATTAAAACTTTAACTGGCACCCCCTAACAGATCGTTGGGTATTTCAGTCATCCTCTTAAGGATGTGATAATCCTTATGATATTTAGAAAAGGAACAATTTCTAAGAACAGGATTGCACATTAGCATAGATTGAGTGTGTATGCAGATGCAAATACATGGCTGTCCGAAATAGTGCCCTGAGAAGACACTATGAGTCAGGCACCTGAATTCTGCCAGTTACCTGTGATTTTAGACAAGCCATTTCTCTGATTTGCTTCCCTACCCACTTCTTGCCAGTATATCGTAAAATTTCTTCAGAAGCAAGGTCATCTCTCGCTACCTATCCTACTAGACAGAGCCTTCAGCTACTTTGATAATGACGTTAATAAAAATAACGGATATGATTTGTTAACACACAAGAATGCAAGAAGGTGATTCCTTGTGCGCTATGCAAGAGAAAGATAATTTCTGCTGAGTATCTAAGCACTCTGAATCAATACCAAAGCAACATAAATCAGCTCTGACAACGCATCCCCCATCCAAAGTCTTCTATTGTAAAAACAAATTTTTGAAGAATTAGGTTAGTGACTGAGAGACAAGAGAACACCATTGAGGAAATTATTAGTGGACTGGCTCAATGGCATATTTGGAAAAAATAATAAAACAGAGTAGTTGGTACAGTAAATTATCTCTGTATTTCAACATCCACTCATCTAAACTTTGCAGTACTGGAATGAAACTGAAAATTATTGGTGTGCTTCTCCTCAGGGATTTTTTCCATGTGTGAACAACATTGTCAACAAAGTTTTCTCTGTTTTCCTTCATTCCCAAGCAGCCTAAATAAAACAGTAACGGAGAATCCCGGAGAGGATGATTAAAAGTGGTATTTAAAAAATTGCCTTGGGATGGGATTTCATCTCATAAGCAGCTGCTTAAGTGTTTTGTTGATCTTGGGTCTTAGAGGAAGATTTGCTCCAATGGTAGGAAATACATAATGGTTTCACAGCTTAGCCACACTAACAACAAAGTATATCAAATGCTTTCTTCATAGCATAATTAAGAAAATACTTCCTAATGTTGCTGAAGATTTGACTTTGAATATTATGTGGGAAACAGAAGGCTAAGCAATGATTACTTGCTGAATAGCAACCCAACTATTTTCAACTGTTTCAATTAACTTCAAATTTAAGCATGAAAAAAAGCCAACGAACTATTACTCAATTAAGATTTCAAATGGTTGATTCTGAAAAAAAATGAGGTAATAAAGATGAAACAGAGGTAAAAAAATACATTTGCAAAGACTTATTCTTGTCTTGCTTTCACAGGCAACCTTCCTATTAACTTTGGTGGTGATGTATCATTATTGCATGTTTTCCTCTGGTCAGAGCCAGTCTCCAGCTTCTAGCCAAAAAAGATACCCCGTTTCTGTTGTAAGCATAAATGCCAAGGCCCTGAAGTATACATGCAGAAATACAGACCTAAACTTAGCTCTAAACACAGATCTACACTGAGGAACCTTTCACTCCACAGAGAGCTTGTAACAGGCTTCACTGTACCTTTTGGAAGCCTAGTCTGAGTGAAGGAAAATCCTCCCTAAATTCCAGTCATCCCTTTTTGAGGTGTACACAGTTGCATGAAACACTCAGGTCAGGTTTTTCAATATCCATCAGTTTCTAAAAAATAAAATGTCTGGATTATGACAACTGATCCTTGCAACCATCATATCTGAGTTCAGCAATTCAGGTGCACCTTGTGCAAAAGGAGATCTTTCATCCAAAGAACATAATTACAAATGACTGATATCTGTTGTTCTGCTTTGTTAAGGAGATGCTGCAGAGAAATTTGTATTTAGTGTCACCCTCACAGCTACTACTCAGCTGTGCTTATCAGCAGCAGAACAAATCCATCAAAAATTGCTCAGAGGGGAAAGTTGACAAGAAAGGGAAAGGTACATCAAAACATGAGTGACAATCCTATTGATTTAACCTCAATCACTCTTAACATACTGTATTATATATACATGCATGCAATAGTGTTCATACTTCAATATGATAAGAAAACCAGGCAGAACAGATAAATTTTCAGTTTAGACACAGAACAAATGAAATTGTTAAAGTTTGTATTGTATAAAAGCATAGTGCTCCAAAACTAGTATTAAGCATACATGGGAACCAATACTATAGACCACAGACTATAACTCACGTTTTACAAGGTTTCTTCTGGCTTTCTATATGCATCTATATACATAGTGTAGTCCATCCTCAGTATTATTTTAGCAGTTTGGATGACATAACTACACTGTCTCACATGAATGCCATAACCACATGACTTGAACCTCATCTACCTGCATAACATGAACCTCATCTACCTGCATAACATTTTCAATAAAATATGCTCCCTGCTTGAGGCAATGCTTGGCTGTCCTTCTCATACCTGTCTCTGCCAGGTCAAAGTAGGAAAGACTAAGAAGTAAGGGTTCAGGGTTCGGATGCATTGGGGTAGGACTGCAGCATTGCTTCACCTTTACTTCACAAGAAGCCAAGGAGCTGGACAGTTGCATGCCAAAGCTTGCAGAGGTATTAATGAAAATAATGTGGATTTAACACATAAATTCACATAGTAGAAAAACTTACTTGCTGGATCTCCAATATGAATAAATGCCAGAGAAGAAGTAATCTAAATGGTTATTAGCATAATTTGAGTGCTGAGTGCTGTTCTGCTCCAGCTACAAATGTGATTGAGACATATGCTTGCTCTGATGGAGGAAATTAGCAGAGGATTACCTCTTTCCCTAAGAAGATTAAACTAAAAAGAAAAAACAATTTGCTTTCCATTGCACTGCTATACCATCTACCATTAAAAGAAAACAGACTACATTAAAAAGGACCATCAGTTTAATGGAAAGATTATTCTGACAGTTGCCAGCTTTACAGCCTGTTTAGTCACATAAGTCAAGCTCACATAAGAAGCAACAGCAGAAGCGGTTGCCTTAGCCCAGACAGCAGAAACATAAAGAATTTATAATGAAATCATGAAATGAAATCAGGAGATCAGGAGTTTGTTCTAGATTCCTGCCTTGCCAGCATTGTAGCACTATCCCATCATCTCATCCCATCCCATCCCATCCCATCCAAGAAGCCTATGCAAAACTGCTGGTTATGGGAACTGAGGACACAGACAAGAATGATTACATTCCTCTTCACCCTAACTCTGCCCAAGCCTTCAAGTTATGTTATGGAGTTCAATATGTATGTTTTGTGATTGAAAGTTGAAGTATGAAGGAATAGGGATTATAACAGAGTCACTCCTGGTATTCTCAGATCCATATTTCATGTGCCACATGGTCATGTGCCGGTCATGGGAAAGTGTACAGGATGCATTGTCCGAGTACACTGCTAATGATGCTGGACGGGGTTGTATATGCAAAAGGTTGAAGGGCATGCAAGCATCAACACAAATGGGCCATAACACCTTTCCTCATTACCTGGCAAAATATACCCTGTCCACCCACACCTGATCATGCAGTATTCTGTTACCAGTGTAGACAGAGAAAATGTAAGAATTTTGCAGGTATTTTAACTGTGTCACTAGCAGCATCGATAGTTTCCCCTTTTCTGCAATAGCCGTAGCTGAATAAAGACATGCAGGATCCTTCTTGTTTCCAGATGCTTTTTATAACCACCTAGGTACTTTCTTGAATCGAAGGGGTTGGACTAGAAATTCCACCAGAAAAAAAGAAAAGCCAGAACCATGGTCAAGCTCCAATAGGCCTACATCCTATTCATACACTGTGCACAGTGTTTCCCACTTTATTCAAGCTCTTCAAGCCACAGGAAATAATAAACACTTGGCACAGAAGCATACCTGGAATTTTGGCCCAGTGAATCTGAGCCCATTTTCCAGCTCTCTAAGGACCACAGTTTAGAGGTTACTGTGGCAAAGAATAGGTCTCATATGTACTGTCTCCTTAAAGATGAGAGATTAGGGTATGTCCAATTTATGATGCCCATTTATATTAATTCCTGCATTTCCGTTTGATTGAACCAGTCAACTGCACTTAACCTTGGTCTACAGTATAAAGCAGTCATATCTAAATCAGTTGTATTACTACTGCCATGGTAAGGAAAAACCTCTTCACCTCTCCTTACACAGCTCACTCATTTGCAAAGCAGATAAAAGAAAGTGTTAGGAGGCAACTTGCACTAGAGCTAGTGTCTGATTCTAGGCACAGCTCTGTAAAAGTGCTAGAAAAAAAAAAAAACAACCCAAACTAAAACCCTGCACTAAAACGAAGTTGGCAGAGCAGACCCAGGAGGCGTTGTGACTCAGACACACATGCCTGAGTCACCATTCCCCTGTGCTTCCTCATTGCTCTTGTCTGACAGTAATTTACTGAAGGTACAGGCTAGCTGGCAATTATTAGCCACCTCCCCTTGCCTACCCTGTACCAGATTAGCTGTGCTTCCAGCTGAGCGCAGACAGAGGGAACAATCTGGGCAGGTTGAACGTCTCACTTCGGTATTTCTGGATTATGCACAGGGAATTTTCCTTCGCTCTCAGCCTGTTTTTTGGATATGCAACCCAAAACACAACGTAGCCAGTTGTCACTTGATAGGTTCAGTGCAGAATCACAAAAAGCAAACAAAAGGAAAGTCTTATCCCAGCTTCAATAATGTAGAGATCTGGTCTTGTTAGGCAGGTGTAAGACAAATGTTTGTTTTTATTTAATAAAATTTATCAAACAAATAGATGCTTTTGAGGGGAAACGGGGGAGCTACCTTTTGCAGCAGGAAAATGTCCTTTTCTGAAGGATGAGAAGAGCTACCTACATTACATCCTCAGCAGCAAGGCCTTGTTTACCCATTAAATACTTTGTCTTGTTCCAGTTTCAGCCTTTGTACAATGAGTGTTCAGTACCTGTCTTACTGGTTATCTATGTTTTCTCTTAAATGTACCATTTTTTTATCTGTCAGTGTGCTGTCCGTGGAATGCCGGCTGGTTCCAGTGGCAATGCCAGAGAGCACAGGGCAGGGCCTGGCGATGGGCCACAGGGGATTGCCCTCCTGCCAAGGAAGGATACATCATCTAAGGACAGAGCATAAATAAAAAAGCTCCTGAGAAAAGCAAACCATTTGCTAGAGGTGATATTTAGCAGCCAGTTCAGCCCCCAGTTTTGATTTTAACAGCCAGTTCATCCAAACACAACCAAACTCTCCCTAGCAAACCCCGCGTTTTATTGCTAAAATGAAGTCTCCTCTCCCAGACGGAAGATTCAGGCTCTGCAGGTACACAAGACAGCTGACACACTGAAGGGAGTGCAAGTGCTCAGGACTGCCTATTTGGATCCAGGAAAGGAACTGCCTATATAAATAGATGAAGTAGAGGCATGAAGCATCACAGTTCAAAGTCCTGTCAAAGAAGGGGAGAACTGCAAGGGCACACAACTCTCTTGCATGGGTGGCCCTTCTGGATGTAGCATAATTTGCATTAGGACAAGGCTGCATCAGGGAGTTGCCAATGATTTTCCTAGGAAACTTGAATCTCTGTGGCTATCAATCTGAAATCTTTTAGGAACAGAGAAAAATCTTTTAAAAATCAAAGCTGAGCTACCTGGAACAGTTTTATAATTTTACACATTAAAAACAAATATGTAGTTAGCAATCTCGTTCTCCAGATTCCTTCTGCCATGAGTTTAAGCTGACCACGTTTATTTGCTTCCTGATAGCATCTTCTCAGAATTGCACAGTACTGAGTTTTCCAGTGCCAAAACAGTCTCTGACATAAATTTGATTTTGCTGTCAGAAAGGAATACTGTTCTATTTACACTACTTAACAGAGCAAAAGTTAACCTTTCTTGTCACCTTTACCCAAAACAGAGCTCAGAACAGGCAGTAACTCTTTGCTTTTCTGATCTGATAAAATTAAACAAAAGCAATTAAGGACTCATTTTTCACAACATGGAAAGCAGTTTTTACACTGGTTTCAGTTTTGCCAACAGGGATGTCATCCTGATCCCATGGTGATTTTATTCTTGATCTATCTGTTTTCTTCCTGATAATCCTTCTCACTCTTCCTCAAAACAATTCCATGATAGGGAGATTCAGATGTCTCAGTCCATTCAGCTTGCTACGGTAAGTGCCGAAACACTCCCTTCAGGCTGTCTGGCCACTCTGACTGTGGATACTAGAGGATTTCAAGTGTAATAGTATATGCCATCACCTCCCGCAGGTGAAAAAACCCACCCATTACTGATGTCAGCCTTCACAGCTCACAACCTATGAACCAAGTGGTATTTTCAGTTTTCAGCTCTCAGAGTAAAGACTATAGGGCAGAGAAACATTCAGCTCGTCCTTGCATCTTTAGCTACCCAAATGTCTCTAGCAAGAGCAATTAGAGAAAGAGCAGTCATTCACTATGTCAGCCCCATGCAGGACAGAACATCATTCCATCACGCCCCGACAGCAGTGTATATGAGATAGGGGAAGCTATCGTGCTGAATCTCAGCCAGGAGTGCGACTCCTTCTCCTCTTTAAATCAATAGGGATTTGACCATTGGCTGCAGTGGGAACAAGAATAAACCCTTGCTGCTGCTGGGCTCGCAGTAGCACTCTCCATGCCACCCGCTCTCTCTTTGCTTCCTCATTAACATCCTGTAATTGCAATGGCTTTTTCAGGCTGGTTTACACTGCCCAAGGCAAATCAGTAAATGCCCACCTTTCCACCACAGGGTCATCTGCATAAACAATTAATGGAAGAGTTGCTGCCCTCAGCTAATGTCCTGCCTGTCAGGTTGATATAACCTAGGGCTAGTTAGATCTTCTGATCAGTTGCTGCTAATGCTCCAGTAGACTATTAAACTCCTGTTGGCAGGCTAAAGCACCAGATAAACATAGTGGGCTTCTTGATTAAAATATTGAAAAGACTGCATCCTGCTGTCAATAATGGTTTTGATCTCCTAAAAGAAGAAAAATACCTTGTGGCAGAAATGTAATTACAAGAGAAACACTGTACTTCCCTGGTTTAGAGCAGATGGAGAAAAGGTCAGCTATCAATTAAGCTGTAGGATAAAATATTCTCATATATAGATAAGAAAAGAATCAATGAAAATAAACTCCTTTGTATCAGAATAGACGTGTTTTCTGTTTCACTTATACTGCAAGGAGACGAGCAAGCAAATTTAGAAGAAAAGTAGTTCACTGGCTAACTTCTAACAACCTCTCGATGGCAGTTTAGGATTGAGGCAAAACCCCAGAAGTTCAATGTTGTGAGTATGGAATCACCTCCGAGACTGTGCCGCGGCTATCCCAGGTAGGGCAGAGAGGACAGCAAAATGTGTCACATGCGGATGGTGCCCAGAAAGAGAAGGGTGGACACGTTAGATGAACTAGGTACATTAAAATCACCAGGTTAGATTTGCACTTGGTGCAAATTGGGGTATAGCTTGGCTTACTGAACTAGGACAGGAAAAAGTCACCTACCATTAAATACACATGGGAAAATTTTTCCCAAGTGAGCCACACAATTTTGATTTAATTCCACATAGTCTTCAAAACCTGAGACCTACATTTAAGCAAGACCTGTCCTGCACAGGTTTTCATTTTTTGTTTCTGTCCAGCACCATCTCAATTTGAAATACTGAGAGATTTTTCCTGGCAGAAATAATATTTTCCCGAGATTTCATTATTAATCCTGCCATTTTACATTTAAAGTTTGGTATTGTTAGCAGATAGAGCTGGGTCAAAGAGAGGGAAACTCCTTGTGATGAAGGTTAATTGGTAGAAAGAGTATTTCAGCCGAACAATTCCAAAAGCACTATATACTTTAATAAAATCTCATTAAAATAAACAGTAGCTAGTTTAGTTAGGCGCTCATCAAAACAGTCTTTAAAAGTAATTTTTCTTAAACTAATTTTTTTGAAAGATCACATTACAGAAGAGAAGGAATGGCTTTTACTTTCTTTATCTTTTCTGTGTATGTGGAGAGGTCCTGTCCTTAAGTTTTCATGTTGAAATATGGCCTCTGCCTTAGACATATCCCAGTCCATTTAATAAATAACTAGAAATTACCATTATAAAAGTATGCTTAATCTTTACTCTTTAATGAACTCTTCAAAGAAAAATCATTTTTATGTACTTCTGAAATACCCCTGAGAATACGAATTACATTTCCAAATATTTTTAACAGATGTGCTGGGCATCTTCTACATTATAAACACATATGTACAGCATGAGTCATGCAGAAATAATAAATAATAAATAATCTTCTCCAGTGTTTACCAGCTCCCTTTTGTTGTTCATAGAAATTTATTCTTTTGAGATTATTACAAATATGATACTAAAAGTAACCACAAGCAATCCTGCTTAAAGTTTAAGGAATGAATTACTTGGTTTATTATTGATGAATGATAGTTTAACCTAAAAAATTAAGATCATATGTTTCCTTGAAGGTCCCAAGAACTTGCCTCCAACTTCTATGATATTTATTTCCTTCAGTTCTCTCCCAATCTATTTCTTTGATGTGTCTAAACAATAGCTAAGACTGAGAAATATGCCAGTGCCAAGCACAAATGACCAATATGCCCAGACAGGGGCAAACTACTTTGTGTCATATAAGCTACGATATCTCCAACAGCAAAGGTTAAGTATAGGTAATTCTCAAGGCAAAAAGTGACGAAAATGTGTCTACCCTTTGAGGACATTGATTTGTTTGCTATTTCTGATTGCTCTGTGAGCTAGATCTAATTCAGACCTTAACCTATAGCTGGGCTCTATTTGTTTAGAAAGAAAGCCTCTTTCTTTTCCCTGCTTTCAGCAGAATATGAATAGATATTAATTGTTGTCAAAACATCAGACTTGCAGAAGATCATTTTGCCGTTGCTTGTGATGTGATGCTATAAGCTTGTAAGCTTTTGCTGATTTAATTTCACACATGCCAATCACTTTCAAAATTTTGACTCAAGAAGTTAAAAACCATAGTCCATCAATGCCTGCAAGCTGCTGAGGAGTCACCTTGCAGCACGTATATGGTACATTCAACACACAGCAGACTTCTGCTCACTCTAAATAAGCATTAATGGACATATAAAGTGTACGTCCCTGAAAAGGATCCGAAGAAGTGACATATACAAAAAGACAAAAACCCGCTATTTCCATTTCCAAGAATATTTCTAGCGTAAATAAGAGAATTTGTTTTCTTTTCTATAGTGCTAAACCCCAGAAGTTTAGTTTTGGGCTCTTTCGTCCCAAATGTACCCCCCTCTACCCTGCATAAAGGGCATCCAGCTTTAAAAATGGTGCTAAAGACCATAAGATTTGACCTACTGTGTATTTCACTCCATCCTCTCCAACCACTGCTCAGCTCCTTCACAAAATAATAATGAATTAGATCCAACGCCTCCTTTCATGTTACCTACTAAACTTTTAAAAAATGTTCACTGCTAAATCTATTAGTAAATCCATTTTCAAACCTATACCCTAGGTTTCCATAAATTCAAGGTTAACACTTTGAGGCAAATCTACACGTAGAAGATTGAGCGTATACTATATTATGGGCACCATTTATATTTATACTGCACAGGTGAATAATAGGTTGACTTACTCCATACATTATATTTATACCGAACATTTTAAAACTGTCATCTCAATCACCCAGATACCAGATCTCTAAATTCTAACACCATCAATGGAATCCTGAAAATATAGGACTCAGCTTCAATTTTTAAATTACAGAACCAACTTAACATAAAATGTAAATCACTTGCATCAGGGGTTGAAAAGATGCTTACAGCAAGAAGAACAATATCTGAAATGTTTTGTGTATCAGTTTTTCCTGGCAGAAATTAACAACATTTATTTGATATGATTCTACTACTCGTGATAAACCAGAGCAGTTTACAAAGCCACATCTATCATTATTGTTTGGATCAGTTATTCTTTGATGACTTAAGTGCCTTGTTTTGTGTATGTTTCTGAGCAGATGGGGGGTGAATTCTGATTTTGGCAATTAGCAGATGGGTCATTGAACATAATTTTTAGTTAGTTAATATATTAGTTTTTGTAAAATAGAGGCTTAATGAACTATTTTACATACAATTATTAATAATGGTAACTATATTATTCCAAGTAGGCAAGTTACATAACTCTTACGTACTCAGTAAAGGGGCACATTCAGCACTGGTCATGCAAAGCTCTTGCTTCATAAAGAAGAAAAAGAATCTCATAAGGGTAGCAAATGCCAGCTTGCCCCTTCTACAACAGCTTTGTATTTAAAGATGTAAAAATATCTAAAAGAGGGTCTCACTTCTGTCATTCTCAGATGAGAAAGTCGTGCTTTAAACAGAGCAGAAGTTTGGCAAAGGTCAGACTGGGAATTGTTAGCAGAGCTAAGAACAGACCCTGTATTCCTGAGCTCAGCTGGCATCCATGCCCAGCAGCACGAGTCTCTCAAGCAACGCAACACGGGATCAAGCCATAATGAGAAACCTTCAGGGTCACAGGCCATCAGTCCTGGCTTGCAGCAATGACAGCTCAGCCGTCATAAGGGAGGAAGATCCAACTTTCCACTTATCCATTTTTATTCCTTCCTCTACCTTTCCCTTCCTTCCACTCTACTTTGTCCAAGACAGACTGCTGTGCATTTCCCCCCCTGCACTAGATTCAACCTCCAGGGAAAAAAAAAACAAACCAAACCAAAACCAAAAACCAAACAAAGTGACAGTCTAAAAATAATCCATAACTTACCAAAGCAGCATTACACCTTCTTCCAGAGCTGGGACCTATATGGAAAATGAGAAAGAATCAGCCATTCCCAAGTAACTATGTCATCATTTACTATCGCATCCATTCCTCAATAGTTAATGCAGGTCAGGGTAATTTAGACACCCTGAAGCTGCCCTAAATTACTCTTTGGACCTCAATCATTCTTTATAGCACCTAGGACTATAGCACAAGGTCACTTTTGTCCTCCCTTCCATAGGTGTACTATGGATCTGACAGCTGAGGATCTTGAAGAAAATTTCTAGAAAGGGTCAGGGAACTCAGCATCACAGAGGAAAAGCAATTCAGAGGTGATCAGAGAGCAGGGGCGTCTCTGAATCAGGGTGGTGGTTTTGCCTGTTATAAAGATGAATTTAGTCCCTGACAACCAGAAAATGTCCTTCAGTTTGGGTTATTTCTTGGGGTCTAATTAAATTATCCTGGGTGTCTTTCTCTCCGTAATGCTCATCAGGAGGCTGACAGATTTGGTTCCTGCATCTCAGGAAAAATTGCATGCATATGTCAGTGGAAAAATCACAGTCTTCAGTCATAGTTTCAAGAAGTATCATATAAATAAATAAAATCATGGAACTGTTTTCTGTGAGATCTCTCTCTCTCTTTCTTTTCTCCCTCTCACGCATACAGGCTCCTCACTGGGCACGAGGCCTATGCAAATGTGAAAAGTGACTTTAGGGATACAAAGTGCATCCGGCTTGCACGGAGGTTTTCAGACTGCCTTGAACAGATTATTCATGATGTATTGAAGCCAAAAGAACAATATGGAAAGCAGATTGGCTATGCACCTACAGCCTGATGCCAATTTGGCTCTCCGTTTAGAGGCTGACATCATCTCTTGAAAGAGACGGAGCTACAAATCAGTTTAGCCTGAAAGGAGGACGCTCTGCGCAGCACTGGGCAGGTCAAATGGTAGCGTGCTCAGGCTTCATGGCATAGTGAGTTATTAAATACCTATGATTTGGGGCGAGGGTGGGGGGGTGGAGTTTACCTTCAAACTATTGATATTAGTCTGGCATCAAGTGTATTCTGCGCTAGAAAGCTGGTAGTAACTCAAAGTCTATAGTACTTATATAGAGAAGACAGACAGGATATGGCAGACATACAAAAAGACAGAGAAGGTTTCCCACACGGAAAATGCTTTTTAAAATCCAAAATATAGAAATTTGGGGTCTCCATATTTTCATAGTACTTCCAAAGACTCATTTATCCAAGGAGACAAAAGTGAAGTTAAAAACATGGAGATTAATAGGAAGTATCCCTATAGTGAAACAGCTGACAACTGGTGAGCTGTATTTTAGGAAATGTTCATGTGCCATTCAGAGACCACACAAGATTATCCCACTTGTTTGCCTCTTACTATAAAAAAAAAAAAAAAAAAAAAAAAAGACGGAGAGAAATGGAGAGTGAGTGAAGAAGAAAGCTGTGTGAGTGAGCGCTCTGAAGCAGCTGAGGATACAGTTACTGAGTATTAGAGGATCAGCCTGATGAAAGCGTTCATTATGAGATCCTAGGACTTCAGGAGATCAGAGGAACCTTGGAGACATTTTTAGATCCTGGATTCCAAGATGCCATTCCTACTGAAACCTGAGGAAGACCTTCAGTAATCATAGATAGACACAGGGATACGGTTGCTGCATAGACTGTCTACAGTGATTTGTTAGTGAGAACCCGTTAATGAGCAACTAGTTCACTTAACCAAAGAACAAAAACCTATACTTAGTAATAACATGACTAAGGCATTGACCTACTTGAGCAATCAACTAACTTATGCCAGGAGAAGCCAAAGAATCTTAAGCTCTTGGATTTCTCTTCTCACCCTGTTTCATTCACCTGTCACATGTATGATGACTGGGCGAGCACTGGTCTGCCTCATGCTGAAGCCCTGCTGTCCCTAAAGTCCATGACAAAACTCCACCAAACTTAAACAACAGATTTTGGTCTACTAACTCACTGATTGCACTGTTGTGCTCTTTCCTCTGAGGAGGGAAGAAATCTTAAAAAAAAAAGTCTCTTTTGTCTCTTCTGCTTAATCACAGCATCTGTACTGCAACAAGTCTGAAAGTAATGTTATTTTAAGTGCTACAAAACAAAAGGAGCTAATGTTGCCTGTGCCTTAGCTGTCTAAACTATTAAATTGACTCCACTTTTTTCTCACGGGTTCAGCATCCAAGCTGGGACAGTCTAGCTTGGCTGAGATCACTCTGCAATGCTATCCATAGATGCTGCACTGACTTTTGGTGTGCTTCATTGACTTGTGCGCTAGGACTTTTGGGGCAGACATCGCAAAACGTCGTGCTGCAGCGACATGAGCTACCCTATGAATCCCTTCCTAGACTGTTGTAGGAGAACTCGATTGCTTTGTTTGTGCTAATGGGCAAAAATGACCTTGCACTAGCAGTTCATTTACACAAAACACTTCCAAGTGAACACACTTCAGGTTTCTATCCTGTGCCTGTGTTTTGGTCCGAAGGTGCAGTTACAGTCCAGACCAAGGAAGCAAACCAGTTGTTAGCATAACTCTCAGAGGAAGGGATAGAGGGAGGGAAGGAGGGTTCATAGTGACTATTTCTCTAGTAGCTGACTAATAAGAGAAAACAGAGACATCCCTTCCCACAGAGATCATACATGCCGGCATGAAGAGATACGTGGGGAGAATATTTACAGAGGTGCTCATAGATACGGTGATGATTTATTCTGGAACCACACAACAAACAGAAGAGTAGCAAGACAACCCTATCATGGGCCAACTAGCAACAAAGCCAGATCTTCTGCATGAGGAAGGTCCCATCTTGGAGGTCTGTGAGGAATATGGTGGTGCAGACTCAGCTCTACAGGACAGCGAGCCATCCAGCCTCACCCCTGTCAAGCACTTCAAAGCACACGTAAGCAAGAAGTTTTAATAGCTTTCTATGTATCCATAATAACGATGCTGAATCAAAATTACCATAGTCAACATGCACAGACAGACTAGCAGGAAAGGAAACATTGAACAAAAGAGAGTGCACAAAGCACTAAGGACCACCTTTTGGTCCTTCTACAGCTGCAATAGGGGTATCCTCCAAAGGACAGACAGATGGGCTGTTTTGCAAAAACTGCAAATGATCATTTCTATCTACCAGTCCAATCTGCATATATTAAAATGCACATCAGGACTATGAAATCCCAAGTACTTTGGTTTCTTTGTTTTTTATGTGGGACCTTTTTGATAGTCATATCAGAAATATCTGTAAATACAAATTATGTTTAACCACTGTCCCTGTTTCTCAAAGATCTGAAAAGCTGAAGTACTAAAAATGTATTTATATGGCAGGAAAAAAAGCAGTTAATGCCAGATGATGCTTACTTCAGCTGTAACCGGCAACAGAAATGCATATCATATATGCACGCGCACACACACATCTCTCAAGTTTGCATCTAAGAGTATATTGTAGTTTCTATGTAAGATGTAGCCCTGTGTAGCTTATAAACAGCTATATTTCAGCAATTTATTTACAGCAAAGTTTTTCTTTAAACAAAAATGAATTATCAATTTCCGTGTTACTGTTAATACAAGAAAAGTAACAGGAACTATTGTTATCAATGTAAAGAAAACACATTAATATTTCTCAGGGAGTTGATACACATTTCCCCAATAAACAGCTAAGCAGATATATAGAAACCATGTTTCCTTTCAGGCTGAACACAAAACCCCAATCTACTGAGACACGGTCTTTGTTTTGTTTGTTTGTTTTTGGTTTTGTTTTGTTTTTTTCATCTTGGCTTTAACAAAACAAACAGAGCTTGCTCTCTTGTGTTATGGCCAAGATTAAAAAAAAAAAAAAAAATCATGTAAAACACACACAGGAAGCTGAAGAATACACGCCACTACATGCCCTAGTACAGAAAAGCAATAATCATTCAAGAGGGAAATCACTGTAGACTCCATCAGTAAGGAAACAAACCATGAAGCTCTTCTATAGTTTAAATGGGGTAAGCACATTGCAACATGTATGTTGCCATCTCGGGCTTTTGTACCTACGGGGAACTGAATTGCTTGATTCCCCGTAAGTTCAGAAAGTTGTTGTGTAGCTACAGATAAATAGAAGTTTGAATAAATACACTTCTGAGTCATCAATCAACCTCTCATTTACTCATTTAGTGGGAGGGTGAATGGCTTTTATGAGAGTCTGGTGAAGCACCATGGAGGTTAAGAAAATGCTCAATCTGTTTGTTCGCTGCTCCACCGCGCTCCTCGCTCCCCAGCCCAGCGGAGGGAGGAGGATTCCTGCCCCGAGCGAGGAGGGAGCCTGCCAGCTTCCTCGCGCGGCTCCGCTAACGCAGCTCCGTTTGACCTCCCGTATCCCTGCTCTTGCAGCCTCCAAGCAGCAGCTGCCAATCACGCCGAACTGTGGAGTGGGTTTGCAACAGTCCATAATATCAGCATATTTCAAATGGCAGGTGGAGAGATTTCTTTGTCAGAGAAGCGAGCTGTGCTGGTTTTGTTAAAAACTGAAGTGATATAACATGCCTCCCTATAAACTGCAACACATGGGAAGCAATCAAACACTCAGGGCCAGATTCTCATCTCCCTAAAATGAACCACTTTCCCTAAAATGAACAGACTTACTGAAGCTAGCAACACATTTTATGGATTACAGCGAGAGCAAGTATATATCTGAGCATGAGAATCCTCCTTTGAATTTAGGAGTTTGTACTGACTTTGATTGCGCATAGGCAGAAGGCATCTGCTTACCACTTACATTAGTTCTCAGTAGCTCAAATCCAGCAATGCAAAACAAGTGTCGTGACCTTAATCTACTTCTTATGAATAGGAATTTTCAGAAAAGATTAAGAGAAAAAAGGCACCCATCTGTCAGGTGTAGGCCTCTCTGTCTCTTGAAAGAGTTGAGAGAAGAAATAGAACAACAAACTGAAAGGAAAGAAAGCGCAGAGAATAGGGTGAAGCTTTCCGTCGGTGCTGCTCAGCACAGCTCCTTTGAAATCAGAGCGGCAGTGCTGGTGCACAGCACTTGAAAGGGCCAGAGCATGATGAAGGGAAAAAGAAATAAACAGCGATGGTTAGATGGATATCCTGAGCTACTTCAGATGCTTCTGTGCCTTTTTCACTCACCAAAAGACAAGATTACAGTCTTAAACTGTAACAGTCTTAAAAGATACTGAAGATTGGAAATAACCACAACAAAATCTTTTCTTGTTATTACCTACAATTTCAATGTTCTTTGACCAGTAGGGCGCCACAGAATGTCTACCTACAACACTCAGATGCATAAATAGCTACAAATGCCATTATCATTACAAATAAGTAACTAAGCTTGGGCAAGTGATACCTAATCATTCAGCATCCATCTACTACACTCTACTGTATCGTACTGCATCCTTTTCTCTAGGCAAAACTGATACAGAAATGCCAAGAAGTCAGTAAATCACAAAAAAAAAAAACCAAACCAAACCAAACCAAAAAAACCCACAAACGACTAGAATACCTAAGGGATCATTCTGCAATTCCAGTATGTTAATCACTTGTAATATCACCCAGCTCTGTAAAACACTGCTCTGCAAAAGTAATAGGTACAGAAATTAGGTGAAGCAAGGGGAAAGTTAGTTCTTATCCATAAGCACTGTATGAGAGTCAGGATTCAACTTTTATGTCTAGAAAAGTAATTTGAAATCTCTGCCTCACCCCCCTGGCGTTGAAGTCCTTTGCCAAACCTGTTTAGAGCATAAAATCACCAAGGAGGAAGTGTGGTACTGCCTAGCAGAATATAGCCTCAGATATAGGACTTTTCTGTACCACAATGACATAGAGATATACTAAAATGTCAACCAAAAAAAAGAGAAATTATCAGACCCTGTTTTAAAGACCTTTCAAAATATAATTTATTCTTGGTTTTGTACACTAAATAGGAAATATAAATATATTTAGCAATTGCATTTATACTTTTTCCACTATAAAATGATTAATAATTTGTTTTCAAAAAGCACAAAACTGTATGTGAAATGTTAATTGGGAAAATGTGTGAAAGTAAAGGTTACTTTGAATTTCCTTAATTTACTCTAAGGAAAGTTTGGAGATTAGGGGATCATTGAGTTTTTAAGGAAAGAATACCACTCCATTTTCTGTAACAGTTTTGTGATTTTTTCAAGTAGGCTGGTGAAATGAGCATCTAGATCCCACTTAAAATGTATCCTGACACCTTCTCTCAACCAACAGGTTTGATTTTTGAAAAGGATAATAGACTTCTAATACAACATGAAGCCTATTCACTGATATAACTCAGCCATATATGTGGGAGCTGTACAAGTTACCTTCGATATATTTTTAACAGATATTTTTGGCATCCTTTATTTCAGATTGTATTATCAGGGAGAAATGTCTTCAAATGGATTTTCTCTGAATAGTAAGCTACCTGAAAAATGTCTCATCAAAAATTTTAAACTATATTTAATTGTCACAGAGAAAATTGAAGAAACCCTCAGTGTGCTTGTCTGGATAAAAATCTGGAGGACAAAACAGTATAGCGCCTGTCTAATACAGATTGCCCTGAGTTCCCTGAAGACTTCAGATAGTTTGACACATAATTGCATTCCCATGCACACTAGAACGAATGCAATGCCAAATTGGTTCTGTCAAACAAATGTGACGTGACATACTCAGAAGTGAGGTCACAGAGCTTCCTGGCTACAACATTTTAATTGAAATATCCGCTGTATTTAAGGCAGTGCAGAACAACCAGCTGAATCATCATGGAAGATCCTACTGGAGCATCTATCCTGCAAAAAGCACATGGAGTTGTACCACGTGCACAGCTCATGTTACCAACCTCAATGTCTGCAAACATGAAAGTAAAAGAAAGTGTTTCATTTGAGTGGGATATATCATGCAATTTATATAAGGGACATCAGGATCAGGACCATAGGAAAAAAAAATCAGAATTTGATAGATCTAAGTCATAATGCACAGGTTATATTTAGAAATAGTAACAAAAACAGTGGAAGAACTGAAACAAGGAGTAACAGGTCACCAGGTTTTAGAACTGAATTCTTGGCCCCACTGAGGTCAGTAGCAAAATTTTCATTAACTTTAATAGGATCAGGATTTCACCTAATATTAGCGAAAGGAAACACAGCAACTACCATCTATGAAGACCTCTAATCACTTGCCCTTGCTCCTGTCAGTAACTCCTCTCTGATGTCTGAAATTTAGATGGGAAAATAATGTAAGAGTTAATTTTTCAATTTTTTATATAATAAATGAATGTCACTTTGGTTTTCAATCAGTTTCTGCCACCTATTACAAGCTATGCCTTGTATATTTTTAGCCTAACTTCTAAGTTGAAGCTTGAGGCTGGGAGGTTAGGTGACCCTATGGGAGAAGTTAAAAAAAAAAAAAAAAAAAAGAAGAGAGAGAGAGAAAGATAGGGGAAGTAATACCTGTTTTGGTCAGAGAAATGTGTGATGTGACCTGCCATTGGGATTTTCCTTCTTGAGGAGTTGAAGGAGAAATTTCCACTCTTTGATGTCCCAGAGGTCAGCAGAGAAATAATGGAGAGGGCAAACGTGGAGACTGGGGCAGATAATGAGTGCTCTGGCTGTGTGCTCAGCCTGGCCTTCTTACAGTTTCCGGCATTTACAGGAATTACTGCCATTATGTTTTTTTAATCCTTAGCCCTTACCTAGAAGCATCTGGAGTTAATAGTAAATGCTTAGTTTTAGCTTCTCTAGTATTTTCTATAGTCTGGTTTAGTCTTTCCCCACCACAGTTTTAAACTCCAAAGATACGTCTTCATTGTTGAGTTAAGTCACACGAGTTAGCGTAGATCAAGGCGAAGGCAAACACATGTGACATAAATCTTGAGCAGCACAAGGCAACCAGATGACCACACAAAAAGCTCAAATTTGTGTGGAGAGTATAAACATGTTAGGATCCGCTGAGCTTTAGCCTAGGCTTGTGTTAAAAGCTCCTCAGCACTCAAATAAAGGGATATTTGTGTGGATTTTTGATGTGGATAAGTTTTTAGTGAGTGACAGCGCTTGAGTTATAATTTGAGTTAGCTCTAGAGTAAAATAAGCTTTAAGCCCACTGATCCCACACATTATTTGCAAAGAGGCTATAATGAGAAAAGCAAGGCAGGTGTGGGCTCTTCCCTCTCTGAGATTGGGGGCTGGAGGTATTCCTTCTCCTTCTGTCCTGCCTCGGTCCCGAAGATGTGCCTGCCCGTTTTGTTGCCTTCCATCTCATGGCACACAAATATTTCTCTTTCAATTGGATGTCACGAGCTATAGTGCTCGTTTACAACCAAAATTTATGTTCCCTCATTATTGTAATTGTTCAGCTCGGTGCTGCAATTTGAAATCTGCAGCTTCTGATCATAAAAGCACTGAAGTATGGAACTTACTGTCACATCTCTTACACTGCGGGATAGACGCGCTCCACATCACATCAGGGATCTGGCTGTTGCCATGCCTTAGCTCTTTTCTGATTCATCTGTCTTAGTCGCCTCCCATGGAAACTGGGGAGCAAGAACACCAGGGAGGGAAAATGGTTGTGTGCTGTGCTCAAGGTGCCATGCTAACACAACATATTGATGCAGCTGGAGCACAAACATGAACCTGACAGCTGGATAATTCACCCAGCAGCTTTGGGAATCTCATGGAATCACAAAACTAACCGCAATTTAATTTTTTTTTTAGCAGGAAATGCCAATTTGTGGACAGCTAAATGTAGCACATAACTGTGTTGATTTTGAGAACATTTTGTTTTGATGCTTTCTGGGAATGCACAGTCTTGATTATCCATTTTCAAACCAAATTTTCATCTCAGCTGCTTCTATTTCATTTGGTACATCATGTGAAAAAATAAAAAAAATCAGGAAAAAACATTGTGCACAAGCCTCTTCCTACCCAGCTCTCCTTCTGAAATTTCATTTCTTTAGCTTCTCACAACTTTTTGCATTCATTCCCTCTGGGCATTTAAAGGGGGAAAAGACAAAAACAAGCTCAAAAACATTGGATTTGCATACAGTTGGATATAAAGACAATCAGTTCCCACCCATCTCTTCTTAAAATGAGATTGCAGAGACACGATCACATGAAGGAGGCCCTTGCATCATTTTTGAATTTTCTCTTAGAGAGTTTTCAGTCGAGTTCCTCATTTGGAACACGTCACACATCATCAAGCCCGGTGCCATGTGCCTGAGATTTGGCAGGCTTTGCAACACTATAGGTTTCACTTATTTTTGACAACCTAGCAATCCTTGCTGATGGCGACAGGAAAGGCCAGAGGGGAATATGAAAAGCAGCTGGGACCATGCTGGAGTAAGGAATTGGTGAAGGCTTGCCCAGGCTCACTGATTTTAGTTTCATGTTAAGGCCAGCCTTTGATCAATTCATGGCTGTAATTTTCAGTAGAACATATGAATTTTTACTCAGGCTTTTATTTTATTGTCAGATCTTTGGTATTTAAAGTCCTCCCTGCTGTTGGTCTCTGGTAAGGAGGGAACAGGCCAAGAGAAAAGAAAGCTGACCTGCTTCACCAGATACTTTGGTATGTTGCTGCAGATATGAGTGGCAGTACTGGTGCCACTGGCACAAGGAGCCGGCCTTATTTAGTATCCAGTCTACCCTACCGTTCAGACAGTAATTTTATCTCCTTGGGTTTTGCTTCTTCGAGACACCTGCCCTGGTCCTGTAGGATTCAAATGTCAGCAAGCGAGGACAGAGAATAAATGCCTTCCCAGTCTCTCTGTTTGGCAAGCTATTCTTCAACTCCCCTCTTGCTTTCCAGGTCATACAGGTAGATTCCTTGAAGCCAGGGAGGGTCTCAGACAAAGGAAAATATACAATAAAAGGCTGCTGGTTGGAAGGACAAGTATCTTCGGGGGCCTGAATAAGGAAGTGTGCAGCAAACACTGAAGAAAAGCTAGAATGATGCTGGCAGCAGTGTTATCTCTCTCAGAGCACTGCAAACCAAAGGTGAGTCATAGGGAGTAAGCGTGCAATTAATATACTCTGAACTGCTCTAGGAAGTAACACACAAAAAAATCAAAACCTTTTCCCACACCTTGGATTTAGAGACGCGAACAGAGTGAAAGCATGAACTAATGGAGCTGGTGGTGGTGAGTAAAAGGAAAGGCTCATTCAAAGGGGGTGAGTGATCGAAAAGACAGTGAGAAGGAAATGAAGCTCAAGTCCTCCACAAAAGTAGAGCAAGTCTAGATCAGTCACCGTTAACCCCACTGAGAAGAACAGCTCACCAACACAGAGCAAGCAAAGCAGGGTCTCTGACCTTGTGCAATGGGGCAAGCACTTCTTCTATCTTCCTGTTCAAAAGAATTATAACCCTACCTAAAGCTGGTGAATAATTTCTGCTGATTCATAGAGAGGCATTTGCTAATTCCACCAGCATGAAAGGAGAGCTACAGACAGAAATACTGCAAAGAAGTCTTACAGTTACTCCAGGCTTTTAAAACTCTGTCACCAGTCCCACAAGCAACATGCGCTCTTAGATAGGTTCTTAAGAAGGACATCTAAAATGCACACGGGAATGTTGCATAGATGTATGGAAATTAGCTCAGTATTGGAGTAGTATGTGTGGATTTCCTCATGGGCTTATAGCTGAGAGGGGCAGGAACATCCAGTGAAACAGGGCAAATAATTCCACTCTGTCCAATGCAACAGGGACTCAGTAGGGTAGACTACAGCCACTATTCCCAAACTGTCTTTTCCAACAGGCTGAGAGCTGGTTTGCCTCTCTGGCATGAAATGAAATATGTAAATAGGAAATACATAATAGGTTCAGAAGGATATCATACCAGAATTAAAGGAAAAAGTATACTCTCATCCTAGATATGAATTAGTGTTCCTGCGTAATACTATGGTAATTCTTTATAAAAAGGTTGTCTGAGGCATCAAACTTCTGCGTATCACAAAGCTGGCATGAAACTAGACTCTCCATGACTGCTCAACAAGAATAACATGAAGATACATCACCAGAAAATGAAACAGACCTCTTCCTTGGGAAAACATTTTCTCTAGGTGGACTTTCGGTTGTGAAAATCCTATACAGTTTAATTTGACATGAACACTAATACTGTCCTGCTTGGAACGCCAAATGAGAATTTACTTACATCTTTCTGCACCATTACATCCCAAGAATTACCTGAACGAAATCTCTTCGTTTGGATCAATATTCTACTTTGCATCCAGGAGCGTCAACCATACTGCTTATGAGAGCTGCAGTTCCTGGCTTCATGTGCTCCTGTTGATTTACCTTCTTAGTAAACTACATCTCCCTCAATTCATTAATATTTTAGTAGATGTTTTGCTCCATACTCTGTGACTAGTTTTAACACACAGACACTTCCTACAGATTCAAGATGATCTCTGCCCTCCATCTCTCCACATTATAATGAAAGAGATGGTGTGGAAATTATTTGATAAACTCCTGTATCCTTCCAAAATCCTACACATGGAATAAATTACTGCAGAGGAAAGGCACCATGTACCCTAAAGACTGTCTATAGTCTGACACTATGAAAATGCTTCTGAATAGCTCATTCCAGCAAATAGCAAAACATACATTAATATAAGACATCTCTTCCCCTGCCATCAAGTAGGACAACCTATTAGAGACACAGACTTTCAATTAAGGTATTTTGTCTCTTTTCTTTCTGCTAGCCTGCCCAGCAGGTTTGATGTTCCTCTTTAGTTTCCTTTTTTCAGTGCTTCCTACACCAGAAATACATTTCTAAATGATGCTGGAGCCTTTCTCTATGTGGTCTTCATTCCAAAACCATTCTATTCTCCCCTCATTACTTCAGATGGTAGTTTCAATTCCTGTTTCTTCCTACTCCAGATATTAATCCTTCACCTTTAAGAACAGCTGGTCTTATGTTTCTTCCCAATTCTTGTCTGTGTTCCTTGCCTGGGCTGGAGGCCATCAAGCTCACCCACCAGATGACTGGGGTTTCCCATTAATTTTACCTTCTCTCAAATATGATCCATAGACAGACTAATTTTATGCAGTTTGAGATAGCCATCTTTGGAGAGAAAGATATGACTTCAGTTTATATTGCATTATTATATGAGTTACCAGTAACGGCAAGCAAAAATCAAGGACTTTGACTTCTTTCCAGCTTAGGCAGGCTTTGCTTGGAGGAGAGGTATAATCCAACACAGTAAGAGAAATTACCTAAGGCCCTTACATATCCCTTAAATCATAGATTTTGTGTATAAGAAGTAGTAAGTGTGACTAATAGTGGAAGCACTGTTAAATGCAAGCAACCAGGAACATAATAAAAAGTCCCTTTGAGGTCTTTTTGGGGGTAGCAATAAGTACAGCAGATGTTAGCAGCTTTCAGTAGATTCAGATTTTCTGTCATTGCTGTAGACCATTGGGTACAGAGTTTGAGTCTACAGATAGTCCCCCTTTGCCAACCATTTGGAAGTAACTGGCAGATGCCACCAGAAACCCATACCTTCAAAACTCCTCACTGATGCCTTTCCTTCCTGTCACACATTTGGCACAGGTAGAGAAGAAACTTCAAATTGTTTCCTTTAGGGAACTTGCCCATTTGGCAAATTTCAGATGGCCTCCATCACACTTAGGTGAGTTCCTCTTCTCTTGCTGTGATTAGGACAGCTGTTGTGCTATAGCTGTAGCCCTCCATCTGGATGTACCCATTATCGGAAATATCGTAAGTGGAAGGAAATATTCTGGACATAGCATAAAATAATCCCCATATTGTCCTTCCTAGGTGAGACACATTTCAGGCAGCATCACCAATATCCTTCACGTTGTCAGTGCCATGTAACAGAGCTCTGTCTAAATAGGATCCCATTTCTACATTTCCATGAAAACATCATTGTTACCACTTTCTGTTTGACCCTCAGAGCTACCCATCCCCTCAGTTTATGCCATTATTCTTTCACACCAGTCCTTGTGTTTAGTGCCTCAGCTTGATTCATCCCACCATTGCTTTACTTTCCTTCCTTCGGATCCTTTCTTATAACATATTAGCTAAACAAAGAACCTCTTTTCTGTTAAGATTTCTGATATTCCAGTTGTCTATTGACTGCTTAGGCTGCAAGAATACCTGCTAAAACACGTACCACCGAATATAATGCTGAGGAGCATCTCTCTTTGTGAGGCATACAATAAGCTATCCGCTCCCTGCAGATCAGCAGTTCTGATTCAGGCTGCATGCTCAGGGCAGCCCGATCCACGTGAACACACCGCATCATCCAGGTGGTTTTGGAAATGTAATAACCAGTATGTCAGCAGCCACCTCCTTTCTTAACTTGTGATTTTAACTGTGACTGGATTGAAGTCACGATACTCTAATTAATTAAGCCTTCTGCATACGTCACATATCTGCGTACAGATGTAAGGTCTCATCACCAACATAAATGAAACCATAAATCAGTTCACAAAACACAACTGAAGAAATTCAGAGTAAAAAGTTGGAAACATCTTTGCAAGTGATTCATAATATTACACAGCTCCTCTGTAGTACTGGAGAGCATATATGTTAGAAATTTTCTCTTTCAGACTCCAGAAAAAGAGATGTTTTTTCTTGCACTAAGCAGCAGCAGCAGGGAAGTGACTCATGGCAAAACAAACAAATGAAACGGAGATAAGAAGTGAAAAAGCAGTTCTGAAAATCAGGGCAAAGAAAGGAAATTTTTAAAAGGTTACACTGTGTATTAATCAGCACCATAATTTTATCTGTCTCTTGTGTCTTACTGCTTAGCAAATGGTTGGCCATGAATGGGCCAGTAGGCAGTAGCACTCTTATTTCTGCTTATGCGACTGTCGCTTCCAGGTAAATGGAAGGGACAAACACCTGGGCACAGATATTTGAGCTACCGGTGCTGCCAAAAGATTTACAAAAGCTGGTTACCAAGCAACTGTTTATGACAAAAATCTAAATAGCATCCTCTTGGTAGTCAGATTTGAGAACAGAAGAGTCAGCCTCCACTGCTGTTGTCAGGTCACTCTGGAGACAGCATGTCTCCCACCGCAAGCGTGACCAGTGTCGTAAACGGGTTCTCATTAACCGCCCTTTGCTTTTTCTGAAGTTGCCCGCTCTTAGGCTGGAAATTGTGTATATTAAGAAGGTAACTCTTACAAAGCATGGATCACAGAGCATTAAATGACTAGGTGAATGTTTAAGTGGGCTTCTGGATCTCTTACTGTTACCTTGATATTTATTTAATGGACTAGACACTCGCACACAATGGTGATAAGTGCCAATTACGGAGCTGAGAGAGAAAGAGAGCTCCGATTGGGCTGGTAAAAAGCAAAAAGGGGCAATCCTATAATGCTTCTGTGAGCAGCACTCCTCATACCGGTGCTTTATCAAACACAAATTTCTTTTTCTTCTCCAGATAATTTTATTATAAACGGAACATTTCTATTTTGGAGATTGCATTTTTTTCCTTTTGTTAATTTCCAACAATAGAACACAATAAATATATATATACACATACATATACACATACAGATATGTATACATACATTATATTTTTACATATAGGCTTCAGGTTTTAAGGATACCACTGAGGGCAGAGTTCGGGCCACAACATGAAGGACAGCATATTGGCCTCTCCTGCTAACAACCAGCAGCAGCAGCAGCAAAATTGCATTAATCCCACTTTCCATGAATCCTCAGAACACCCAACTAGATGTGCTCTTCCTAGGTCTTATTCATCTTCCGACCCCGCCACACGCTGAATATTTGGCAACATGTACATGGGGAATGTGGAGAGGAGACGGAGATGAAGGCTTCCCAGGTCTGCCACCACCGCTAGCAGCGACAGTCCAAAGAAACAGGTCCTGAACTTCTTTTTTTGTTATGAGGAGGATGTAACCTCGGGGATGTGAAATTAACTTTAGAAGCTTTCTTACAAAACTGATTAGACAGATCTGTGTAGCTTCAGATGCTTTGTGAGAGCTTTTCACCCCCTCCTTCATTTCACCTTATTTAAAATTAACTTACATTCTCACCTATACTTAAGCAGAAACTGTTGCCATGGTAACCCTGGAGGTCTTCTAAATCCAGCACATGATGTAAGCAACACAAATGATTCCCTATAGGAAGGGATACTGGCACCAGACGCAGCCAGTTCTGCAAGGATTTCATCCAGGGGGAGCAGAGGTAGGAGCAGCCACTGCCCCGAGGAGGTACTGGGGCTCTCGGCTGGGAGGCACCTCTTGTCCTTCTCCCTCCTCAGGCGCGCAAAGAGCTGAAAAGTGAGAGACTGAGGCTCCGTAATGAGCTGGGAGAAAGGTGCCCTCAGAGCTGACCCCGCATCGCTGCATCTGAAAATCTTGACAGAAGCACAAGCCCAGTTAGCTTAGTGGCAGACTGTGGTGAAGGAGGAAGGATGGTTCACATCACCTTCCTCTGTTTTTGCATTTATTGCTCTTTTTGCCCAGCCATCCTGTTTTCAGATGCCTGGCCCTCTCGTGTTACTCCCACACCAGCAATGTCCCGCTGCCAGCTTGCTGGCCTGCCGTGGGCAGTGGTATGTGACTCAAGATGCAGGAGGCCAAGGCGGCACCATCCTGACTTGCACAGAGCCGGTCACATCCAGAGACACCACCAGACTGAAGCAGTCTTTGCCATCATCACCCATCATCCCGTGATTTTGATGCTTGTAGCATGTAGCAAATTGCCAGCCCTCTTGGCTAAAATACTCAAGTTGCCCAGACAAGAGCTGTAGCACTGGTCCACTCAATTTCTACCCTCCCTCTGACCCTGCCTGTACATCTTAGCCCTGAAATGCAAAGTAAAAGTAGGTTCAGTCTCCACAGTTCCCTCCACCATTTTCTTCTTTGCTCAACTCATTAGTGCTTTCATGTAATGAGCAACTACTCATAACACTGGAGTGAGACCACTAAGTCATTTCCCACAGACCGCTTAGCTGCTATCAGAATAGCAACAATTATTGATTCGGGCTGGAGTTGAACCAAAGAGCCCATTCCTTCACACATTGCCCAATGCATCTGCTGAAAATTATTCCACATGGCACACACATCCTCTTTAAAACACTTATTTCCTTCCCATCTATGTGGCTTGCCTATAAGTATTCCCAGGCTTTCCAGGATTTTAATTCTCCTCCCTGACTATCTGAATTCCAGGCTTTGTGGAATTTCTGAGTATTGATAAATCCCTGCAAAGTGTTGATTTAACCATGGAAACAAGATTAGATCTGAAAAAAAGGGAATTTAAAGAATAGATACTATCCTGCCATTATCATAAAAAACAAGGCAAGGTTTTATAGCTGAAAAGTCTACATATATAAATATATAAAATAAAGGCCGTATTTTTCTGTCCTTTTTCTCTTCACGTTGAGAAATCTTACAGACTGCTATATCAACAATCCCAGAGTTTGCAGCGGGGCTCTTTACGACAAGGGTGTCAGAATCTGGCATAGGAATTCAGGGAGGGCAGGAGCTATTTTTGTAAAACTATCATTTGATCTCCTTGGACTATCTTTATCACAGAGTATTATGAAGATACATATAGCAACATATAGCCTTTTTTACTAAGAGCTCCCTTGCTTCCTGTGTTCAAAATTTGCTGGCGGTTTTGTCTAAGCAAAGAATAGACTAAATAAAGCTTTTTTCCAGTTGACTTTTAAATAAATGAAAAAAATAAACAAGATCAACAACAGCTACAAAAAACCCCAGGGGGCAATCTGTGAATTTGCCCACCAGGTGCCAACTTTCCAGCTACTGCAGCTCTCATTTCTACTGTAGTTGCATCCTCCAGATATTTTAAAATCCATATAGATGCACAGATTAGACCAGATATTCTCCTACTTGCGATCTCTGGAGATTTCAGCTCTGTAGAAGCTCAAAAAACTTATTGCTTCTGCTCACCCTCTGTTAGCTTGGCACACTAAGTCACACAGAACTATATTTATCACTTTTAATTTTCTGGTATTTTAATGTTTTTATCTTATTAAACAATTAGTGACAAGGTACAATAGTTAATGGTCTTTTTCTTAATATTCCCACCTCCCTATCCATACGTGAACCTCCAATTTGCTACGCAGGCTTCTGCTGCTGGCTGAACTTTATTGGTGGCTTTTAATTAGACATGGTGACTTTTGGAAGTGTTCCTACTGTGCAGAGTAGCACGCAGTCACAGGCAGAGTCAGACACATAGTTTCCAGTTCTTCACTGTCCCAAACCTTACATAATTTCATTAAAACCAGCGGAAATTAAATAAAAATTGTACCAAATCAGAATGCCACACCTTTCCAACTGCTTTATCCTGGTGTGAGTGACTGCATAATATATGAGTCAATAGGAAATCAGCTTTACATTTTTACCATTTAAAAGAAGATTAAAGCAGTCCCCTGGACTCCTGTTGAAGTGGCCCACACAGGAGTAGGGAAGAAGAATGAAACTTTCTGCTTGTGATTCAGGGCTCACCAATCATTTCTTTTCTTTTTTTTTTTTCTTCAGCCATCTTCACTGACATCCTCTATCCAGAAACTTCAGAAGCCATCAGAAAAATTAACGTATGGCTAGAGACAGTTCTGCTATCAGGGGAGAATCTGGAGGAGGAGAGAAGGTCGTGGGATACTGCCAAGTATGTTCAAGCTGTACTCAATAATCCTGTGACACTAACGTCATCCTATGCCCTTGTCAAACAGCATTCCTACCTGCACAAACAGATGTGGGAGCTCTGCTCTTGGGATCTGCGCAATCATGCATCCGAATCCCAAATGGGTGCCCAACATGCCATCATTTCTCATTGTTCTATGGTCTTTAAAAGCGTCTCTATCAATTTAGTCTCCAGTATGTTTTGCTGGCAATAACAAACCAAGGAATTAACTGTTTTCGAAACTGCCTTTCTCTTTAAGGACTGGATAGCTGCAAGAAGTTCAGTAGCTGAGCGAGGAAATAAGAACTTCTTATCCATAATGCCAAGCCCATATTCTAACCCCTTACAGCTCCAATGCCACACCTGTTCAAAAAGCCTGGGAAGGATCCCTGCTTTGTTACTGTCTGTACATTGTGTCTTCTACAGATAAAAGAGTCAAATTTCCATATATCCATCAAATTCAGGAGAACTAAGCTTTTATTCACACACGGACAAAAGCAGTATGAAAAACTAGACAAGGAAGACTAAGAGAAGCGCACCCAGCAAATACAGCATTCCAGTCCCTGACCCAGCACGTGATTCTTTCATATACCACATTCACTTACCACTTCTTATACAAACATAGTTAAATTTATATATTTACATGTGAATGCATGCATATATGTGTACATATATACGAATATATTTCTTCCATTAGTCCAAAAGAAATAGCACAATATAAGAAGAAATATTACCTGCAACTGAGAGAGATCAGAGTTTTTCTGTGGAAGATGGAAAAGCCTGTATGTGAATGAAAGTAGTTGAGCCCTTGCTTACCAGCTGAGACACATAAACCACAATAATGAGTATGCTGTGAACCACACCAAGGGATAAGGCATTCTGCTGCACAGCTCAGATGAAAAGCATATATGCAATCAGTTTCAGAGACCGGTTTTACTCTGCAACTGGTCAGTAACTGAACATGCCCATTTACCACACATCAGATGAGAAGCAATAACTTGTGAAGCACAGGTCACTCAGTCACCTTCGCCCACCCATCCATACACTAAATGAAGGAACTGGCCATGCCTGTTACCAACCTCCTTTCCTAAAATGGCCGGCTACTAAACAAAATGGGTAATCGGATGCAACATTCAGCTTGCTTATTTATAGAACAAAGCATGTCTCATTTAACTCTTAGCATTAGCAGGTGTGTCAAATAGGGTGAGACATGATGAATCACAGGTCTGCAAAACCTGAAGCATGTTGCTAGACAACAAGATGATTTCTTTACTAAAAAAGTGAATAAGAACTGATGAAGCTAAAAGTGGTCAAGGTTGTTTTTGCGTTTTATTAGCACGGTACCTGGGTGACCATTTTTCCAGGCACTTTATTGAAGAAAGCTGTAGGGAAAGCAAGATGGGGAATAAGATGGTGAGATACGAGGTGTGTTGTATGCTGTGTACCAAGACGGAAAGACTGAGCTGTAAATAGCTGGGAGGTCCCTACTTACTACCTCCATGAAGGTGCAGAAGGAACACCAAGGCAGTGGTCATGGTAGTAGATTTTTTGAAATCACCTAAGGAGCTGGTAAAAGAACATGGGACTTATTTAATGAGCTATTAAATAGGTAAAGGCTTCTGTTGCATATTGATCTGACAAGGTGGCTTGAGTTACTCGGAAGATGCACACGCAGGCTGCTAAAGCAAGTTTAGCTGAGTCTAGTTATAGACTTTCTTTGCCATTTAGGTGGTATTTGAAGTGAGACAGGAATAAAAGCAGTTTCTGAGCCATTTGAAAGAGTATTTCTGACACCTTAGGTCAACTGTCATTTTATTGCCAGGGCAGACATATAACTACTCTACGTGGAACTTATTTAGTAAAAAGTGGACTGGAGCCCTGGACAGGGTGTCCATGCCTGGTTTCTCGTATAGCCTCTGACAGAACAGTGTTGACGTTTTCAAGCCACACAGATAATTTCTTACCTGTGGTCTGGCCTCAGCTGCCTGAACTCCACTGGGATGACAAAAAGCAGGGAACAAATTAACTGCCAATTATTTTTGAAGCTAGCTACAGTCACTTTTATGATGAATATATTTTTTCTTGGCCCAGAACACTTGAAATTAGCAGTTTTTCCTCTTCAGTTTATGGCACAGAAAAGCGAGGTCATTCTTGAGGGAATGTTAAACTTCCTGACATATTCCAACAATGTCTCTGTGCTCCAGAGGTGCATACAAAACCTATGGCAAAACCTGGAGCTGAAACCCTATTCCCTAAAACTTAATCCAGTGTCAACAGTATGCAACAACGAAACCCTATCAAATATCTTTAGGAATTATCATATATGGATCATATTCCTTTTTCTTTATTGCTCATGGCTTTTTTCCCAGGCCTTCACTACGCAGTGACCATCATCAAACTTTGACGGAGAAGCACACAGCAAGAACCGACGCTTACTTATTTTTATACATTTTTATACATTACTTCTCAGGAAGACCACCATTCCTGATATTATTTACATCTCCAGGAGCATACCTCTCTTTTTCCTTAGTATACTGAATGGAAGAAAAGACAGAAAATGTAGTATGACTATTAGAAGAAGCCCAGCTGTCTATTATGTTGTGAAATAAACTGCTCCCTGGTAGAGTATTACAGGTCTCTCACTGGAAACACCTAAGGTGTAGCAGGGAATGCATTAAAAGAGGTTCAGCCGAGAACTACTTTAATCTCACAGACGGGCCAGATGACCTAAAAAGGTTTTATCCTCTAATACATAGGATTCTATGTTATATGTATTTCTCTCAGTATTCGTCTTCTCTTTCTGATTGCAAATCCCATTCAAATGCACACTTCTTCTCATGCATAATGCAACCTATAAAATGGCACTAGCCAATTATCTTAACCATTTAATGCCTACAGAGGCTGTCCTTCTGAAATGCTATAAGCCTATTTTTTTCCCTGGATATGTCATTACAATGGACATGCCACTGTGCTCCTGATGACTTGCATGAAAGAAGAAGACAGGACTGATTGTGAATGTATTAATTATATTTTTACTTTGCAATGCATTTCAGAAAATATTAATAAGACTGAATTTTCAATTATTAATTACATAATGAGTAACACAATGCAGTTTTGCAATCTAATCCAGGCACATTCCTGAATAATTTAATTCTGAAAATGGTGTAGCACAAAGGACTGGGATCACAGTGAAATCAAACAGTAGTGGGAATGTAATAGTCTCAGGGCTAAGAAATCCGAATGATTTTCTTCCAAAAAAAACCCCTGAAATTCAAATGCTCTTCAGTGATAAAAATCAGATTAGGAAATGTAATCTCAGCATAATATCTAATCAAAGAATAGGGCACCAACCAGTCATTTCTTACATTAATATCAGTGGCAAAACCTGCACTCCAAAAATGTGCAGTTCTGAGTGTTTGACTGATGATGTTTGTTTCCTGATTATTCATCATGGGTTTTAGCTGCTCACTGCTAGATCTTTCTTCACAATACCTATTGTGTAATGGTCATATTTACTATTAGAGCATAGGACAGCTGGCAGGGAAACGATGTGAAAAGAGGTGAGGAATACAGGAAGTCATCAGGTTTTTTTTTACTGTGACGCAGAGCAAAACAGACACTTTTCAAAAATATTTGTGAAAAAAAAAAAAAAAACAGAAATTGTTTCACATGCCTTCCCCCCCTCCCTTTAGTCCAAATGCACATATACCCAGAGTTTACTGAAAATCAGACAGACAAGGGATTTGAAGGAAGCACTCCCACGCCTGAAAAAAAATCACATGCTGGCTACTGCAAGGGGAAGGAATGGGATCTCCTGACACCAGTCCCTCTTGTCTCTCACCCTTTTATCTCCTTGTCTGCCCCCTCATCAGTCTCCTTTCACTGCCTTCTGCAGCTAAAAAACACCTTGCCAACTGCCCTGGTTTTGGCTGGGGTAGAGTTTATTTTCTTCACAGCACCTAGTATGGGACTATGGTTTGGATTTGTGCTGAAAACAGTGTTGATAATACAGGTGTGTTTGTGTTACTGCTGAGCAGTGCTTACACACAGTCAAGGACTTTTCTGCTCCTCACCCCACGCCGACAGAGAGTAGGCTGGGGGTGCACAAGAAACAGCGAGGGGACACAGCCGGGACAGCTGACCCCAGCTGACCAAAGGGATATTGCATACCATATGCCTTCATACTCAGCATATAAAGCTGGGGAAGAAGAGAGGGGGTACGTTTGGAGTGATGGCGTTTGTCTTTCCAAGTAACTATTACACATGATGGACCCTTGCTTTCCTGGAGATGGCTGAACGCCTGCCTGACAATGGGAAGTAGTGAATGAATTCCTTGTTTTGCTTTGCTTGCATGCACAGCTCTTGTTTTACCTATTAAACTGTCTTTATTTCAACCCACGAGTCTTCTCACTTTTACCCTTCCAATTCTCTCCTCATCCCACTGTGGGGAAGTGAGCGAGCGGCTGTGTGATGCTTCATTGCCAGCTGGGGTTAAACCACGACACCAATGAAGGGCTGACCTGTACTTCTGCAAAATGCTGCATTTTTGGCAAACTGGCATTTTCTGACAACAGTGAGTACCCACGTAGCTCTAAGTTTGACACCCTGGCATGGGCTGGGAGGATCCTAGTGGTGGAAGGGTGCAGGAAGCCTGGCCAGCGAACACTTTGGTCAGGCTTCTTACTAATTGTCAATGGACTGCCACATCCTCGCAAGCATCTCTCAGAGGGAAGGAGTAAGGATGGTGACCCTGGTGCCACGCATGCATCACAGAATAAAACAGAAGGAAAAAGTGGTGACTACATTTTTCTTTTAAAATCTATTCCGGATTCCCACTGCCATGAGAAGGAGCATAGATGATACAGTAGCCAGATGGAGCGAACGCTGGTGTCTTACAAATGCCACCACTGCAGGGAAAGGCATGCAGGCACTTACACACACAAATAAAGCAAAGAGAGGGAGCGCCAGCCTCAAGTGAGAAGAAACAAGGTTGCTCTGGGCAGGAGGGCTGGGGAAGGGAACAGATTGCTGCTCTGCTTCTTGCACCTGAGCGCCCTGCCAAATTGTCACTCAGGCCAGAAGTGGCAGCATAACTGCAGCCAGTTAATCCCTGCCAAGCCATCCGCAGCCAGCCTGAAGGGAGCCAACATGACCTCCCGCTCACCCCACACGCCGGCCGGCTTCCAGGTAGCCAGTGTCATCAGGAAAGGGTTGCTTCTCTGCATGTGCTTTTGTCTTTCTGGCTGAAATATGCCCCTCTGTGTTTCAGTGATGCCAGCCGAGCCATGGGGAAACAAACATTGGTAATGCGGGTTTTTCAGTTGTTATTGCTGGTGACTGCAAGAAATAAAACTCAGTCCTTTTAAAGCATAAGCAAGTTCTGAAAGGCTGGCAGGGAACCTGCAACGCACACTGGATGAATGCTGAAAACATGGGCAGTATTATTTCTTTAACCAGATAACTGTATTCTCCTCAGCTCTTTCCTACCTGCTTACTGCAGACTTCCACACCACATGAAGAAATGCTCGTTCCCAAACTCTGGCAGAGCTGGTCATGAGTATTAGTGCACATATTCGCCCCCATGAGCGGCTGCTGACAAAGCCATCATTGTGAAAGTGTGTTCTGGGTGCAAGCTACAGATGCAGAAATAATGCAATGTGGAGCCATCTAGTCATACATACCAAGTTGTTCATTATGGTTAATTTTACGGTTATGGGGTTTTTTAATGCTAATTATCCTTAATTTAGGCAAAGCTGAAGTGCTTCACTGAGTTAAACCCCAAGATTTGGAAGGCACTCGCTGAGTTTGAGATCATAGCATATAAGACGAATGTATCTTCTTACTCCCTTGTGAAACACCACAGGATTAATGCACGAAAAACAGCAACAGAAATGACTATATAGAAAAATAGAAGTTTCCTGTCTAATGGCATTACTGAAAGCAGGATATACCCATGCTTATGCTTGTGAAAAATAAACTCAATTTGCACCTCCCCTGGCTCTGTTGCTACATGGCCTACAAACCCTCCTTCTGCACCTCCTTCTCTTCCCCTTCATTTTGCCCTGTAACTTGATGAAAGCAGCACTTATTCAGTTGATATTTCTTTGACACCATATGTGCAATTTGCACCAAAAAAGGTTTTGGCTAAAAACAGAGGCATTTACTTCATGCTTCTTTCACAGTCATCAGAAGCATAGGCTTAGATTTCTTAAAAAAAAATCCCAGAACTATATATCTGCCCTTCCCAGAATGAGTCCTAGAGAGAAATCTTTTCTTTTTTTTTTAAATCTTTAGCTTACGCTATGCTCTTTGTTAGTAATGCTGCATATAATGGCATTCTAAAGCAAATGTTTTCTTGCTTCACAGTGCCTTTTAAAAAATGATAATTTGATGCACAGAGACAAAACTGGGGTGGGGTGGGGGGAGAGATTCCTGGCTCAAGTTTTATGGAGTTAGAAAAATTCCAACTTTGCCAAGCAAAAGAACGAGAGGAGAGGATTCATGCCAAGTGCAGAGGACTATCTTCCAGAACCATGAGCACAGCTCTGGTGACTGCAGAGCAAGCCTGCATTGTTCTGGGGAAATGCATTAGAATCAAAGGAAATCTTTTCTTGACAGAGCAGCAGAGTTTCTTTTTCTTCCCCCCCCGCCCCCCCCCCCCCGCCCCCCCGCCGCCTTTCTTTTTTTTAAAGGACCTTATTTTTAAATGTCATGAAATACCGGGCAATGGCAGCTTTCCTTGGTCGTCAGCCATGCGAGTGAAAAGCTACTATGGCTGCATTAGTTTGCAGTCCCATGTAGAAATATCACAAGAGCTGTGTTGTCGAGTGTTGTATAATGAACACATTTCTTCAAATCCACATAATTAATAATGGGCCTGGCTGAGTAGAAATATACTTTTTCATTAAAAAAAAAAATGCTTTCAGCATAGGTTTGGCCAAGTAAACTTCATTAAGTTTATGACTGCTAACCTAACTAGCGCTAAGATTTTTCATGTCCCTTAAGGGACCCCAGTACTGAGCTCTCTGGTGTTTACGTTGCAAGCAGTTTACCTGCATACATCCCTAGGCTCAATGCAGTCCAAGTAGATACTAGCATTTCTTTATGACCTGGGGCACAAACTGCAGGTATTGTCTTTGCTCACAAAGTTTAAGCAAACGGATGTAGTGATTTTTCTGATAACAACATAGTGCTGTTCACAGGGTAGGAGTGACATTCAGATTAAGAGAGGTTCCACAGAAAATGCTGCATTAGACTTAATTTATATATAGGTACCAACTAAAAACCAAGCATTTCTCAACAATGACATAATTATTTACCATTCCAGGTGTGCTATACCTATGCATTAACTAATTCTATGATAGAGTAATCCAGGCAACTGTTCAGTTTTGAAGGACTGTGTTGTATTTCTTTTTGCAACATAGCAAATTGTTACCCACTGCAAGCAAAAAGGTGGCTATCCATCCTCCCTTCCTGACATGCAGAAACCAAACAGTTCGCTAGGAATCACTTCAGAATAGCAGTTATTATGGTTATTATTCTGACAACAGTTACATATTTGTGCTTAAATAACTGACATTCGGGCAGGACAAGAAGCAATACCACGGTGCAAGGACATAACCTCATATCACTAAAGTCAGTGAGAACTGTGGAAGGGAGTGAAATTGTTCTTAAGCGGTCTGTGAACGTATGAAAGATGGGAACCTGAATCCAACGTTTGAATGAGGAGCTGAACTGTTTTGCTTAACAGAGTGGGAGGACTGTAGAGGAACATTTTGTCCCTTCAGCGAAAAGGCTTAACTTAGTTAAGATCTCATTGAGTTTATAGGCGTCTTGTATCATCATGCAAAAATATCTTTATTGCTGAAGTCTTTGTCCACACCTCAGTTAGTCCAATATGGCCCTCCTTAGATAACCCACTTCTCAGAAACTTCTCTCCCAACTCCTAATTCTCACTTTCACCCACAGACATCCTGCAAATCTAGAACTGGGAAAGAACTGTAGCTGGAGGGAAACCACTTGTTTCCAAAAATATTGTTGTCTCATTTGGAACTGCAGTTCAGAAATGCAAGAGCTTGCACACAAGGGAAAAAAAAATATATTAAAAAAAATGTTTTAGAAAAGAGGAAATTGAATCCTCCAAAATAATCCTCCAAAATCCTCTACCTCCCAGTTCCCCAAGTGACCTCAGGCCAGGTAACAAAACTGAGTTTTCCTCAGTACAGTAAACACTCTCTGGAAACCTGATTAACATGTGTGCATTCCTTCATCAAAACTCTGACAGTTTTGAAATAGCAAATTATTAACAAGAATTAAACCTGCAGGAAAGGAAGACCTCAATTTCAATTCAGGACCATATTTAATTAATCTGCCCATTTATAGCCATCTCATTCTCTACTGCATCCTCCTCCTGTGTGCTTAGGAAAACAGGACACTGACAGTTGTGTCAGCACCAGTGCTTTGACTCTTACTAGGCTTACTGCTGAGTTAAACAGCAGTTGTGCTCCCTTCATGATCACGTCCCTAACTCACCTTGGCCTAGTTTAGCTTGCCAACATTAAGTCTGGCGGTAGCCCCAGCAAGGTAATTAATTTCACACTTGCAGTATGCTTTATACCGCAGCTCTTGCAGGCTAACATTGTTCCAAAATTGTGTGTCATATTATGTCCTTAGGTGTCCACGAAAAGAGTGTGCAACACAAAAGAGTGACCTGAGGACTCGCAGGTCAGTGTTTATGACGTCTGCCACTGAGCAGCATACATACAAATTTAAGCACTTGCATGGCAGCCTAGGTACACATGTGTGAAATGGCTGGTTAAAGAGAGAGGGATTCAGTAATCATGCTGCTGTATAATTAGCCAGCTCAACTCTGTTAGATATTGCATCTTTCTTTTGTCTTTGATGGGCTATAAATCCATCTGCCTCGGGACTAATTCTCACTTCCCAACCCACACTTCCCAGGAGACCAAGACGTGCTATGAAACAGCTTCCCAAAGACATATTTTTCCTCCACCTCTGTGTGATTCCACATTCTGCTCCCACAAAGATACAAATCTAGTCATGCACCAGGCTGGTATCTTACAAGCCCCAGGGCTGGACCCTCTGGTTTTCAGGCAGAAAGGGGGCGGTGGCAGCTTCCCAATGGGAATCAAACAGTAGCTGTCGCATCTGCAGTTATTCAGAAATAAACTCATATTTGGTTGCATTAGAAAATCCTCAATGAGGGAGATGTTTATTCATGAGCAGCAGAAAGGAATGCAGACAGCAGTATCAGTAAGATTACATCTGTTTGCACACACTACAGCTGCAGAAAAACCTTAGGCCCAGACATTTTAAGGCTAGACAGGACTATTGAGAGCAACTTGTCTGGCCTCCTGCGTCATACTGATTTTCACCCAGCAATTCCTGTAATCAAGCCCAATGCTTCACAGTTAAACTAGAATATAACATTAATAAAGGTCTGTAACTTTGATGAAACATTTCTAAAGCATAGAGAGTCTACTGCATTTCTTGGTAATCCATCCCACTGATTAATTACCTTCGCTGTCACATTTTTGTGCTTTACTTGCAATTACATTTTTGGTGCTCTCTTCATACATAGGAAGAGACTGAAATGGGAGTTGCATTTTTTAACCTGGCTTTGGATCACAGGAGCAATTTCACAGATGCTATATAACAACAGGAACATCACCTCCATAGTCCTGCTCATGGCTCCAATTCTCAGCAGTCAAAGGACTGTGCTCACATTTTATATGAAGACTATGAATATTTGGGGCTGGAGGCTGTGTTACTAGCATGTAAACAATCTGAGAGGTGCTATCACAAAACAAACCATCATCAAAGCCAATATTTCTGCCTATGGCATTATACTGTGCTTCATGTGCATCTCTTTGCCCATAAGCAGAGGTACGCATTTCACAGATTTGGTTCAGTACATATGGTCTACATTTGTTTGTTTCTAACTTTGTGGTCTTTCAGCTGTCTGCATTAAAAAATGTAGTATTTGATACCACATGGCTCAAGTACTCTCAATTTTTCTGTAGGTCATGTAGCTAAACCCTTCAAACCCTGCAGAACCAGCTTGTTACAAGCCTAGAGGTCATAGCAGATTTGCCAACTTTTGTAGGGTTTTTTTTTAGGAAACTGGAGTAATCTTGAGAAAAACTTCAATCAGCTCCCGCTATACTTGTGCTGCTTGTGGAAATTCTGCAGTACTGGTGATTTTGCAAATTATTTGCTTTGAGACTAAGAAAAATATAACCTTGGAGTCTCATTTTTGATTTAGAACTATTCAAAGATAGAGCTGCCTGAATCCATTGGTTTGGGTGAAATTCCCTCCTGTGCTGCATTACGAAGTTTAACCTTTTTAACAGTATAACTGAAAAGACACAAGCACTGCAATATACAGCACTGCCTAAGAGCTGTGCAGCCACTCATGGGACCACAGAGCCCTGACAGCCATTTTGTGACATTCAGAAAAGGCATTTTGCCACACACAGAGTCACTTTGGGAATGCCAGTACACTCAAAAAGATTAGGGGGTCCTTTGTATTTAACCTTTGTACTCATGCTCCTACAAATCTTACTGCCATTGAACCTCACAGGTAAAAGCTGATGGGGAAAGTAAGTGCTCTTTAGGAGGCTGTTCCTTCTGCCACGGTTCTGAATGTGGATTAAGTGTGCAAAAATACATCCTTGGAATATGTAAGAGGTCAAACTGCCCGGAGGCCCATGGGAAAAGCTCCCTCACCTTTCACTGTTTAAGATGAGCTTCACTTGTATCATCCTACTATGAATAAAAAAACCCAATTTCCTACCATCCTTGCCCTAAAGAATTAGAAAATATTTGAATTTCTCTTTGTGCTGCCTGTATACTCAAAAGAGTTTGTGGGCACCTGTCAGTCAAGTGGGTATTGTTCCCTGGCTATCCACTCTTTTGCTGATCTCATTAGTCAGTTTGATTGACAAGAGAGTGTATTTTGGTTATGTTTATTATGGAGAATTGTAATTGCTATTAAAACTCCAAAGACAAATAAGTTCATCTTTTTCCCTAGTGTCACTGAGACATTTAAACAATAGCAGTGATTAATTTAAACTGAAAAATAAGTTGTGGTTCCTTGTAAAACCAAATGCCCTTTCCTTCCATTTAAAGTCATTAATTATCTTAGTGACTTGTAAATTCCTTGCTGAGCCTGGAATATTATGATCAACCTGTTGCTGTTCAGAGAAGCTGTCTGTTTCTCCAGCCACTTCTTTGTGTCAAATTCAGCTCACACTGACTGCAGCATGCAACATGTCCCGTGTCCGAGGAAGAACTTTCATTCTTCAGCAGCTGGCATATCCCACAGGTAAACAGATTTTCAAATACTGCTGTATATAACTATTTACAAGTCAGTCTTTACTACTACTCACTTCCCATACATCAGGACCAGTTATTTGCTAGTTTATGTCCCACTCACATACAGTCAGATAGAGAGGCCTCTTGAGGGATGAAATTTTATCCAGGGAGAAGAAAGTATGAGTTGTTCCAGCATCTCCTTGTGATTTCTGATACTACCTATCACGTTGATGACATATGTGCATTGTCCAATGCATCTCTCTCTCAGCGGTAAAAATAATAATAAAAAAATCTCACGTGATTATAAATCCAAGTGAACTACAAGAAAGAGAATCCTTTAGATATACAGTGTTCAAATGGTGATGGTGGTGGTGGTCTGTGATACAAATTTCAAAAGCGATGCACTTCATTCTAATATATTGAAAGGAAAGAAAAATAGTTTGCATAAGGCAGATTAAATTGATTAGTCAAAGATAAGGGGATGATACAACCAGTAAGAAAAGACATGTGAAACAAAAGTTGTTTTCAAATGGAGATCATATTATGCTTTTAGTTACCTTATATAAAGGAAACACATTCATACATACTGGAATTCTTGTGGAGACTGGTACAAAATCTTCTACCCACACTGGAGGAACTACAGTAACTTGGTGTGGAAAATTATATCACACGTTTATCTTAGTGATATTATCCCACCTCTGTGGCCAGAGTTAAACCAAAGGACAGAAGAAGTGAAATCCTCTGGAAACGAACGACAAATAAACAAAAACAGGCAAAGATACAACAGCTTAGGTGAACAGCTTCGAAGAGTTTATCTTCAAAGGACTTGGCTGGGACACCAGTTTGGAAAAAGCTGTCTACCTGGATATGAAAATGGTTTTCTATTCTTAAGTACAGGATGAGAAGTTATTTAACTATTACACAGCCTCAAGCCAGGGAAGAGAGCAAATTACCAACAAGAATGTCAATGATAGCGGTGAGTCATGCTGTAAGAGATGGGAAAAGAGAGAAAAAGAAGGTCCAGCAAGGAAGACTGCTTAATTCATCCCAGAGATAGAGGTGAGTGGGCTGTGTAATGCACCCAACTTTTCAAGAAAAGAAGAAAGATACAGAAAGGCTTTTATTATTATAACTCTCTGATATGTATGCTTCTTGACTCTAAATAAATTAAAATATACTATGCTATTTAAAAGCAGCCTGTTTTGCAGCTATTCTCTCTACTTGCTAATCCCACCTTGCCCAGAGAGCAAGGATTTTCAGACTCAAAATGCATCTATAACTGTTGCAGGCAGACAGCTTGGGGAATGGAGAACACCACCATCTGCCTCACCCTCAAGAAATCCAGCCTACTGTACTTGAACCTGGGGCTTCACCAAGAGTGAGGGAAAGAAATTCAAGATTATCCCCAAAGTGCATATTCAGGAGCAGTTAAAAGGGGTGGAACATTGGTGGTTTGCTTTGTAAATGCGACACCAAGATGGTGTATGTTAAGGCAGAAAGAATGTTACATATTCCCTCTCAATATCCAGAGAGAGCTCTTTCCTCCACACATCACAAGATTAAATCAATGAAAAATGTGAGAAAAATGTGTGAGGCCATATATGCTTGCAAGTCCTATTTGTTCATGCATGCCTGTGAGGTCACTGTTTTGTAGATGCCTATAACACATCTCTTGTAGGCGTCTTCTCGTCGAATCAGATGGTCAACATAAGCAAGGCAAGCTGTCAGGCATGCGCTTGCCTGGTTGGTTTTTTTTTTGGTGCAAGTCTAACAAAAGTCATACCTCTACCCACAAACCTTTTCTTACTTATTTGTCCTTAGATGGCATTATTGGCCTTACTGTCAGCCTGCTTCGTGATGATGTCCTAAAGAAGCCACACAAAGCTACTGGAATCAGGGAAACTGCCTATAGGGAAACTGGTTCCTCTTTCAGAGATTGTGGCCACCATCAAAGCAGGACCATAAACCACTACAGAATGCCTGCACCTTATAAAAGGAGAAGGCTGTATAATGTGGTGTGGGTATAAAACTTTTGGCCCCTTAAAGTGCAGCAGTGGATTAAATTCTGCTTACTAATATTTGTAAGATAACCATATAAAAACTTTTCTTACAGAGATGAATGATGAAAACGAACAAATTCCTTGCAGCTTGAGTCATTCATTACCCACCACGCCATGTGAGTGCATATGTGTCAAAAGCATGCTTTCACACCTGTTCTGTGATAGTGCTCAAGGCATTCTTCAGGGTGACTTTTACTGTTATAGAAATACATCACAAAACCGTGCAGCCCCAAACCTTTATATTGCCTTCCAAATTGTCACATTGGAGATTCAATGGGACTAAAGAGAAAGAAAAGCTCTCAGTGTTTGTAGTGTCCATGGACCATGCATTCCTGTGAGGGGAAGAACGAGCTCATCTTTCATTGGCTTCAATAACTAGATACTAGCACTGGTCACAACACCCAGATTAGAAGACGGTGACTATCAGGTTTCGTTGCATTAGCCCGGCAGTCACTAAAATGGAGGATGCTGTTCACGTCTTTCAGCATCCACAAAAGTGCATTTTGTTTACTTTGGTTACGGCAACTCTGCATTCTGAAAGAGCTATCACTCTCTTAAATAAACAAATTATATACACATGCTGTGACACAGAAAAAAAAAAAAAGATAGTATACCGAAGGGGAAGTGATAAAAAGAATGTGTCAGAGATTACATCAGCATGGATGTAGGAGTATAGATAGCGGACAAAAGCCACACGTGAGGTAAGCAAAATGCTGAGGGTTTGGGCCTGAAGCCAGAAAAAGCCTTGGTGGATATATCTATTTTCAATAATGAACTCCCACCAGAGCCCACACTTTATGAGCCTGACACATCTAAATTACATTCAGCAACATTTAAATGTTGAAATAATAGGATAAATTCAAACCAATTAGAGAGCATATGGAATATTGCCTTCCTAATGGTATGCATAAGCATCTCCTGTCAGTTTTATCAGATTAAAGACCCCAAGTGCTGGCAGTGATCAAATCCGCAGTGATAAACGGGCACAGGGGTATGAGCAGAGTTGCATGTGATCTTTGAGGTGGCTCTAACACAGGAGAAGGAATCTGCATTGCAGTTGGAGGCTTCTCCCTTTGTTTCAAGGAAGCAGGGAAATCAGACTGAATTCTCAGCCCAATCAAAGACCATTGTTATACCAGGTCGATGCCTTGGAAGGAGCACATTTTTCTTTTGTCATCTGGGCATCACTGTCCCAAAACGAATGCCCCAAAGAACACCCTAATTAACCTTCAAGTGACAATGAAAGCCTTTCTTTCCATTCTTCCTGCATGAAATAAAAATAGTCAAAAAATTTTCAGCTTTAAGCAGAAACAGAAACATTAAAACAGAAGGAAAAAAAGGTATATAAAACTCTTTAACATAAAGCAGAAACAAAGCACCAGCAAAATTATCAAACCATCAGCCTGAGGAAGACACTCAGCATGAAAAATTTTTGCCCAAATTGCTGAAGTTTGGCAAAATTACAAGCAACTGGAAAAAGGGATGTGTTGCCACCTGTGTGTTCAATAATGATAGATTTTAAATAAACTGTCACAGGTGCAGAAGTCATTTGTATATTTTGGTTTGTTCTCCAGGGATTTATTACTACTGTTTGGGGCACGTTAAATCAATCCAAGGCTTCTAAGACCCTTGAATGCAAAGTGTGAGATTCTCAGTTTGGAGTTTCAGCCCCAAGGACTGCAGTGAAGTTAAATTAGAGGAGGTCAGCCTGTAGATGCCCAGCTGAGGACCTGGTGTATGCACTGTTTTAACCAGTTGGAAATGCCCTGTCTACAGCTTTGATTTAAGATGCACTGTGCCAGTTGAAATGCTTCCAGGTGTTCTTTGAGTGTCTCCTGTTACCTGCCTGCAAAGACACTCAGCAGCGTACAGAGCTGTTGCCCTAGGTACAGTGCCGCCATTGTCTCAGCCCCAAAGCCTGTTTGGTGAGAAGGTGCACCCCAGAGAAAAGGCTGTTGATCTCTGGAAATCCTTAGCTGCTGGAGTACCCCCTCAAGCACCAGTAAAATATTCCGGCCCATATTGGTCCTGGCCTGGGGAAGCTGCATACATAGCCCCCCAGGAGCATCGACTAGAAAAACGTGTTCCAAGTCAGGCATGTAGACCTATCAAGAAACCATGCGTCCTTTCCTCAACAGTGGCATTACCAGAACAGCTTGAAATATTTAGGATCCTGGCACAGATATGACACAAGACTATTTAACCAGCCTACAAATCACTTAAAAGGCAGCCAGTAATAAGAATGCATTTCCCCTGCTAACCCTTAGTTCCCTCTTTTACAATATACGTTCCACCTGTGTTCCTTCATCTCCAGCTCTCTCTTTACTTCTCATCACTCTTAGGACGTACCTTCTCCAAAAGGCAATTCAGCTCCAGGAATTAAGTAAATGCAGGCTGGAGACTCTCGGACTTTAGGTTTTTTCACTAGTCACACAATACTTGGCATTTTCTTTTTGCTCCTGGAGGCACCTGATTAAATGATCTGTTCAGTTTTAATTTAAACACATTAACCTAAGGAATTTTTGAAAATCTCATGATTGTCAGGAGCCTGGCTTTTCAACATCTGTGATCACCATTGTTCTCCATTATTACCTGGGGTCAAAATGAAAATTTAAGAGTACTTAATGAAACCTATTTTTCCTGGAGCCTATATGCTTGGAAAGTGTCATTACATCTGTTTCGTGTTCTGAGAAGTAACAATACAGTGTGATTAAATACTGGCCGATTTCGATCCCTGACTGACACAAAATCCATCTTCTATTTACATATTTCATCTGGCTTCCTCACTTAGCCAAAGAATAAGTGTACCATCAGCCATGTAACTTTCCCTCATATTGTTTTGCCAATACCTCACTCTTGCATGCAAGGCATGTTTGCTCCAGGAGCAATCTTCCACTGCCTCCAAAGCCTTGCTCCCATTTATGGCAACAAGGTCTAAGCACAAGGCTGAGACACAAAATCTCTGCAGGAGGCAAAGCAGCCAGATTCTGAGAATACCATTGAACTAATGCCACCATGCCCTGCCTTTAAAGACTCCTTTTCCTAACATTATAAGGTGATGATTAAACTCACTGATGACTAGTCACAACAAAGTGTAATGCAAATAATAAAGTACTTTCTGTTCATAGCTTTAATTTCAATACCCAACAAAAAAGTTTTGTATTGGCTGAGGGATCAGGTGACTCAACATATAACAAGCAATGCTTATTTCTCTTGATCAAATTGTAGCAGTGCTCTCGTAAAAGGCTATGATGTTAGAGGTTTCAGAGTGACCCATCTCTTCCTTCCTCAGGTCTTTATGCGGATTCAAGATTCTGTCTCTTGCATTTATTTTATGCTTTGGTTGGAGGAACAGGACAGGGATTTCCAACCTCAAAATACAGCTATTAGATGAACATGAGTTAAAAAGAAAACATCTTTTGCAGCAAAATGAGGAGTGGGGACAGATGAAAAATGTGCGGATTCAGTTAAAAAGAGCAAAATTAATAATTATCACACTATTTCCTTTAATCTCTCTATGTTGAAAAGCAAACAGAGCATGTTATTTTCACACATCAGAATTTGTTTTTACTACAGCTACCAACAACAGTTGTTGACGAAAAAGGGGGCAAAATAAGGTGACTTTAAAAGCCTTCCTTCTTTAAAGAACTATGTAAAAGTTACCAGGGCATAAAACTGGAATAATAGCCTGCCATAAACTCTACCTTCAAGACTTTTGATAGTAAAATTTGATGAGAGATTTGATGAGATCTGCATCCTAAAGCAGCAGAGACCAATCCCTTTGTTTTCATTCAATCCGGAAAAAAGAAACCAAAACCCATAACCTAGCTGTGCTCGTACCTTCTGCCATGTGAAACTGAAATTTCAGAAAATTAGGATGACCGTATAGCCACACAGGCAACAAAATCACTAACTCCTTTACATCTGTTGCCCAGATACAAAGACAGTAAATGAAACTTTTACCTCTTCTTCCACTCATTCAAATTTCACGGCCACTGAGCCACACACCATGGAGCCTCACCAATCTCTATTACTGTTTGCATCAGTAAAACCTACTGCCACAGAAATATGGTGCAAGTATGCACCTCCTCAGATATTCTGTTTTCCTCTGAGAGGTGCCATTCTGGCAAAAGGCAAACCCAAAGAAAGTGTCATGCCGGCCAGCGCTGAGCACGGCTGTCACGGAGCACTGGACCAAGAGCCAGCCCTGAAGAGGCAGATCTGCAGCCTTGGCATGGCTGAATTGTTGCTCTCCCTTAAACCACTCTCTCTTTGCACTGGCCATGTGCCAACCCTCCCGTAACCTTGCAGAAGGTAGGACGTGTGGATCTCCTGGATGCATGTATTTTTTCAACGCCTTATATCAGCACAAAAAGAACCAGTGTTAGAAGTGGAGCAGCTAAAGCAAGCATAAATATAGTAAGCTGCAGAATCGCTATCTGGAAATAAAGCAGTCCGAAGAATCCCTCTGGACTCAGACTTCTGACCCCAGAAGACTGTAGCTGTGTATTTACTTTTGCATTACCCTACTTTTCAAGCACTTGCTCAAGGCGACTCTCTGGTGCGAGAGGTGACAGCAGGGTGGCCGGGGTGCCACACAGCCTGTTAGATGTCTGCTCCTCTGCACCCCTGAGACCAACAGGGATTGTGCAGCGCAAGTGCATGCACAGAGGCACAGTTCTGTACCCAGGATTTGGGATGACCACACTTGACATTCGACGCATGGGTGGGAGAGCTGAGGCATACATCTTGGAGAAAACGTGCAGAAAATCTTCTGAAAGCTGCAGCCCAGTGAATAAAGGAGATTTAATCACCCAGCTGCTCCCTATTTGACTCTTCTCACTTCTAGCTGACTGTTACACAGTGCCCCAAGGCACTCCTCTCCTCCCCCCCATGCCAGCACCTGAGATCTGCACTTGCCAGGGAAAGAGAGCCTTGGAGACCTGACCCTTCCCGACACTGAAAGGAGCTTGCCACTGTGCAGGTTGCCTGCTCCACCTCCGTGCGTGTGGAGGCCGGGACAGCATTTGCACCATTTTGCAAAGCTCTGTCACACTGTGTTGTTACATTACAACATGCAATCATCAAACAGTTTGTTCAATTCCTTCTTGATTAAATTCAGCTTCATTAAACCTAAGTAATGACTCTGTTTTGTTTTAATAGCAACCATATTTCCATTCTAAGTGTCTTTCTGAATATCGTCTTCCCCTTTTAGACCTTTCTGTGACCTCTGAGCATATTCATGTCCCATCCCATTTTTCATTTCCCTTCTCATTCTTTTTCTTTCCATGCAGGCAGCTTCCTCCCTATGAACTTTGTTGAAGCATCTCTCTGGATCCCGCCTTTCAGTATCTCCAGGGGTCTGATTGTGCATGCAGCCCTTGAAGCTGAATCAAACAGGCACCTTTGTCCTGAGATGATGGAAAGTTAGCTGCTTTGATTCCTGTTGCTATTGCGTGCAGTCGATAAAAGTGGTAATGCTTAGACAAATCAGACATTTTCCTGGTGATTGTATAACTCTGCTCAGGTTCCATTTTTACGCAAACATGATCTTTCCGCACAGACTACCTACATCACCTAATTATCATTCCCTCAATACATTAATTTGCATTTAATATATAGTGAGCACACAAACAGGCCACAGTGCAAAAGTGAGGTAAGGGATATTGAAATAAAAACCTACAGGTACCTAAAACAGGCAGAGGAAGCCAGAGTAAAAGCAGCTCCAGCTCTTCTTGCTGAGTCAACAGGCACTGAGCACAAAGGTGTGCTGGCAATGGTACCCGCCTAATTGTCTTTCAGAGATTCCCACACCTTCCCCATGCACCTCGCTCCTGTAACTTGGGCAAGCCTTCACAGATACCCCATGCGAGAAATGGCTGCTTTTAAATAGCTGGAGGCTTTAGTAAGGAAATACATTTTCAGTGAACAGATCACTGCCAGAACAGGAGAGAACATTGGAGTAAACAAAAACCAAAGGCACGGTGGAGTCCATTGTGCCAGGTACGCAGGTACGCACGGGTGGAAGCGGGAGAGCTCTACCCTCCTTTTCACTCATCGGTGCCTCTTCCCTTTCCGTTTCTCTTAGAGAGTGTCATTGAATTCTCCTTCCATGTATGTTTATACCATGGGAGAACAGGGAAGCTTACTTTAAAGCTATTTGAAAGGCTTTTTTTTTAATGACACTTTTAGCCAACAGGGGTCTGCTTTCTGTTTTGGATTGCATATATAATCTGAAGGGGATTAATGTGGTGCTGATTGCTAGGCTAAACTGGATCAAAAAATGTTAGAGCATAACGTACCCTGTCTAATGTTTAATAATAGCTGTAGTTTTAAAGAGTTATCATACTTCTGTTGGTTTAGACTTTTTATTCATTTTAGTAGCAATATGATCATTCTGTGTTAAAATTGCTCCTATGTTACCTTGGATGACTTTTGGAAAAGCAGGAGATTTTGTAACTTATGTCAGGCTCCAAAGAAAGGAACTGTAAAGACTTGAAGCAAATTTTGACCACAGCCAAGAGGGCTGCTACTCTGTATAATTTCCTTACACTGGAGCAATTTTGTTGCTGGCATTGTGGGTTTTATTTGTAGGTGAAATAAAGACAATCACTTTGCTTGGTGAATAGTTATTAAAGAATGAAATAATCTGCACAGAAACCAGGGGGAAGATTTATTTTCATAAAGTTGGATCATTTTGTGAGTTGGCTTACACACAGTTCTGCAAGCCTATATTAGCATAGACAGGGAGAGCAACAGAAGGGGGGGAGAGGTATATCAACTGGTATATCAACCAGTGAGTGTGTGAGTGGGAACTTCTTAAATTCAAATTGCTCTTGATGGAAAAATGTCTTGCAGTTATCCCATAGGTGAGTATGACTGACATAGCTGAGAAGCTATGAAGTGCAAGTCCAAATGAGGGCGATTCTAAACATTTTTTTTAATCACGGCTGATCAGATAGTTTTAATCATTAGGTTTCAGCTTGACACGATAGCAGAGAGAACAGACCTCAAATCTGAAGAGCAAGTATTTACCATTGAAAAGTCAATTCCTCTGTCACTAGCTCTGGCAATAGTATCGCTATAATTATGAGTTTAATATCTGAAATTCGTTGATTTCATATTTGCATGCATGTATGCTAACTAAAATTAATTAATTTTAATTGCATACACCAATTACAACATCAGGCTCATTTTCCAACATATTATTCCTCGCTGATTACATATCCTCTAAGATTGCTTTAATTTTTCATTTTGTGCTTTAAAGTCAAAGAATAATATGTATTTCTAATTAAGCTCACTTACATATCTCACTGCTGATTAAATCACTATTTAATATTTTATAACACAAGCCACCTTTAATTTCCCCCACTGAGAGCAAAAGCCTTGCAAACTCTTTTCTTTCTCCCCTTGGTTTCACTGACCTTGCCATTGCTGTGTTGCTACAGGCAGATTTCTTCCATCTTCACAGCGGAATGCCAATGAACCGCCTTGTTGACAGACTTTCATCCTTGAGGGGGGGCAAGCACCTTACTGACCACAGGACCCGCTCTGAAGAGATCAGCAACCTGCCACCATCACTAGAAGAAAAGAAACAGACATTCAGGAGAGATTTTTAGCAGTGTCTTAGGAGATTACAGGTCTTGCTGGAAGTCTCTGGAGCTGACACATTTCAGACCTTTTAGAGGATCCTGGAGGTCCCCTGTTGGTGCCTACCAAAGGCCAAACGCTGAGAAACAAAAAGGAAAAGGGGATTCTCCTTCTCTCTCTCAACCGGCACAGCAGAGTGAAACTTGCCAGTCAGTCCTGATACAGGACTGAAGTAGTATGTCCAAAGTCTTAACAGAAATTCGTAGCAAATCTTGAGAAGTCCCAAAGCTGCTTCTACTTGCCCATGTGTATTGCACAACTTGGGCTGTACAAGCTGAACAGTCTGATTTCTACCACATCATTCCTGGGGTAGCAGAAAAGAAGAAGGTACACCAGGTTAAATCCTTAACAAATTTGACTTCTTAACAATCAAAAGAGAAAATTAGGTCCCTGGTACCTCAGAACTTGACCCAAACTTCACTGAAATTAATGGGAAACTTCTGATCATGTCCTTAGGAGCATGATTAATCCCATACAGAATGGATACACATATTTGTTGTCAGTGGGATAGATTTAGGAAGACCAGTGCTGATTTGGGCTCTGAATGAAACCAAAGCATTCCCAGCATCTGTGTTTGCATGCACAGCACTTTTTTTTTTTGTCTAGTTATTAAAAAAGAGTAATCTTTACCTGAATTACTTGTTAAACTATTCCTTTGCAGCAGGTAACTCTTTGTTAGCATCTAATTAATTGGCGAGAGACTCATTGGCCCAGATTCATCACACCTAACTCCTGGCATGTCAGCAAAGTGCTGGATCCCTCCCATAGTCGAGAGAAGAGAGGAGTCTCCAGAACATGGTTCATCCCCTCTAAGCTGTGAATTGTACTCTCCACTGACTACCAAAAGCTTTAGCTGATACTTACCATCTAAAACTAGTTAAGTGTGCCATTGTGATAAGTCAGGTCAGAGAAGAGAAACAATCAAATTGGAGTGGGATGCTACAATTGAAAAAGTTTCTCTCAAAACCACCGAGAGAAAAATCACAACCAGAATACTTTGCACACTAAGTTTCTTATGGAATTAAACAATAAAGTAGATATTGGCACATATGTTTGGTGGTACCAAAACAGCAAGACACAATCAAAGGAAAAATATACTGTCCAAACCCTTAAAAAATTATGTTTGAGGGAAAACAGAAGACACAAGGAAGAAAAATTGAGACAGAAATAAAAAGAGAGGGAAAACTCCAGAAAAGAAAAACAGCAGAAAGGAACAATATATTTTTTAAAATATCCCTGTCTCCTATCTCTCAAAAATAAAGAAGTCATTTATATTCACTTTTCTTCTCAAAACTGGATGATTATTCAGGCTGTGTTCAAGATGTAGGTAAATACTGTTTCTGTGTCCAATAGGTTAGTACAATCCTTCCAAGGAAAAAAATGCACGCCATCTAAACTAAGAATGATGAGCTGGCAGACTTTCTCAGACAATACATAGAAAAAAAAAAAAAAAAAAAAGAGGGAGGGGAGGGTATCTGGTGTTTGAAGCTATATTGTAGAAACTAGCTCAAGTCCCTACTATAGGTCCTTCTGTAAGTTTATTCAATTCGTCACCATCTAAAGATATTGAAATTAGAAAGAGAAAGGAGCCTAAATTCAGGCATTAGATGGTCTGTCACACTTTATCAGCTGTGAAATGGGGCTCATATTCCTTTACTTCCTTCAGAGTAATATCAGAAGGATATATATTAAATATATGTGTCACCTCAGATACTATAGTAGAGGAGATAAAATTGCATTTAAAATAGAGAAAAATAATAGAACCAATTGCTCAAATTTTCCTTGGATTCATTTCCTTCCAGATATTAAGTCAGGAGATAGATAGACAGATAGATAGGAATTATGTGCTTACCTCTACATGTCTGAGTGAATGCAATCCATACATTTTGGCATACAGTTTGTTTGAGTGTATGGTTAAATTGTGATCTTTTTCATTTTGCTTTACCATTAATTACAACTTGCACGTTGCCTAGGTCAGTGTGCTCTCAGAAGACAATATTAAGTAGGATTGGCTTAATCTTTCTTTAGTCTAAAAAGTAAGCAGCTACACACAGCTAGCTGATTAGACTGCTTCTACTGTCAATGGAAAGAGATGCTCAAGAGGACAACTTATCTTCAGTATCTCAGACAATTATCTTCTACAAATGCTTACTAAGACGTCTTCTTCATAGACTACAGTAAGCCTAGAAGCCATTTTTTGACAGAACACCTAAGGTTTAAATGCTAAAGTTAGGTAAAATGAATCCCATGACCACAGAAAAAAATGACTGGATTATCCAGAGTGTAACCCTGAGGAGACAAGAGGGGAATATTTCTTAGAAGAGACAGCATCCAAGCAGAATACTGAGACATCTGAAGGTGCTGATGACTGAGTATTTCCAAAGCAATGGCAATGCCCATGGATAGAATTTTTTAATCTGAAGAATAGAATTCTTCCCAATGAACTGAAAAGACACCCTTAAAAATGGTCCATGTTATTTTATAGCAGGAGACCGCAGTTTGAGGGAGGCAGAAGATGGCTTCTGCTGTTTATCTTTCTGCTTCAGACGTAGAATCAATTCCAGAGCTGGGAACAGCATAGCTGATCCTGTGATCATATCCCACAAGCGCAGAAGGCTCACGGCCATAAAAGGATTGTTAATAACCAATATTGATTCACCTTTCCCTAATGCATAGACAAAAATGTCATCAATAAGCTGGTCAACAGCCTGAAGCAATGAGCCTTATAATAGTCTACTAAGCCAAGAATAACACAGCGTTCACTTATTTATTCAAACGTCAAATAAGTTGCATGTAATCCCCCGAGAGATGAATGGCTTTAAAGCAACAGGGGTACGATTTACATGGCAACTTCTTTTGTGGGTGCTGCACCTGTGTTGTGCCTCAAGGTGGTGTTGGCTTTAGACAGTGGCTTCACCTGACTCTCAACCTCCACCCATCTTTGCTTTTTTGTTATCCTTTCAGTCCCAAGAGCTAGCATTTCAATTTTAATTTTTCTTTCTTTTACCGGGCTATTAAAAGCAATATATCATGGCAATTATGAAAGGCTTTTCAGTTTTGCTGCATTCAGGGTGATATGACTGTGGAAACGTATTTCAAGATAGAAACAATTCGCCTAAGAGCCTTTCCCACTATGTTTATTTCTCTCATTAAAATAAGTGATCATCCAGGGGAGTGGAATAGAACTACCCACGAAAGCCTGTAGACCTCTCCTAGGTGAAAACTTTACTAACGGGGACTGGATAATACTTTGCAATTAAATGGTACATAAAGGCAAGGCAAGCAGAAAACATGAAAATCCTGTAATATCTCATTTCTAAAACTACATGCAAATGAATAATAACATGGCATAAGTATAATCCTATGAACCTTCCAATGTAATTGCTATTTGTTTAATTTATTAAAAAATACAAATGTACTACTCTGAGAGGTTAAAGGGCTTTGGGGAAGAGGTGAAACGCTTCTTTTCTACATTCTAATCCCATCATAGGTTTTGCTTTCTGTCTATGTATTTATACAACATTCATTACCATAGTTTCCAAGCATGTGAGCATCATAAGAATGTGTTTATGATTAGCTGTCTTTTTTTTTTTTCCTAGTGAGAAATTTATGCTGGGTTCAAGCCAGGAAATTTGGATAGAGAGCAAGCCTCCAAATATTAACCCATTGTAAATTATAGAATTTTAGTTCCTCCCCACAAGACAATTTGAGGACTTCAACACATCTTGAATCTAGGGAAAGAAAAGCTTGTATTTTGAACTCCTCATGTCCATCTTTAATAACGAGTTGTTTTTTAGAGCTAGCTTTTTTCTCCATAGAGCTTCAGACATCAATGAAGGTGACAGAGAAATGTCCATTTCATGGAATATGCATGGCTGTATAAATAATAAATAAAAGTACTCAGCAGCATGACATACATGAGTCATACACACAAAGCAGCCTCACTAGGAAGCTAAAAATAACATTCTGGCAAAATTCTGAACAGGATTGCTTTACCCTTGCTCAGGTACATAGAGCCAAAAGAAAAACCTTAAATGATCTGAATGTCCTTTTATATTACCCTTAGGTACCCTTTCCACTGCTCAGGGATCCAAAGAATTACTCTAAGAAAAGCAGTCCAGTAAAAACAGCAACATGGAGTTCGGAAGTTGATGTCTCTCAGAAATTTCAGATCAAATCTGTTAGTTTTAGAGACGAGCTATTTGCTTCCCATTCCCTCTCCCAGTAGCCATTCTAAAAAAATCATTGTGCATCTGAAGCCAGCCTAGATCCTCCCTCTCTGCTACATGACCATCAGTAAATAACATTTGTGCGGAGCTAATTAGGTCTGTTATCATATCTTAGTAGTTCCACCATCATCAATGTATATATTGAACTAGCACAACATCACTGATTCAGATACAGTCTCTTGAGGCTAGCTGATGTATCCTTTTAATTAAAACTCAATAAACACTTCTAATGATAAAGATACACAGAAAGGAGCAGAATCGAGATCTCTTCATGGAGCTGTGCCACTTCTGGAGGATGAACAAGGGTAAAACAAGCAGTAGAGACATATTTTTTGCTAGTGAAGTCTGCAGATAAAACTCTCAACACATATGGAGCAGATCTGATAAGTTAAAAGGTGACACTTTAGCATTGTCACTTTTGAGAATGGAACCAAACTTTTAAAGTACATGTCCAAAGTGGTTTTCAAGAAATATTCTGGAGTGGTTAACACATTACTTTCAGACTAGAAATGTCTAGCAAGCACTGCAAGATAGACAGGATTACTTATGTGGTCTTACTTAAAAATATTCTATGCCCATGGTTTACCACTTAAATAAGAACGACAAAAAAAAGGTAATCTTTACATTTTATACTCCTGCAAATGTATGGAGTCAATCCCTTCTTTAGCAGTTTTGTACATTTTTGTCACAACTACCAAAGAGGTCAAACAAAAATGGCATCTATAAAGCTACGTGCTCCAGTAGAAATCCACAGAAATACCAACCAATTGTGAAAGATCCTCAGAACAGCCTGAAAATTTGAGGATCCAAAGAGAGAAAGTTGTCCATTCTTTACTGTCTAGTCTTACAGTTTCTATCACTGGGATATTACGAAGCATATTATTTTCTTCCTTTTCATTATGACAGTGCCGTCTATGTTAAGATAAAACCAATAACAATTCAGGAGGATGTTTTGATTTCAATTAAAACTATAACATAAGAATAGCCTTACTCAGATGAGAGATCTGTCTTGACCATTCTCTGACATTGGCCAGTAATACATGAGCAGGTGAAAATACAGAAAGCAAGACAATTATGGAATGATATTTCCCCAGCATAATTCCAAAATAATAACTTGTCTTTGGTCTCTTAACATCTGGAGACAGGATCTGAAGGTAACATACACTAATATGGTAATATTAGTGGACAAACTGAGTAAGTTACTTGATGTTGTGTCTTTTTTTCTGGATTTGGAAAAGTCAGAGACTGTAATGATCTCAAGCATCCTCCAAAAATGCCAAAAGCTCCCTGCCTTTGGCAAGACACCAAAGCTCTTTCTTTTTCGACCCTGTTTTCCTTCCAGACCTACAGAGATTTTTGTTAGCTGCCCCCAGTAGGACTACTTAATTAGAAGCAAGGTTTAGTTCCCTTAACAAAAAATAAAGATATAACCACCAGAGCAGTTATTAAACAGAAGCTTTGGTGAAAATGCCCAGAGGAGGCATTGCAAAGATCAGAGGCAGCTAAGCCTTATATATAGTGATAGACAGTTTGATTAACTGAGTTTTCACATTGTGTTGCTCATTTTCATTATTCCAAGAGAGGACTATTTCAACACTGCTCTCAAATGGCACTGTCCTTTCTTTTCCAAGAATACCTTTGCCCAGCATCCTTCATCCTGTCTGATAACCCTCTCAGTCCCAATGCATTACTGTTTGGCACATAACCTCTCATTTAGATTGCCATAAGCAAGTACATTTGGGCTTCTGGGTTACCACAAGTGTGATTATTTTCAGTGTTTGTGTTACACAGTTATATACAGAGGTTACTTTTATCCCTTTATCTCTCTTTGGGTTGAGAGCACCATATTTAACAGAGTTCATAAACAGGGGTATACTGATCTGTGCCTGAGACTCTAAAAGGCAACTGTAAAAATACATACATAATTATCACTCAGAAGAAAATTACTTAGATGGAGCTTTCCAAAACATTCTTCTTGAACACAGAAAAGTCCAAAGATTCTGCCTAAGAGGAGTTGTTATTGGAGTTCTGGAAAAGACCGATTCGCTTCGGACACCTTTTTCCTCATCTGTTACTGTAATAGTTTACCCATTGAACTACATAAAAATGCCGATGTATAACACATTCACCTTTAGACTGGATATTCTCAGTTGTGACATTCACTTCCTTAAGCATTTTCAAAGTCATTACCAATTCCTCCCACAAGAACCTTTTTAAAATACAAGGAGAAAGTCAGACAGATTTGACCTTGATGAAAACATTGCTTATTATTTTTTCAGGTATCTCCATATTGCAGCTTATTATTGTACACAGTGGGCTCTCTAGAAAGATATTTGGTCTATAAAATGTAGTTTAGAGTTTCTAGTCTTTTTATCTCCTTCAAAGGACAAGTTTATTTCCTGGTATATTTTTGAAAACACTCACTAAGGGGAGCTCAGTGGGGCTCAGACAGGGGTTTTTCAAACTTAAAGCAAAGAGGAAAGACTTTTTTCCGTCATTTGTATCCTTTTAGTAATTTAAGAAAAAGAAGGAAAGAAAACGAGGCTTCAGATTTACAATACATGGATTGAATAATTATGTCGCATGAGATCCTATACATTAGTGTTGGAGGGGGTTCCTATCATAGCATTTGGCAGGAATAACACAAGTCATATTAGAACTCAGTAATTGTATCTTCTTTAAAATTACTGCTTCAGAAACAGCAAGGGACAAGTGAAGTCTCTTAGACTTCTTTTGAATAAGTGAGAAAATTCAGTGTCTGGCAAGAAAAGGGACACCTGTCATTTGCTGGAAAAGTGGAGCATGTGAAGAGTAGCCTCAAAATTTAGCGCTTTTTTTTTTCCTCTTCAAAATATCACACAATTAATCCCACAAGCTTTATTTAATTGTAATACTGTAGTACCTACCTAGTAGGCTCCCTTTCCCTGGAAATCAGTTTATCATGGTGGCTGCCACGATAGGAATCCATAAGAATCAACACAAAGCAAATGCTGTTGTATGAAAACTAATGAATAGTGGCGAAACAAAAGGGGGTTTTGTTTGCTTGTTTGTTTGTTTTAAAAAGTAAAAATGAGATATTGAGATGTCTCTACTCATGAGAGGAAAAGAAGAAAAAAAGTTTATCTTTGTAATCGAATTCTGCTGGAGTCTAAGTGCCCTTCCTCCCCATGGTCTTTGGATCCGGCTACATACAAACACCTAGAACTAGAAAGGGGATCAAATTTAAATTCAGATAGATACTTCCAAGCATGGAGTTCCTATCCACTTCCAACTCACTTCGCAACTGAGAGTTTCTCCATTCCCAGCCCTCGATAACATCACTCCTGCACTACCTGCTTTTTCATCTAGCCACTATGTCTCCCTCTTCTTTCTGCCTCCCAGCGTGCCGGAGACTCGGCATCTCGTACCTCCTTGTCCCGCTGTGTGGCAGGAGAGCCTTGTCTGCAGAGACCCTCTAAAAGATGTGGCCTGATGGAGATGTTTGAATACTTTGCTGCATTGCACAGGAAGAAGTTGCCCTGCCAAAATGAAAAGAACTACCCAAGCAGTCTTTTTATACTTAGCCTTTGTGCACATAAGCACTGCCTTTTTTTCTGGACTGCTCTGCTCCCTGCTAGCATGATAAAATGGAAGGCAACGGGATGAAATTTAATTTACTCTCAGAATCCATATCTCATACTTTGCATGATACACAGCTCTGAAAAAATCCAGCACACGGAAGAAGTCATAAAAAAGAGCAAAAGACAGATTTTTAGAGGCGCCAAACAGGAATGCTAAATACAGATATGAAAATTATTTCTACTTCCTAGATAGAGGTGCTCCACGCACAACTGACTGACTAAATGTACAAACCAAAATATTATAAGAGACTGATGTGGAAACCTTACAAGATTTGGGGTTTGGATTTGGTTTGGACAATTTCAAATCGTTCAATTTTAAGGTTTACTCTTTTTGCTCAAAATGCAGAACTAGACTGGAAATCTTATGAGGGAAGCTTCCCAGTTTATGAGGCTTCTACTGCCAATCTCTACTGAAACAAGGAAAAGAAAGCCAAGGGAAAAAATGCATGAGGAAAACATGTAAAAAGAACATTTCATAATCTGAAAAGTATATGTTTCCAGGTTTTTTCTACAAACAAAAATTCAGGGATCATACAGGTAAACTTTATCTTCCCAGCTCTAGCACTACAGAGAGCAATTTAAAAACAATTGTATTTTACTTAAAAAACCCAAACAACTATGATGAATATTGTATAATATAATTTAAAAAGACAACACATTCCTTCAAAAGGATACTATTGAGCCATATAAAATTCTGATGGGAAAACTCAGATCCTTTGTAAATTCATAAACTATCCACAAATAACAAAACGAATGAAGTTCTGACAAGTCAGCACCAGGCATCAGAAGGATCAATACATAGTTCCTTAACACAGAAAATACCACAGCTATGATATGGAAATTATTGAAGAAATACTAGAATCTGCTTGAATGGGGGATGGGCACTGCAGTGCAAGGCTATAAAGAGCCAGCCTCCTTAACCTATCAAAACTGTGCCTACTAAATATTGCCCAATAAACATATGTAGCTGTTCAGTTCGGTTTGTTTCTTATCAGTGGGTGACTTTGCCTCCTGGACCTTGTGTTACCAGATTCATCTGAAATAACATGAGGCTGCTCAGGTGACTCTGGTCCCTGAATCAATGCCGAAGTTGAAGCAGGCTCCTGGCAGTGAGAAAAGCAACACCAGAAGTCTAGAAAGTGATCCCCAAAGTTAATGAGAAGGATCGGTACCCTGCCTCCATCTTGACAGACACCCTGTCTCAGAGCGATGGAGACCTGTGTCTGAAAGAGTCGATGGGTCTTCTTCAATTGTGGCTGGAGCCGGAAAAAACAAAAAGCGAGAGAGAGAGAACTTCAGCACTAATTCTCCGCCTGCAAAATCATTCAACTGAAGGGCATGGATTACTAAAAGCTAAGATGAATGAAAGATCCTTTTTTTTTTAATTTTAGCATTTGAATGAGACCCCGTTAGAGCAGGTGCTGAGTGAACGGCACAGATTACCATAACCTTGAAGAAAGAGCTTATCTTTGGTTCAGCATTTAGGAATGTAGGCCAGTCCTTAATGTACAGATGAAGATCCCTCATGCTCGATAACAATGTACATGATGAATTCATTGACTTTAATGTTCACAGCATCAATACTTTGAAATGGTAAACTTTTACAACAATCACTTAAGCATGGCGAGAAACAAAATAGCATCCTGAAACAGTTCTAAAGGTAAAGATCTGAAGTGTTTTAATAAATTCACACGAGGCCATGCTGCCTCTTGAGGGATATTTTGGTGCCTGGGCAGCTTAATGCCCTAGGCAAGCTAAAGCACCCCACGTGTTTGAGATGACTCCGGGATACAAAATCCAGCCAATTCATAACTTTCTGAGGAAGGTGGGCAGCAGTCTCATATGTATTGTACTGTGTGTCAGATTTAAATAGTGACACAGAAGACCCAGCCTGACTTTAAAAATTGTTGTGACACTGACGTGTCCTCTTAAGAGTTGAACAACATGCAGTGCAGGGGTTAATACCACTCTGCTATCCTAATTCTTGATTCATTGTTGTGTAAAAGGTTATTGTTATCAACAATCAGGCTGAGCATCATGATCTGGAAAAGCTGCAAACTAAAATGATTTTGTCTAAAGATTTTTTATAATGACCTAGTAAAATCAATTGAGTACCATAGAGGTCAGCATTACATGTTTTGGCAGAAATGTTAAACCTGAGTAAAAAAATCCCATGGAAACAAGAATCAAAGTTGTTTTGCAAGCAATGCATTTTTCTTACTGCAGGCATAATAGCTACCCTTAGGGTTTAGAGATTTTAGTTGATTTAGAAAAGAAGAAGTAAAAAGAATAAAGAGAGAGAGAGTCACTTATGCTTTTGCCTTAAAGAACGAGATTAATGATGTGCAGTGAACAATGAAATGAAAACATTCAGTTTGGTCCAAAATGCTACTTATTAGCGAGCAGAGTTAGGCAAAAGTGTGATAATTTTCAAGATTTCGAAGAGGATGGAGAGTGAAAATATCCAATATTTTTAATGGTGTTTTTCCTTTGTTTTGGATCAATTAAATCATTTCATTTTGCTGTTTTCACATGTTTTCATTTGGATCTGTTGATTTTTATTGTAACACAATTTTAAACATAAAAGGTTTTACAGACTCCTACTTCTTCCTTTCCATAGACCTGTTGCCTCATTTTTAATTTTTAAAATATCAAGTGGGATACTTCTGCAACCTAGAAACAACTTTTTTTTTTTAAAGTAAGAAGGAAATTCTTTTTGTTAGAACTGAGCTACTCTTTTGTAGAGTTGCAGCTGAAAAAAAAAAGTTTTTTTTAAAACACAAAACCTATTGCTGAAGAATATTTGAGGAAATCTGTAGCAGATCATGACAAAAATAAGACATGTGCCACTACAATAGTTTATATCACACTGACTACATAAAAACCTCCTAAATAGGACACTGAGAGTTTATTATGCTTTATAATTTAATGCCTGCTTAAAAAAAATATTACCACCTATTCTTTAGATCTGTTGAAGTCTTTGGCAAATTCAGCTGTATTACATTAATTTTTACCTGCTCTCCCTCTTCTGTAACATTCTTGTGAAGAGGAGAAAGAAAGGTCTTCTGACTTTCTTTATATTTTCCATGCTTTCCACTTAGAGAGGACAAATATTTGAATCCCATCAGTACAGCAAATATTCTATTTGCTATTTGTGGACATACTGCGACCTACTAGTATACTGGCTGTTTTGTGAGAGGGAGAAAGGAAAGAACAATAAACTTTATTAAGTTACTTCTCTAAGTTGAAAGCCATTCACAAGAGGATTCATTCATTCTGAAGAGGAACTTAAGACTAAAGAGAACATTGTAAATATAATCTATGTATACACTTTCAAATCAAGAAGAAAGGGTATTCAGAATATTCAGAATTTAGACTAATGATGGCTATAGGGAACAGGTTAAGGGTGCATCTTGATCCATGTTCTGTCTCCAACAAAAAGCAGATGCCCAAGAAAGACTATAAAGCACAGGGCACACGTAGATTAAACACTCCTTGAATACTCTCCCAGCTTTGAGTCTTTTAAAGATCATAATTTCTATTTTCTTCTGTTTAGCTTTTTAACCTATACCAACATAACCCCAAGATCTCACTCTGATTTCTAAGGATCATCTCAGAACAAGTCATTTTATATGTAAGGCTAAGATTGTGTTTGCTCTATATGTTGCTTTACACTTATATTGAATTTCATCTACCATTTTAACCTAGTCACAGTCTCATAAGGCCCTCCTGCAATACTTCCCCGTAAGCTTTCTTTTTTGCTGCCTTGTATGCTTTAGTATAATTAGCAAAATTAGTCGTAATATCATTCAGTACCTTTTCTGGGTCATTTAGATATATGATCAATAGCACAGTTCCCTGCAGAACCTCACTGGTAACTTCTCTACTACAAGCAGCAGTGATTTGCACCTAATGTTTCCTATCTTTTGGCAATTTATATAAAGGGAAAAACATTCCCTGTTATTTCACAGCTTCTTAGTCTCCCTATTTTTTTTTTTTGGTGATGGACCTTGTTAACTGCCTTTTGGAAATCCAGGACATGTGTTCCAAGTGAAGTGCATCAACTGGAGCTCCCTGTCCACATGGCTGTTGATATGAAAGTTTGTGAGGCAGATCTGTTTTTTAATTACTTGTATTTTAAGGAAAAGCCAAGTTTACAGCTCCCAAGTGAACCATGGATCTCCTAATTGTATTCATTATGACATTTGCTTTTGTTTTGCCTGGTATAGACATCATGTTTACCATTCTGTCATTCCCATGATCTCTTCTGGAACCCATTAAAAGCCTTTAAAAACTCTTAAAGACCAGCATCACATTTGCCACCTTCCAGGCCTCCAGTAGTTCTAGACAAGAGTCTACATACCGCAAGCTCACAATTCTGTTATTTTATCCCTGACTTCTATTAGCACTTTCAGGTCACCACCTGGTCCTGGCTCCTTGTCACTGCTTACTTTGACAATCTGTTCCACAACCTCTTCTTATAGACATTTCAATTCCAGACAACAGCCCCTGATGTGTCCCTGACCAAGACGGCTTTGTCTCTGAGCTCTCTGCCACCTTGCACACTGAAGGTGAATGCATTTTGCAGTTGCCTTTTGCCTTTAAAAGATAGTTTCCTAGGGATCTATGTAAACTGCAGAAGCTCCCACTGAAATCGGTGAATCCTTATGTAAAGCTGTGTACCTACACACCAAGACCTAGTTTGACCTCCAGAATTGTGGGGTTTGCTGCTCACAGGATATATAGGATTGCTGTACTGCACGAGAGTTTGTGTCCATGTAGACCACACCGTGCCTCTGTGCCTCCCACAGCATCGATCCCATTTGCTTCAGGTGTAAATAGGACCTAAACTGAAGATAGCTGCATGCGGAGCAGAGGGACAGAGAAAGGGAGAGGAGACAAAGAAGGGAGAGGAGACAAAGACGCAAAATCACCAATATTGTGTAACTGCAGGTATTTTTAGCTGCTATACAGATATCCAAATCCCTTTTGAAACTTTCCGAGTTCTTGACCTCCCTGACTCACAATGCCGATGAATTCCACAGATCACTTCTTGAATGAAAACATGACTGATGGCCAGAAACGTTACTAAGCAGAATACTCCCATCAGCTATAATTCAATAGGTACAATCCTGCTGTTTAACCACTAACGACATCTCTATTTCTATTATACAGGTATGTGGCAGCAACATTTCTCTGAAGCAAGGCTAAAATAAAAAGGATAGACTTTTGAACATGACTTCTTAGAATATTTAGCTGGAAATCCCTCGTTCCTTATAGCGCCTGCAGATCTCAGCACTCCTTTTTACTTTCCTTTTTTTTTTCCTAAGTCTGACTTTGCCTTCCCACAGGTGATACATTTCATCCTAGTTTTATTCATTCTGCTTCTTTACAATCCATTAGCTTGCTTTCAGTCAATTATCAACTGACTTTCTACACCTCTTAGTCTGCAAGTCAGTGCAGAGGAAATTTTACCAAAATGTCTAAAAAATGGGCACATATAGTAAGTCTAAAGGAAGAAACACAGTCTCTAAGGGAAAGGACCGTTTGAGGAATACTTTTGTAAAGACCAGAATTTGACCAAGCTGATATTATAATATAGGTACAGCTGCTATCTCATGACTTTTAATACAGAAAAGAGCACATGAATTCATTTACTTGATCATACTGGTTCAATCTAAGGATACCTGCAATAATTTACATAATTCCTACCGCCTCTCTTTCTGTAGGCAATTTAGGACAATGTGTAATGCTTTTAATCAGTCTTTTATTAGTATTCTAAAAATGAAATCTTCCAAAAACAGGTTGTGAAGCAATATAAACTCATGTACAATTAGCTCAGTTTAAAAATGTTTTCTCCTAATGGGATTATGTTCTGTAAATGATCTTGTTGCTATGGCAACTACCACAAAAACCACACCATGTTTTCAGTTCAATAGCAACTATTGCACCTGTGTACCAGCCTTTCTTTCTGCGGTTTATGTTTTTGCTTTTCAGACATTAGTGTGGAAGCAAAAGCAAAAACTGTGACCTAGAAAAGTTCAGGCATTGTTTCAGCTACACTCGCAGGTAGTATTGTTAATAGTACTTTTCCCAAATATTTTCTTGGAATTAAGTTCAAATAACTTTATTCATCAAGCTGAAAAAAACTGCGGGGGGGGGCGGGGGGGAAATAGTGTGTGCATGTATCTACAGGGAAAGTAGAAAAGCACACTGCTTAATTTTCATGGCATCCTAGCAAAATTAGTAGATAAATTGCACGATAATAAAAATTATCTTACTGTTTCAAAGAAGGCAGTAGGAGGCTGCGACCAGTATCAGCAATAGCCAGCAATGAACAATTCTGTGTGGCCGTGTACCTATCTTTAAAAAAAAAAATCAAATTAAAAGCCTCTCTCAAGCTTCCCCTTTCCACTCAAGCCAAGGAGGCATCAAAGAACATGGTATCATTTCCTTATCCTATATTCTTTTGAGAGCTGGTGCTGGAAAGGCACAAGGGAATGAGGAATTATTTTTAATGTTACTTACCCAAGTAAGATGAGGTAAAAATGGCTCCTTTTTACTTGCAAATGTGTTGCTGAGTTGCATTTAGAGTCAGATACACTGACTTAAGTGACAGAAGTGAATGTCAAGCTCAGGAAAGAAACATGGGTGAGCAGAAAACAGAAGTTACATGGTAAAAGTGGAATTCACCACTAGAACAGATCATGTAGAAACCCTCAGGAACATGTACATCCATTTCCCCGCCCAATCTTTTCATTATACCCTCACTGAAAAGTAAAAAGCAACAAATAACTTCCATTCCCTCCTGAAGGAAGAGAGGATGCTGCATTTATAATTTCAAGGGGCAGTCAGACATAACAATGATGGATGCTGATTTTGAACACAGATAAGATTGGGTTCTGTTTCTCCAGCACCCATTATCATTTCTGCCTTATCAAAAGCTTATCATTCACATACTATCTCAACAGGAAAATTACGTCCTCTGTTTTTGCAGAAAAGTAGACATAAATCAACATGCTATTTGCAAACTGAAGCCACTAAACAAGGTGTACAACAATTTCTTCAAAAAGCATCCTATGCAAAACAAGGACAAAAACAGAGTCCAATGGAATTCCGAAGCGGAAGGCTTTGCAGGGCAAAGAAGAATGACTAGCCTATATGGAGAAGAATAGGGAAAAAGGCATTAACAGATGTTCCCCGCTGCATGATCCACTGTATCAAAGAGAACAGATGCATTCAATCCAGTTAAAAGAGACATTTTGTCTATGGGTGTTGAGAGCCTGAAAGTAAAAGCCTGTTACCAATGTGACCTCTCAGCAATAGTCACACCCGAAGACAATTTCTTCATACTCCTTTCTTCATAAACAACATATTCCTTCCCCCATCTCCACAGTCACCACTGAAGCACCAGGAGTGGGGGAAAGGAGCCCTTTCAGACAGGCAGTCAGGAAAGCAATGCAAGAAGTCTGTCTTTCACTATACCTGTTCCACACTTCTTTCCCTGAGCTGTATCACATTGTGAAGTGTTTTTGTTCTCAGTTGCTTCAGTGAATAGATCCGAAGGCTGGAAAGGCCCACTATGAAACAAATCTTTTGGAATATGGACTATCAGGGATGCGCGAACTGCACAACAAACACTTTGGTATAAGTATTTCTTCAATCAGAGTGTTATTATTTCTGTTGCTACCTTCCTATTCTTTTTAATTAGTGTTTAGAAAAGCTGAAACATCTTCAGTTTATGGCAATGGATTTGGATTGAACAACGATGTTGAGTTCTCAGCTCTACCTCAGACTTCCTTCGTCATTTGGAAAACTTGACCCATCTGTGTTGCTCTGTCCTCTCCTGACTGGGCTGCAAGCTTTTCTCGGTACCTGTGTTTCTATTTTGCATGGCATAATAAAATCCTAGGCACACATGAGACCTCCACATACTACTGATGGAAATATTAACCAATATGTTTGGATTTTTAGGAAGTGTTCTCAGTCTCATAGGGCTAATTTGTTCTTCTGCATGAAGAGGTACAAACACCAGCCATCTTTCCCTTTCTTTTATATCATTCAGATTCTACTGCTCTACTGCACAGAGTATGTTTCCTTTGTCATGAACATAAACAAACTGGTTTTACCAGTTTTCCTCAAGCAGAAAGCCACAGGACCAAAGTTCCTCAGCTTGAATACAGAGAATTAAGCCCTACTACCAAAAAGGAACAGGGATAAAAAGTAGAGATACATGAATAACTACTTTTTGGTTCACTTGCGTTCTTGTAAAGCTGATGCAAAAGGTGCTTCCTGTTACCTGGAATATCATCTATTTTTTCTCACTCTGTGTGAGAAGTAAAACAAAGAATGGTCCTAAACCAAAATCTCAGACTTGAATAGCCTGAGCTCTCCGTAGTTTTTCATCTGCTGACTGAGGACCAGTGTTAAATTGTTAAAAAAAAGTATAATTATTATGAAATGACAGGTAAAATGTATGCAAGTAGCCACCCGCTTGGCATACTAGTCAGATGCAGCCAAAATTATCAAGTGGCACTATAAGGAGGTGAACAGTTTTTCTCATAAAACACAAATCCTATTGATTACCTCGCACTTCTGTACACTAATGTAGAATAATTGCATGAGACAGCAAAGTATTCAGGCACACAATCCACTGATATATGAGCAATGGTCATTATCTCTACAGTGACACTCATTAAGACAGACAGAAAATGATTTGTTGCCAGGGATTATTGCTCAGTCATTCCCAAGGTTTTTAGACAATGGCAAATGGGGAACATTTCCTGACTGTCAACTTTTGGCCAGAAATGAAAGACAAAAAAAAAGACAAAGAGCAGTTCAGGATAAAGTGAAATGCTACATGCTGGGGTCATTAAGTTTTCATTCTGTGCATTAAACATTAACGAATAAACTAGAATGTAAACAGTGATGAATAGAAGAAAAAATGTTTTGTTTTGTTTTAGAAAATTTTATTTAATTCTCAGACAGGACATTTTGTTTCTGAAATATCTAATTTGGAGGTTCTTGATATTCTCTGAAGTTATAAAATACCAAATGCTAATTAGATCATAAGACTTAACTAGCTGGACTGACATTCTAAAAAAAATAAAGGTTATTTAATCATCAAAGCAATAACAGTTCCACTCTGAAGAGAGCTCTTGTATACTTTGCTCAAGCTAAATCAAACTGTAGTGATTCTTGAATACAAAACGCTGCAGGATCAATATTCACAGTTATGCAAGTATCAGAAAACCTAGGCTTTACTCCAAGCATTTCCCAGGACATAAGAGAAAACCCTCAGTTCATTACTCAGTCCTGACTGAGTCCCCAGTTTTCATACATATTGAAGAACATAAGTTGGACTTTAAATCTCTCCATGGAAGAGACAGTTGTCCAGTATCCCACAGCCAGCACTGTCAGCACTGGCTCCCAGCAACCTGCCTGCAGCCCACGTGTGACAGGGAGCTGAAGATAGTCCCCTGCTCGCACAGAAAGGCTGTCCTTGGAAATAAATTACTTACGGCACAACACAATTGAATCTATTTCCAAGGTTAATCTGTAATGACACAAATGGCTGTTTTTGCCTGTGAACTTAGTGTGTCAAGCAAGTGCTGATCTTCCTGTAAGAGGTAAGTGAATCCTGCTGACTCACTGGTGCAAGTCAGTCGTTGGAAGGAAGACTGGGAATGACCCTGAAAAATGAAAGCCTAGGCAGAATGGACCTCAAGGATGCAAACTCAGCGATATATCTGGAAGCAGAATTTCATTCATAATACTAATAAATTATTTTGGAAGTGAAGACTCACTCCATAATAGAAGATTAGTTCTGACAATCTGTAGAACACATTGGCTATATTAAAAGCAGTCTGAGAAAACTCCCAGGTAGTCTTCTATAAGCCAGTAGCATTTATCTAGAAGACACTCATAATTCGAAATGAGCACAGAAAGCAACAATATTATTTGAGGGCTGCAGGGAACTAGAGAAGATAGTGTAGAAGAGGGAGAAATAGGCTTCAGAAGAGAAATTCAGTATTAGCCTTACAAGTTCTGCACTGACCCCTTTTTGATAAGCTCTTCATCCAGTTTGCTCTAAATTCAAATTATTTGGTCATTATTTTTAAATGAAGCTCTTTCAGAGAAGGCATTTTCATTTCCCAGTCATGTGAAAAGAACTAGTAAGATGTGCCAAGAAGACAGGGTGGACCTCTGTGAAACATTTCTTCTAGAGGAACTACATCATGTGGAATCTGATCAGAAAACTAGGATCCTGATGTCACTGTGGACTGTTGTAATTGACCCCAACTGTATGCTCTCTTCATCTCATAAAAGCAAGCAGGAAATTAACATAATGTTTCCATGTGTATTTTCATTTCAGAAGCACTGGAATATAAGAAAAGTGTTTTCTAGAGACAGAGCAAGACATTGCCACTTTTCCTATGCTATGACCTTCCTTCCTTGTATCAGGACAAACTCTAAACTCCTCTTTCAAGACAAAGTGGCCATGATCTTGATTAAAATAAAAGGAAAAAATCATTCATGAAACCCTGAAATTTCAAAAATTTTAAAAAATGTTCTTACAGTGCCTCAGAAAAACCTAAAAAAATTATGTAGTTTGTCATGTAAACCCGTGTCAAATGTAGGCATATGCCTGAGTTCTGCTTTTCCAGTGTCCAACTGAAGTCTGAACTTTAGAATCCATCATCAAAACCAAACACCAGGCTGTTGACAATTGTGTGATTGATCTCTGTTAGTCTCTCTTGATGGAGCTCCTTTGACTCTGTAGAAAACACTGAATATTTATTCCAGGTGGAACAGACTATTCCACAGTCCAGTGCTGGTGGCTCTGGCCTGGAACGTAGGAAAGTGTTTCTAATCTCTTGTCCCAATGACAGCATAGCTCCTTACACAAAGTACAAAAGCATGCAGCCTATTCTGTGTATGCCTATGACCTCTCCTTTCTTTCCCATCTACTGCCTTCAGTCACAACTTTCCCATCTCCTTCCTTTGATCTGAAAGAAACTCTTTACAAGCAACTGTAAGGACTTTCCTATACGAAAAAAAGAAATCAATTTAATGATCTGGTTTTCCACTGGGAGCCCATGTTGTCAGAAAAATCTTTACCATCTGTAAAAATGGTCCCTTGACACCTGGTTACAATCCTCCAGGGAGAAATTCATCAGTATGAGCAAAATGCCAGTTCTGTCCCGCCCTGACTTCTTGAGAAACGTGGAATCTGGGTCTTTACAAGTGATGCATAGTAAGCAGAGACAAACAACTGACAGGCACATGTTCCCTCAAAAGAAGGAAAAAAAACGAAAAAAAAAAAAAAAAGAGTTTATTTGTCTTTCTGCATCCCTGAATCCTAACAGTAGTACCTGCATGTGCTACACACTGCCACTCCGCCACCTCTGCAATGTGTCATGGAGGACTTGAATCATCTCTGATGGATGTCAGCACACATCCCGCCGTGCGTCTGACAGAACGATCTGCTCATGATTGATGCCGACCGCTTAGGAATCATTTGGCTCCAACAAACTGTTCTTAACAGTTTGTTTGATGTATTTGATAGGAACTGGGAGGGGAAAAATAATAATTTAATAATACAGCATGTTAGAGCTAACATTTTTTTTTTGTTAGGAAAATTGTGCTTCTATTATATACATCACTGGATTAAAATAAACAACTACTGCTCGAGTCTAAAGCAATGTTTCAGTAATTGATGAAGTGGTTCTAGTTGTATGGAGAGGCAGAGCAAGAGCTAACACAAAGCCTTTTGCTGCCTTAGTCTGTTAAGAGCGGCCCATCCCTCTTAGCAGGTTGGTGCATGGACAAGCAGGGCAGTACCTTGTGCAAGACAGCTGTTCTCAACACTGCCTGAAGTCCCACCAGGGCAGTGAAGAAAGCCATTTGCCCTGTGGTAATTTCTGCACAGCTAACACACCACAGGATCCAGGACCCCCCTTGGGTAGGAGGTTTTTTATGTGACCAATGGAGATACAATGGTCAGTGTCAGGCTCCCTTAGAGCACGGCATTTCCTCACTTGCTCTGACCTTCTCCGTGAAGGGAAGATGCCACCCTGCTTGCCTTGGCATCTTGCTTGGCATGCAAAGGAGTGAGGAGCTGGTGGAGGGTGTCACAGCCCACCACCTGAAGCAGCCCACCACCCTCTCAGCTGCTGCTGAGCTGCCCCCATCTCTACTAATCCTCCTACCACCCAAATCCTGATGGTAACACCAACTTTGGCAGGTTTTTTGCTACAGAAGCCCAGTCAGTGAGGTGCGTTGTCTACTTGCTCACATTCATCCTGCACAAAGAAAATACATGGTAAAACGCTACTTTGATAACTAATGGGCTATCATACATACGGGGATAAACTGAATGTAATAAAATCACCTGCTTTCTACCCCCTTCCCATCCAATGCCTCTCTGTGTAAGGTAACAACAAAAACAAGCAACCAAAAAAACATTCAGTTTTCCCATAGCATAGGCTTTTCTTCGTACAAAAAATGTACACTGCTCTGAGTTAAAGACAATACATAGTATACCTTGCATGTTGGTTTTTTTAAGATCTCCAAACCTACAATTTTCCAGGAGTTTTACTACATGGCAAAGGATGAAGATCTCTGATCTGAAGAGGTATTTCCTTCAGTCCCTTCCTGACAATTACTGCTGAATTATATCAAAGAAGCAACATCTCTTCTAACGTGTTGGAAAATCCTGGGTTGCTGTCCTCTCGACACTTTCTGCCAGGGCTGTAACTAATAAAACCATCCTGTTCAGCGCCCAGGGAGGGTAGGGATCCCTGAAGTTTTCCAGGAGAGCGGATTACAATTGTTACATAGATGCAAGAATAACACATGGTTCAGAAAACCCATAACTAAGTTTTTCTCTTCCTTACCAAAATCTATATGGGTATCAACTTATCTTTGTTGATAAAGAAATTAAAAAATGGTGACATTTGTGATAAAAAAAAGTGTGGAAGTATCTGTACTACTAATTTAGAGAAACAAAATGTATTCTTTATAATAGCAAGGTACTAAAGCATTTTTGGTGCAAGTCTGGGAGCTTCACTGTGACTCACACACACTTGTCCTTTTCTTTTTTTTTAACTGTAATATATTCACTCCCATTAGCATCTCTGTCCAACCAGCAAAAGGAAACTGAAAACGAAACAAGATCCAGAACAGAAGGGATCATTTGTAGGCCTCACTAATGAAAAGGTCTGAAATATTAACCACATTATTAGCATTTTCAAAGGTTTAAAAAAAAAACAAAACAACCAAGTAGAACTATTGCAGAGGGGTACACGTGGCATTAAAGTATCTTTGCCATTTGAAAGACATGAGGAGTGCTGAGGTGACGGACATCCACATTTGGTGGCACCTGTTCGACCCTGGTAGCACAAATTCCACTAAAATGTAAAATACGAATTGGTAGACTTATGAAGGTTCTCCAGCTGAGCATCTCTGTCATTATGTCTCGGGAAGGGGAAGGAATCAAACCCCAAATACTCAAGAGCCCCTTCCCAGTTACCACTCCATCTTCCCAATGAACAATAATAGATGTTAAACTGCCATTAAATAACAAGAACTAAGAAACCCTGGCCACAGCCACAATTTCTCAGAGAAATTGTATTGTGGTTAAGATGCTGCTTTTCCTCAAGCTGACTCAACAAAGTTAGTTTTGCCCATGCTGCAACATCACTGAGCTCACCATGGGCTACAGAAACCCAGCAAAAGCTGGGCAAATACATAAATGGTTATGTCTACGCCTTGCTATGCACTGCTGCTGCTACGCTGCCATCAATATTATTGGTAGCATGTTTAAAGCTAGTTGCACCATGATCACAGTCCCATCTTCATCTGCAGTATACATAGACTCTCCACCTTAAAACTTATCTCAAGCTCTCCATCGTACTGTTTTTTCATATATGCCTCAGTTTCAGCATTTACTCTTTCCAAACTATGCTATCCTATTTTGGGGAGGATTTTTTGTTCAGAGGAATTTTTATTTTTTTAGATATTCATTATTTAATGCACGTTAAATGTCATTTTACTTCCCTGGGTTGGTAACTGCAGTGTAAGCAACACCCAGGAAAAGAAAGGTGTTCAATTCAAGGTCCCCGGGCAGAGAGTGCCTTGGCTCCACCAGCCAAAGAAAGCTGCTTTTGTAAATGAAGCATTTAATGGACCATTACCTGAAATGATTAAGCATCAACAGCAACACCGCCTTGTGTCCCTCTCGAACCAGTTTTAAAGTTATAATCTAGTATCTTCAAGAACTGGAAGCTGAGTAACTTTGCTGAGAATTTATACAGCAAAAGAAACAATACGTGACAGGCAATTGTGAATTCTAACTCTATAATTGCACTTAGGAGGCCCCAGTGATATCACATGAGAATGAATCTCAAGTAGCTATCATTTAAAGCACCTTTTATTTTCTAGATGCTGCCGAAGTAGGATTTTTCATAATAGCAGTACTTCCAGGGTGAACTCTTCTATGGGGTAGAATAGGCTGACCTACATTAAACTCCAGTAAAAACAGGGAAACATGTAGTTGTTTTGAGAGACATCACATTTAGGAATTCAGCGGCATGACATAAGATCAGTAAATGCCAAGTTATCTGGGGTCTGGCTGTATCTGCTAGCATGCCTAGCTCAGCTATACATGTTCAGTCAGTCAGTAAATCTAAAACAGTTTTCCTGGAAAATTATAAGGAAGTTTCTTCCTAAACGAAACCCTAGCTGTGGGAGATCATATGCTAAGCTAGAACAGCTAGTCTTTTGCAGACATTTTCAAAGTGACCATTTGTAGCTGCAGGTGATGTTTGTCCTTTTGTTTCCTGTAAGCGTCTAACTGTCTCTTGCACCTGCGTAGGCTTTCGCCTCATGACCAGATAACCGAGTTCTGCAGGCTCAACAGATGCCACATCTTTTTTTAGCACTTTTACGCTGAAATATCCTTTAATTTACTTTACTGCACCCTTCTTTTTGTACTATCAGAAAAAATTTTAAAAAAAGCCATGTTCCACTGATATTCACAGGCTACAATTAATCTCCCATGACCATCTCAAAGTTAGGGAGCTACTTAAAGTTAGTCAGACAGGGTCCTCCTACCGTCTAAGGAGGAAACAGGTACACTTACAAGACCATTCCTTCCTCCTTAAGGTAAAATAAAACATAACTGAGCTGAAGACACCTTTCCTATCTGTATTTTTCTGTCCAGCAAAAGCAAGTAAAGCTGAGTCTTTAGTATGCAAGAGTACTAATTTCAAGGTTCTCCTCACTTTGTAGAATAAGTTGTTCTGATTTATCTAGCTGCCGTAAGATCCTGCTGTTCTAACGCAAGCTGCCCTCCAGCCTTTTAATACATCACAGACCACACAATGCTAAAAGCCAAGAAAATCACTGCTTTCAACGACTCCCTACTAAATTATGCATTTATTGTAAATTCCGATAACTTTTGGGGAACTTGCAAAAACACTGTGTGTTCTTCTACATCACTGAGGCAAGGTTATATCTATCTATCATTATATAAAAAAATCAAGGTTTTCATGTGCCTGTGTGTCTATCAGACTCAAAACAAATGCTATCTCTTGACTAATACAGCTGCTATTACTTCATATACGCAGGCATACTCAGAATAGCACCTGAAAGACATCCATTCAGTGGCAATCTTCTTTTTGAGTGTCGAAGAGCCATCCCTTGAGAAATTAGTCTTGTACTTCCAGACTACTGTGCTGGTTTTGGCTGGGATAGAGTTAATTTTCTTCATAGTAGCTAGCATGGGGCTATGGTTTGGATTTGGGCTGAGAACAGTGTTGATAACACAGGGATGTTTTCTTTACTGCTGAGCAGTGCTTACACACAGTCAAGGCCTTTTCTGCTTCTTGCACCACCGCACCAGCGAGGAGGCTGGGGGTGCACAAGAAGCTGGGAGGGGACACAGTCGGGACAGCTGACCCCAGCTGACCAAAGGGCTATTGCACACCACATGATGTCATGCTCAGCATATAAAGCTGCGGAAAGAGGAAGGAGGGGGGGACGTTCAGAGTGATGGCATTTGTCTTCCCAAGTTACCGTTACGCATGATGGAGCCCTGCGTTCCTGGGGATGGCTGAACACCTGCCTGCCGATGGGAAGTAGTGAATGAATTCCTTGTTTTGCTTTGTTTGCGTGTGTGCGCAGCTTTTGTTTTAAGTATTAAACTGTCTTTATCTCAACCCACGAGTTTTCTCACTTTTAGCCTTCTGATTCTCTCCCCTATCCCACCGGGGGGGACGGAGCAAGCAGCTGTGTGGTGCTTAGTTACTGGCTGGCGTTAAACCACGACAACTACTTATTTCACAGGGGATAAAAAACGGGAAGCCCTAATACCTTCCACTCAACAGCATGTTTGTATTACAAGCATCACTCTCATGGCAAACAGCTTCTAACAAGAACAGTTACAACTTATCCCTAGCAAAGGAGGATGAAATAGGACAAGACACTGAAGATCAACATGGGCTCAAGACCTGACACTAGGAGAAAGATTTTGGATGTCCAATCCCTAGAGAGTATTCATAGGCACAGGACCCCTCTTGACAGATGGATAATTCCCTGAGTATATGGTGTATCCGACATTTAGGAATCAAGCCTGGCATGACTGATGAGTGCTAGGCTTAGAGGAGAGGTGACAAGAACAGAAGAGACTTGACTTGTAATCTTCATGGCTGGTTTAACTGTACGGAAAACGAATGAGATAAACAAGGCTACAGCAACACAAAACTATCAGAAGGCAGGAAGAGGAATATTAAGGGAAATGAAAACTCTATAGGAGTGGAAATTGCCACAAACAACATATTAGAAAATGCAGTTAAAATTGGGCAGATCAGATAATTACCGTCCTAGAAATTAAGGACCTAAATTATAGATCCAGCAGCAAATATTTTATACCTCTCTAAGTTTGTGATGGTAGATGGAAAACAGGAAATTTAGGCTTTTTTTACTTAACGAGGGAGAAGTTGTTTGGGTCCTATAGTCTGACTGCAAAGATAGAAGAGACTTCGAAACAAATTCTTAAGATAAAAACAATTAAAAGATGTGCTAAATAAAAAAGGAAATCTAACAGTACATGGGTGTATACTGCATCGAACTATTATTTTTTTGCTAATGAACCTGATTTTCTACAAAAAGGGAATGCTATAGGTCTCATTTATTTGGACTTAATTAAAGCATCTCACAGCGACACACAGGAAATTATTAAACTAGAGAAGATCGGTAGTAATAAAAATATTATAAGGCCTATAAAAGACTGTTTCTAGAGAAGACAAGAATACCAGTGAGGAAGGATAAGTCTTGGGCCAACTCTATTTCACATTTTTATTAACAACTTAGCCATAGTAAGTAACAGCACACTGATGAAATCCAGTAATGATGTAATGCTGAGAAACATCTCAAAATGGTAAGGACTCTAGCATTGTCTTGGAAGAGCTGGATGACTGAGAAATAGATATAAGTATGGGTTGAAAACAAATACTTTTAAGTGCAAAGCCACAGATTTAAGGACTAATATCAATAATTTCAAACTCTTATCAGACAGCATAGGGTCTGTCATATATTTGATTGCCTTTAGGTTCTCAGCACAGATTACCCGGGTTCGTAAGGAAGGAACAGCCTCTCTCAAAGTGAGGAAGATCATGCTATTGGAGCGAAAATTTTCCACTCTCCTAGTAGGGTCCACCTAAGTGTAAAACTGCCTCAGCAGCAGTTTCACAATGAGGTTTCCATTTAGAAATCTACTCCCTCTCCCACCGTTTCCCTTCTTGTCCTTTGTGTCTAGCTGCTACTTGTAAATCCAGTAAGGAAGGTATCAAGATCAGAAATACATTTTTTGAATCCTTAAAACAGTTTTAAAAACAAACAGGTAAAACGAAAAACTTCCGTATTCTCCTGCATTGATAAAGCTTGTTGGATTTTGTCCAGAAATAGGTGAACATGCTCAATATATCCTGAGAAGGCAGCACATTGATAGCTTAACCCAAAGAATGGCCTGAGAGGAATCAGCCCTATCATTATACCTCATTCATGCTGTACCTTTGCTTTACTATTTATAATCTTACATTTCCTTAAATGACAGCTGCCAAAAAGAAACCAAAACAATCATATGCCTGTTCACAATAGGCAACTAAAAGCAAATACTTTGCTCTGGTGGGATTACTGCTAGTTAGACTCTACTAGAACATGTCACATAACTGCAAAACCTTATAATTACTAAATACATAATCAAGAAGATGACTGAGAGTGCCATTCACCAACCCAGATTACCAGGAGATAGACACTGAAACAGAAATAAAAAGACGCTTATCTCCAGAAACTGTGTTTGTAGCCTAAGAACACAAGTAAAAGAAAACACAGACTCTCAGGGAGCATCCTAGCACATGCCTAAGGCTCCTTGGGGCTACTTCCACAGACCCAAAACTGCCCTTCAAGAATGCTAGTGGCAGCAATCAGAGGGACTGTGGCATATTTGGCCCCATTTGGTGCCCCCTCACTTGATCCTTTGCTGCTGCTGCTTTTGTAGTGCAATGCCATTCGGTGCATTTGGGGGGAAAAATAAAATAAAATCGGCCCACGTTCTAGCAGACTACAGGGAAATTAAGGAACTAATTTTGAATCAACATGTTTACAAACAGTGGCCCAGTTTACAGAAATCTTCAGGGAGCTGAACTTTTAATGACAGTTTTAAATACAGTGAAACAGGTTTCAGAAGGAAAAGCAATAGTTGTCCAGAGACTGTATGGTGTGGGTGGGAGCAAATGGCAGTCCTATAAAGAATGGAACAGCTGCTGCCAGTTTGGCATAGTTATGCAGTATTTAGCATATATCACCCCTGAGGATGATTATCTTTCTGTCATGAGCATAAAAGACAGATAACTCATGAGCCAGTTGAATCTCTTTCTCATAAGAGGTAGGGAGGTAATGCACTGATAACTCTTTGGAGGTTAAATATATTTATACTATGGGAACGAGCTTTTATTATTATGGTATTTGAAAGGGACAGATACTGTCTGAAATCCTGATTTTTCATTTCTCTGTCTGTTTGGGTTAAGCTTTTTATTATATCTGCATTATGCTTGCCACATTAGAATACAAGAGTAATCCAGAAGAGGCAGTGGAAAGAAACATTGGATAAGCATATACATTTCTTTATTAGGTTTTACAGTGCAAGTACATGCACCTATTTTCTTTGAGTAGCTATATGGATTAAAACCTGCCCAAAGAGGAGATCAGTAGTACAGACAATTTTTTAAGAGCTCTGTGTTTTGTTCTTGTGGTAAAATAGCAACAAGCAAGAAATTTTGAGGTGGAAGCCATGAAGTGGTACAGTTTCCCTAAATCCCTCAAAACTCCCTTTTTTTTTTTTTTTTTTTTTTTTCATGTTTCATAGTAACGCAGATTTCTGAAAGGGGTGACAGAGACAGTTTACAGCACCATGGGACCCTGACCATCCCATGTTGAGCAACACTAGCAGCCAAGCAGGGCCTCTTCTAGGGGAAATAATTACTTCAGGACTTGATAATCCTAAAGACAGTTCATATATGACATCCATTGGAGACATTTGTTTATTTTATGGGATCCTCAGAAGCCCAGGCCCTAAGCGATTTGTTTTGTGAAATACGAGCAACTCTGAGTCAACCATTCATTTATTACGCTAAAGCAACTTCTTTCAACAGAGGATGGGCAAGTTGCATTGTCAGAGAATTAGCCTGTATGAGGGGTGCTGGAGCCTGCGTTTCAGACTCTTTGGCATAATCATGCTGTTAACTTTAAAATAAATTCTAAGAGCAGCACCTATATACAGTAACACCACAGCTGAGAGACACAGCTACAAGCACCAGCAGGACACTTTTCATAGGTGATTTATATCAAGTTTGGCTCCTAGTCTGAAGGGACCCTTCCCTTATTCTTTAAGAAGAGCTCAGGGATTTTAGCCTCCTAAATCGGGCATCTGAGTTGGAAGGTAAAAGTTAAAAAGGAACCAGTGGAATTTAGCTGTAAGCTTCCTGTTCTGAAAGGTATGATCTTTCTGTCATCATAAGAAGGATCTACCCATTAATTATTCACTGTTCTTTGTTATCATCTTATTAATCTAAAACTGCATTTTAGAAGAATAAAATAGCAATACACAGGTTCTTTGCTCATTGCACCTTACATAGACTTCATAAGTAGGTTAATTTGACCCTTAATATAAGCAACATGTTGAAAAAAAAAATAAAATCAGCAACTACTTTGCACAGAAGTTGCCTGATAGCTGCTTTTGGGTAAAGGGCAAAGAGAGTACAGAGAGAGAACTTCCCCTTCAGTTGCTTCCTTCTGCATTATATATAGCATTATACACTGCAATGCACTAAAAATTAAAAAAGTAAATTGCTTGTATGTTGAGCTGAAAAAAAACCTGCTTAAAATTCTGATAGAGACTGATTATTCTAACTGCTGAACAGCTTTTTCAACTGCAAGGCTCAGAAAGATTCATCTATACAATGCACCACTGTCACTCAATCAAAGAAGTTTTATAATCCACTTTTGAAAGCAATAATTTCCTAAATTCTGTGAAAGGATCAATCTTTTTTCCTCTCAGAGTTTATAAATTATCCCTATTACAGCATTTTTTTTTTAATATTAAAAGACAGTTAATTATATTACTGGGAAAGCAAATTGAATGGTACCGTAAAAGGAAAGTAAAACAAAAGCAGTCTGAGAGATGTTCTGAACACCTCACTGCAGCAGAGGAGTGGGGGAAAAGCATCTTCTCACTGGCTACAGGCAGGTACAGTCTGGGAGGATATTCTCCAGAAAACCAGGATAACTGTTGTTATTTGGGACTCAGGTAGCTTTCGTGAGCAAGTATATCTGCCTCAAGAGCTCACATTTCTATTCGATTTTTGACAATTTGCATTAATAAACACACAAATAACAACTTCTCAGGAAAATTAAAAAAAAAAAAAAAAAAGACAAATCATTTATTTCATCAGTGCCTTTCCTGAATTGTTCCATCCTTTGCAGCTTCTGTAACAGTTTTTTAAGTAGTCCACTCCAGCTTTTCACTGTTTTGTGGCTCCCAGTCTAGTACAGTTATGCCTGATACCAGTTCTGTATCTGCGAAATGGGGATAGTAATCTTTTTCTGCTTTTAGCCATGTTGTTTGATTGTAAAGCACTCGAAGAAAAGGGTGTTTCTTACTATCTACCTACATGGTAGTTATGCTTTTGTGTCACTTACCTTAATATTCTGTGGGGTCCTGTCTCTCATTTCAAGAGAGCTCTGACACCCAAAGCTGTGTACTTTTTTTTTTTTTTTTTAGAGAATTTGTCAAAGCTCTTGGTGAGATGACATTAATATTTATTTTTTCATAAAGATGCCAAAATTAGAAAGAGCAAAACCAACCCCTCAACCCCCTCACCAAGCTCTGCATTCAAAATCAGTTTAAAAAAAAATCTACAGGAATTTACTTCTAGGCAGTGTTACCTCCTCATGTCAGTCATGGGACCCCACCAGCGTATCATCAGGAGCTGAGTAGGGCTACTTTATAACACTGATCTAGAACAGGCTTGTGATGCTTGCAAGACTCATCAAGGAACCAGTCAAAGAAAAAGAGGGTGGATAAGACGGATCATAGTTAGCGCTGCAATAGGGCAAGAAGCAGTACTGAAGAGGGGAAACATACAACATCTTAAAGTTTCTACCTGTCTCAGGTGACAAGAAAATTGTGTAACTTGTAATGCAGCAGAGACGTTTAAAGATATCTATCATATTCATGATGCCACTCTTGGGAATCATGAGTTTTTTGCACACAGTTGACAACCTGATGCAGAAAGGCATTTCTGTTCAAGCAGATACTTAAGCATAAGCTTAACTAGACAGCAATTTCCTATGAAAGAAAAACCAGTTTCTGCATTTTTCCCCCCATTTTCTCCTGGAAATATTTTCTTTGGCTGAAATATTTTGATTTTAAAAATCAAATATTCAAATATTAAAGCAAACTGACATGAGCTGTCACAGAGCCTGAAGTCTCTTTCCTTATCTACAGTTCAGACTCACTGGTTAGACCACTTTGCTGTAGCCAGGATAATGAAGTGCTTCACAAAAGGTTTTTAAGTGCAAGTGCAGATAAGGGAGATATAGTCTAGCAATGGAGCTTCCTCCCTGACATGGGAAATGGCATTCCCAGGAGGCAGGATGGTAACTTACCAAACAAGGTTCAACACTGAATTCATTGTTAAATGTTAACACGTTAAAGGAAATATTTCTAAACATTTTGTGCAACATTTATTTTAGTACTGTTTTGGCTTTAAAAAAAAACTCTTAAGAATGTAAAAAAAATCTAAAAAGACAAACCTTCCCACAGAACAAAAATTCTAATACCGACCTTTCCACTCAATAAAATTTAATTCCTCTGACCACTCTGACTCAAATGCATACTTTGATGCTATCTTAAGTCAGAAAGCCATCCTCTTAATTGTCTACAAATCATGTATTAGTCCAATTTCTGAGATATGAAGAGCATTATCAAATCCTATTCTATTTATTTACTTACAGCAGTATATCTTTCCCACATTTTACTGCATTGGCTGAATCAGGATAACTGACACCAAAGAAAATTTTGTAATTAATCTCTGAATGTTTGTACTTCTAAATATTTATTTTGCTCCTACTCAAACTACTTTGAACTTTCTTGTCACATAAAACTGATTAAGAACTTAGGATACGCTTTCACAATTCCTAGAGTTTCTTCAGATATTTACCATTTATTTTGTTACAAAAATCATAAGTGAACTACTATTTCTGCTTAACCCAATTCCTCCTGTCACCATTGCAAATGTAGAGGTGGACAAATAAATGGAGCCATTTGGAAGATGTGAAAGATTCTTTCTTATTGAATCTGAAAAAATTCATTCTAATAAAATAATGCTGATGAATCATAGTAAAATGGGATTATACCCAGGTAGTGTCAGCAATACTTACACCATTCCCAAAAACCATTTTTAGTATGTTCAGAAAGTTCCAGTGATGAAGATTTCACAAACTCTTGAGCATCAAATCACCATCCTGCATATATTTACAACCAGAGTGCTCCTGACATTCAGGGCTATTTACCCATCAAATTAGATTTCCAGCAAACTACCCATTCAATTCCCTCTTGTATTATCTGCTGCTACCTTCTGTGTTCAGTCCTAGTTGGGAGGGTTGAGTTTTTCTTTGTGATATTATGCACTGGAAAGCATTGTGAGAACATAAGGACTCTACCACGTTTGGCGGGTCCAGACTAAAGGAACAAACTCAGCAATTGCCAAGCATACAAAGCTTCTGGCTTTGACCCAGGGTTAAATTCCTGAAGTATAGTTTTCTTTGCTTTCAACCTCCAAAGCTGGTACCAACAAGAAAACTTCAGCCATTAGGATATAAAATGGTAGTTAAATGAAGTAGTAGGTTAACTGCAAAAATGCAATAGATGGATCTCCATCCGGTTCTAGACAAGCGGATATCCCTCAGCAGTAGTGCATGCACACACACCCATATACAAAGTGAAATAAAGACCACAGGCTGTCTACACAGAGAGTATACTAAATTACTGGTGCAAAACAGCTCCTCACATGAATATAGAATCCTTTTAGATCAGAATAGTTTCTCCGATTTGGAACTGAATCAAACAAAACTGGGTTAAGGCAGCTTTTATTCAAAATGAGAAAGGCCTTGCATGACTGTAATCTGGTTTAATTAATCTGATTTATATCAATTAGCCTGGATTAACTTCCCAGAAAAGACAAGCTCAAAATTCAGGTTTCACTGAATCAACAATTGTAATTAGCACAATAAAAGTAGTTAATTTTAAATATATAGACCATGATGGTAATCCCGCTAACGTTCATCATTATTGCTCACATATCTGAAGTTAGACACAAGTTTAAGTGCTTACATAAAGCAAAAGCATGAGCGGGAAAAAAAAAGAATTTGTAAAATGGGTACTCTAAAGGAGCATAAAATAGAATTGCCATCAGACAAATGAAATACAGATATTGCTTTGTAAAGTAAGTGTTTCTTTAGAGCGAGATGGAGCAGTTCCATTAACACATGAATAGCTCTTAATAACATTACACTGCTTAAATGGAAACAATCACACCCGTGAAACTTAATGTATGCACTCTCCTCTTTTAAAATTGATCCATGTTGCTTTAGTTTGTATCATCAATTAGTTCATGTGCAGATGTCCCATTTCACACCCAAGCTGGCTGGTCAGAGTAGCATGGGAGTCGCTGACATCCGACAGAACGTGGTGTGTGTCTGCTTTAAAGATGCTTAACCTGCTTCAGGCAAATTCAGCCTTTCAGTGGGTTACCTGAAACATTTAAATCACCCAGTTTAGTTAGCACAGGTGATTTTGCCAAAAGCAGATTAGGGCACATTTACACAAACCTCCTGCAAGGAAACAGAGACCTTTGGGCAGAAACAATTCTACCAGCCCCATGGGACCCAGAAGAGCACACAGCCAGACAGGGCAAAACAAATGTATGAAATGAAAAATAGGTTGAGGCTTCTGAGGAAGCAGATGATAAAGGGCAAAAAGTGGTGAGATAAGAATGATGCTGACATTATTTTTGCCATGTCCTGTCCTAGCTGTGCTCAGACAAAGGAAGCACAGCTCCCTTCTGCTACTGGGCTAACCTGAGTTATCACTGACCTGCGTTAGGGGAGTGAAAATTTTGTCAGACCTACCAGTCCATGGCGTAATAGCCTTTTCCAGTTCAGGTCATCCTGACTGAATCAAATCACACCAGAAGAACCCAGCAGTAACTCCAGGTTAATCACTGGAGGCTGAAGGGAATAACGTCTTCACATGGCTAGTGACAGCTGGCACAGGACACCAGAACACAGCCTAGCCGAGCAAGGGGAAGCTAGAAATGGACATCAAATCACACAAAGAGTTGCACAAGTGTTCCTGGTTTGTCCAAGAAACATCCACAGAAACTACCTTGGTATGAACAGACAAAAATATGCAACAGAAACCTATTTACAAAGACACATTGCAGACCTATGTATGCTTCAGTGAACCTAGCCGTACCTCCTTCTTCCAGCTGCTTCTCTCGTTCTGTCTTTTCCTCTCCCACAATGAGGGCAAGAGCTTCTGCCAGCTGTGACTCTCTACTGTTTCTCTGGTGGCCAAAACCATCTGCCTTTTTGTCCCCACACCATTTCACTTAGCCTGACTCCAAGGCAGATAGCACTACTCCTAGGCAAACACTCTAAAGACAGAAATGCTTCCTTGTGGGGCTTTGCTCCTGGTCTTCCTCTCTGATATGATATTCAGCTACACTCTATACTTTCACATTTTGCAACCTCATTTCTCTTTTCAGAAGTAGTCATGAGCCTTAATTTGCAGCAAGTAAAGCGGCTGTAGAATGACAGCAAGCACCAAGTTTTAGAAGCTTTTTCAACAGTTATTAATGCAGTAGTTTTCAGCGCATAGAGAAAGAGCACCATGTCTTTGGGCAGGGTCCAGCTGCCTAAATGTAGGTATACAGAAAACCAGTTTTATCAGTGTGTTTTTTAGTACCGGGGAAGCCCAAAACTGGACGCAGTGCTCCAGATACAGTCTCACGAGCACCAAATAGAGGTGAATAGTCACTTCAGCCTGCTGGCTACAGCCGTGCTGAGGCAGTGTGGTAGGCAGTCAGCCTTCCTCACTGCTGGCTTACGCTCTACGTCTGGTCCACCAGGACACCCAGGTCATTTGTGACAGAGCTGCTCTTCAGGCAGCTGATCGGCCCCCAGCCTGGGCTGCTGCAGGGCTTATGCCATCCTCACTGCAGGACCCCGCATTTGCCTTTGTCGCAGACACCTTGCTGTCCTTCTTATCACTGCGTGCCCCAAAACAGAACAATAACTCCAGAAGAAGAGGAGCAGTGGGAAAAGCATTACTTCAAGCAAAAGGAAACACTCTCTAGCTCACAATAATTGGTATGTCCTTTCTGCTAGTACAGAGAATTTGTCTTTTCCATATTGGTCCTCTTTAACCACAGGGCAAATATCAACCAGCGACAAAACGAGAGAAAGAGCAAGTTGGAGATGCTAAAGAGTCTGTGGAAGGAGGAAAGCCAAACTTCCTGAGAGCTGAGGACAGCAGTTCCAGCATGATTAATATATGCATGGTCTTGAATGTAAGCGCTAATGGCATGCAATGAAATTGAGCTGTCTAGGGAAATCAAGCAGGACACACTTTGCACCACCACAGCCTTCCTCTAGAGTTTCATTTTCCTGTTTACCACTAACAAAATTCTTTCCCTGAGTCTCAGCACTTTCCCTTGGTTTTCTCACATAGTTTCTCCTGCAGCTCAGGTGAGACAGATCATTTTCAAATTCATCCCAGACACCTCCTCAGTGCATGTGGGTGTAGCTCCACAGAAACTCCACAGCTACTTCAGGTTTCACAAACAGTACATGACAGAGGATGAGTTATAAGCATCTTTTACTGGTTTGCTAAGCCATGCAAGTACTGGCTATGCTTATTTCCTGCTTGATCTCTGCAGTTCAGTTCTTGGAAAGAAGAGGCACTTCAGAAAAGCAACGTGGTTTACGTAGCATTCCTTTACTACTCAAATTTCACTACACCAACAAAAGGACACTTTTGAACTGTGCTGCTTAAAAACTGGTAGCAGCCTGTTATCTTAGCGATCAGTTGTTTGCATGTAGAAGCTTTAAGATTTTCCACATTTATTTATGACGGGAAGGCTGTCATTTGAAAGACACAAGGCCCCCTTCCCCCAAATAAATAAAAATTATATTATCTCTTTTTTTTTGTGGTAATAAGTAGCAAAACCACCTAGCAGAACACTCGCTTAAACCTCTTAAGGTATCACCATTTGCACACAGTTCCAAATTATTTCCTCCGTGAGCTAGTTTATGCTTAATAGAATCTGACACTCCTAAATGCTCTGCTGAAACACTATCAAGGTACAGAACTAATAAAGATAATTACCCTTGCAAAGTGGAAAGTACTTCTGAATGGACTCACTGAACCATCAGAGTATAGCTGTTGCAGAACACTTTTTCAAAACACAGATAAAATTGTTACAGAATACAGGCTATTAGAAAAAAATATTGTATGATCTCTTGTAATTTACATCTTCCAAATCATAGTTTATTCCAGGAGTTGAAAATGCACTATTGAGTATATTTCAAATATTTACAAAAGTTTAAATATAATGGCTCATGTATCTCTTCAGAGGTTAAGAACAGGGAAGGGGGGGGGGAAGAGCATATTAACTTGCTTTCTAAACACTTCCAAATGAGAGAAAAGTGGATATCAAAATGTGCTGAGTTTGGCTGGGATAGACTTAATTTTCTTCATATGGGGCTATGGTTTGGATTTGGGCTGAAAACAGTGTTGATAACACAAGGATGTTTTCTTTACTGCTGAGCAGTGCTTACACACAGTCAAGGCCTTTTCTGCCTCTCACCCCACCCCACCAGCGAGGAGGCTGGGGGTGCACAAGAAGCTGGGAGGGGACACAGCTGGCACAGCTGACCCCAGCTGACCAAAGGGCTATTGCACACCACATGATGTCATGCTCAGCATATAAAGCTGGGGAAAGAGGAAGGAGGGGGGGACGTTCAGAGTGATGGCATTTGTCTTCCCAAGTTACCATTATGCATGATGGACCCCTGCTTTCCTAGGGATGGCTGAACGCCTGCCTGCCGATGGGAACCAGTGAATGAATTCCTTGCTTTGTTTTGCTTTGCTTGTGTGCACGGCTTTTGCCTTACCTATGAAACTGTCTTTATCTCAACCCACGAGTTTTCTCACTTTTACCCTTCTGATTCTCTCCCCCATCCCACCGGGAGGGGAAGTGAGCAAGCAGCTGTGTGGTGCTTAGTTGCCAGCTGAGGTTAAACCACAACGCATCCTAGCATATCAGAGAAAACTGCCATGGGCTCATTTGCAAGCTATTAACAATGACCTCTATTAGTCACATAATGGAAAGAGACGACATCACCTGTCCACCAACTCCTGTCAGGGTTGAACTCATTCTCTCCTCCCACCTATCTGGCAGGTTGTGTTTTTCTTACTTCTAATAGCAAACACTAAACATGATACATGTCCTCAGCCTCCTTGCTTTGTCACTCATTCTCTGCTTGAACTAAAGTTGCCACATGGGAGGAGCAAACACAGCCCAATGAATGGCACATTTAATATATGTGGTGGTCAAAAGATCTTCAGCTGGCATGAGCTGCCTTAATCTCACAAAGTTAATGGAACTAAAACATTTTTAATGCCAGCTGACAAGTGACCTGTCTTCTCTGTAATTATTCAAAGAAGCCAGGTTTGTAAAGAGAGGTAAAATATTTTACCAGACCAGCTGACTGAGATGGATAAATTGAACAAGTTTTTAAACTTCTTCAGGTTTTCTTCTGACTTTAGATGGTTGCCCCCCCCCCCCCCCCCCTTGCTACTGTGGTGATTACAATCTTGGCTGTTTTGTTTGTCCTCAGTGAATTCCAGCATACCCAGCTGTAAACATAACTTGCACCTCAGTTAGGAATAGCTTCTAGGTAAACAGACCAGATCGCCTTCTGAGCCTGAAAGCACATTTTCTTAGATTAGTAGATATAGCTGGGAAAAAAAGTTTGTTCTTACAAAGGTTGTCTCTCTTCCATCTTTTAGCAATCATGACTATTGCATGACCACCAGGCAAGAAGATTTCTGTTTATACTCTCATAACATTAACTAATTTATGTTGCAGGCTACAGATCCAACTTTGGCAAGGAAAGGAGGAGAATGACCCTGCAGTTAACAATCTGGTGTTTCTCTGAAATATGAGAGACATTGTGAAATTAAGATTAATCTCTTAAAAAAAAACCCTAAACACCCCCAGAAAGTTGTTTATATTTAACAAGTTGTGATTTTGAACTGCACCAATCTATGTCAGTATCAGAACCAACTTAACTAGTCCTCGTGGATGAGATTTAGATCAGTTACGTTAAGGTACCTAACTTGCACCTGCACTGAACAGAATCACTTCCCCCAGACCAGCTGGCTACACTCTTACAAATACAGCCTGGTATATGTCTGGCCTTCTTGGCTGGAAGGGTGCACTGTCCTGGTTTCAGCTGGGATAGAGTTAGTTTTCTTCTTAGTAGCTGGTAGAGCGCTGTATTTTGGATTTAGGATGAGAATAATGTTGATAACACACTGATGTTTTGGTTCTTGCTGAGCAGAGTTTACACTGGTCAAGGACTTTTCAGCTTCTCGTGCTCTGCCAGCTGCATAAGAAGCTGGGAGGGAGCATAGCTAGGACAGCTGACCCAGACTGGCCAAAGGGCTATGCTGTATCATATGACATCATGCTCAGTATATGAAGCTGGAGGAAGAAGAAGGAAAGGGGGGACATTCAGAGTGGTGGCGTTTGTCTTCCCAAGTAACCGTTACGTGTGACGGAGCCCTGCTTTCCTGGGGATGGCCGAACACCTGCCTGCCGATGGGAAGGAGTGAATGAATTCCTTGCTTTGCTTTGCTTGCGGCTTTTGCTGTACCCATTAAACTGTCTTTATCTCAACCCATAAGTTTTCTCACTTTTACCCTTCTGATTCTCTCCCCCATCCCACCGGGGGGGAGTGAGCGAGTGGCTGTGTGGTGCTTGGTTGCTGGCTGGGGTTAAACCACGACACTCTGGCTCAGCTCACACACCAGAACCCCCTTTTTCCTTCAAAGCTACTTCCTATGCAGCTGGCTTTTGGCCTCTACTGTGGCATGGGATTATTTTGTCCCAAGTGCAGGACTTTGGATTTTCCTCTGTTGAACTTCATGGGGTTCCTATCACCTCATTTCTCTAACCTGTCCAGTTCCGTTTGAATAACAGCTCTCCCTGCCAAAATACTGACTGCTCCCAGCAAGCTCACCAATTTGGTATTGTCCACAAGCTTGATGAGAGTCCACTCTCTCCCATCATTAATAAAAACACTAAATAAAACTGGCCTCAGTGCTGATTTTTGAGGGACTCCACTGGCAACTAGCTGCCAGCTTGGACTTTGTTCTGCTGATCACTACACTTAAAGCCTGATAGTCCAGCCAATTTTCCACCTACCTTATCATCTGCTTATCAACTCTATATGTCATCTGTTTGGCTATTTGGAGATTAGCAGACCATGTTAAAAGACCTTCTACAATCAAAACATACAGCATCCATGGCTCTCATCTTATCTACGGAGCCATTCACCTCATCATTGAAGGCTGTCAGGTTGGTCAGGCATAATTTGGACTTGTAAATCCATTCTGGCCATCCCCACTCACCTTCTTCCTTTTCATGTGGCCAGAAATGGCTTCCCATAAGGATTTGCTCCATTACGATCACAGGACTAAGATAAGGCTGACTGGACTTTAGTTTCCTGCATTTCTTGAAGAAAAGGTGTGATGCCTGCTTTTTCTTTTTTTTCCTTTTTTTTTTTTTTTTTTTTAAAAACCTTCCCCAGTTGCCATCGCCTTTCCAAGGTGTTAGAGAGTGGCCTCAAAATTACATTGGCCAGCTCCCTGAGATGCATCTTGGCTGATCCCATGGACTTTTTTATGCTCAGTTAGTGTAAGCACTCCTTACTTTAGCTTCCCATAACATGGATAATGCTTCACTCCCTCAGGCCCTGCAAATAAGCGCAGGAAACTTAAAGGCCAGAGGGAAGACCACACCAGTGAAAAATCAAGCCAAAGACTGAGTACCTTGACCTTTTCCTTGTCATTATGTGCCCTGGCCCATTGAGTAGCAGGCTCACATTTTCCATAGCCTTTCTTTCAGTACTGATGTACTGAACACTTTCTTGTCACCCTTCACAACCCTTGCTAGTTTCATCTCCAGCTAATCTTATTCCATCAGAGCACATTGGGATTTTTTGTATTTTGAGATTAAAGCATGCATAAGCATGCATGTGTGTTTAAATCAGTGTGTCAGTTCTGCTAGCTCAAGAAAGAAAATCTTTCCTTTTGTTTTTCATACGTAGTTGAAGGAAAGCTCTCCCACCACACCCACTCAGATAAGAGCTTCTTGGTTCTTTCCATGGTTCTTCAACTTCTTCTTTGGCCAGTCTAGTAGTAAGGTGAAAATGGAAAGACATAAACTCCCTCAAGAAATGTAAAAAGGGTAACTGCCTCCAAACTATATATATCACCATTGTGTACGATAGGGAATCAAATTACTACCACTTATTTCTTCATTTAAATGGTCTGTTCACTCATCTTAATACTGATTTTTTTCTTTTGCAGTAGGAAGAATCTGAAGAAAGACGACGATAATGCAACCTGCCCCACTATACACACAAACTCCACACTGATGCTTGGAGCCCTGCATTATCCAGAGCTATTAAGTAGAAGCCTGAAACTGTAGTCAGTCTTGCATAAAGAGTTAGAAATGCTGTACTCTCTTTAAAATCAATTTACTACTGTGCTCACCATGGTCTCTGGAGAGAGACATTAGGCCAGACTCAGAAAAGGTTATTGAATCATTGTTTCTCCAACAATGCTTTTCAATTATAAACAAAGCATTTCCATTCTGCAAATCCTTACTTGTGGCCTGTACGCACATGCACTACTACACACAGATGGTGAATGGAAAGGATTACCAAATAATGTATCAGGTCCTGCCAACTTCACAGGGGTCAGGGGCTTGACTTAACTTTCAGGTTTCCAGGCTATGACCTTCAGCAAGCAGAGCTCTAATACCCCTTCTTCACAGAAGGAAAAGAGCTAAAATTGGATCAATGTGATTAAAATAAAGCTACAAATAAATCAAAGTGGATTGTAGTCTTAAGTGTGTTTGGCAAAGAACGCTTCACGCTGTACACGGTATTTGCTTAGAAGAGTCGCTTTGCTGCCTTTTTCAAAATGAAGAGTAACCACGTGGTTTGCATAGCTGGGGGTAAAAAGGCCTGTTTGACAGCCAAAGCATGGTCCCATGTTCATTATTATTGTATCATATTCTTCTAGCGCCTAGGAGCTGCATGGCCCTTTACAGAGAAGTGAAAACAAAGGTGAGTGATGCAGAGGGTCTAAATTAAACTCTCCATAACAATGGATGACAGCAAGAGAGTGTGATTTTGGCATCTAGGATAAGAAGGATAACATAAAAAAAAAAAAAAATCTTTCTGCAAATGCTGTTATTTGGGCAGGTTTGTGTGTCTCAAAGTAGTACAGGGGAATAAGCACTCTCCTCATCTGTTTTCAAGGGATACCTGTACAAGAAATAGGCAAGGAACTGTCTGAGGAAAAAGGATTTGAGGGACAAGGGGCAATTCATGACAGATAATATGTAGGAGCAGAGACAAAGCCACATAAGCCCTTTGACGAAGCATTCATACATAAGGAGAAAAGTCAAAGGAGAAACTACCAACAAGGGAGCAGGACTACTGAAGTGTCAGGGCTGGAGAGCAGGGGAGACACTAAGGGCCAGGTAACAGCAGTAAAGGATCATGGGCACAAGATGTAAAACCTTCATGACCCTACCTCTGCCAGAGTTTTATGATATTAGTAAAGGTTCGTTAGGACAAGACTCTTCCTTTTAGACAAAAAGGGCTGCACAGCACAGGGACACTGATCCCATGACAGCAGCAGAGACAACAACCAGGGAGGCAGGTCTGAGGGACCCCTGCTGTCTCTAACCCAAATGATGGAACACACCAGCTAAAAGGCAACAGGTATGTAGCACTGTTCCCTTTCCGAGTGCTCAGCAGGTATTGAAAACAAGCCTAAGAGGGGAGTGTAACACCGAAGGTGATCATATAGAGGTGAAGTTTTGTCACTTCAAAAGGCAGAGGCAACTATAGCACAGATTAAAGAGTGAGTCTGTGACAAAGCGATTTCCCCTCAAACAAAATACCCCACACAAATGGTGTTTTCAGTCTCATGTACTGCGAAGGCAGATGTGTAAAAAGGAGGAAGAGAAAGGACAACGACCAGGGAACATGGTGGCTCTTTGTGGTATTTAACCTAAGCAGGGAAGTGCAAAAAAGTATGGAACTTCATGGCCATGTGGCCACAAATATGTTATAAGAAGGGGGACACTTTCTTTAGAGGAAATAAAATCAAGAGCTTTCTTCAGAGACTCATTAGATGGAAGGAAAAAAAATCAGATGTGTAGATGTGGCACTTAGGGACATGGTTTAATGAAATGATTCTGTGATTCTATGATTCTATGGTTTAATAAAACTCAAAGTGAAATAATACTGTACCATCACTCCATGGGCCATATTAATGTCAAGCCCATTCCAGAGACAACTGGAAGGTTCACTTCTACGTCTCACCAGTCTTATAGAATAACAAAACCAGTTCAAAAAATTCCCCTGGTAATTAAGAGAGAGGAGAAAAAAAAAAAAAAAGGCAGTTGGAGGGCAGAGACTCTTGAAACTTCAAGATGTTAAATAAATAGATGCATCTTGCACACTGTTAGGATTCCACTGGATGTTGTCTGTATGGTTTAATTAACAATAACTATCCACCCCCTGTTCTGCTGCTAATGTAATCTCAAAAGCACTACACTAATTCCACTTGCAGATTTTATGGTAACATTTTAAATTAAAATACTCTGAGTACACTTAACTACACATTCAATGTGGATTTAATAAGGTGATTACAGGTTCATTAAGTAGCAATTGATTATTAACTCTTTGCTGGCCTACAGATGTGAACATTTGGTAAAGAACGGTGTATTCTAGAAAAGACAATCTGCCTAATAAGCTAACTTCTTAGCTGATTCCTCAACACATCAGGCCAAACCATTTTGTCCATCCAGCAGGGAACATAGGATCAATTCTGTGACAAAACACCCATCGTCTTCACTAGGAGCGAAACGTTTTGGACTGTGACAGTTTTGTAGTGAATAATGGCAAATGGATTTTGTCTTCACTGGGAAAAGCTTGCTATATTAAAATGTATTAATAGTAATAACATTAACATTTTCTTCCATTTTATCAGTCTTGTGAACATAGCTGGAAAGGCCTTCTCCAACCTGCATGCTTCAAAAAGCGATTCAGGAAGCAGTAGTCTGCTGGAAAGCCAACAGGAGACGCCTAGTAGTACAGCTCAGTGCCCAGCAGGCAGGAGCAGTGCTCTGCCCACGCTCATCCGCTCAGCTCCCGGTAGGTTTCATGTTTACTGACAAATGACAGGGGAAGCACTTGTTTAAAGTAGAGATTTTACTGTGGTGCACAATGAAGTGGGACCCATTACCCAAACTGCATCATTGCCAATCACCTTCTCATGTTTTCTGTCATTCAAAAACAAAAACAAATTCTTCACTTTCTGCTCCATTCTTAATACTCCTACTTTGCTGTCTTTGGACTCCTCTACCATTACCACTGAATGGAGAAACACCATTTAAAATGTCTATTCTCGAAGTGTTTCATGAAGAGGGTTTGGAGACTTCCAATTCCATTCTTCAGACCCAACACTTCAGGCAACTTCTTCACTGTTGTGTGATATCAATGCTTACCAGGCTCCAAGACTGATTCTTCTCTGTGACTGACTAAATCAATTTAAACCCAAACTGGCAACATTTTAAGAGCATTCCTGAGATCAAAAAGACATGCACTGGTAACCTGACTATTTAGCAAGTGTTATCAAACAAGATATTTACATAGCAAATAGCTGGTACTCTTTTAACATTTCACCTTACAGACAACATTATATGGTTGAAAGCAGCTTATTACTAGTGTCCAGTGTTCTGCAGCTATATAGATAAAACTAATTTTTGCATCTTCAAGAACTGAGTAACTAAGAAGAAAACAAACAAGAAAGTTGCACTGAAAAGAAAATGCAGTAACCCCCCAAACCCCGCTACGTATTCCCAAGGCCTGATGTGTTCAGAGAGAGTTGAGGAGCATGTAGCATTACTACCAACTAATTGAACAGCTCTCCTGTAAATTTCCTAAGACCAAACACTATTGATGAATGGTTCAGCCTGTGCAGCACTGATTTATTTTGTCCTGTCTCAAAAAAAAACCAACCAACCAAACAAACAAAAAAACCCCACAAAAACACCACACCAAAACAAAACCAAAAAACAACCAAACAAAAGCCTTCCTCTTCATCCAGGTGAAGAGGTGCACATGACAGGAGCTTCACAGCTCCATCCTCATAACTTGCTTGTTCTAATCCACAGATTTGAACTCAGGCTCTATAGTGCTACTAATGGAATAATCAGGCCCCTCAGACCCAATAAAGTACAACTTTATTAACTTAATTCAAGTAATTCCCTGGTGCATGTGCAATTCCTGAGCTCGGTTATAATGACTTTAATGAGGAAAGCAAATCTTTTGCTAGTTAAGTGCCAAACGTGCTTTTTCTTTAAAGTTTTTCTTCTACTTTCATTAACAAGCTCCCTTTCCAAAATAGCTGTGTGCATGTAAACAGTGAACTCAGATCAGCACATCTAATTAAACAACCTCATACAATCACAGCATGCCGTGGGATCAGCAGTTCAGACATGTATTTTGAGATTACTGGTATAACCCCTAGTTTCTTCCTCTGAAATGGAATAAAAGATCGTTTTACATTCCAGATAAGTTAACTCATTGCCAGAATATCCTTCTTAATTGCCTGAATGATAACAAGCAGGACAGTCATCCTAATGTGCTAAAAGACTGAGCAAAAATATAGCTTATTCTTTACATTTTACTGACTGAGCTTGATAAACTATAGAACACTTATTTTATAAACATTAATCAGAGGAAAAGCACTGGATGTGAATGCGAAATTTGGGATCTGAATCCAGATCTAAACTTCATGGCTAGCTCCAGTTAAAGCTGTAGATCAAATTAAAAGTCTAGTCCCCTGCTTCCAGACTCAGTAGGTTTCCTGCATCCCAATGAAAGCAAATATTAAAAAAAGTATGCTTTGTTTTCTAAAAGAAAAAAACCAAAGCACAACAACAAAGAAAATAAATAACCAGCCACCATTTTTAATATATTTCATCCAAATGGACATCCTGAATTTAAACACGCTTGATAAAAGAAGCCATTAGTGCTTTTAGTATCCTTTCTTCTTGGAAAAGAGTCTGTTTTCCAGCTTATCTGACAAACAAAGGAGACTGAAAACAGCCTTACTTTGTTTCTGACTTTGTTTCATGCATTTTGGATATACCGTAAAAACATACACCCCAAAAATCCTCTTTGTGTCACACTTCAATAAACTTGCCATTTGTAATAAAGCTCAGGTTATACTTTGCTTCTATTAAAACATTTTTCTGCTCTCAGGATCACATCAGGCAAACTCATAGACTGGTATTGTCAATATGTCTGCTATGTACAGTAAGTGGAATCAATAAACACTCACCTGTCATCTTTTCCCATTTCTGTTAAAGTCAAGACACACTGCTTACCGAGTCTCTCAAGGAAAAGGACTTAGACACATAAAGAATCCTTTTCTTAATTAGCTAGAGTCTTGCTTTAGGCATTAGCTTAACTAAAAATCCTGCAGAAAACACTTTTGGGCCCGATATTCTGTAATAGCTCCTCTGAACTCGAGAAGCCACATCCTCAGCTCGTATAAATCACCACCATTTCACTGACATCAGCTGAGCTAAAACAACATGCAGAAGTTGAGGAGCTTACCCCAGGGGGCTGCTGTGCTGTCAATTAGGGTGCATAATAGCAATGTAAAATGAGAATGGGAGGGCTTGACTTAACTTTTCTCCATGCTTGTCTCAAAGTTTAAAATGTGTTTGAAAGTCCTCCTCTAGATTTGGTTACCGAGCAGATTGGACTTCTTTTACCACTTAGTGCCTTTGAGCAGTACAAACCAGCTTCCACTTAAAATGAGTGAATAAATAAGCAAAGACAAATCCGCAAAAAACGCAACCTTCCTTTTTGACCAGATTGAACCTTTTTTCCCCTCTACATAAGATGTCTTCCTTTATCTACCATCGTCAGGTTGAGAGTCTAGTCTTCCACAATCCTGCCACTGTAAAACTGAGATCTTCGTGCCAAAGTGTTTCAGTGGGACAAAGCAAGTGACATATATCAGAGAGAGGTATGTAAGACGTATGATGGTCAGTGTTAAAGACCTCATTGACATTCATACGGGTGAGCTGCATAATTTTGTAAATAGGCTCATCAGTCACAAGTAAAGCAAATGTTCCCACTGCATACCAACATTTACACAGCACTACCTCGGCCTACAGTACCTTACATGATGCTTAAAGGAATATGTTGTGTCTGCAAAACACAGCATGCAAAAATGCTGGATTTAATTTAGCTCCCTGGTATTCATGTGCTGTGACATGGCTTTTATTTACATGACCTTCCCCCACCTGGAACTCTTCACTCAGAATGTGTGGTAGGGAAATCATTAAGGGAACAAAACATGTCAGTGATAGGGTTCCTAACTTGTTTTATTCAGAAGCTGGACATGCCTAGAGCAACCATTCTGCACCACAAGTCCATACGCATTAGGAACAGTAGGAATAGTTTTGGTGATCATTTCTAATGCGGTAGTAATACAAATACTATTTGCGTTGTTTTAAGGAAATAGATGAAATGTGATCATGAGAGAGCTTTCCAACAGAAATGGTGAACATCATTGCACAGGGAACTAATGAAACTTTGCCTGAAATACTGCATACTGCCTTGATCACCCATGCTCAGAAAGATGAATATATTACCAGAACAGATGCAGTGAAAGGCTTCTAGCATGATCAGAGGAATGAGGCACCCTCTTTTACATAAGGAAACTAAAAAACTTGCCTAGCCTAGCCTAGCCAGAGGAAAGCTAAGGGGGATATGATTGCTGTCTATAAATATATTAGGGAGGGAAAGAAAGGACAGTAGGGAATGAAAAGAATTAATCAAAAGAACCACATTGGTACAAGAACTAATAGGTATAAACTTCCCAAAACTGGAGATGAGAAGAATGTGTCCAACCCCCAGAGCTATGAGACTTTTAAATAGTAATGAATGCAAAATAACTAACCACTTTTTAAAATGGAGTTTTAGACGTTGCTGTATAGCAGTAGATCACAGAGCAGCCTGTGAGGCTCTGAAAACCACAACTTCGGCACCTAAATGGTATGGAGGATATTGTTCCAAGCAATATATTTCAAGTCACAGAAGGTGTCTGTGGAGTACCTGAAAAGTCAACTTCTTTTCCCCATTCACCTTTGAGATCTCTTCCTGTTTTACTCTCAGATTGCTTTATGTTCATAATTTGCAAGAAATAGAAGTTACATATTAGCAGCACATCTGTATTTGTGTGCCCTTGAACTGAGAACAATGCAAGAACAGGTGAAGATGCAAATGCACAAGACTGAAATCATGGACAAAGAAATCTCGCTGACATTGCAACATTCAGAATTCAAAAATGGATCAAGGCCATCAGCCCCTGGAAGGAAATCATACAGCTAGCATTCCCATTCAATCAGAAAATGGAATTGTTGCCAGCTCAATTTGTAAAGTTTATGTAATAAGAAAAATAATAAGGACCCACATTCCTGAACAAAGGAAATTGTACCTAAGGAAATATAACCTTCTCTGCAGAGGCACATTGTGGGGAAAAAACACAAGCCTTGCTCTGAATGGTGCATTCCAGCCATCTCTACAAAGACTACATTTCTCCGGATCTCAAAAGCAACATTTTCTGCAGGTGAGATGAGCAGATGGAGTCAGGCTTTCCATAGCAATAGGTTCTACCAAGAAAACAGTGGGCAGCACACTACAGTGAAGCCCTCTGCAAGCATGAAGCAACACCCCTCCTGTTGGGACAAGGCACTCTAGGACTCTTCTATAGCAAGGCTTAGTTGGTGCATTGCTGCATAAGTACAACAGCCACTTGATTTAAGCAGGAGCTTCTCTTAAGTTATTTGAATTGAGAGTATATTGCATAAGAATGAGGGCGCCACAAGCACTATGGATTAACATGGCAGAGGGAAGCCCTGTGCCACACAGTTAATTTGGATGCAGAGCCATTCACTTTTGACAGATTTAGAAGAAGACAGATATAGAAAGGTTGAAATAGGGCAGTGGGAGACACTCCTTGATGGTTCTTTCTCTTCCTTTGCAAAAGCCCATCTCATACTTGCATGCACGATTCTGCAGATGTTGTTGTGGTACACACCTCTCTCTCTTCCCTTACACTGCATATTACCAACTAAGACTGAGGATTCAAGTGAACCTAAAACCTGAAATTTAAGTGCTCCCATTCCTAATAAATATTAGAGCTAAAAAGTAATCTTATGTGCCTCCCAACCTACAGCCTGCTGAGCAGGCGCTGCTAATGTTAAAATGTTTATTAACGTGCTCTGCCAGGAGGTATCTTCTCTATTCCTGAGGTCACATTCTTTGTGACTGTGCTGCCAGACAGCAAGATTAGCTGAAAGCCTGTAAGTGTCATGTCTGAATTCATAGGCTCAAATAGCTTGCAGATGAGGATTTCAAGAGCAGGTGGTCAGCTCATTAAATCCTGATTCACGTCAGCAGGCCTTCTCCTTCGAGATGTTTCTGCCTCTTCCCTCCTCCTCACCTCTCTGGGCTGGGGATGAGTGTGCCCAGCCCTTTGAAAGCATACCAAATGCACTCTTCAATGCTTTCGGTCCAGCCTCTCAGCAACAAAAATCTGCAGCCGTTCCAGAGATGATGAGGTAGGCTTACGGCAGGGACTAGCCAGATCTGAAACTGTTGTCTTGATTTACAAGACCATCATCATCTACACACAAACCAGGAGGACTGCAGGTGGAAGGGGAAAAAGAAAAAGGTAGGGGAGAAGGGGCATGAAAAAACCCCCAGTATTTTCTCCTTCCTTTTTAATTTTTTTTTTTAAAGTGTTCAGGATTTGCCAAGGTGACTGATGGTGACCTATGAATGAGACCATACTGAAATTACAGTGATTGGCAGTTTTAGATAGCAATTAACAACAAATTGTCATTATGCAGCCCTCTGTGACAGAATTTTGTGTCAGTGGCCAAAACCACAGACACATGGGATGGCGCACACAGAAAACAACTAGATGCACAAGGAAACTGGAGAGGTTACTGAATGTCCGGTTTATCTGTATTCACATGACTCCTAGGATGCCTGTACATACGCACAGATACAAAGACTTTTATTTCTTTACAAAGTTTTTAGCTTTCAACTGCTCCAAGCAGAGCTAACTGAAGGGGAGCATTTTCTGGAGGACAGAAACAAACCACAAAAACTTCCTCACTTCTTTTCACTCCCCACAAAAAGCTTAACAGCCAACAATTATAATTCCCCCATCGAGTGCAAATACTTTGACATTGTCTCCTTCCCTCCTATATTCACTATGAACTTCTCTGGGATTAAATGCTACCTAGTATGATGTTTTCAGAAAGCTGATCACAAACCAGCCAAGATACATTTCATAAAGCTCCATGGCCATTAGATGAAAGTGTTACTTGCATTAAAAACATGAACCAATAGAAAAAAGATATGTCCCAGGTTCTTAAATTTTGTGTAGGGTTCTTTTCTTATTTTTTCTTCTTTTTTTTTTTTTTTCCCACTGGGGGTGGCTTTTTATATACGGGGCTGGATTTCCAAATTTTTTTTAACATGGTCTGCTTTACATTTAAGTCTGAAAGTAACACACAACTCCCTTTCTTTTCTAAGTCTGCAAACCCTCCATCTCTCACCTCTTCTCCCACTCCTGAGGCAGAGAAAAGTAGCACAGAGCACGTTTGGGTCCTTCCTGATCACCCTATAAGGTCACATAGTTCTTGTCAACAGGTTTATTGTTAACAAGCCTTTGCTCCCTCTGCTGGCTATTCTGTCCCTTTGTAGCATCACAAGAGCATCTGTGACTGACGACAAAGTTTCAAAGAACCTAAACATAGCTAAATACAAAATCCACAGTCATTCTCTATACAGACTTCAAGTAAATCCAATTTGCACTTAAATTAACTGGCAGAATCACTTTAACTTTATCCTCGTTAACTTTGCTGGATACGTCTTTATATCTGAAAAGATGTAGTGACAATACTACTTTATATTTAAAATTCACTCTATTCATTTGCTTTGCTTCTGATAGTTATGCCTGGAAACCAGTCCCGTGTGTGTACAGTTGCAACACCTGGGTATACTTGTTCAGGGGATGCACTGAGCACAGATGGATGTGGCCTGTGGTAAGTGACAAGGACCCACCACAGGGCCCAGCTTCTCTTTCAACAGTTTCACAAAAAAAGAAACCTGGAGGATTTTTCTCTGCTTATGGCAAGAATTATAGCTGCTCTCTGAAGTTTAAAGTGAGAATTTGGCTGGCTGTAATAAAGAGGATTTGCAGCAAAGACAACATTCTTTTGGCTTCCATGGGGCATAAGGAAAAAGGACTACTGCATTTAAATTAAAAAAGAAAAAGTTTTTGCAGTGGCATCCCATGGAAAAAATCATAACAGCAAAAGAGTTCATAAAGGGTCAGCTACAAGACACAGCTGTGTTGATTTTTTTTTTTTCCCCAGAACTGGATCAAACTCCTCTCTATTTCATGATGTGTGCTGCTTTTGTTTTTATCCTGGTTTCAGGCAGTTTCACTTGGCATCTCAAATTTCTGAACCCATTAGTTCTTCCCCTTATTCATGAAGATAACAAGAACCTGCATCCAGTAACAACATTTCTGATCTGAAGACAGCGTGGCTTTGGAACCTGCTTACATGCTCCCAAATAAATCCACACCCCTCTAACCACAGAAGTTGCACCAAGAGAACTGTCAGAAGTAACACAGGTTTTTGGAGGATACCAGTGTGGGGATTAAGGCAGAAAGGAGAGAAGAGAGGCCATACAGCAAACCATTCTGTTGCTTTCCATAAGCAAATTCATCTGCTTAGGACTCAATACAGCACAGATTAAGCCTTGCCAACTTTTTTTTCTGGGGGAAAAAAACCTTTCGTCTAGTAGGACACAAAGTATTAATAGAGTTGTTCTTGGTCTGACGACCGTTGCTGGAAGGAAGTGTCAGCACCAGTCGGAGAGCACAGATTTATGGCTTTGAGTCTAGAATAATCATTGTTCAAGCACCACTACTCTTCCTTCCTCCTTAGTGTGTTGGTAAATGGATGGGTCGAAAATCCTTGGCTCTTGTGCAGACCCATCTATTGTACTTGTAAGAGGTTCAAGCAGACACAAAAAACAATAAGGCTTTAAATAGATTTAGAAAAACCCAACCATCAACAAAGCACCAAAAAATGCATGCTCATTTTGAAAAAGAAAAAAAGGCTCCAGGAGGATTTGCTCCAAGCTGCTGACAGGAGTTAAGGTCCTCCTACCTGCCCATACATCACAGCAGAGTCACAGGATATTTCAGCAGATGATCAAAAAAACCACCAGTCGCATTTCCCAGTCTTCTCACAGACCTCTCCCTTCACAGTGGGGAGCCAAACTGGATCCCACAGCACACTGCAGAACTTGTGCTGGAGCCACAGCACGGGCATGCTCAAGCCCTACACTAGCACAGAGGAAGAAAGGAAAAGAAAGGAAAAAAATAATTTAGGCTGGTATCTCCTGAAATCTCGTTCATTTGAGTGTGTTGTGGCATGCTGCACTGTTGACAAGTGGTGAAGTCAGTCTAATCACAGGACAATAAACTCCATGTGCTATACCACCTTGCAAACTGTATGGAGCACATGCCTCACAGCACAGCTGTATTTCAGGAGCTTTTAAACAAAGAATATATGTATATGTATATATAAAGTCCTAGAAGCTAAATTTTAATTGTGTATCTTACAAGACTTGCTGCTCCTGAAAGTTGAACAGGCAGTCTTGAAATAAATCCCAGGCAAGGCAGAGTCAATAGCAAAAGATAAATGATGCAGTCACAGGATTGCAATAGATCTATTTCTTCTCTAGTCCACGTCTTCTCTCATATCGTACCCACACAATGAACAATTTATACATGTCACACGTCACTGCTATACAACCTTATCCATGACACAAGAAAACACAGCAGCATAACATGGCAGACCAAAAATGAGCCTGAAAAATCCCATATGCAACTGAAACAGGATTTTCCCCATGAAACAGTAGGGAGAACTCAGAAGAGCTTGAGAAATGCAATGACTCAGTTGGGATTTCTCCAGAACTGATAGAATCATAGAATCATTTAGGTTGGAAAAGACCCTTAAGATTATCGAGTCCAACTGTTAACCTAGCACTGCCAAGTCCACCACTAAACCACATCCTCAAGCACCATGTGTACCTGTCTTTTAAATACCTCCAGGGATGGGGACTCAACCACTTCCCTGGGTAGCCTGTTCCAATGCTTGACCACCCTTTCAGTGAAGAAGTTTTTCCTAATATCCAACCTAAACTTCCCCTGGTGCAGCTTGAGGCCGTTTCCTCTCATCCTATCGCTTGCTGCTTGGGAGAAGAGACCGACCCCCACCTCGCTACAACCTCCTTTCAGGTAGTTGTAGAGAGCAATAAGGTCTCCCCTCAGCCTCCTCTTCTCCACACTAAACACCCCAGCTCCCTCAGCCTCTCCTCATAAGACTTGTGCTCCAGACCCTTCACCAGCTTCGTTGCCCTTCTTTGGACACGCTCCAGCACCTCAATGTCCTTCTTGTAGTGAGGGGCCCAAAGCTGAACACAGTACTCGAGGTGCGGCCTCACCAATGCCGAGTACAGGGGCACTATCACCTCCCTGGTCCTGCTGGCCACACTATTTCTGATACAGGCCACGATGCCATTGGCCTTCTTAGCCACCTGAGCACACTGCTGGCTCATGTTCAGGCAGCTGTCAACCAACACCCCCAGGTCCTTTTCAGCCGGGCAGCTCTCCAGCCACTCCTCCCCAAGCCTGTAGCATTGCATGGGGTTGTTGTGACCCAAGTGCAGGACCCGGCACTGAGCCTTGTTGAATCTCATGCAGTTGGCCCCGGCCCATCGATCCAGCCTGTCCAGGTCCCTCTGCAGGGCCTTCCTACCCTCCAGCAGATCGACACTTCCACCCAACTTGGTGTTGTCTGCAAACAGATGGTCTAACACACCCAATTTCTACAGTGGGTGGACTGAAATCTTTACTGACTGCATGTCACCAGACCCCTGCTTTTAAAACAACCTGAAGAAGTTTAGATCATGCTGTGTTTCAGCAAGATCTGCGTTCCCTTCCAACCATACTGATTCCTGCAGACTCCAGACCAGTGATGTTAACAAGTCTTTAAGGTATTTCTGATACATGGATATCATACCATATGAAAAGATATGCTATCTAACCCACCTGCTATACATACACATAATCCCAACAATAACAGCTCCTCCTCCCCTACACCCTCTTATTTAACCTTAAGATTTCTCATGACAAAAGCCGTTAGTTCAGTCTGTTGATGATAAACAATTCTAACTTGTGGCTTTGCCACTGAACTGTTTCTGAAAGTTTGGGGTGGGTTTTTTTTGTTTTGGGGTTTGTTTTTTTGTTGTTGTTGTTGTTTTTGATACCTCAGAAGCCAGGCACTGCTTTCTAATGTGTCTGCACATAAACCCTGAACAATTTCGTTAGCAGATAAGCGTGTGAGGCTGCGGTACGTTGGCACCCATTAACAGATGCACTGGAAGAGTCATACAAGGCCATGAAACACCATCTCAGAGCAAGGAATATGCATGCACAGATAACAGTCTCCTCAGAAACAACAGAGAAAATATATGTTTAGAAACATGTCTCCCTCAAAACAGTAATAAAATGTAAGTTAAATAAAACTGCCATCCATGCTCAGAAGTGAATGGGGGGGCTCAGACAGATTGCCTCCCGTGGATGTAAATGCACGATTACTTTCATTAGTAACACGATTTAAGCACGTGTCCAAGAAGTATTTCTGTATCAGGGTATTATCTATCTACTCACTTGCCAAGCATGCTGCAGGGCTGTTCTCTGAAAGCATCCACATCCATATTTTAACTGCAGATTTTAACTGAGCCAAGCCTGTGGGGTCAACATGCATAAACTGACACAATGCCAGCATTTTTTTGTGGAATTACACTGATTCAGAGCAGCTGGAGCCATGGTCCCTTGACTTTAATTGGAGCTTATACTCACTCTTTAAATTGAGTGGTTTGGTCATGTCTTTGGCTGAGCTTGGGCCACGCTCACTTGTGTAGGCCAGTGGAGATGATGCTACTACTGCGATATTAGCTTTTGCATCCCTTGACTTTAGTTTTGGTGTTAACAGTGCAACTAGCTTGTTGCATTTCTGACTTAAAGAGATACATTAAAAGTCAACACATCTCAAACTGAGCATGCACAAAATCCACCAAAATTAATTAAAATGCTAAAACTGATGTATTTTTTAAAATGTCTTTTAAATAACTAAACAGAAGTTCACCTGATTTCCAACAATCACATACGCCCCCCTCCTTTATCCCAAAGACATCCCTTTGGCAATGAAATACCTGCAGTTGGCAGTGAGAAGTCACTACTAGCAGGCAGCCTGCCCCTAACAGGGAGTCAGATGCTTGCTAATACCACATTGATCCATTGACAAACACTTGCTCAGTGAAGCAGACATCTTGGTGGAAGTCAATACCTGCTTATTATTTCAGAGTTTGAGCCATGCCAGGACATGTGTATGTATACACACAGGAAATCACTAGCAAATTTAATGGCAATTTTCCAAAAGGCTGAAGAAATGGCTTCTAAACTCCCTTACCTCATCAGCAGGAAAGACTCTGAGTCCTTGTTACATCTGTACGGGGAAGAGCTGAGGTTAAGAAGTGGTGAGGTCAATATCTCATACTGTCACAGAACACCTCCAGTTCCCTTCAAAAATCAAGATCTAACCATGCCGGAGAGAGCTGGATCAAATTTTGGAGCCAAAACCACCGCTTAAAAAATGTTGTTATTGGAGAACTAAAATGATAATGTTTCGGTTAGACATTCATGCCAGGAAAAAAAAAAAAAAACAAAACTGAAAATCTCTCTCTAGTGAGAAAATTTTCTTCCAATTTTAATTCAAACTTAACTTTCAGGCTTAAAATAGTGTCATTTAATTCAAATATTGCTTGTATTTATATTTCCTTACAATTTATTTGAACATGAATTTTGAATTTGAAAAAAAAAAAAAAAAAGGCGCCTTATAATTCATTCAACCCAAATTTATTTTTTTACTTTTGTAATGTAATAAAATATCTTGGAGGGAAAAGTTGTTCATTTCACACCCCACACACCCCCCAAATTTTTTCAGTTCTTAGAATGACCAGAAACTGAAAAATTAATTCTTTCCATAAAGTTTGGGCTAAGCATCATACAAAGCATAGGAAAAAAATCAGTTCCTGCCTCAAAGAATTTGTAATAAATTACACAACAGGTGCAAGAAAAGAAACACTATTCTCTTGGCATTATAGCTGACTGGAACTAAGCTCAGAATGATTTACTGAGTTGACCAAACACTGGAAATCAGTGTTACAGACAAGAACTGAAACCAGATTTTATTTGTTCCAGGAAAAAAAAAAAAAATTACCACACAATCTTTGTTCTTTATAACTATCAAGACACTTAGGTTCTGAATTTATAAATATAGGAAATATTCTCCATTTTGTACCTCAACAGCAAAGAAACGAATTAAAAAAAACCAACCAACCAAACAAACAAAAAAAACCCTTGCAGCTGGTCATGGCTTACATCTCAGTTTTGCTGAGAGAGACTTTCTGATTAAGGATAATGTCCTGTAATATTAAGCAACTGCAGCAAGGTAAGTGCCGCTTCCATAGAAAGCAGCCTTAGCTCTGGCTGAAGTTGATTAAAAATGGAGAGAAGTTGAAGGCGACATTTTATATTCAGTGGTTCCACAGTTTGACAAATGTTTGGGTTTCCATGGAAAATTACCAACCAGGAAATTTCATAGAAAATGAAATTTATTTCTACTTAGCGAAGAATGAGTTACAAAAAGAAACATATGGCAGAAGGGGTGAGATTCCTATGAACCTTCTGCACAGCCATCACCGCAAGAAATGGGAGCAGTTTAATATCAACTAAAGCTGTACAAATACCATTGTTTTCCACTTGCTGTCTGGGTTTGGCTTCAGGTTACCCAAAAGGAAAAAATGTGTGGTTTTCTTGTGAAAATGAGAACATTGTTAAACAAACATTTGAGGTTGTGTCAAAATTTTCAAATCACCCCATTTTTTTTCTGAGTTAGGGAAGCATTGCTCTGTTCAAAACAAAAGAACTATATTTAAAAACAAAACAGCAATTTAATGATTTTTAAAATGAAGCATTCCAGCTCTTTAAATTATTTTTCAGGGTGTATGTTGGATATGGAAGGCAAAGTATAAATGAGTTCATAAACAGTTTCAGTTAGCCCAGATTGGTACTTTTCAATAAATAAAACATTTAACAATAAAACGTGCCCCATTTCCTGTATCTTTCTCATTCCAGTATTTTCCCTTTTGTGAAGCATCACTAGAAAAGGGAGCACTATCACAAATCCTTTCCCTTCCAGCACACAACACAACCAGAAGAGTGAAGGGGTAGAACTGAACAGCCCAAAGTACAAATTTATCCATTCAAGGAAGAATAATTTTAAATGTACTTTGAATGTAAATGCTTCAAGATATAAATCTGGGACTGGACTCATCAGCTAGAGGCTTTAAGGAAATTAAGATCTGGTGGTTCTGGTAACTGGTGAATGCCCACCATTTGCTACAGCAATACAACTGTGAAAAAAATAATGTGGTTTTAGGATATTTTTATAAGCCAAGGTATTTTTAAGGACAGAAGCATTTCATACAGTAATACTTGTATTGTACACTGACTTCTCTGGGGACATTAGCTACGGTCAGCTATGGCTACAAAAGCACATTTACACTGGAACAGGTAAAGAAAATGCCTAATGCCTAGTTGTGGGAAAAGCCATCAAACAAAATATCTGATATGAAATTACATGAGCCGATTGTCAAATTTAGCCAAAGGCTAAAATATTATATGATGATTCCTTATTAATATACTGGGGTAAATATGAAGATGGCAGCACAGTGTCAACTGAAGGATAACAAGACTATGCTAGAGGGTAAATGAATAGAGGAAACTTTTAATCACCTGGGGACTGATGAAACGACTAAGAGGAGACATCATGAGAAAGGATCTATGCCATTTGAAGATGTGCAATTGCTAAATTTACGGAGGGACTGTTTGACAAATCCCAGCAACGAGAAATTAAACTTCTAATTTGAGTCGTTAGTACCTGAAGTGCAGATAACTTAAGTGCCTCTGAGAGGAGACTCAATCATCTTTTGTTTGCATCGTTTTTACAGGCAATTATGTTTGAACCTTCTACCAATTGCCTGGAAAATCCTCCTTCCACAACTGGTTTTGCTGTTTTTATTTCACTTCCCACTGCAGCACTGGACTGTGTCACAGCTAGACAGAAAACTTAGGGCTGCATAAGATGGTGCAGCAGTTATACCAAATTGCTTTAGGCAAACAGTGGCACTCAAACTCAGGAATTAGGCAGAAATTAGCTTATGTAGGAATTTTCCCCACAGTCAGATTACTTGGATCAATAAGGATCATTTTCACATCCATGGGAGACCCTCAGTTTCCAGATCATCTCAGGATTTTACTCAGTAGGTTTTCCCATTCAGGTTCAGGCCCTGGATCATGGCCTTGATCTGTCCTGCAGCATATTACACTTGTGGCATTAGTTTGAGAGCTGGGAAGCATTTGCCACCGGTGGCGAGTACTGGGTATGGAATGAATCTTCCTGGGTCGGTCTGCAAGCTTTGCTTTGCCTGTCCCGCATTCTCTCCACCCTGCGTCTCACCCTTTAATATCCTGAGCTGGATACAAAGCAGCATATAAGCAAGAGCATTTCTACCTAACTCACCCAATCCAACTTTATATACATACACTATATGTAATCATTTAAGTATGGACATTTATCATTACTATAGCAATATGTATTCTAGTAGTCCTAATACTGTAAAAAATGACAAAATTACTTTCTGAGTAAATTTTTTTTTTTTTTGTGAGAAACCTTCTGGCAACAAAAACTTACATGAGGACCATTTCACTCTTCTGATCACTTGTGGAAGTGTTGCTGAGTTCACAGTTCTGTAACTCAGGATATATTTTTCACTCCTATGACAGGTGGCTCCACATAGGCAGGTGTGCTGGGGATTCTGGAGCAGTTTCTCAGCCTGTCAGCTGGTGTAGTTGTCCCACTGATGGACCGCCAGGCCTCCTTTGTTATCCTGGAAACCTATCTCCCTCACCCCCCCCACCCCTATTTTTTGATTTTGAGAAATTTTGCTCCTACTATGAACAAAGCTGTTGAAAGTAAGTTTCATTATTAGTTCTTCATCAAGTCTGTATGGAGCTTTAAAATATGCGCCTCTCCTCATTAAATCCCCAGCAACCGCTGCTTGAACACATATGATGCACTACACATGTTCAAAACCCCACTAACCTCTTGGCTTGCTTAGTGAGATGAATTTTCTCATTGCAGTTCTGACTGATAAAGTTTCTTCGTTTCTCTGGAATTTTAAAGCCACTACACAGAAACAACACCCTGCTTCTCAAAAGGAAATCACAAGGAAAAAAAAGAAGAAAATGCTAAAGATGGAGCAACAACCATACATGTTTTTGTTTTGTGCTGCTCTCTGGACATACGCTTTGCCTACTAGGATTGCATACAGAAAATATGCACAGACAAGTTCAATAACACCTCAGCATGTCTTATTTTGACTTGCTGCAACCAGCTCAGTGACTTGATAAAAATACACATTGTATTCCAGGGCAGCATAAAAAATCAGGCCTGAGCTGCTGATTAGCTGTGTAGCGTGAAGTCAGAGATTCGCCCCCAGCTGAGTCCCTGGGCCAGAATTCCTAAAATCATTTACTGTTCAAACATTGAAACAGCCAAGCTATGATTATTCTAAAAATTATTCTAACCACTAACCGAGCTTGTTTATCTTTTGCCCCTCTGACACAGTAAGATTTAAGTTACTCCCACAGTATAGCTTATAAAACAACTTCATGACATTAGTTTGTCAATCAATAGTTCTGTTAGAGTTAACCCAGTACTCCAATATCACTGTAAGAAAAAAAAAAAAAAAAAAAAAACGAAACACACAGCAAGTGCTCAGAGCAAAAAACCAAAGCCGATTACCTCCATGGAGACTTGTTTCTGCATCAGACTGCATGGCTTATTGCTTCTGAAAAAGAATGCAGTGTCAAGCATGCCAGGCTGGTAACACTGAAATTGCACACACACACACAAATCAATCCATGGGCAAAACCAGCTGAAGACTGTGTGCAAAATCTGCCCAAAGGAAGGTAGGGGGGAAGCCACTCACATTGCTGGGTAATCAACTCTGCTCTCACGTCTTCGCAACGCAGACGAGGTTGGACACTTTTTTGGTACCTGTATCTCTGATCACTATATTCAAACACCTCCCTTTTAAGGTCCTGACTCAGTCATCTTTCCCTATTCGGCAGACGCTGAAGCATCTCTTTAAACCTGTTTAAGTGGCACATAAGCAGGTGCTTAAGTGCTTTGCTGAATGGGGTGGATCAAAGCATGTGCTTAAATGTTTTGCTAAATAATTAAAAATTGGCTTGAGAGCTTGCATAAAGACACTCACTGAAAATTGCCAAGCTTTATGAAAATAAAATGAAGCAATTAAGTTTAGCTTTCCTATCTCTACTTCCAGAAATGCCTATTAAGTCCAGCACGCAAGCCCTGGTTGTTGGAAGTGACAGGATCAGTAAGTCTAGGGCTACTTAAAACAACATTGCCTTCTTACACAAAGACCTTGATATGGACAGGGTGCTTTGTATATCTCTTACCTCAAGGTAAACCCTGAAGAAAGGATTTTGAGAAACAGCTTAATAATATAAAATAAAAATTATTTATGCCTTCATCTTCCTTAGGATTGCATCTTGCAATAGGTGACTACAGCTACATAAATAATAGCCTCTTTTCTCGTAGAGGCAAAGCTGATATCCCTACTTTCATTGCACTCCTTCCCTTTTGGACTAGTTCTTCAAAGTCTCCTAGAATTTCATTTTGCCTGAGCCTTCCTGTACTTGGGTTAAGCCCCAAACCGTAGTCTTTCAAAACTCGAACAAAACTTCATTTATCTACACAGGAGTTGTTATTCAGACAGCAAAGCTAAAACCAAAAACAGACATATAGGCAAAGTCTACAAAGACAAGAGATGATTCTGTTCTCCATGCAAGGGCTTGCTAAGCATTACATTGCTTAAAAAGATCTTCAGAAACATTTGAATTCCAGAAAAAAATTTACCAACTGAACTGACAGTTTAGTTTAATTTGCAGAAAGCTGAGTGCATATTGCAAATCCTATTTATTTCAATCTGTTTTGCTCAGTTGTCCTTTACCATCAGAACCATCAGCGCTAAGCCCCAGACAAGTTTGCACTTCCTTTGTGTAAAATCACATGAAAATCATATGGTAAGAGAGTCCTTCGTACTGAAAAATGCATATCATACATGTAAGAGAGAGACAAACATTAGAAAGGTGTTAGGAAATCTTTATGGTACCCCTCCAGGCAAATTAAAAACATGTTTGTGCTTAAATAGAAAAGAAAATTGTAACGAACAATGCATTGGGCAGAGTCCTACCCCAATACGTGGTTCTAGATGGAGCCTGCAAAGATGTGTCACAGCAGATTCCTTATATACTCTTGCACTAGCACTAATCCCAAGAGCGGTTGCACGGGGCACCTCTGCCCGGCCCTGGGTCCATCCCCAGCCCAGCTCTGATGCCCAAAAGTGGCCCCTGAGCGCTCCCATTCCAGGATGGCTGCAAGACAATGCTGAGGCTGTTTCTTCTCTCATCACCAAGGGAAACTTCACTCCCTTGCAAGGAGTCTGTTCTGTCTCTGGCCTTCCTGCCAGAATGCAATCCCATAAATTGGGCCCTGCAATTTAAAAAGGATGTTAAGATACTTGTACGTGTCCAGGGGAAGGCAACAAAGCTGGTGAAGGGGCTGGAAGGAACGGCCTCTGAGGAGCGTCTGAGGACACAGGGTTTGTCTAGTTTGGGGAGAAGGCGGCTGAGGGGCGACCTCCTTGCTCTCTACAGCTTCCTGAGGAGGGGACGTGGAGAGGGAGGTGCTGATCCCTTCTCCCTGGTACCCAATGCCAGGACGCGTGGGAATGGCTCAAAGCTGTGTCCATCAGGGGAGGTTGGGACTTGACATGAGGAAACCTTTCTTTACTGAGAGGGTGATCAAACCCTGGAACAAGTTTCCTAGAGGGGTGGTCAATGCCCCATGCCTGTCAGTGTTTAAGAGACATTTGGACAACGTCAGCCCTGACTCCCCAGGGATTTTTCAGCTCCAAAACCACTTTCAAGGACACATATCACAAAGGTTACAAGTGGTAACACGATTTTATTGTATTCTTCTTAATCTGTTTCAGAGGAGATGCTCACAAGCATTAACCCAGTGAGCACGCGTAGCTAGGAGCAGGCTGATGCAATCCTCACTTTAGATTGAAAAAACATCACTTGCAGTCTGGCAAAGGCAAGTCACAGAGCTACAGAAAGTAGCAGCAGGAATACATGCCAAGCAGCCCCTGTTTCCTGAAGAGCGAGAACATGAAGAATGAGGATCAGGACCAACCACACACAAAAGAAGAAGAAGAAGAAGAGGAGGAGGAGGAGGTGGTGGTGTGTGGTACCGTGGGGTATTTTCAAAAATATGATGCATATCGATGACAAGCATACCTCTTGCCTTCCAAAACTTGCTCCGCTGTGTTTCATGGCCAGTGGTGCACGAAAAGTGCTCTCGTGCCTGCTCGGCCCTTGGATTGCACACAGGGAGAGCTGAAAAGTGGCAGCTCCGGATGGTGCAGCAAGCCTGGAGTCCTTCCAAGCACAGGCTGTTTTGCACAAGCAAGAACCCCTGGGGAAATGGAGGCAAGGGAAGAGCAGAGCTCTGTCCCGCTCCAAACTTGCCATGGGCAAGAGAGCCAGCGAGAGCCAGGGCACGAGTGGTGCCTTGGAGGCGCAAGAGCAGCGGGACGAAAGAGCCCAGAGGAGCCCTGAGAAGGGGCTGTGCTCAATGCTACAGAGGACAAGAAGCAACCCCCGGGGGCCACCCTTGGGGCCCGCCTTGGGAGTCTGGAAAGCTTCCTCCCCCCGGATGCGGGGCACGAGGGCCACCTTCGTGGAGCAGGAGCAGCAGGCACCTAGCCAAAGTGGCCCAAAAGAACCCTGGCAAGTGCCCGTGCTCAGTGCTGCAGAGGAAGGCAAAAAACCCCCAGGGACACTTGCTAGCTCACCGTGGGGGAAAAAAAGCCTTCCTCCCCCCAGCTGCAGGGCACGAGAGGCCATCTTCGTGGTGCACGAGCAGCAGGCAGTAACCCAGCCAAAAGGGACCAGAGGAGCCCTGACAAGTGGTCATGCTCAGTGCTGCAGAGGAAGGCAAAAAACCCCCAGGGAGCAGTGCCAATGTGCCCCGGGGGAAAATTCCTTCCTGACCCCAGCGCTGGCGATCGGCTATTCCCTGAGCATGTGAGCAAGACCTGCCTCCTCATCCCACAGGCTGGGCATGCCTCCCAGGAGATGTCCAAGCCCTCTTCTCCCTCACCCTGGAGCCATCTCAGGGGCTTCCGAGAGCGGCCACATACCCCTGGCCTGATGGCCCTTTGGGGAAGAATCCTTCCCACGCCTGGCAGGACACCAGCGGGTGCTCCAAAGCCCTGGGACCCCTTGCAACGTCTCCGCATCCCATTTCTTACGCCTGCTGCCTCTGGCTGCGCAAGAGAAGAGGATGGCGAGCTCTGCAGTGCTTCTCCAGAAGGCATTCCCTCGGTCTTGCCATTGCCATCTAGCTGAAAATGATTTCTGTCCATCAGAAGGACTTTGAAGGCGGCCCTGCCAGGAGCTGGCCTTGCAGCGGAGAACCTCCATCAGCCTCATCCACCCTCTGGTCTTCCTTCCTCAGGCCCCTCAAGTAATTCCACCAGCTCCTCAAGGACTTCCTCTGGGATGTCTTCGGGCTGCGCCCAGGCCAGCTATGGCAGTGGGACACGGGACGATGCTCCCTTTTATCCTGCCCCGGGGCATTGTGACTGCTGCGTTGCTGGGTGGTGGCCCTGTGACATGGGGGTGTCGGGGCCTTCCATGCGCAGCCCCGCCCGCTGCAGCCCTGCCCACCGTCCCTCCTTTGGGGTGCTGGCCAGGAGGCCCAGGGGGCTGTCCCTGCCCTTGGTGGCCTTGCACTGTGCAGAGCTGCTGGGCGTCCCTGATGCCTCCTCTGCCACTCAGCTGCCAAGGACAAACCCAGTGCTGTTCCTCTTCTCTCAGGCCGTGGCAGAAACCAACCCTGCAGCCCAGAGACCGCCCCTATCAGCCGTCCCCTCTCTGTGCCAGAGCTAATGGCCATGAGGCCACATAGCAAGGAGGACCAGGGACACAAACCCTTTGCCAGAGCGATAACAGGGGAAGGTTTCAGCAGCTGCAGCCTGGAGGAAAGCCAAAGTGTAGCCAGAGCCATAGGCTGGGGTGGACGGTGCCAACAGACAGCCATGGAAATAAGACAGGCTTTGCAAAACAAGGAAGGTGACAAGGAGGTGACACTAGTGTGGTAGAAAGGTTGGTCATCTTCAGACCTAGAACATTTGGATCCATGCCCAAAGCACAGCCATGCAAACGACGCCTCTTCCAAAGGGCAAAAATAGCCACTGCTGCTATCGCTGTCACATTGCCTTTTCCCAGTGGCCACAAGACAACGCTGAGGCTCTTTCTTATCACCAAGGGAAACTTTCCTCCCTTGCAAGGAGTCTGTTCTGCCTCTGGCATTCCTGCTTCCAGCCAGTTTAACCCTTTCTTGTAGTTGGGCCTTCTTGCCCTCCGTGCCAGGTCATTCCTCGGTCACAAATTACCACTGCTGAGCAGTTATACAATTAGGATTTTCCCTTCACTGGAAAACAGATGCCAGAGATTTGCCCAAAATTGTACACCCAGTCAGAGGCAAAATTAGGAGTAACACCAAAATCTACTCACTCCTAGAATCTCATCTATCATCTGCTAGACTGAGCGCTAATCACCACAGGACAGCTCTCACTTGGAAAGTACATGCACCTTGTTAAGATGGTTATTCATTGCATTACTATTTAAAGGAGAGGGAGAAAAAGAGTATGTGGCATTATAGAGGAATGGAAAGTGTGAACAGAGCAGCACAGAGAAGTCAGGAAAACTTTCCATCATCATATAGGAAGACATGAAAGCAGAATTTAAAATGAAGTCTAGAACATGCTGGCCTAAGCTCTTGCAAAGACATTCAGAGTGAATTTAATGCCCTGAAGTCTATGGAGTTAGTATGTAATGTCCTACGCAGTTGAGGTTTAAAAAATTAGTGTCTCTTCAAAATGAGAGAGTATAGATGAGCATTCAAATGACTGCTGCTCAGCTCCACCTGAAACCCTCTCCACCTGCCTGGAGTCAGATCTCCAGTTGCTGTTGCCAACAGGGAGTCTGGCCTCTTGAAGCAAAGCACACCCGTATCTGCCACTGACACCCATGAAGCAATGTAGTAAATCCCCACAAACTTTTATTTCTCTCTCTCTCTTTTTTTGTTTTTAACAAAATGCTCCTGTGAACAATAAATATTTAATTTTTAGACTCAGAAAAGGGCATTGGGTTTAGTAGATGGCCTCAGTCTAGTTAGTATCAGCAGTTTTTCCCCTCTAGGGAGTAATTAAGGGAAAGCTCCCACCACAATGCTAAACTGTGATAATGACAGAATTTAAAATCATTTTCATACCACATGCTGCATTGCAGTTCATTTCCATATGCTCTGCCTCCAAAGAAGGTGTCAAACTTATAAAGTCTCCTGGGCAAAAGGATGTCCGAAGTCCCAATGCCTGGAAGGAGGCTCAGGGGAAAGACACACATTGCCATGCTATATGTGATAAGGTCTCCACGAAGTTGGCAAGAGGGAAGTAAGAAGGCCCTGGAGATTTTGACTATATTTGTCTCTGGAGCACAGTTAGCCTATGAGATTTGGGATGTTTTGTTGATGATTCACCTGTGCTATAAATTATTTGTTAATACTGGACATTCAGTACGTATCTATTGCGCTCACCCTAAAGCTAGATAATGATGAAGAACCCATAAGAAATTTTCATGGTCCACACTCTGCAACACCCTGTAGCAGAGCACAGGGCAAGGACCATGTACTACCTGGACCACCCATTCACTGCAATGCCATATGGAGAAAAAATAGCAGTATAGCCACATTACCTAATAGGTCACTGTTAACTTGGGTGCAGCATTGTCCTGATGGTTATGTTGACTCTAATTCCATTTCTGGCTTCTTCAGCAGAAACGAAAAGACCCTTAAGGAAAGGTCATTTGCCAGACATCCCATCTGGTCTGGGAAACAAAGCTATTGACAAAACAAGTGGTGGCACTGAGAACAGCCTCCACATAAAATTTAGATCTGAGAACGATACAGCTGCAGAAATACTCTGCAAAAACCCCAAACATTAAAAATCGCAGTCAGCTTGTTAGCAGCAGCAAATAGACAAGTTTGGATAATAATGCATTCAAGTTTTGTCTCTCACTTTGATCACGTCCAAATTCACTAAAATTGGACCCAACCATCTAAGGTGGTAAATGAATAAATATTTATCGCACACAGAACTGGTGATCATACCTGAGAGATCTCCCTGGAGAAGGTAATTGAATGAGAACAGGGAAGGAGGCTGACAAGAGAAATAGGAATCAGAAATACGATTAGTGTGATAAATGGAAGTAGCAAGGAAGGGACACATCTTACAAGGGTCAAGAGTGGAGGGAACTGGGAGCATAAACTTGGTGAAGGCAATGGGGAACAACACATGGGTGATCAGAAGAGAAACCTCCAGACCTGTAGGAGCAAGGCAAGACTAGAAAGAAAGGTATTAAGCAGTGAAAACCGTCCACTGAAGAGCTGAAAATGTGTCCCCTGCATACAGCTAGGCACAGGAATAAAAAGAACTCAGACAGCCTGGAAGCACAGGAGACAGTGAAGATATAATCTGGAGAAAATGAGCAGAAGGGCAAGTGACATGTTCCTCCTGTGGGCTTGGATCAGAAACAAAGAGCCCTGAGGCTCACCACCCTCAGACATCAGCAGATTTCCACTCCACTGAGACTGCTTCACCCCCCTTTTGGGTACTTGTTCACACAGGGAACGATGATCTGACACTGTGCCCCTTTGTTCTGGTACCAGGCTTTGGAGCGGTCAGCCTGAAGAGCCCATCTCTGTTGATAGTTTTTATGGCTGTCAGTATGATGTTATAGGATGAAAAGAAAATGAGGGAAGAGAATTGATTTGCTGTTGTAAGAAGCTGAAAAGCACATCTTAAGTCGCAAGGACGCTACTAAAATAGCATCACTGAGGTTAAAGAGTCAGTCCTCATAAGTTAGGAAATCTTTAATTTTGGTAATTTCCAATTCTCAAAGTTGTTTCCACGTACCAACCTTAATGTATCCTTATGGTAGTGTTAGCTGTGTATGGTGCCTGTGTGTGTTGTTCCTGTGAAATCATATCCCATGCTACCTTACACCTGCCAGAGCTGGAAGAAATGTGAAAAAAGCCAAGAGCAAAATTTTGAAGAATAATGCTCATGTATGTTGTTGCTCTATCCCAAAAGCAGAAAGTTTTGAACACACCCATTTTAAACTGGAAAATTTGTCATTCAGTTATGTAGACTCAAAATGTTTGCTTCCAGGACAAACCTAGAAAGACATCAGTACTTTTTCACCTTGGCCCAAACTTATGATATCTCACCAATTCTTTGAGGTTCCTCCATTTCATCTCAAATTATTCATCTCTAACCACAGCAAAACTTGTCACAAAGGCTTGAAAACTTACTTCCTTTGGGTTTTTGTTTGCTTAACATGGTCTGTCAAGGAATCAATACCTGTTCTCATATGCACACAAAGACAAGTAATCTTAAGCATGCATATGAATAAAAGGCAAGCAATAGATTTTATGCAACTGGGACACTGCATAATCTAAGTTTGTAAACCCCTTTAAAGACCTTTATAGAGCTAATTAAAAAGGTAGAAAGAGATCTATCTCAATTAGGACCATACTTGTTTAGGTAATGTTATTGTGCAAATATGATGACAAGGTAAATTTTAAACTCTGTGTGCAATCAATATATCAGAAAGGAGACAAAATATTCTAGGTGCAATGCTTCAGGAAAGGCCTGGCCACTCAGGACTGACAAACTGGTTGACAATTTTTTCAAAACCTCTGTTCTTTCTGTTATCCAGGAGGACAGATTAAAATTCCCCGTAGCATTCCTAAGGCATCTCACTGATTACAAGGATTCTGCGGACATAGTCAGGAAGTAGAAACGATAGCACGTGATTTGTTGCTACCCCTAACTAGAGATCAAATTTCAATAACTGCCTTTCAAATACTTAAAATCAGCAATATAGCAAAAGACTTTACAAACAAACAAAAAAATTAAAGAAGTTGCAATCTTCCTCCAAAAACAAGCACTTCCATGAGTGTAAAGGTTACATTTATTGAGTGTATTTTTCCACGCTATTATTCACCAAGAGCTACTCTATTTAGCAGAAATGATCCATTTGTGTCTTCTTTATAAATTTTGCATTGAAGTTCAAGTTCATGCACATTATGATAACTAATATCTTCCTTCTACTCCTGGAAGTAAGACCCCATAATTATATCATTAGCACACTGAGTATAGTTCCATTTTTCTCCAAGAGCAATACTGCATACATAAGAGCAAAGTCTGGCTTTACTTTGAGAATCTCAAAGTGTCTCTGGACACAAATTACTTCTCACTACACAAATGTGAGATAGGTAAAGATTACACACAGATGGCATGAGCTACATTAGTGTTAGGTTAAATGATTTCCTGCCAACAGAGTACACAAAAAGACAGGAATGAATGGTGAGAATTTTCGTCAATAGACTGCATCGGCTTAACAGGATTTAGATGTTCTACACACATAAATTACACCCACATATTCTTGGTGTGTGTTATCAGTCAACAATTGCATGAATATGCCCAAACTTGCAGAGGCTGGGGGCTTCTGCATGTCTTGGAACATCAAATCTGAAGCTCATGAAATGGTTTGATAACAAATGAAGCAAACAAAGAACAATTTTTCTCTGAGGAACCAGGAGAAAATCAACTGTTTCATTTTCATCTTAACACACAGGGACAACCCATGTGAATCGAAACAAGAAAAAAGTTTACATGAACTGGAGAACCAAGAAGTGCTGACTTTTGCACAAGTTTTATAAATTATCCTCCTTTCTGTGCTCTGTTCCTTGATAACAAATTGTGATCTGGGGACTCAGCTTCTGCAGTGGATCAGTGTTTTTGACTGTGAATTACTCTGGTGACCCACAGGTCAGTAAAAAGCCTTTGTTCTCTGCTAGGAATATTCTACTGAGCCATTCAGCACATTTCTAGCAATAAGTAAATAAATCCTGTAATTCAACTCGCTTCACTTTTAGACCATGAAGAGCCATTGACCAGGATAAAAGATACCAGACTGGCATTTTATGTTGTGCCCAGATGCAGCCAGCCTCTGAAGCAACACACACCTGAAGCAGATGCCATGTAGGCAGCACACAGTGGTATACCACAATTATTAATCAAGGAGGTGACAGAGGGCTAGAGACAGGAATGAAAAAGAGGGAATTGCACTTATACCTCGCCAGCAGAATACAAGGGGAGCGCAGCAGCCAGTTCTTTCTAAATTCCCATTAGTTTCATCATTTTACTAGGAAGCAGTGGATTCTGTTGCCAGAGTTTTGATCCATCCTGTTTTCTTGTCCAAAAGAGTAGGAAGGTTATGCCAAGTTTATTGTAGCATAGCACAGAAAGCTAATCCATGGGAAAAGGCCTCAGCAACTGCCTGCAATCAGTGGCTTGAATATGGCTAAATGTACTTGCCTCATCAAGGGTGAGTCCCAGAGCCTGAGTGAATATTTATGTTTGGCAAATACTTCATTTAGCAATGACAATATTAAAGCATGTCCTTTTTATTATTCCCCTGCCTCTCTGGTCTGTCCTTGCCAGTAACTAATTTTTCAAAAAAATCAAAGCCACCAACACATTTCCACACAAAATTTTCCAAGAGTCCAAACTCTGAATGAAGGTCATCTTTCATGTTTGCAAGTTTCAAAGAGAATGTGTGATCTATACAGTCCTTTTATACCAGAACAACTTACACTCAGTGAAGTCTAGGTCACATAACATCTTTCTGTCAATATTGCATGTGTCTTTCAGGTACAAACACAGCAGTTGAACCAGAAGCTTATGGTTTGAACCTCACTGCTGCTTGTGTCTGGTGAAGCTCTGTAGCCTATGTCCTGCTGAAACTCAGTCTCGTAGCCCCTTAAATCCTCAAAACTATCATCAGTAACTTGAAATATAGCTTGAAAGACCTATTTTAATTGAACTAATCTGAAATGAAGCTGAAAAGCTCTTCATTAAAAGGCTTATTATTTGCAAACAGCTCTAAAGGGTCTACAAGATCACAGATATGTAAGTACCATTTCAATAGACTGTATAATCTAATGATATTTAGAAAAAACTGCTTTCAAACCATAGTTTGAAACTTTGCTGTTTGAAACCCATGGTCATTCCTTTTAACTTTTAGTATTTAGGAAATATAAACAAAGCCAGTGCAAGCCAATGCAAGTGACAAGCCTACCAATTTTTTTAAGCATTATGCATAGCTTCATACAAAAAGGCCACCCACTCACCAGCTGCAGCTGAACAAGCCATGTGCTAGCAGAGTACAAATAGATACACAATGAGATACAAGTACATAACCAAATGATAAGTAAATACGCCAAAATCTTAAAACAAAAAGTTTTATAAATTTTAAAATAAAGTTAGGATGGGGAATTATTTTATCCATCTTCTTATTGGGATAGTAGAGTCACACCGAGCCATACTCTTACCCATGCAGAGATATTGCCCTTTAAACAGAAAGCTGTTTGTCAGTAGCTGAAGCTTTATAGTGTTAGTAACTAGTGTTTGGCACATCAGTGGTATACTGACAACTGAGGCATCAGAGGCACTGGGAAGTGGCAGGAATACTGATTCTGGCACAACTGCATATGGAAAGAGAATAAGAAATGTAACCCACAGAGAATTTTCATGGAAGCTGTATTCTGCTGGACCAACCTTTTATTAATGATGTAGACACAGGGGCTCATTAGGCATCTGCAAACTACGAAGATTTTATATATAGCCCAAACAACAGGTAACTGTAAATTATAACATTTTCCTTTTTATCAGGGAGCTGGAGTTCATTCCACCAGTCATGGAAAACTCCAGCTGCCAACCTGTTCTTTGACCTCTATTCCTTTGACCACAGCCATGAATAAGCCTGGCCTCTTCCTCTGGCAACTTTCCATTCAGCATAAGTGCCATTCATTACATGAACCTAAAATTCAGCATCACAACCAAGAACTGAGGCTTTTAGATTTTGACCATGGTTTACAATATGTAACAAAATCCATCTATTTTCTTGTGGTAACTGAGTGTAACTGTCATTTACAGATGAGCTTAAATTTAGCAATCAGCGGAATAAAGCAATAATTAACAAAACTGTAATAATTATATGGTGGCATGTTACTGGCAATGGAACACAGGACTATTTCATAGTGGGTCACAATAGAAAAATTACTCTGTATGGGAATTCTTCCCAGTTTAGGAAGCATGTCCCATTAAGAGATACACGATTTTTTCAAAATTTTGATAATCTTCTATCCTATGACTTCTGTCTTGTCATATCAAGCACACTGTCTGATAACAGGGAGGAACCGGAAGAGTTAATCGAACAGCCAGGTGATAAAGACTAATAAATCCCTGGATTTCCACGTGGTGAGTAGATTTTAATAGGTAAGGGGAAGTAAGGAAAAGTCAGGCAGGGTGACTCATCAGTTCTAGCAATGTAAGAAAATTAGATTTTAAGTGGAAAAAGATGTTTCCTAGGAAACTGCATGATCTGCTTGTGCAACATCAAACAAGAGCAATTTCCTAACAACAGCCACGGCTAAATTGATCTACTGCACCTCAGACAGCTTTATCAGTAAGAGAGAGATTGGGTCTCTTTTATATTTTCTTAGTTACCATCATCAATTTGTCTATTATTTGACTCCTTCAGCTGTTACCTTTCTGACCTTCCACAAGTACAAGTATGATATTTGCCATTATCTAATTGGAAAGCATGTTTCCCTTTCCCTCATCTTTTCTCTTTCTCTCTCTTTTTTTGCAGCAAGCTCCAGATTCCGCTATTGCTGCTGCCACTGAGCCAGAAAGATGAGAGCATGTACCATGGCATGCAGCAGGCATAAGCCCAAGCAAGTGTCCTGTTTGAAACCCTCCACTTTGCAGCAATGAAAAGTAAGCTGCAACATAAGCAACCTCCCGGACTCCCTGCTCTGAAATGTTCAATCTACAGTATATTCAGCCCACCTATACAATTTACACCAGATCAAAATCAACATCTTTCCCTTCACAGTATGCTGTCTACATTTTCATCCCAATAAATTAAACTCCTTAAATTTCTGCTATTGCATATGACACTTTACATTATGCATGGAAGGTATCAAGTATTTTGAGATGCTAGGGAGGAGAACATTTGTTTTCCTTGATCACTTCCAACGCAGATTGTTCAATATGTATAAGTCATAGCTGATGTAATACAGAGACTGTCTTCAGAACATGACCATGGATTTCTGAGCATAAATCCGTGCACGTGCTGACTATGTGCAGTCAGCCAGGGAATTCTAGTACCAGGCAGCTCCTCAGCGCTCGTGCTGCACGCACAGCTTGCACGTGTTCTGTGATGCTGAGTAACAAATGCACATCTGTTCAGCAAAGATGGTCTGAAAGTGTTTGGCTTCCTGGACATGACTCTCTACATTTAACCTGCATGTGCATGCTGAATCCCATGTATCATAAAGTGAGCGGATTTACTTTGGGTGCATATAGAGAGATGCATCCCATCCTAATGCCAAGGCATTCAAATTCCTCCTAGACAAAATTTCCTGGCAGAAAAGTAAGATATGTCTGAGGAAACCCAAATGCCTGGTAGCTCTAATCCTGGCCACTCTTGAGCTATCACAATGGATAAAGATGACTGCCAAAATTAAGAGCCAAAATTTAAGTAGGCTGCCAAAAGCATTACTGAAACATTTTCAAGCATACTAATTGCAAAGAGAGTTGCAAACGGGGAAAAATACAGAAGACCAAATCCATTCATGCTTGCAAACTTGTCTACTATACAACTTGCAAAGAAATCAGAAACAAAGACATTATAGGTCTCTTCCACAACAGTGTCGCTCTCACCAAAATGAACTGAACAAAGAGTATTCTTCTACCTAGTATAAGACCACGTAACTGAGATTCTATTATTACTACTGCTACTAATTTGGAGATTCAGATGTAGACAGAAATTATGACATCCCAAATTCAGAAAGTCTGTTTGAGCACTTAAATTTACTGCCTAAAATATACCAATATGTTCTAGAAAACTTGGGTTCTACTTTGTCTGAATTCAGTGACTAATGGAATCTATCCCTCAACATGAATTTCTCTTTAAACTTTCCAGAAATATCCACGACTGACTATGCATCAGCACGTCACACATAGAACAGAATCCCATGTGAAAGCCAGAGAAAGTGAGAGAAGAGAGTCTGTGTTCTGGATTTGTGGCTTCAGAGTACAGTAAAGAGATGGGGAGAGTTTAGCCCACCATAACTCGTCCTTTGAATTTGCAGCAATGATTTTACTGTCACCAAAACAAAGCTGGAAAGTCTATCTCTTTTCCAGCCTACTAAACAAAGCAAAATTCCCCAGGATCTTGGTGAAGCCAATGGCAAACTGTTTAATAACAAGAACACCACCCCCTACCACCATCACCACTCCCAGAAAGCTCACTTAAAGTCCTCTCAACAAAAAACTTATTCCTGCAGTGTTTTCCCCAACCTGCACCTTTGCAATAGGGAAAAAAAAAAAAAAAAAAAAAAAAAAAAAACCAAACACCTTCCTTCCTCTTGCAGTTTATAGCTTCATTTTTAGCTTAAGACATATTTAGGATTAATGCTTTTATTTTAAAGGAGTAAGATTAAGTATTTTTAGCCCCTGTGAAACAAGATGATGTATGCTGCAATTGTCAAGTCCCTCTTAAATTGCATGTAGCACATTTTGTAGCTCATAAATATTTAAGATGACTAAATAATTATCCCAGGCTCCTCAACCTGCCTTTCTTTATTAGTTCCATGGGGAGCCAGGAAAGCATTTGTTCTTCTTTAGCCATACAGACAATTATTATATTGCAAAATATCCTCTTTCTGTTGTTGGTGGTGCTGCTACATGATTCTCTCTTATTGTGGTGTGACGGAATTATCCTCTTGCAGAGGACAGAAAAGCCCACGTTTCCTCACCAGATCAATCCAGCAAGCTTGGCAACTTTTCCGAAACATCTCCATCAAAGCAAATCCCCTCTCACTTAATTCCACCCTTAGCCTTCTGTTCCCAATAGCAGAGGGGGAAAAAAAAAAATACAACTGGGCCTTTATCCAAGCACCCTGAATTATACAGGATTTCAGAGCATCAAGCAGAGAAGTGTCTCTCTGCTTCCAGCAGCTCAGTGGGGAAATGATAGGGGCTGAATGGATGCAGGTGTATGTATGTATTTAAACCCGTAACTGCAATGACCTGGGGAAAGAGGAGGGTGAGCCAGCAGCCCTCTCACCATGGAATAGCATTGAACAGAATTTTTACAGTTTCTTTACAGCTTATTCTCCTCTCTGTCTCTTTTTAATGCAGCCATATGGTAGCAAGCAGATACTTGCAACCTAATAGCAGATGAAGAGCCCGCACACTCTTGCAGGCAGCAGACCATGCCCTAGCAGTCGGAGTGGCAACACCCACCAGCAAAGCCAAGGAAAAGGAGCCGCCTCCCAGATGGCCGGGACACAGAGCTTTGTCTCAAAGCTTAAGCTTCTTGCTTCTGCACCTGTCAAATCTGTCACCATAGTTCAGTATCAGCTGCCGCTACCCCCACCTCCTTCCACTTGGGTACACTGCAGAGAAGCAGAGTAGGAGTACAATCCACACCTCCAATGAGCGCCGCCTTTTGAGTGCTGTTGTCATGTTATCCTGAGATTATCTTGCCTTGGAATGCTATTGTAAAAGAGGGTGTGTGGCATCAAGTCAAAATAACCTATGTAGATACTGTAATGCGCGTTTGTGCTGAGCAGAAATCTACATTTGTCTAGAGAAAGCGTGATGGCAGTGATCTGCCACTGCTGTGTTAAGAGTTCAGCTCAGACACAGCACCTAGACACTGAGAAAGATGAGATATGGTAAGTGCTGCAAACGTTTCAAGCTGTTCGCTAGCTGCATTTGTGTCTTGCAGATTCCCCTTTATTTTTAAATTCAAAATAATGAAAACAATAACATAGCTGGGACAGATCTACATGGGGACCACTGAGAAGTTACAAGTTTAAAGGCGTGAAATTAGCGTGTAGAAGCTAAAGCATGTTACATGCCTATGGGAATGCTCTCATTCAGAAGTAAATTGGCTTAAAGTTCACTGTGGCTTAATAGTCCCTGGAAGATCATTATTTCCAGTGACTGGGAAAACCAACATGTAAATCAGCATATTTTAGGGTGCAGTTTGACAAGATTGCAAAGCCTGTTTAGTTTTATTGCTACCACAAGCAGGTATGGGAGCAGGCAGCTCCCTCCTTTTCTCCCCTGTCACACTTTGCTTTGCTTCCCTTCCTTTTGCTTTGGCTCTACCACTTCTCTGACCCCTCAGTGGGCCTGTTCAATTAGCTAATCCAGCAGAAAACTAACAAGCAAAAAATGTGATTAGATGCAATAACCTGAAAGTAATTTTGTAGTCGACACAGGGAATTTTATACCAGGTCCTTATTATAAACTTTTGCTAGGATACGTTTATGAGCTACAAGCCTGCAGGGAAAAAAAGCAAACAAGGGAAAAAACAAAACAAAAAAACCAAAACCAACCTCCATATTCCCACCAGCAAAGCAATACCTGCAAAATGTTAAGATTTAGTTAAGGCTTCGTCAGTCAGAGATGGCACATAGCTGTGCTAGAAGACAGTCTGCTTCCCTGTGCCTGAGTGTTAGCTCTGCAAGGAGGATTCTGCCAATGTCATAGTAATGGTGGAAGCTGCTAGAGACAAGCCTTTGCCACCCTGTCTCACTGCTAATTCCCCAGGGGAAAAGAAAAAACAAACAAAAAAAGAGTTCTTCACAGATAGTCCAAGCTTACATGCTAAGTTCAGTATAAAATACATGACACATACTATTCAAAAAGGTCTGGAACTGAGGAAAAACAAGTTCAAAGAAGTGTCTAAAATTAATCCAATAAAAACCACTCCCTTTACAGCTGTTGCTAAAAGGTAGGAGGAAAGCAGCAACAGGAACAAGGAAATCATTTGACAATGAATCAGGATTTACAGTGACAGTATTCAGATATATTTTGATGAAAGGGAGTGTAATTACCAGTGCAGCTGCCATATATGGGGAACATATTTCATATTCTTCTCATCAATATTACTGTCCCTGTGCTCAGATTAAACAAGCTAGGCCCGATCAATAGGCAAAGTTTGAGACTGCAGTATGTAGTGCATAGAGCAAAGATTCAGAGGGAGGGAAGATTTTTGACACTCCCTACTTTGGAAATGTCAAACTTCTGCATCCTACCTTTTGTTCTTGTCCGTCTAGAAAAGACTGAAGCAAAATGAGCAAAGATTAATCCAGATAAATGTGAGACTGCATTTGAATCAAGCAAATCACCTGCACAAAAGCAGGAATAGTTTTCTATACAGAGATATTGCCTCTGCTTAAGAAAGCTCTTGAGACCATAAACAATAAGAAGCTGAGAGATTACCTGGGGAAAAGAGCTGAGGAGGAACAACCATTACTGTATGCTTGCTTTGTTCTTGTGCTTTTACTGAGGCACTGCTACTGACCACTCTTGGAGACAGGACAGTGGGCTACAGGGGCACATTGCCTGACCTGGCACAGCTGTTCTCACGGTCTTCGTGTTGTAACTGCCTCCGTCACTGAGCTAGGAAAACAGAAGTGGTGGAAGTCTCTTTAGAACATGGGATAGGAGAAACATTTGAATAAAACAAATCTCCACTTTACACAGACATATGGCAAACACATAATCCCTTGAGGAATGTCTAGGCTGGCTTATTGTCTTCAGGTTGCCAGTGACACTTTTTTAAAATAAACAAATCATTGATGATGGAGACTTTGATTGAGTCATTCTGTTTGACTATAAAATGTACCTTCATACAGAACACTGTCTTGAAAGACTGCACCAGGTGTCACAGATGACAAACTGAAGATTTGCTGCTGCCAGCTTGAAATTGTTTATGCTGCAGAGCACTTATTGATGGTAATAAAGGGCCAAAATTACAACACAGATTATTTGTCAGCAGTTCTGTGTCAAGCTAGGAGAATGTTTCAGCTCAGACCCTGCAGAAGCTCAGTTCTATTAATTATTTTCATCAAGAAGTTAGGTCATGGAGTAGAGAGTACACTCAACATGCAGACGACACCAAGCTGGAATGGTTTCCTATTACTTTGAAAGAAAGAAAAAATAATCCAATGTCAGCAAGCCAAAAAAAAAAAAAATCTGTAAGACAAATGCAAAGTACTGCATTTATTAAGGCTAAATCAGGTGCAAAACTGAGAAACCAGGGTAGGCAACTGTTCTGAAGAAAAGGATTTTAAGTGTTAGAAGATCACAGACCATTGACTCATTTCTAGGATGATACATAAAGGCAGATATCACTTTGAGATGTATTAACAGAAACACCCTATGCAAGATAAGGATGGTAATTATTTATTGTATTCAGTACTGTTGAGATTTCAGTTGCAATGCTGCGTTCAGATTTGAGAAGGATGAAGCTAAATGAGAGAGCAGAGGGGAGCTACATGAAACAAGATCTGTGAGGAAAGAAAACTGAAGAGGATCACAGGAGAAGAGATACAACAACAGAATGCAAAGGGTTGCTTTGAAGAGAAAGGTAACCAGTCATTCCCATGTCTAGTGGGGAGACAGGACAATGAAGGATTAGCTAAATTTCGAGCAGATAAGGTTTAGGTTAGCTACTGGGAAAAGCTTTTTAACTGCGAGGATTACAAAGGATTAAAAAAGGTACTCTGTGCTCTATGGATTTTTACCCATAAGGATTTTGGGACTAGGTTTAACAAACCTTTGCCAGGGTGGTGTCAATTCTAAACACACTTGGTACTTCCAGAACTTAAGTGTTGGGCTATATGTCTTGAAATCTCACATGGCTAGAAATCTCTAAATACCATCTTTTCCCTGCTGAGGATGATGGAAAAGTCTGTATTTAGACATTTGAGACCGTTAAGTAGAAAATGAACTAATAAAGCAAGCTTCAAATATATAGAGAAAAAGTGTCATTCATTCACAAGAACAATTTCAAATAAGATGCTGAGAAATAAACATAAATGTGAAGCACATTATTTATGACAATCTAATTTGGTCTCCTGTGGATGATATGATGTCTGAGTCATCTGAGTGGGCTTGGGGAGTAATTTTAGGTAAACTCACAGCAATTTATTCTGGAAAATTATGTTCATCAATATAATATTTACAGCTAGGTGAAAAGAGAGACAATATCTTGAACTTTCATTTCTGATACTGGATATCTATACGAGCAGAATTACACTTTAAATACCAAGCATACAAAGATATTTGGTATAAACACCATATAAGAAAAGGCAAAGCTTGCTTGTGGCTGAAGAAACAGGACACAGTGAGGAGTTTCCTTTCATAGAATCATAGAATGGTTTGGGTTGGTAGGGACCTTCAAAAGTCATCTAGTCCAACACCCCCACCCCCCACCCCCCACCCCCCTGCCATGGGCAGGGACATCTACAACTAGATCAGGTTGCTCAGAGCCCCATCCAGCCTGGCCTTGAATGTTTCCAAGGATGGGGCATCTACCACCTCTCTGGGCAGCCTGTTCCAGTGTTTCACTGCCCTCATTGTAAAAGATTTCTTCCTTATACCTACTCTGAATCTACCCTCTTTTAGTTTAAAACCATTACCCCTTGTCCTATCGCTATTGGCCCTGCTAAAAAGTCTGTCCCCATCTTTCTTAGAAGCCCCCTTTAAGTACTGGAAGGCCGGAATAAGGTTTCCTCAGAGCCGTCTCTTCTCCAGGCTGAACAACCCCAGCTCTTCCAGCCTTTCCTCATAACAGAGGTGCTGCTCCATCCCTCTGATCATCTTTGTGGCCCTCCTCTGGACCCGACCCAACAGGCCCACGTCTTTCCTGTGCTGAGGACTCCAGAGCTGGGCGCAGTACTCCAGGTGGGGTCTCTTTCTTTAGTAGTCAAAGTAATTCTGCTTAACCAAATACCAAATTCTCTTTCCAAAATTTCAGTTTAGTCCCACAACGGGAAGTGAAGGGTCCTATTCAAAATTTGTCATAAAATGGGATATCATTCTTTGCTTGCCTTCTTTCCCTTTCAGGAGGGTCTGCTTGCATGTAGGATTGGTTTTTAATACCAGAAGGTTAGAAAGAATCGTGGAACCTGCAGTGAACTCGACCCCAGTTACACATCTCATTTTTCTAGGAGCCCTAGAACATAGTCATACTGCAAACTGAAAACTGTATTTCTAGAGTACAGAAGTCAAGCCAAGTTGTTAAATAAGCCCATATATTGTTTTCCTCTAATTCAAATCTTTGTTTCACACAGTACTAATTACTAGGAAAGATAAACAGACATAGGGAGGGGGAAATGCTCATTACCACAGCCTCTAGATTAATTACCAGATAGCTTCAGCTATGTCCGAGGCAAACGGAGAAATGTCAATCCATTCTCAAGAAGGCTGATGTTCTTTATAAAGAAAAAAATCATAATGATCTCTTCAGCATGTGCATATATGTGAGTAATCTTAAGTCAATGATGACATACAGGTGAGCAAAGTATTTTTCCCCAGGACTTAGATCTTCATCTGTAAACAAAAAAGAAAGCTCCCCAAAAGAAAAAAAAACAGTGCATTTTTCTGTATTCCTGTCAAAGAGTTTCCTCAGTTACAGCCTGCACATTTTTGAGGTTGTCCCAAGACATTCCAAGAGAATCATTTAAATTAAGAAGGGTTAGAAATGTGCATATTCAAAAATAACCATGATCTGTGTATTTGTTTAGAACTATGTCCCCCTTGTGGATGAGTCTGGGGAATACAGACATGGATCAAAGGCAAAAAAAGCCTACTTTTAAACATGTAAAGGCTAGTTCCTACCAAATATAAATCCCTCTGCAATTTCATAGCAAATTGTGTAGTGGGAAATTCTAGCCCAATTCTACTTTGAAAGAAGTGTTGAGGTCTCAAAATTGGGTTTCGCTCTAGCATTGAAAGAAATTATACTTCTTAAAATATAAATAATGATAATCAATAATAATAAAGACAAGGTACACTCACACCAGGGATTCTGACAGTCAGAAATAACATAATTTGAGATGGGGTCCCCAACAGCCACAGGCCAACAGAATCACTTCCTTCTCTCAATATTACGGTTTAATCACCAAGATTTAACCCCATGCTAACCGCTTGAGCTCTACTGCCATTTTCAGAAATATGATCCTATCCTACAACTTTAGTTCCTCCTGGATGGCATCAGACAGCTCAAAGCACCATGCTGAATTTCCCTACAGTTTGTTACACCTCAAATTTAAAACAAGTAGACTCCACATGACTAGAATATATGCGAGACATACTCAGGTGACTAGGAAAAGGAAAAAAAAACAACATACCCTTTAAACATACAATCCCCCTGCCCATGGATAACCTCCTCTTCAGAAAGAGTGTTAATGGAGAGAAACAGGAGCAGATTTGACCTAATGACATCTCAATGCACCCTTAGGAAAATCCTCCCCACACACTATTACCCATCACCTGGTATAGCCAAATTACTTCTAACAAATTATGTTCCTGTCCATAGAAGAGAGGGAGATTTGGCTCTGTGTAAAAAGTACCTTATAAACAACCTGATTTAGCCAGCTGCATATTGCATGAAGCCAGATAACAGCCTAGTATTTACATTACCTACATGGTACTACTACCAGCAGGGAACTCAGCTCATGTACCTTTGGTACAGCACTTTAGAACAGTAGCAAAATTATATTCTGCATCTAGAAAGGCTTAGGTTTTATAATTCTCGTATTTAATTTTTAAAATTGGATAGTGCCACATCAGCAAGAGCACTCTTATCATGATCACAGTTGTTATGAAAGTCATTTTGCACTTTTGGAATGATTTCTCCCAACTAAATATTGATCATTGGATATATTCCCTGCTATTACGTTCAATTTGAAAGGGCATGGTAGTATTTGTACCTTCAAAAGTACTAGATTAGAAAAACTCATAAATATTTGGTGCCTGGTTAAGTACTTCTTGAATGAAAACGGATAAGAATAATGGATTTCATAACTATAGTTATCTATTGCAAATAACATCCCTGTATATTTCACAAAAGTATTATAGATATTTTATGGAATTTTCCCTCTGTTCTAATTTTTCTACATTCTCCTCTATGGTATGTTGATTTAACAGAAACCTGTACAAACCGCAGCACATCTAGAACAGAAATTCTAGCAAGGGGCAGGTTGCTGTGAAGATGTTACCTACATTTAGATCCCTATGAAAAGGCTTAGAGAAGGCATACTTCTACAGTTACAGCTCCACCTTTCCAACATTTATTAAGACACTCTGTGGAGCACAAACTTACAAGCCCCATTTTACCTTGCAAAATGGCTCAGGAAGCCTCCCCTGCCCAGCTGTGGTGATATATCATTATAAATACAGAGGGGATCAGTAGAGGGTCCTAGACCAAGATCAGACTTTAGGATGCAAATGGCAAATACGTGCACTTGTAGCAAGTTTACAAGCATCTGGGGTGTGTGTGGGGGGGTGTGTGCGTGTGTGTTCCCTTGGAGTACTCCCAGAGAAGCCAAGAAGCAACCCCTTAACAGGTCAACAGCTGCGAGCAGACAGCAAACATGGCCAAACGTCCCTTCCCTGGGGCCACTTCTGAGGAGCTGCACACATGCAACCATATCTGTCCAGCGCTGCTTGAAGCCCGTGACACCACATGGTCAATATGTGCTGGGTGCGAGCGGTACTATTTCTAAAGGTACAAAGGTGAAAAGTCTCTAACCTATCATACTGCATCTGTCAGGCACTTTCTTTCCACACAAACAGCTATTTTACTTCATATTTATTAAAACTGTTCCAAGCTGAAAAAAACAGAGCTTTTTAAATTTTGTCCATGATATATCTTCAGTTGCACTTATGAGAAAGGATATTGTTTCTAGATCTAACCCGTAACTTTCCACACTTTTGTTCAATCAGGATTTCCAAATACACACAAAAAAAATACAGAGAGATCTCTTTCATGCAAGTGGCACTGCTGTTATTTATCAGATTGCTGCCCCCTTCACAGAGCAGTATGATGTGAACTTGGGCTACCTCATCTTACTTCTTGGAAAAATAAAACAGCATTTCCAATATGCTATCAGAACTGCTTTCCCCACCAGCAAAGCAATTCCAGAAGTCCCCTTTAAGCAGAAAGCTCTGCTTGGAATACCACCTTCCCTGTTTTATGCTATTTCTGTATAAATGCATAATACCATCTTATTGTATATGCACGTAGGCAGAAATGTCTGAATATAGGGCAAGACAGGGACAACAAGCAAACATCACTTGGGCATTAGTAGGATTTTTGACACTTTCTCACATAACATTTTTATATAATGTGGCTAAAAAAAAAATGGGTTAAATGAAACTTAAACCCAGATATATATAATGACAGAAAACCATGCTCTAAAGACTCACCAGTGGCTCAGCCCTAAACCAGAAAGTATAGAAGATGAAACTCCACAAGAGACTAGTCTTGGTCCCATACTACTGAAGATTATCATTAATCAAATTTGTATGATGCAATAGGAAGTACGCTTATTAAACATGCAAATGACATCAGTGTAGAGGAGATTTAAGCATGTTGAAGTACGGTTGCTGTTCAAAAATATGGGCGAACTGGAGAAGTTATTTAAAAATACAAGATACTAAACAATAAAGGCAACTGTTTTTAAAAATAATCAAACTGTGCAAATATAGAAAAGGAAAAGTGGTTTAATAACTGTTTCGCAGAAGGGATCGAGAGGATGTCAGTGATTATGGATTACAAGCTAGCATAAGGCAAGAATGTTGTGCTTTTAAGAAAAAGCCAAACACTATCTTGAGATGCATAAATAAGAGTATTGTTGGCAAGTCATACACAGTAATCATCTTGCTTATTGTGAAACTGGGAAGATCTCAGCTGAGTCCAGTTGGACAAAGTCCAGAAGAGATCGATGAGAAAGTGAGAGGTCTGCAAAATATGATCTATATGGAAAAGAGGAAGGAATAGTAGTTACTTAATCTAGACAAGAGAAGGCTGAAGAGGGGCATAATATATTAAGCACAGCTGAAAGGAATGAGAATAAATTGTTCTCTTTGTCCTAATTGCAGATAGGGTAAGTGAAGAATTTAAATTACAGTGAAAGGGGAAGAAAAAACCCCCCACAACTCTGTAGCAGTAAGGATGGTTACATATTGCAGAGATTGCCTAAGACTTTATGAACTCTAGCTAGAGAGGTTTTGGTCTTAAAAAAGATTAGATAAACATCAATTAGGAATGATTTTAAGTTGTCTTGATCTTCTTTGGGGACAAAGGGATAGATTAGATGACATCTCAAGGTTCTTTCAGTCCTTTGATTCCTTACATTATTGTTGTGTTGCTTTTTGAAATTTAAGGTTATTCGCAACTGGCAATTTTTCATGCACTACAGTTACAAGTATGGCTAAAAATTCCAGTGGATAAGCAGTCAATTTTTCAGCACTTGTTACATACACAAATAGGAAAACGGTTCCTGTTGAACTTTTGGCTGCCTTCAAGTCATCTCTCTACACCTGCATTGGCTCATCCTATCTTCCCAGAAAGAGCCATTCTGATTTATGCTGCTATATACCATGATGATCTGTTTACTCTTTATAATTCCCAGTTAATTGACATCAGTTGCCCATCACTTGAAGTTTTATTTCAGTTTGCCCTTGAAGCATTACTTCCGTTTCCCTCAAATGCGTGCTTTGTCCTTCAGTACGAGAACTTTATCATTCAGGTATTTTCTGTTCAGCACACATGACTGGCCCAAACAAATTCTGTTAAGCACACATGACTGGCCCAAACAAATTAAATAACTACAAAGTTTTGCGTCCTAGCAGAGTAGAAAGGCATCATCTTCCTATCAATCATGACTAAATATAGAAACAGAAGTAGTAAGTTTTCCGCCCCTTAAAGTTAAAATTCTTAACTCGAGAAAAAAATGTTGAAATATCAACATTTATTCACAGAAATTAAATTTTTTTTCTTCAAATTGTGTGAACATTCTGCTTATTTCATAACAAAGTCAATCCAGGAAAGTATAGGTTTCCTTCCTATAAAACAGAGAAGTAAAAGATAGTAAGTCACAGTATAAATACACTTATGAAGACATTTTCTCAGGCAAGATTTCCATTCAAATGATTGACACCAGATCTATCTTTTTGCTGTGACATGATATGATTTACCGCATTGGAGACATAGTTACCTATTGGTAATATAAACATCTGGATTACCAGATGTATTGTGTTTGACGTTTGGAGGGAGGTACAGAAAGGAGGGTAGTGGAGTTTTCTTATGAACTCATTCCAGAGAAAAGAGGCAGTTCTCAGGTATGTGATGCTAACCCTGGTTACAACAGGTAACACAGTCAATGCATAAGTTACTAGCAGCCAGAGCAATTTATATGAAATATGTTATTAGCAGCACATGCTTAAAAATGGATTTTAAATTTGAGAAGCTAAAGCTGCATATCTATATTTTCTTCTCAATAGGAGATCAACAATTCATCCTATACTTATGACTGTTTCCAGTTCATCAGGTTTGTTTGCAGATTCTGACTCCCCTCTAGTGATTTGCGCATGGCTGTGGGTAAAAATGGGAGCACTTGTGACGCAAGACAACATGACATTGATACTGAAGAATGGATAATTCCACTAGTAGACATTTAAGACATTAAGGAGGAGCTTGAACAAATACAGCATAAAGTTGCCTTCAAGAATATGTAAAATAAACTAGTTCCACATTCATTCTCATACCCACTCACTTAGCAATAGTGCAAAATCTGGCGTAACCGCATTTTTTAGAATGACAGTAGGAGGCCTACAGTATGTCATGACTAATTCTGACAATCACAGCCTACCCATGGTTGTCATAGAAGTTAATGATGGATTGTTAGAAACCGCTTCAGCCTCAGGCAAAGCCCTGGGAAGTTAACTACTAGGACAATCTCTAATAAGCAGCAAACACCAGTTTAGTGGCTATTTTGGGGATGAAATTTACTTCTGCTAATCAAGGGAAACTTTACTAAGCCATCACCCAGTTTCAAAATCAGGCTCAGGTAGTAGCATAAAGACCAGATTAGAGATCAGTGCATTTCCATCCAACACAAAATTATGACAGGTAGCTAGAACACATCAGAAACATGTTACAATTCATATTTATCATTATTTTGAATTTATTTTAATAGCTAGAAATAGCAGGTGACTTTGTCAGCAGATTTTGGTGAAGGTCATATGCAAATATCACCTCACTATACTAGGATTTCTTACTGAAAACCAGCTCTGCACTAATGATACTTAACATCATTATCTCTTACTGAACACAATAATTCTGCCTCTAATCACTAAACAGAGAAGTCTGGTTTAAGCCATGATGGTCCTTTCCAACTTTAAGAGATGTCAGTCACTCATGATAGCAAAAATTCAGTTCACATTCTTTAGCTTACTTAACCTGTGAAATTCTTTATTGTTATTATGTATTTAATATTTACATTGTAAAAATGCCTTTGATCTACAATGAAGACAAGTGGCCAATTGTGCAGATGCTGTAGAATAACCTGTGAATGCACATTACCTTTATGAGGGCATACTGCTCACAACTTGTAGACTAAGACAGAGATTCCCTAAATCATACAATACTGACTCCAAAGTCAGTCATTAATGTTGGTAACCTCAGTTGAGACAGAGGTCAACCAACAGTGAATGTGCAAAAAGCCAGTGTTTCCCAGAGCTGTCAGCACTGGGCCGCCACACAGGTTCGTTTTCTTACTTTAAAATGGGCCCAACTGTACAAAGTCATGTGTTTGTAAGTAACTTCTGTAGTTTTTAAACTCTAATTCTATAACTGAAACATTGCAGAATGAGTAACCTTAAGGAAAAAGGCCACCTATACTAGCAAATAAAGACAGCAAGAAATTAGTCAGTGGAACTCCAGGGGGCACCTTACACACTTGGAGACACTAAGGTGCTGTTGACTAATGAGGTAGGATGCCTTGCTTCTGATAATGAATAAAAGAAAAATAAAAAGCAGAAAGCCTAGAAAAAGATATTTCCCCAGGGTTTTTAGTTGGTTTGGGGTTTTTTGGGTTTGGTTCTGTTTTTATGGGGAGACCTTTACTACTCTTATAAAAGCCTAAGAGCACCTTAATGCTAACATGAAAGTAATTTGAAGAATCCAAGCTTATCTGGCATCAGGCCAGGTTTACATGTAGCATACAAGTCAAATCCTATACCTCTTTTCTGCAGAGAGGCAGGAAGAATATCTCAGTAGATATGTCACTACATTGCCATTCTGCAGTCTTGGGCTAATTTCCAAATTCAGCCCCAGTTGCTGGATATGGAACTAGGAAGACCCATTCTGTTTGAAAGTTCAATCTAATCAGTGTTCACAAAAAAACTCTGGTCTAAACTGAAGTGCAGCTAATAACTATTTAGTGATATGGAAACAAAATAATCTAATCTTACAAGAATGTACTTTTGAAGAGCTCAAAAGCAGCGCACCATAAATTACCTTCAATTCTTTTTACTACTGCTTTATTGGACAAATATTGTAAGAAATCAAGAGGGTTATTCTGGACTTATGTTGATAGAACTGAGAGCAGAATTTAATTCTTTATTAACATTCTGTTCAAAAATTAATAGGGTTTAATCTTATTAAATCAGATTATCCATATTTTTGAAGACCGGGAAACATATACAAAACTGAATTATGCCAGAAGTTTGTAACTGAGCTAAAAATTCACGATGTCTTAGGTGCATACTCCACAACAATGAAAAGACTAATTCATTTCTCTGTATTTGCTCATTGGTTTCCTCTCTGTTCAGGTTCTACACTAAGTCTGCACTCTTATGAACTTCAAAGCTGAGTGGAAAAAAAACAGAAAAAAACCTGAATTACATAAATCTTTGACTTCTACTTTATGATTGGTATGCCTGTCAAAGGAAAATAAAAGGGAGAAAAAGGTGAAGGTGCTTCCTTTTTCAAGAGATATAATCATAGAATCATTTAGGCTGGAAAAGACCTCTAAGATCATCGAGTCCAACTGTAAAACCTAACACTGCCAAGTCCACCACTAAACCATGTCCCTAAGTGCCACATCTACGTGTCTTTTATCATAATTTACAGAAAGACTTAGTGAGACAGATTTACTTTTCGTTGGGAGATTACCATAACCAACATTTGGACAGATTTTGCCACTAGCATCACTATGTACTTATCAAGATGGTACCAATTAAAGTAGTAAAAATATCTTTAAGATGCACCTATGCAGTAAAACACAACTAAGAAATGACCAGCACAAGATTCACATCATTACCCTGTGGTGGCATACTTAAATTTGGGTTTATGAGGCATCTCCAGTTGCAACACCAAAGCCTGACAATGAAATACCAACTGTTAAAAGAAGACGAATCAGTTTCATATCACACTTGCCTATTATCCAGGGCACTTACACTGTATGCTGTTTTAAGCATAAATTCTGGACAAAGAAACAAAAGTGGAAAATCATGCAATGACAAGACTAGAGCCCATCAGAATTGCCCATGGGTGGAATTGGTCTACCCACCTGGTACAATTCTCCTTACACAGTGACAAGCTTAGCAGCAGATCATTAAAAATTACTTCTCTTAAAGGGATGGTTCATGAAAATTAATTTCAAGACACCCATTGAAGCTTTTCACTTTTTCTCTGGGAGAAAATACGTTTATCACAAAAAAAATAGTGCTTTGAAAAATAAAGGAGACTGGGAGTCCACAAAATGGAATAACTCTCCCAATAATTTGTCCATTTTGTAGCCAAGTCAATGTTCAAGTACTCTATTTCATGATTACACAGTTGAATCCCTTCCAACAAAAAAAAAAAAAAAAAAAAAAAGAAGAAAAGTACAGGTGTAGCTATCATTTCAAGTCTGCTGTTTAATGTACAAGAATAACAGGAGTTTAAGATGTCTTTTGGGAAACCTCAAAACAGAATTAAAACATGGCTACAAATGCAAAAGCTGCTATTTTTTGGTGCAGAAGTTCACAGTAAATAAGAAATTCACTTCTGTCAAACTGGCTTTCAAGAAACAATTTTAAAATTTGCCTTATTCAATCCAATCTCTCCCTCTCTAAGGACAATGTACTATATGAACTTCCTAATATGGATTTTTGAATCTCTTAATAATCAGTTTGGCAGTCACTTCTTATTACTGTTTAACTGGTAAGTTAAGTAATATTTTGGGATACATACTTTAGTAGACAAATAACAACACAGCCTTTTCCAACTTCCAGAACATCTAAGAGCAGATAGCTATTTCTATAAGCATGTTCATTATTCAAAGTATTAAACATGGTGTGGCCATTAAAAGAAAAAGAAAAAAAAAATAAAAAAAAAATCCGTGACCAGATTGGAAACAGCAGTCTACATGCATTTACTTCTTGGGATATGCCAGTTCTTGGTTGCCAGTTAAAAGTCTCCCTGAATGGACAAGTGCGTTTACATTCCTGGTAAACAAGGACTCAGAAAAATAAGAAATCCTCTTTTAAAGGTTTTTCAGACATCACATATGAAGAGAGAAATAGAATGCAAAACTTCATGACAGTCTGTTCGTTTAAAGGCTAGAGTATATTCTTACAGTGTACTTGTATACATTCTTTGAGCATTTGTGTGTAGACACATATGTTTTAATATCTGTATTATCTATGTGTATGTATTTAAGATAAAAGTATGCGTTTTTGTGTCTGACTGACCCATTTTGAACCTATATAGGGAAGATGTGAAAAATAAAAATCTATAGTCCAGGAACTTGCTGTAAAGCTATTTCTTCCTTAGCAATGCTGTTCTTCAGCATTCTGTCTCCTCTGCAATTCCCTGTGGTTTAATCCTTTTTTATTTCCTTCCTCTTCCAAAAATACCCTCCCATGTTACCAACAGTTGCCAAAGGCCAATTGTGCTGAAAATATAGGCTATTACTCTCATAGGAAAAAGCGAAAGGAGTTGTTTTATCTAACATTGCTAAATTAGCCACGTTTTTCCAAACTGTTTGACAGATTTCATTCTCAGTACGTAACACTGTACTTCACTCACAAAGTCTCCGATAGAGTAAAAATAGCAGCCAAGAGTAAGTTCAGGCCCCTTGGGGTCTTCTTTTGTTCATGTTATGGAGGAGTCTAGATGAATTTAATAGAATGAAACAAATAAGGTTCCAAGGAATTTACTCCACAAACAAGCTAAAACTGGAGAGTAATAACTTCTAATTAGAGAACAACTAGAAACAACTTTTTGGTGGCATTTTAAGTGTGCTTTAGCATTTAAGAAAATTCTACATTACGTTTTATGATGTTTTTCCATAACAATCTAATCAAAATAGACAAAACCTGTATTTTTCCTTTACATAACAAGAGAGGCTTCTCTGCCCTTCAGAGCTTGCAAACTGAAGACTGAAACTGCTGCAGTTTACTTTTCAATTCAGAAATGAATACTGAACCACCTATCTACACCCACTCGTACTTCCAATATTGAGGAGAAACATTTTGACTAAACAAAACTCTGAGTACAGTGTTAACATTTGCTAGATAAGTTCACAATAACGGCAAGGTATGACAAAGTTAAAACCTCACTGAGATGTGGCTTTCAGAGTCAAACAGGCATCTCCTAATGCCAAATGATGTACTGCACTAATATCCACTTCCATTTCCATATCTGAAAGTCTCTCTTCTAAAAGCTCTGATAACTACTTTGCAAAAGGCAGACAGCCACAAGCTTGCTAACTCCCTGTTATAAAATGGTTTCTTCTCAGAGCCACACCTGTTGTACACATCAGTCTTTTCCTTGCAAATACCTCTTGCATCCAGTGACAGACTTAAGGGTGGATACACTGAAATAATAGTAATCCCCACTTGTGACCACATCTGCTACAATAAAAAGCAATTAAAAGCACACTCCTTGCCCTAGAACTCCTTCAGTTCTAAATCCTTAATCCTTAGCACCACAGCATCCATTCATTTCACAGCTATCAGAATGCTTACACTAGAGAACCAATAGGACTTCATAGATCGAACGTCCACTGAAGACACTGTTAAGTTTTTCCGACTTCAATGTCGGAAAAACAGGACACCTTAAAAAAAAAAAAAAAAAAACACACACCAAAAAAACCCAAACCAAAAAAAACCCCAAACCAAACCTCTGTTGCTTAGCACAACAAATAAAGCAGGTAGCGCTGCTATTATCTTCTGTAGCCATTACAGAAAAGAGTGCTTTACAGCAATAAAATAAGGTCCCTTCAGTACCAATCCTATATTTAATGTGGATCCAAAAGTCCCATGCAAGTCAGTGGCAGCGTTATGCAAAAATCAGCAGAATTGGTTCCAGAGAGCTTAGTCTGAGGGTAGGATTCAACGTGACTTAAATGAATATATATATCTTGTTATATCACAAGATTATCTACAAAGGCAGCACCAGAGCCATTGATTGGGAACAGCAGCATTTATCAAGAGGGCCTTCGCTGAACCAAAGCTTAATGGGTTTCAACAGAAGATGCTTTCCATCAAAATTTCTTTAAATACTCTTAAATATTGCAACAATCCAGCACGAAGTGTAAATATTCATCAATATATTTCCTCAACTGATATTCCTGGATTTGATAGCTTTAAGTGTTAGTTCTTAAGAAGCTTTTCTGAGCTCTGAACAAAAGCAACTTTATATACACATATGAAATGCACCTCTTGTTTGCTTCTTGAAGACTCCTCTACAGACTTCAGCAAACCTTTCCTTAGGCTGATTGCTAGTAACAGCTCAGAGTTCATACAATGGTATGGCTGAAATATGAGTCAAGGTGGTTAAAAAAATTATTAAAGAAACACTTTGATTTCAGGACAAGATGTCAGTCCGGGAACAATTAAATTCTATTCACAACTTCCATGCATAGAGAAGCTGTTGAACACTCCCTGCTACTTGATTATACATTACATTAATGACCCCATTGATTAGGTGACTTTTTCAAACAAGTAAGAATGTCCATTTTTTACTCTGCTTTTCTGCACTTGATCATTCTCTGTGCTCTGATGCTTTTTTTTTTTTAATTGAAGAGGTAGGTTGTTAAAATTCTGGGAAAGTATTTAGGCTATATGAATCTTTAACAATGGTCAGTGATTAGCAAGGCTTTTTACATATTTAATGATGCAGTTACTGATAATGATAAGTTGTTCACCATGCATGTTGAATGTTGAAGTGATTACCTGCCTCTAATATTGTTCTCCTGGTGAATACAGAGAGATACGTGCAGTGGATGGGCATGACAGAACTCAACAATCAGGTTTTTTTTTTTGTGATTATTGAAAGTACTGAGATGACTCAGATAATCACAGAATAATTTTAGATTGGAGGAGACATCTGGAGACATCCAATTCAACCCTCTGCTCAAAGCAAGGCCAGCTTCAATGTTAGATTGAGTTGCTCAGGACATTGTCTAGTCAAGTTTTGTCAACACTCAAAATATGAAGATTTCACAATCTCTCTGGGCCCTGGTCCAGTACTTAACCAGACTCACAGTGGTTTCTTGGTTTTTTTGGGGTTTTTTTTGGTTTTTTTTTTTGTTTGTTTGTTTGGGGTTTTTTTGTTTTTTTGTTGGTTTTTTTTTTTTTTTTGGTTTTGGTTTGGTTTGGTTGGTTGGTTGGTTTTTTTGTTTGTTTGTTTGTTTTTGCCTTATATCCAGTCGCAGTTTCCCTTAACTGCAACTTGTGATTGTTATGTCTTGCTTGGACTTACATCACACGTTGCTGAGAAGAGGCTAGCTCCAGCTTCTCTACAATCTAACTTTAGATAGCTGTAGAGAGCAATAAGATCTCCCTTTAGTCTTCTCTCCTGGCTGAACAAGTTGAAGTCACTCAGCATTTCTTCATATGTTCCAGTCCTAGTCACCTGGGTGATCCTCCACTGAACTTGCACCAGTTTGCCAACATCTGTCTTGTACTGGAGGGGGCTGGGAAGACCTAGACAAGAGTTCTCCACATACTGTTTTGTGAGTGGCAAAGAGGGAAACAATCACTTTCATCAAACCACACTAGTATGCAGTTAGCTTTCACCTCACAAAGGAGCACTGTAGATTCATGTCCACCATGTCTCCCGGGTCGTTTTCTGCAATGCTGCTTGTCAGCCAGCTAGTCCCCAGCCTGTTCTGCTGCAGGCGGTTATCCCATCCCGCATGAAGGAATGCATTTACCTTTGCTGAACTTCACAAGGTTCCTGTTCACTTGTTTCTGCTGCCTGTCAAGGTCCCTCTGAAGGGCAGCCCTGCCTGTGCTTACGTTGGCTACTCTCCCCAGTTTGGAGTCACCTGTGAACTTGCTGAAGTGTGTTCTAGCTCGTTGTCCACGCTGCTGCTGAAAACATTAAACCACGTTCCAGTATCAACCCTTCAGGAATACTACTCATAACTGACCACCAATTAGGCTTTGAACCACTACCACTCCACTTTGAGGCTGACAAGCCAGCCAGTGTCTTGGCCATCTTGTAGTCCACACTTAGAGGCCACACTTCCTCAGTTTGACTACAAGAATACAATAAGAAACCACAACAAAAGCCTTGCTAAAGTCAAGGTACACAACATTCTTGTTCTTGCCCTGTTCACAGAGCCAGTCATCCCACCACAAAAAGCAGTCATGTTGGTCAGATGTAGTTTGCCGTCAGTAAATCGATGCTAGCTGCACTCAGTCAGCTGGTCCATCATGTACCTGGAGGTGGCTTCGCTAAGGACTTCCTCCATAACATTTCATGGCATAGAGGTGAGGCCAATCAGACTGTAGTCATTCTTGCCTTTTCTGAAGATGAGAGGAACATTCACCTTTTTCCAGCCATAACACCCTCTGTTTTGACCTGGAATGCTTTTTATCTCCCAGCTCTGAATAATCTGAAGACAGGTTTCTTCCTCCTCACTGTGCACTCCCTCCATTTGTAAATTGTTGTCTTAAGCAAAGTGGTGCCTTCTTTCCACCTCACCCTTGTATTTTGTTTTTTCCCTTGGTATTCTCTATTGTTTATCACCTAATTATGTATTTACATCTGCAAAGATGATCTTGCCCTCCCACTAGCTAATTGCCTTCTACAGTCCGTATTTATCAGGAACACAGCTGTAGAATAGTGTTTTCTGCATGGTATAAGACCAAATTCAGCATATATGTGGAATCCTGGGACAGGACAGTCTCACGCTGCACTGGACATGTCCTAAGAGTCATGGTAATCTAGCTGAACTGATTGTTCTCTATCAAGCCTGATGAAAGCCTAACACGTATACACACAAAATAACACCCATACCTGAAAATAAAAATGATAATACAAAGTAGCACAATGTCCACCAATGCTATTTCTGTGCTCAACTTAATCAAAAAGAGAGGAGAAAATCAAATAGATCCATAGGTAATTTTATAATGATGAAGTAGTAAAATACTTGGCATATTATATATTTAAATCAAGAACAAAAGTATAGCACTCTGCTGGCTTCTTTCTACGGCAGCCCCTGGAAAAGAATGAAACATGATCATTTTCACCAGAAAGTCGGTACTTTGAGGAAAGCAGAATTACAAGTGTCATGTCCTGATAAATGACTTCTTTCCAGCTGAATATTTTCCTTTAATGTTATAAGACTTGCATAGAAGCCCTTCTCACTTATTATAAGACCTTGGAGAAAGCTCTGTTTTCACAGCCAGGTTTCATACATGAATCACATCTGCCTTCCTTGCTATAAATGCTGTCACCTATTCAAGGAGTCTCACTTTTTTCTCAGTCTTAAAAAATGTTATGCTTTTATAAAGACTAGATTTTTTATTTTAATAAAAAAGATTCATGTTGCAATAATGTCCTATGTGAAAAAGTAATATTTGAAATACATAATTCAAATATATTGAAGGTTGTCTCCTGCGGCTCCTACTAAAATAGCTGACTGAATTTCTGTCCCTGATATCCAATAACCCTTTCAATGGTCAGCAGCTAAACACATTTATTATGTGCCATTGAAATAAAGTCTGTAATTAAAACTGAAATTTTTCTATTGATTTCAAAATAAGCAAACAAGGAAAGACATTTCTTGATGCATCATTTCTAAGGAAAGAAAAATTCAAGTAAATATCTTACTTTTCAATCTTAAAATTATATTAATTAGACACTCACCTGGTATAACCTATTAAAATATAATTCAGGAAAGAACACAAGTCTATTGCCAAAACTGTTATGAGGAAAGACTCTTGAAGGAATACTTGGCACATAGGGAAATGATAAGGTTCATTAATTGAGAGAGAGGATTAGGCTTTCTTGGACAGTACAGATGTAGAGGGGACTTAATTATTTAAAAGGTTATAAAAAGAACTCAATCTCTATTATATCCAATTTGCCTCCCTTTAAATTTGCCAGAAGGTATGACAAGGAAAAAATATTGAAACCTATAGAAAGAAAGGTCCTAACCCATGAGGAAGAGACTATTCTTCACATTCACAAGAGAAAGGACCAAGAGTAACAGTGAAATAACGTGTATGCACCTAGGGAAAAGTTTCATCCCAGAATCCTTCAAAAAGCAGAAATCTTGCCATTGTATTATCAATAGACAGTATAAACAATGAAGCACAAAGTAAAATTATAATTCATAGGAATCAGAAACTTCATCAAAATGTATCACATATGCACATATCCCAAACACCTCCTTGTTTTTAGTAACAACAATCTGTAGTAAGTGTGAATACAGCATCCTATCCTCAGATAACTTCTCTGAATTTCTTACATGAAATCTAGTCAAGACTTTCATAAATCTGTTCTTTATTCCTATTTCTGATATTGATGCAACTCCATTTCTTTCAGCTATCATGGAAAGCAGAATTTACTGTGCTGCCTTTGTGGACTTTTAACAATTTCATTTTTTCCTCATCTTTTTCTAATCTCAGATTTAATTATATACTTTGCTGTGTTTGTCTTCACTGCAACAGCTCCATCTGTCCCCACATCACATCTGTCCTGTACTTGCACAGCATCTTCTACAATGTCCTGTCACATCTCGCGCAGTCCTGAGTGCAGGTACCACGTGGAGTTCCTAACCCATTCCAATTCCCTCTCTAAATTCATTGCTCCTTTCCAGATTAGGATCCCTAGCCCTGCGTTCCCCCCACCCCTCCCACCCCCAGATAAACACTTCTTCTCTTTATATTCTACTATACAATTATCACCAACTTAAGAGTCCACATCTCATGAGAAACAATGAGATTAATCACCCTATGCATCTAATAAAAGTCACTTTGGAAAATGAGACTTGAGCTCTCTGGAAATGTTTTAAGTGTGCAGGCTAATCACACTACTGCAAGCAGTGTAACACTCATCTTTCATAATTAGTAAGAGCTGTGGAGCATGGTACTGAATAATACAGACTTCCTGAACTCATCTGTATCTGTAAAAAGAAAAAGACCTGGCTGCTTTTCTAAGTAATTTATAGCCCTTGCTTCAATCACCTTTTGTTAGAAAATGAAATTAGTGGATCTTTTTGAGCTAAGTGTTGTTGCACACAAAAGGATAACCTTATAAACACCTAACTGTAGCACTGAAGAGCCGGTATTTCTAATATTCATACAGAGACAGAAAAACAAATCTAAACCCCAGGAGCTTTTATCAACTAATACAGCAAGTGTATTTTCAGCAAGTCCTTGTATATGTGCTCATACATGAATATGTGCCAATATGCACTTACATAAATCCTTCCTTAGTGAAGAGGGAGAGCGTCTAAAATTTTCCTTCAGTTTTTCTGTGCCAGCTGGCTGGGTGAGCTGAGGACAGCAGGGAACACACAAAGATTTTAATATTTTAGAGACCTGTCATTCTGAGGATAAACTTTTCATTGCAGTATTCTGAGAACCAAAAATGAGATTGGCCGTCATGCACCCAGCAGTCAGAGCAACAGCACTGCAGCAGAACAGCCTGATCCCTGAGCTGTCCCTTAGCTCCACAGCCACAGTGTGGCCCCAGTCAATCCTGATTCTTAGTAGGGGCTTAAAAAAATTTTCCCCATACATTTGTTTGCACACATGGTCATGTGTAGTTCTAGATTCAAGTAGGAGAAGTTTATGAGAAATCAGGGCTTAAGTTTACCACTATTCCTTTTAAAGTATAATTAGGGGGGCTAGCCCATAGAACTGCCGTGAACAGAAGGTTTTATCCAGATCATAAAGAACACACTTAAACTGCAAAGTGAGATCACAGCATAGACACTGGAGCTAGTTCAGACCACTCTAGTTCCTAAAACAATGCAACCGTACCCTTGTCGTGCAATGCCCAAAGCAAAGAAGCACTGCTGAAAGGTGCCAACATGATAACATAGATATACCTATTTCAGGACCATTTTGGAATCTGGCAGATCACTGCACAGATCCACACGGACTTTGCTGCTTCGGCTTGATCCATCTCAGGCACTTCTGCATGACCCTCACTTGCACAGTGCAGGCATGCTAAGAAAATGCTGGTATGTAGGACACTGAAAGAATTAGAGCTAAACCTCTTAAATGAAGCAGAAGAGAAAGTCAGCACATGACTTCCAGAGAACTGAGCTGACTGCTAGGTGCAGATTTGCAGGCTACCAGAATGCCAGCTGGTTAGTCCAAGACCATTTCGTAGAAAGGCATCCACCTTTTGGAAGGGAGCTGGTGGCAGAAAGAAGAGACAGGCTGTGGCTGGAAGTCAGAAGGCCAATGGTCTGGATGACACTGGCTCTCAAATGAGGTCAAGCTCTAGGCTGTTTGTTGAATTAATTTTAAATTGTTCTAAAGGTCCTTCTTTCTCATTTAATCAGGTGGTTTTCAAATAGCTTTCAGTGAATCCTTCAGAGAGGAAATTCATATCCACTGGTAAAGCAAACCATTTGCAATTTTCATTAAGGATTTACTTATGCTCCCTTGTGCTGAGCACAGCTACCAATTCTGATTAGCAAGTCCTTTACTTTTTAGGGACATGGCACAATGGAGTCTCAACAGGCTATATGCACAAAAGGACAGCATTACAGCTTCTAACCTTGCAGCAGAAACTTGAAAGAAGGTCCTAACCTCACATTATGCAATGCATGAGAGACCAGCCCATCTCAGAAGGATTGCCACACTGGAGTATTTGAAGCAGGTTTAGGTCAAGTCAAGAAACAGAAGGGTTACAGCCATGGAGCACTCTGACTTGCTTAGTCAAGGTCTGCTTCTGGTATTCGAGATAGTTCTGAGTTTGTTTTGAAGCAGCTCAGTATCCTTAGATGAAACTGGATTTTGTTTTGAAGGGTTTGGATTCAGAGCTTGCACATGCAAATCCATTTAAAGTAGTTACTATGACATGCTATGGAGAAGGAGGCATCTTAGAAGCTGGCCTTTTCCAGGGTTTCAGAGTCTAAGTTTAGGCTATCAGGAACCTAGCAAGGGCATCTCCAAGCCAGCAGACATCTGGGAAACCAGGTCTCCCACATTCTGGGCATGTGCTGTAACCACTGAACTATGGTATAAGAAAGTACAAATCCTCCTTCAGCAATACTTTTAATAATAAGTAGCTCAATCCTGTCAGTATATTTTAGATCCTGCACTGAGCATATCTCCCAGATAAAGCCCATAGGAAGGTGACTTTATAATTTGAGAAGCCCAGCTGTTCACCCTTCCCAGCTGATCCACAGTTAAGGCAGAGAAACAGATAAAGTGACTCCTTCCAAGTCCCCAGTTCTACGATAAAGGAAAGTTAATTGACCCACCACATTCACATTTCCTGTATGAGATATACTTTGTGGGTCTTGCTTCACAGTGCCCTACATTTAGGCTCAGAAAGTCTGAAACACTCATTCATCATTCTGTACAGCGTAGACAAACAGGTCCTACCAGCAGTACCAGCCTAGTACTTAATAAAACTTCAGAATATATTGTTATTTCCAGAGTATGTGGTCTCAGTGAACACAGTCAATAGGCAAAAAGAATGTATTATTCTGTTAGGTTACTTCGGCTGTGTTAGTTAAACATGGTTGAAAATTTCCATTAAAATACAGCCAGCCACATGTTGTTAGCTTCTTGCTAGTCCACCCTAAGAAAAGAACGGTTGCATAGGGTTGGCCTCAGAAAGCTACAGTGGGATGCCAATATCTGTCTTATTACTGTAAAAATTTCTAGCAGGTTTGGGGTTTGTTTGCTTGTTTTTGCATAGAAGACAATCACTTAATGCTAAAAAGAATCAGCGTTTTGCCCCAAGGAAGACAAAACCTAAGTGCGGTGAATGAGGACAATACAGGTCAGGCCCATAGTCTCTCAGTCACTCCATTGTAAACTAAAATGTGAGCCAGAGCAGGAATGGAATACAAACACACATACATACATACATATATATATACACACACACATATATATACATATCTATATATATATAGATATATAAAGAATCTCTAGGAAAATAAATATAAATAAGTAAACATTTACTTATTTATTACCTACTTGCTTATTTTCCCAGAGGTTCATTCCTTCAGCCCAAGCTACACAGGTAGTTCTGGAAGTCCTGGGATCAATACTGTCACACATCAAGAAAAGCACATTAAATTCCTGGGTCTCTACATGTATGAAAATGTACGCACATTTGCACAAACACCTGTGCAACCATATATCATGCATTTATTTTTTTAAAACCCTGTTTATAAAATTAAAAACAATTCAGCAAGTTAGAAAAAGGCATTGAGGGTTTTAGGGGGGAGGGAATCCCTTGGTACTGCTGGGCAACTGCTAATAAGACAAAGGGTTAGCAACAAAATCAGGCATTTCGTTGCTTATTCCCTTTACACAGGGACTTGTTACTTAGAGGAAATTAAAAGAAAATCTTACACACTGCAGAGTTTGTTCAATATACCTGCGAACATCTAACATTGGACACACTGCTCCTATCCATGGTGGTAAAATAAATCTCTTTGAAAACTCAAGAGCAGGCTGGTGACAGAGAGCTGATGTTCCCTGGTTCTGTGAAAGGATTTTGAGAGATTAAATACTTTTGTAGGTTTTGAAATTGGGTGGGATCTACAGATGGGAGCTTTCACATGACAGCCTATCTAGGCAGAGAGAACACTGACACCCATTGTTCAGGAAACTGAGAAAACAGCTGAGATAAATAGATTTCCTTAAAATATACCTTTAAAAATATTTCCAAAAGCACAGCATTTGTTCATTTTCATCGGCTTTCTGCTTATTACATTAATTTGCAGAGTCTAGCCTTTGCTGCCTTCTCTCAGTCCACAGTACAAAGGATTACCTGGCTTCTGTTTTTATCTTCTGTAGTTTTGCAATATAATCAAAGCAGACATGTTTTATTTTATCAGTATCAACATGATTTGTGTTGCAGTAAGTGTCCCTCAGGATAAGTATTCAGACTCCCAAACCTCCTGAAGCCAGGCAGATCAAAAGAGGGAATGGGAAGAGGGGAGAAAGTAAGAGGAGAGTAAGTAATGTTGTTCAAAATTAGGAAAAATTTCCAAAAAAGTATCAAAAAAGTGTCAGACTTGCTATATTTTTACTTTGCAACTACTACCTTAGCTGGCAGTTATTTTCTGAGCAAGACTGTTTTGGGATTTCTGCAGTGTTTTACAATGGATAGTGTGGAAATACCAATTAAAAAACCTATTCCAGTTGCATGTAGGAAATACCATTAGTATATGGTAACTTAAAAACATAGTGGGAGTTCTTTTTTCAGTAAAAAGGCAATAACATATTCTCCCCATAAATAAGACATCAAGTTTAATTCCTTTTCGATCAGTTTAAAAACAGAAACATCGAAGTAATTTTATTTTTGTAGTTATAGAACTGATATTAGAGACAAAATTGCAGCCCAGAAAAAATGAAATCCTATAAAGAATTTAATTTCCTAGAGGAAAGATTTTCATACAGTACATTTCTACATGTTTCCCTTTCCTTGTGCTCTGCAGTATCACCTCTGTGCTCAGTAGATAGTTAAACCTCAACTGCATGCCTATCAATGGTACGAAGAATCAGCTAGAATAATTTGAGGACAAAAATGTCAATGTACTAAGCTTTCATCTCTCCCCAGGGTTGTTAAACATTCACAGATTTCTTCAGTAACTGTCTCAGCCTCATAGTAACAAAATTAAAAACTAAAACCTGACTTCTAAGTCCCAAAGTCCAGTTTTCTTTTTTTTTTTGCAGCAGGTTAATCTTTGCTGTATGATTAATACAAAAATTTTTTGGTTTGGTTTGGTTTTTTTTTGGGGGGGGAAGGGGGTGTTGGTTTTTGGAGAAGCTGTTAACATTTCCTAAATATGAAGTTTCTAAGCAGTCAGCCTAAGGTCTCTTATGAGGAGGGTTTTTATTGTTGTTTGGTTAAATTCTAATGCAGAAGACTTGAAAATCTGGAAGTCATTAGCCAGAGGTGCCCTTTCCTGGTTTTCAGTTTGGCAATGAGGTAGACTATTAAAAATTATTCTTTCCCTTTCATTTGAGTGATCCTCTTTCTGGTTGCAAGTTAAAGAACAAGGGTACATAAACCTGTTCAGCCAAGGTCTGTGTTGGCAGACCTAGAGAGGAGAGAACTGCACTTAAAATGTGTGCAACGTATGGAAGAAAGCAACTAGACATCTCAGCTACTCCTCCTCGATCCAGCATAGCCAATAACCCAACATCCCCCCATCTGACCTGCAAGCCTTCTCACCCTGCCCAGTTAGAGCAGTTTTTTCTGTAGCTCAGCTCTTGGAGGCCCATGCTGCAATACTAACAATTCAGAGCTCAAGCTCATCTTCTGAAGGAAGATTTCAAGGAGATGGCAGTGATTAAGCAGTGAAAAAAGGTAAAAACAAGTGTATGATGTTCTAACTCCAGTAGACTTTAATTATATACAAAAGGCTAAGTTAAAATAACATTGCAGCTGTAAAATCATGAGTAAACAGATAGGAAGTGTCCATACTAAACGTTTTCCCCCCTTCGTGTGCACCCCTTACGACCCATTCTGTAATTCCATGATCACACGTGATTTTCTTGTCATCAGGATATATACAAAAATCCTGTTCAGTCCCCAACCATAAATCTGCTATTTTGTAATTATCAGGTACTTCATTTCGTAACCTAGATAATGCTTCTTTATCATACTGCTTACTTACAATCACATTTATATTGCCAGGTTGGTGGTACATTAGTGATAGCAGTTTAGCACACCTACATAAAGAAAGCAGACTTACGTATAATGCTCCTTGGAGCAGCCATATGCGAGTCAATGTGTTTGATTTTAAATGCATGAAATATTGACATGCTTTGCTCTTCCAGCACCTGCTGCTGACTGAACTACGTACAGCAGGGCCATAGGAGTTATCCTCTCAACAGTAAGTAATGCATGATGACAACTCAGTAGTCACCAGCCAAAGAAGGGAGTGAGGTGAACAAGGGGACTAAGAAGGACAATTAGTTCAGCCAGAAATATAAGCAGAGCAAGAAAAGAAATAAATTCAAAACTCCTTTTTCGGACCCCAGCCCCAAAAGCTCTGTACAAGTCCTGCAATTCCCTTTTTGTGGGTTCTGAGAGTTAAACTTGCAGAATTCATAAATGAGATTGGGGGGGGACGGATGGGGACACAGACGGACAGACGACACTGTGCTCACCCATTCTCAGTAGCACAGACCACAGAACTTGCCTGAACGAATTCCTGCCTGAATTCCTTGTGGTTTATTTTGTGATAAGGAGTTTAGGAACTTATGCCATTCCTATTTTTTCTAGCTGACATTGGTTCTACTCTTCTAATTTATATACCATCTGTTGATCCATTAAAGGAACAGATGATTAAAAATTGAAAGAATACAAAGGTTGAGTATTGAAATACACAAATAAACAAAATAGTTTATACAGATACAGCATCTATTTTCAGATATTCTTCCCCCTTTCAGGGTAGGGTAGATGCCTTATCTCAATTCCTGGTCTACAAAAGACATTTATTCTTTTTAAAATTATATATATTTATGTGAATTATAAGTAATATATTCTTCACAAGGTTTTGAAAGTAACATTTGCTTTTCATTCCCATGGCTCGCACTTGATTGTTCTGGCAGGAAGTCAAGACTCACAAAGCAGCCTCCTGTCTAATCAAAATTAATATACAGTAATAATTGGAAGGCCACTGGAACAAAACACTGAATGGTGCCAATAAGAAGCAAATATCACACTGAGTGCAATGTGTATGTTTTAGAAAGGGCTGGGGAAAGCAGCTTTAGTCTCTGTCACAGAAGCAGGCTTCTTTTCTGAACAGGAGCAAGAAAAATGGCTGTAATGCCTGTCCTTCCCTCCCAGACTGCTGACTCACACAAGAGGGTGTCAGTGAGGCAGGCAGCAAACACATATGGGGGGCCTGGGGCAGTGAGAAAATGCAAAATTCCACCCGCATGTGTAATGAAGTGCTCTAAGGAATAAAACTGGATTAATTTTCTACTTCTTTAAGGGTTGCTTTGAACTATTTTTTGTGTGTACGAAGTATGCCAGAACAGCAGCTCCAGATACTGAGCAGCTCTGTCTCTCCATGGAGGGAGGCAAGGTCCAACGGAGGAGGCGGTCCATGTCTCAGGGTGGGCTGCCTGGTGACAGGAGAGGTGTAACCAAAGCCAGTAAACACCACCAGGGTGCATCAGCCTTGATTTTGAGGGACTTCTACCTACAGCTAAATAAAGGATTAGCAGCCTCCACTCAAAAAGGAAAAGATTCTCGCTGAAAAGATGGGAAGGTGCCTCCCAGTTTCCAGGAGGCTACATCCCAAATGACTTAGTGTTTTACATTGACTGAACTTTGTAAGAAAGCTGATGAAAGTACCCCAATCCTCCTGCCTTTTCAAGGTTGTGCTTCCTGTTCAAATGCTAAAAGTGAAACAATTTTGTAGAAAGTGAGAGAGCTAATGCAGCCGTAACTGCTGCACAGATGGGACCAGGGCATCCCTCCATGAAAAATACAAACAAACAAAAAAACCCAAGAGGGAGACTATTAATAAACACAGCGCGCTCTAGAAAGGTGCCAAAACTGTTTTTTTCCAGACAAGTTAAATAAGCTATTTAGAAGTTCTGCATAGAGACTTAGCAGATATTTCAAAAGTTGGCTAATTGAACAGCCCAGCCAGTTCTATGTCCTGTATCAAATAGCTCACCACAGCAAGCCTTGCAAAGTGACCAACGAAAGATTTGCACCGAGCACAAACCTGCCATGCACAGCTGCGGGTTTGGGAGCAGGACAGATGAAGGAATGGAATTTGATGACAAAGAAATAAATATAGCAATGTGCAGGATGTACAGTTGTCCATTTTCTTACATGTGTTTCCTTACTAGTGTTAAAGTATTCCTAGAGGTCTCTCCAGTAAAAAGGAAAAAAAAAAAAAAAAAAAAAAAAATCAATCAACGTAGAACAAAAGCTGCCATGATAGGATTTCACTGAGTTGCTGGAAGACAACACTAGGTACTTTCGTTCCAAAACTCTTGCAAATCATTATTAAATGGTTTATTCATTAAAAACGCACTTCGTTTATTTCAAATGCACAAAACCAAAAGGAGACTTTTACTGGGACCTTGCAGCCCCTATTAGGAAAAGATTAACTTATCTGTTTCTACACCACATCATCCACCTGTACTGGAACTCAAGAGCAATGAATCTAACAACACAGGACATTAATATAGCAGTTCAAGGAAGAGCTGTATTAGGTCTTACTACCGACATAACACTGAGGCTTTTAGTGTGCCTTTAAGGAAACAAAGCTTATGTAATCATGCAATGTATATACATATAAGCACTACCTCTTCCCTCCCTTCATCACTGATTTTTGAACCCCGTCCCTCTAATTTTAGTAAAGCAGTAATTGTCTCAAAGCTATTGAGTTTCTTCACACTTTTTGAATACAAGCAAGCAGATAAATGAGAAGCATTATTACTGTCCTTGCCCAAGAAAAGACTGAAGAGTGAGCTCAACTTATTTGCCACTAGAGAATTCACACAAGAAAGATTATGAGTTGCCTAGCCGCGGGAAAGCTACAAGTTCACTTTCTGTTAGACTACAGAGACTCCAACCACAACCCAAAAAAGAAATCCACAAGAAATTCAACTTTGTTAGTTCAATTTCTCAGAGAATGGTTTATTTCCAGGTAGCACAGCCCTGGAAGGAACAAGATCCTTGTAACTGTGAAGGAGCTTGTCAACACGCCCACCACATTTGCACCCAACCCACCCAAATCCCTCAGCTCTCAGCCAGCCTTCTGAATTTTCAACCAATATCTATATGCTGATCATCTTAAAAAACCCAACCAACCAAACTGTCCCCTTTTGAAATCAGTAGCCACACGATACTCCCAAATAGCAAAAACCATCCAAAACATCCTTTTACCTAAGTGAAAGCAGGAACACGTCCATGGCAGCCAGTGAAGTCAAGGAAGCAGGCTGGTCTCTCTCAATATTATCCACAACTAAATTAACAACTTATTTCAGTTGTAATGAACCTTATTCAATTAAAGCTGCTGCATTTGTTTCCAAGGAGATTTCACTATACCGATAGTACAAAGAGCGAAAACATACCTTTTTGACCTCATGTGAGAAAAAGGTCAAAATCCAAAATGAAAAGGGTTTTATTCGTTTTCAATTTAAATTCAATTTTAATTTAAAGTATATTCCTAGACCAATTCAATGTAATTTCTCAAACTTTGCAGAAATGTTTTCTATTGATGAATTTTTTTCTCCAAACCAAGATTTTGGGGTGCGTTGAAATAACATTTTTTATGTTATGGAATCTGGCTGCAATTTAAGCTATAGAAGGGCTAGTTTAGTAATATTATTATACTAATTAGTTTGTAACCTTTAGCTAACTGCTTTCAGTTCCCCAATAATTCAAGCTTATTATCTAGCAGATGTTCCACCGCAACAGAAATTATTATTAGTTCTTATGTGTTCAAATGTTAAACACAAACTCCAAGTCAGGCTGCATGTGTTTGCAAACCTGACTTCAATAAAAATTGCATTTTTATTCTCCATTCCACTTTCTCTTTCAGAACATTCATGTCAATTTGGTAATGGCAAAACTCTCCAAGATAGTGCAGCTAATGTGGTTAATAAGATCACAGCTGGTATTTAGAGTACATGATGACATAATGAGCTGAGTGTCAGGAAAAGCACACAAAGTGACTGAAGGACACAAAAGGTGTCTCCTTGCACCGGTTTTGCATAGGTTAATCAGGACCAAAGATCCACCGTGGCAGAGAAGGACTGGATATTACAGGTAAGACTCCATCTCACAGTCATCTCTGATGATCATTCAGTTACATTATTATGTGATCTAGTTAGACTGAAACAAATAAGCTTTATGCAATAGCTGTATCGCCTCTTTAAATTTCCTTAATTTAATAATAAATAAATAAATGAGGGGTGGTAGAAGATGTAGAGCAAGGAGTAATAACAGCAGCAAGAAATAGGCTTAGGCACTGCAACTGCAAGACAAAACACACATACTCGGTTCTCAATTACCATTCTAACTAAAACAATATAACTGAATACAAGTGGACATGATGCACTAATTAAATCACTTGCATGCTACGTTGACCTCAAGCACATACACTGGCATTGTTCATGAATAATTGGGATTTAATAATATATTGAAGGATTATTAAGACTTTTAGATGAGCCTCATTACACTTAATGAGAGCACTGTGTAAGGGACAGCAGGATCGCCATGAAAATACATATGCTTTATCTGCATGTCATGCAGCCAGTGGTAACATAGCTGCCTTTCCCTTTTTTGGCATAACCTGCTGCAAAAGCCAAGGTATCTCCCTCCTTAGAGCACCTGTCTACTCCCAAGGTTGTATATTCCTAAAACAGGTCAAATTTTTAACAGCCTCAAAAGAATTATGCTCAAGAGGTCAGCAAACACAACTGAGGTGTACCTGGCTTTAGTATGATGATTTAGGCTGCTCTTAGCTGCATCAGCTGCAACGTGCTACATGTTCACAGAGAAGACTCAGGCACAGGCTCTGATGGTGAGCCATGTGGACACAGAGCCAGGAAACAGGGACTCTATTTCAAGCATCATATACCAGATAGAGTCTCCATACAGCCGTAACAGAAACAAGAAACTTTGGTCAATTTTCAAATTATGTTCACCATTCCTGTACTTCAAATCTCTTCCATAACCATTTGAGAGTTGTACCTACAGCTGTCAAATAATCTGCCTGCCGATATCCATTTTGTCTAAATGAGTATTTTTCCATAGGAACTTGTTGATTCTGGAAACATGCACACCCCCAACCAAAATATGCCTTCATACAAGAAACATTTTAAAGTCAAAAAATTTAGTCCTCTATCACAGCATGTATCATTTTGTTTCCAGTTTTGTAAGCCAGAGAAGCATTGTTAGTATTTAAGCATTTTCAGTTAAAACTGAAACTTTATTCCTTGTTAAAACAAGGATACAAAAAAAATTTAATAATCTCAGGTTAGTTCAAGACTTCCTAGGGGAAAAAAAATTATATTTTCCCCCTTTTAATAATTTAACAACTCTTTCTGCTTTGAATTTCTCTGAGAAATATTCCATTTTCCTTTCAGACTGTTTCAATTAGTACTCAAAAGTTACCCTAGCTCAACATAAGTCAATCTGAATGTCATAAGCCAGTATAAAAAGATGCCTACTAGAACAAAAAGGAAAAACTTCAGAACACAGTTATAACATCATAGCCCAAAGATTAATTTTAAACAGGTATGTTATGTAGAGGTTAGCTTGTTCATTTTTTTTTTTAGGAAATACTCTTCTTACATGAGATTAAATAAAAAGTTCAAATGACATTTCAGCAACACGTACAGCTCCAGTAAGGGCAGCATTTTGGATTCAAGATTTTATTTCTCTTTCAAATCCTGTATCCTGGGAGGTATATAAACTGCTGCACCTGCTGGGAAATGGTAACATTTTCACAGGGGCCTTCAAATGCAATCTCAACAGCAATAAGAGCATTTGGTGAGGAAACAGAACTAGAGGAACCTCTGGAGAAGTTTCATGGTGCTCAGTTCTTCAGTGTGGCCTTTCCTTTGCCTAGTAGACCTCGTCTTTAGTTTTCAGGATTTCAGAAGGGGAGGAGGAGGTGAGGAAGGCTGCAAAGAGTCACACTTCATCTCACATGCTGTCCTCCCACAGTTGTGTCCAGCTGGCTCCACTGGCCAGGTGTTAAGATGAAGCCGTGCAATAGATACGGCTGACATTTGGGGTAAATGCTGCACAAATCTGTCTCCAGACCTTTGCAGAACTGAAAATTCTGCTCATTACTTTGCCTCATTATTTCTGCTCCTGGTTGTGACTATGTAAGAACTCTCTCTTCCAAGTTTCTAATTTCATATGTGCAGGAAAGCATTTACAATTGAGACAAGCTCAGGATGACAGCTAGAACAGTTCATCCAGGTCAAATATGAACAGATACTAAATCCAATGGTGTTTTTACTTGATGCTAAAATATGAGAAAAGAAAATATCATATAGGAGCAGGCTTCTATTAGGAAAGATACTTGTACAGTGACATACATATATACATAACATTCATTGCACTGCAAGACTCTTAGAATAGTCTCTCCCTGCCCCTAGAAATTTGAAACCTAAAGTAAGCAACGGAAGTTTACATCCAAAACAAACAGAAGAAGAAGATAAGGACCTAATCTCTGATAAGAGCAGGATGCTGTTTTATCATTTAAATAATGAGTCACTTTACTCAGGCTTAATGAACAGTCACAAGCTTTCTGGAAAACATGTTTTAAAACTGATTCCAGACTGTGACTATTTGAGAAAAAAAAAGAAAAAACCAACAACAAAACAAAACAACTCAGATATTCCGAATGCATCTTCATCCTTCCCTCCCAGAAGCAAAACACAAAACGCTCATAGGTTCTCCTTGGGACCTGTAATTCATTTAATGGTGCAGGAGACTGGGAGAAAAACACAAGCCGAGTTATTCCTAGAACTTGAGCAATAACAGGAAACCTTCCTGTGGAAAGACAGGTGATATTGGGGGGTTCTCATAATCAAGAAAGGATTCAAGATGAGATTCAGGAAGGGCAACAACAATCTGAATCCCCATCAGCCTAAATTTTCAAGGCAATTAGGGATTAACATGCCTAACAGGGCATAAATTAAATACACTTGATTTGAAAAACAAACATATAAAAAAAAACCTGGGAATGTTTAAAGTATGTCAAAGTGGGCATCAAAAAAAGAAGAGTAGCCCAAATTTACTTTCTCTTGGGAAAATTTAAGATGAGATATTTGGGCACTGGGAAAGAATTACAATACATAGCAAAGACAAAGAAGCCAGGAAAAAGTAGGGAGCACAAATCAACTGTACATTTACTAAGCTGTCACAGAACCTCCAAAAAAGATAACTGGAAAGACCAAGCAATGGCAAAACAAAGCAATGCTGAGAAGCCAGCTATAGGTTCTCTCCTGTAAACAGAGGGCAATAATGGAAAACAGTATGCATCTATTGCAGGTAATTATGGAAAGGCTAGGGAGCAGGCCAGAGCCGCAGGACAAAGTATACAGTCAAACCAAAACCAGCTCGGGCATTTTGCAACTCTTTATGGTTCCTCCCCATTCCCATTCTTAACTACATTTACATGTTTGCTGTTAATTTATACTGCCATATTCAAAAATATTATGGAAGATAGGCAGGTTCCTATCCTGAACTGTAATGAATCCAATAACATCCTGAAAAGAACATATATCTTTATATTTGTTGTTATTCAAGCATGGCCCATGCAGGCATGACTCTCAAAGTACACTGAAATGTGTTACATGCATGATGTGAGGAAGGCTCCCTACCCACCTATATAGCTTCATGAAGGTCTGTCCAATTAACATTAGAAAGCAAATGGTAGTAATTAGAAAGGTCCTCAACTGGCTAACAGGACATACTGATTTGTACTTTGTACACTAAATCTGTGCCAGTATTGTGGAAATGTCCTTTTATTTCTTTCCTCATGAAAGGGGAAATGAAATGGTCTATAGTAAAACTAGCCAAAGAAAGTCCAATTGCTTTTGAATGCTGTGTTCAAAAAGTCTACAAAGAAGAAAAAAAACAAAAACAAAACAAAACAAAAAAAAACACAAAAAAGAGAACAAACCCCCTCAACTCCTTTGATCGCTTCCTGTACCCCCTCCTCATCTGCATTTATGTGACAATTTGTTCCCATGGGGTTGATCATTTCACTCACGGTCTGAAAGGGCAATTCAAATGACATTTTTCACATTGCAGAATAATAGTAATCTCAGTTTTATATTTGCATTTAGTCTTCTTCATCTTTATTAATGCATTTAGTAAGTTCAAGAAAGTCAGATATATTGTGACAACTTTTTTGATTTATTATTACGTCTCCATTTATAAAAGAACCTTATTATTCATGAAATTAAAGCCAACCTCAATTAAGGCAAACGAAAGCAAGCCACACCAGCTACAATTAGGAGGAAAACCACAATCACTGTTCTGAATGACAAGGGTCTCTAATCCAGAGCTGAGTGAAACATTCAGCAAGAACCACAGATTCACTGCTACTTGATGTCTACTGGGTCATTAAACTAAGGAGAAATTTGGCAGCTACATGTGATGAACTGTGGCAATTCACGCAGCAAGGAAGTGTACCAATTCCATTCCTACTCATTCCTTCCCTCTCATCTGTCAAATTGCCCGGTGTACAGCTGGTATCTCCAAAGAGAGGTCGGTTGAAAACGCCTCCTTTCCTCCCAGACACCTAGTTGGTCCCTTTCAGGACCTTTACAAGGCATTGAGTTTTCTCCACTCCAAAGTGGAGGAAATTCAGGAAAAGCCTTGCTTATCAACTCAGCCAAAGTACTGAACAAACAGATAGGGACCTGAAAAGTCTAAGCTATGAAAAAGAGAAACTCTTCCTCTTCTGCTGCAGCTATAACCTCAGGTTATGTCACGCTGCTTATGTTTAAGTAGTACAATGTCAGCATTGCTGATCTCTTGAGGACTTGTCCTCTCCAGTGCTGTTCTCTCAGGCTGTCTTATTAGGTAGCCAAAGAACTGCATGACTTGATCTGTGAAAACTCAGTTTGAGCCTTTTTCTTGCTCTCACCAAAGGCCCCAAATTATATTTAAAAATAGTTCTCAAAAATTAATCTGAACCTACTAGGCCACTCTTTGACAAAGCAGTTCATCATAACTGCTCTTTACGCTTATGCAATTAGCACAAGGTAGATTCTCAAAAAGCCCATAAACCACAGTATTCAGCAAGGTGTGCAGATCACCCCTCTCAATTCTGACTATCCAGTGGAGCAGTCTAGGGCTAACTTCGCGGCAGGGTGGGGGGGAGGGATTAAAAGTTTCCATTGGAATCAGTTATGGATGATCAAAACCTCAAAATAAAATCATGCCTGAAATTAAGGAGCAATCAATCAACAGCAACTGCTTAAAGAACTAGCCCAAAATAGTGAGCATCGTTATAGAAAACTGTAACAGATAATAAATAGATCTTTAAATATCTGGTGGTAGTTGGTGAATTAGTGCTCATTATTGTTTCTAGTATGAATTGATATGGTCCAATTTTAAATAACAGTTATCAATATTGTCATCAACTTTCCTCCAAAACAGCCTAATGTCACCAACTCAGAAATGACACAAAGAGACCCTTTGATAGATCTGGTCTGCTCCTTCAGACAAGAGTTCACTCAAAGCCTAACCCAGCAACAGCTTTTTTGATATCCAAGAGCATCAAACTTCTTCTCTTGCCTTTGATAGTCACTTTTTTACCTTCGCATTTTAATGCTTAGTCTCAACACTTGATAAAAACAGAAGGACTGTTTTAAGATTCAGATCTTCCAGTTCAATGATGCAGATCAAACAACTTCCAACAACATTTGGAGAGTATCCAAACATTTGGTTATCAAACTGAGAAAGTTGGGGGTTGACTTGGGTGACTGACCCATCGCAAATTTCAAGCAAGTAGACACAGAATGGTCCTTTTTCTTTGCTTTGGTTAAATAATCAGTGAATTTTTATTTTACATATAGTAGTTAAGTTAGTAACAAATAGATAATCCATATCCTAGCCGTATCATTCATAACGGCCTATATTCTTTGCTGACGATACTACTGTAATCAATGCGTCTATACAAATTTATGTTGGCAGAAACCAGCCCAATATTGTAGATAGCTGTTAGTCAGAATCACAGATTCAAGCACCCTGTAACTTTGCGGAGGGCAAAATCAATGCAACATTTACACCTCTAATTAATCTCTAGAATTTATACAGATTGGTATTAAGTGTGAAGTTCTCTCTAATCAGTGCAGAATAAAATTACTTTTTCCCCAATAGATTGCCATTGTTGTTTCAAAAACAAAAATATTTTTCTTCCGTTAAAATTGATTTAATTTTTAAAGACTTGCTCAATTTTAAGGAGTTTTATAGTCTGAAGACAGAAAAGGAATAAAAAAAAGATAAATCAGTACAGTATTACCGAGTTCTTATCTTTGAATGCTCCTGCTTTCTTTACAATTCTTAATTTATTTTGATCACAGACAAGATGGATGGGAATGTCACAAGCTATCTATAACAAGTATTTTAAGCCTTCTAAATAACAGCTGCCTTCAAACTGGATTTCAAAGGATATTCACTAAACTCTGCTCAGTTCCAACAGGCTGATACCGCAGGCTACTGTATTACCTACTGATCACTCTTAGGTCAATGAGAGCTGCAGATGCCAAAAACATCTCGAGACCTGGCCCAACAATGAATTCTCAATATGTGAATAGAAGACCACAGCCCGTACTGAGGGAAAACTTCAACTAGCATCACAGTTTTGCTCAAACTAGAAAGAAGTTGTTGGTTTGTGCACCTCAAAGTTATGGATGATAAATGACAGGGAAACATAGTCCAATCAATCCTTTGAAAACTTACCCAATTGATAATTTCTTTTCAATTTTAATTCTTAAAATACAACACTGTGCTATTTAGAATTTTTTTAAAAATTAAAAGAAGTCACAAAGAATTTTCCCTAGGTGAAAATATAAGATTGTCCTCATTCCCACAGGTACCTCTGCACTGAAGAAATCATGACAAGACAACAAGTACTGAAGCTTGAAGCTGGAACTTTCAAAGCTGACTTTAAAAGTCTCACCTGAATTAGGACTATCTGTATACTGATATGGTCCAAATTTAGTTCAGACACACATCACACCCATCAAAAAAAAATTATGCTGCTTATATTTCTTTAAAGCTGCCAGTGTCTGAAACATTTGAAAATTTTCATCAGCTATGACTTCTATAATAAATTTGCTAAAAATACATATGTATTCACCATACTTGCAGTCAGAGCATCTACAAAGTTTTTCCTTATTTGTGTTGTGTATCTGAAATGCAGTGAGATTATGATTTTATGGGTAATTGCCCTAGGATACCTTGCTTTCACAGGCTCTATGGGGAGATTATTGTAATAGTATGATATGTAGCATTTTGAGCTGTAGGATTCAAGATCATTAGTGCCTCATAATTTTGCGCAGAGGTAAAAACAGCTATGATTTTGCAGGTGCATTTTTGTGGCATGGGCTCAAGTAGAAACAGTATTTTCTTCATGCATGCAAAGGAAGCTCATCTTACCTTTCAAAAACCAGACAAATAAGTATTAAAATAAATACTAAGATAAACACTAATAGCACAGTAACGAAGAAATCCTTGTGTGTATGTGTGTGTCTCATTGGGACATTAGTTCAGGACATAAACCAGCAGTTACCCATGTCCATCTTCCTCTAAAGCTGAAGAGACTTATTTTTGTGAATAAAACAGGGATTGCCAGTTGCTTCTGCAGAAGGGACAATTTTAACATAGGTAGCAGATCCCTGTGCGAAAAAGCACTGATACATCTCTGCTACCTGCAAGCAATAATTATTGAAGCTTAACTTTTAAGATACTCTTATGATAAAAACTGAGCAAAGAAGCAATACCACGCTCTATAGGGTTGCCCTGTATTTCTCTTCACACAAACAATTTATGCAAGTGCTTGGTAGCCAGTCTTTGCTACAAAGAAAACAAGTAGTAAAAATTATCTGCAGCCCCCTGAAGTTAACCAGAATCCCATTTGTGGTTGAGTTCACACATCATAGGATAGCTGTTACCTACAGGATCAGTATATTTACATCTAATAAAAAACAAAGACAAGGAAGGCACCATTCCTGTTTTGGAGTGCCCCAGTTGAGCTGGTAAGAGGGGCTGCAATTTGAACCAAATCACAGGATCCTCTTTTCATCATCTTGCTTCTCAAAATAGAGCACCAGCTGCAGGGCTAGGACGTAGCAGAGAGAACAACATCCACTTTATATAGCACAATGAACAGTGGGAGTGAGGGGGGCATGGAAGAGAAAGAACAGAGGGGTTTGCTCATTGGGCAAAAGGGGAACACTGATCTCTCCCAGCATCATTTTCAGAAAGCTCCACAGCAGCTGAGTAAGAGCTCTGAAACTCAAGGAAGTCCTTTCTTTCTCTTCCTCTTGCCTTCTTTCCCTCCTATGAAATGGAAGGGTGGAAAGGCTCTTTCCTTCCCTCTCCAGGTGCCTTCACAATCTCCTAAAACAGACCTCAGGGCCCCCTAGCTATTTCCACATCTCCTTAATACCTTCACCCTTGGCTGCAGCTTGGAAGGGCCTGAACTGTTTTCCCTTGGGCTCCTGCACTTCCCTGAGCTGAGCAACAGCGCTAGTTACGTTAGTCACCCATTTACAACCACTTATAACATATAACCAGCAGGGAAGCACCAAGAAGGATAACTCCACTGTTTGATGTGCCAGGCAGTGCAAAGAGGACAGACTGTATCACCCAAGTCCATGAGACAGGCAAACTGTATCCCACACTGGACTACCTCACCAGTGTTAACAGGAAAAAATGAACTTCAAGAAAGGTAATCCTAGGAAAGGAAATCTAGGGAGGAACCAGAAAGAAGCAGAAACAAAGTAGACTGGGGCGTGGGTTTTGTTTGTTTGTTTTGTTTGGTTGGTTGGGTTTTTTTGTAAAAACATACCTCTTACTTTCTGATCAGACTTCTCACTGATGGTCATTTGTTCAGACTGTGTCCCATTACCTGCCATGCAGCATCTTCAATTAATTTCCATTTTAGATGTCACCAATTACTTGCTCATTCTACTTCGCACCCCCATCTCCCTCACCCTTCGACTTCAACGCCTTATGTTCTTTTCCTCTGAAATGTATCCGCTCCTAATTAAATCTGTTGTCACTATCTTCCTCAGAAGGTCTTAATCTTCCCCCATTTAGCTACAAGCTCTGCAGTGAATCGAGTGTCTGCGACTTTGTCCTTTTAGTTGGCCAAGTGCAACAACTATTCCTTCGGCACTGCTCTCAAACACCATAAAAACAAATGCCATCCACAGGGCTCACTTAAACATTGTATTCAAATCAGCCTCTAATATACTGACAATAGAGTATCTCTGAGAAAACATCCCTATTTGCTTGCATCATATTTGACTAATGGAGATGCTCTTGATGAAGAATGACATTTTGAGTGATGGAACCAAAACTACTAGGGAATTCAGTTATTTCTAAACATCTCTAAACAAATTGTTTAACTTGCCAGAAGCAGTTACCTTCAACGTTTTTAACATGGAAAAAAAAGAAACATTTTGAAATGAAACTGCCTTGAAAAAAAAGAAGTTATGACAAAATGGTTAAACAACCTCAGAATAAGATGTTTCACTTCATTAAGCAAAGGATTTCAACTCAATCCAAATTGGGTTTGGGGGGGAGTGATCAGAAAAGTAGTGCAGCACCAAAAGAGAGAGCGTGAGCATTGTTTCATCAAAAAGAAATAACACCACATGTAAGGAAATGTTCCTTTAGATTCACCTTAATTTAAAATTAAAAAAATCATCATATCAATTCAATCAGCAAACTGGAGTGGCTGTTATTTACATAATGGATATTATCAACACTTGACTGACTTCTTGTCATTTCAGTGTGGCTACCTGGCCTAACATTCACACATTTTTTCTTGGTTGACATCTTCTCTGGAGAGATGCCTGGATAACAGATCTAGAGAAAAGAACTGGCTTTGCCCCCGAAACAGTTTAGGGCTCCATAAAACAACTATTTCACATCAGTTAGATGCTGTCCTCGATATCCTGCTTATCTATTATCCTCTAAATACCAAAGGCTTTGGGAAGGAGATGACGGAAGTTCACGACTGGGGCTTATCTCTAAACTCAGTTTCAGATGCCAGTTCAAGGTCTTGACTTTAATCTTCAAAGCAATTAACAGATGAGCCTCTGCTACACTGGAGACCAAATTGCTATCTATAAATTTCCTAAACAGTTGTGCTTCTTTGGGACAATGCTGATCACAAAACCCAGACCAAGCTGCATGAGAGCTGGGGCAAAGCATTTTCTGTCATAGGAATCTGGCTATGAAACAAGTCTCCATAGGAGAATTCAGAGCTGCATTCTCTTTTGAACTGCTTTAAGCCTCTTCCTAAAGACCAAAAGAAGAAAAAAGGGAAAGAAAAAAGCCTCTCACCTAAGCAGCCCTCCCCAGTCACATCAAAATATTTTCCCTACCCTATCCCCAAATTAATTAGCAAAAAAAAATGACAGAAAGTGTTTTTATTCAAAAGGGAGATGAGCAGAGAATTTTTAAGGAGAGTTTTAGCTAATACTATTGTTATAAAAAAGGTACAGGCAGCAGCAATCCCAGCTAGTCAGAATTGTATGTTATGAAGTAACACGAGCGATTGTCTTTGTGTTAGCTTTGCAATCCGCAGTTTGGAAAACATTGCAACAATAACTAGATTCATGAAACAAACACACTGTAACTAAATTTCCTCTTCAAAACAGAGCCAGCCTACCTCAGCAGAAATAATACACGCTACACTGGCACTCTATCTCCACCTCAAAAACATCTTCTGTCCTATGCAAAACCCACATACATAATTGAAACTATTAAAGATGAAAAAACATGCCTCTAAAACATGAGGTTCTGTTCATTTTGGTGCCCAGTCCAAGGATGAAATGCATCCTACATGGCACAGGGGGAGAGTTAAGACACCTGCAGTCACTGCAGAAACCAGCTGAAATTGTTAACGTGAATAGGCAGCAGATAACTGTGTGTGAATGCATGGGTGAATGCCCCAAATTGAACTCCTGAACTCTCAAGCAGGAGCCTGCTACTTGCTAGCTGCAACCAGTATGGGCTGCTTGGATATTTGATAACACCTGAATTAAACAGAGGTGGCACATCTTAAATCTTAAAAACTGATAGAGAGACATGAGATGGACCTAGCAATTAAGAGGCTGATGACCTGCTGTGCTTCTGCACATACACTATTTAGACTAGAGAAACTGGGAGCTTGGTTTCCAGAAAAAAGAGCTGGTACCAAGAGATGAGTCCCTGAAAGGAAGAAGTAGTTCTCAGAAAGAGGAAGGGGGCCCAGAAAGAAGGTGGTGAACATCCTGGCCCAGGGAGAGGTCTATGGAAATAAGTGAAGACCCTGGAGATGAGGGAAACATGTGGAGCCCTCTGTCAGGGGATGCCCACGGACCTTGGCCAGTGGTACCTGAGACCAGTAACTGCGAGCAGCATCACAACAGGAACTGACACGACTTTCTGCCCAACCTTCCCAGGTAAGCAGTGACCTCCCTGCAGGGAAGGGAGGTCAGACCTCAGGAATGAAAACACTGGGGCTGTAGCAGCCACAGAGAATAAACACAGAATAAATGAAAAATTTCCACTGAAGTTTTTGCAGAGGTGATATTCCCTACTTTCCCAAGGATTCTGGATGAACCTTAGAGAAAGAGCTATGGGATGGAGAAGGAAGCGGGGAGGGAGAAGTGCTGCTGTTAATTTGGCATTCATTTGAAGGAGCTGAATGGGAGCCAGAAGTAGTACAGATGGCATCTCAATTCCTCCTTCTTTAGAAGAAAAATGTATTTTTAATACAGTAACTTTTAGTTTCCATTAAGGCATTTTTAGCTGTGAAATAAGGACAGTTAAAAGCAGTAGTTAAAACCTCAGCTTTTAGATGACAGTTCTGAAAGCAGTTTATTTCACAAAGTGATGGCTAGCGATACACACATACAGCTTCTTCAAAGCCATAACAAGGTGCTGTGCAGGAAGGTTGCAGGGGGTTTGTTGGCAGGCATCCTAGGGAGGAACACTAAGCAACACAAAAGAGACCATACTGTTGCCTTTGCACAGGGCAGGGGAGAGTGTGGAATTTATGTTAAATTTTATATTCTACTTTGTTCTTTGCAATCAACATTAGCTCTAAGCTTCCCCTGCTACAGTGTTCCAGGAAGCTGCCTGGTTTTCAGACACCCGATTAAAAGTCTATCTGACAGCCATCAAGGCTGCAAATCTGGAATTTTGACCACATTTCAAACACTGACTCATCTCATGCAATAAGTAGCATAAGAACCTGAAAGGGACACAGGTGGAAAAAAAAACACCTGGTGACAGTTTTGGAGTTTCTCACCTTGAGTAGAAATGCAGGCTGTGTTTAAGGGCAAGATTTTGTTCTGACGAGGGAAGTCAGTCAACATCACAAGCAAGGATTTGCAAGGAGGACTAGCAAGAAGGACTAGCAGGAGAGACTGGGCAAGACACATTACCCAACACAAAATACTGCTGGAACATTCTCTCATTAAAAGGGTCAAGTTCAGATAAGGTATGAAGAACCTCAAGGCATGTTAAAAAGCCACAATTTGAGTGCCTTTGAGTTCCCACAGTAAGATACTCTTTGTAAAACTGCAGTCCTCAATTCCTTGTCAGATGGCCCTGCATTATATTAATTTATTTTGGTTCCCAGTGGCTAAATCCTGGGGCATCACAAGAGAACGGAATGCAAATGTCTTGTGGGGGAAGGTGAAGAGAGAAAGGAAGGAGCTCTGAAACCACATCAGGCATTAATTTTGTAACCTACAGACTACATAGTAGGGTTCTGTGCATACCCATGACTGCACATGATTGACTGGCCTAGGCCAACAGGAGAGAGGCTAGAGAGTTTAAAACCTTAAACTTTCTCAGAGCTGGGAAGAGGCAGAAATCCTACCAGAGCCCAGTGGGTCCTGAAGCACACCACAGTCCCAAAAGACTTGTATTAGGAGTACTGCACTGCTTTATCAAGGCCTCATTTCTCTCAGCTTCCATGTTCAGTATCCCAAGCCACAATACCTTGACTTGGACCAGTTCTGATATTCCCAACTCTGCTGCAGTCTACAGCAGGGGCAGGTCAACAACAGCATGAACTGGTGGAATCCAAAGTTAAGAACACCAGCTCGATGATACCTTCTAACACAACTGCATTAGTTCTATCTGATAGCACAGAGATTTACATTTCCAGCTGCCTTCTCCCTTTCTTCATGAGGAAGAAGCCTCCAAGGAGCAATGACACCATTAAAAAAAAAACAAACACAAAAGGCTGCAACACATCAAACACAATTTAATAGTTTGTTTTCCTGCATGCCTCATGTCCTTACACAGTTCATGTTGACAGTTATGTATCACCCTATGCTTCTGACAATACTGCATGAAACAACCATCTCTTAGCCTCCCATACCTGCAGTGGGGTGGCAGGAGTGCCAACAAAAATGCATATCCATCATCAATATCATTGACATGTTGGTGGATGACAAGATTAGTAAAATAGTTTGGATGGTACTGTATCATCACAAGGTGTTCCAGGTTCATCTGAGCTTTCTGACACTCATCAATTCTGCTCAGCACCTATTTATTTTAATGGCAAGTAGCACTTCATAAACGAGGTATGCAATACCATAAGTTGTCATTTGAGTTTATTATCAATATTATCAAGATCAATAACTCATATTACCAGTCCATATGTGAAATCATTACTGTTGTTCTTGTTATGCTGGTTTTTGATAGCTTTGGCTAAAGGTTGGGGTACAGAGCCTTGGGCTTAGGGAGGGGGATATTTTTAAGTTCCACAATGGTTCCTTTTATTTGACTTGGTGTGCGTCGTTGCAGCTGACTAGTAACAGTCAAACCTGCATATACACATTGAGCATCCAGGATATTTTACTTGGCCAAGCTTACAGAGCTGCTGGCATTGTAAATGCCTGCAGTTAAAAGCCAGTCACAACATAAAAGCTAGGAGAAATGGGTACGACACAGCCTCTATGAACAATGTATAAGGTATACAGCTAAAAAGCATGGGACCTGTGGGAGACATGGACTGTAAGTTTCCTTGATTCTCTGCAGGATTTATTATTTATTTATGCTCCAGGTGCAGTTCCTGAATTCTATCAGGCAGTCACACCCCAGTATCTCTCTCCTATTTTTAAACACAGTTGTGAAAAATACCTGAGTCAGCCTAAACTCTAAAGACAAAAAAAAAAAGTGAATGAACACCCTACCATACAGTCAGGGAATTTCACTGCTGGTTGGTAGCCATATATGCAGTTGGAATAAGAGCTCCTTCAAATCCTTGATTGCATTATCTAGCCAGAAGTCTAATATTCCACACATAAGAATATACAGATTATGAATAGCTTTCCTGATCTAGAAAAGGTTCTTACAGCTATCAGAGTATGAAAGCTGACCAAAATTCTGAATTTCTGCTCTGTGGGAAACTCCAAAACAAACAAAAAATAGTTTTCATTCCTGTGAACACATGAAATGGCAGTTCTGAACAGAAAACTGTGCTGAACTTTCAGAAGTACTACATCAGAACCTCCAATTATTTCTTCCACATTTGGCAGGGATTTTCATTATTTCATGACAAATAAGTAGTACTGTATAATTATATATTACTATTATTGATGCCAGTATATGGATATTCCATTATTTTCAACATCCTCTAGGGCAATTTCTAATTAGTACTGTTTGGAGAATCTCAATTTTTTTTTTTTTTTTTCCTATTAAATGGTTTGACACAAAAGCATGTAAAATAAAATAAAATGTTCCCATATCTGTAGCAGCAGAGATGACAATATATTAAAAACAAAAAATAAAAATGAACGCGTTTCAGAAGTTCACCAATTTTTGTTTGGGAAGTTTCACATTTGATTTAATTTTTTTTCTCTAATTCTTTATTAACACAGGTAAAATTTTGTCAGAAAAATGAGTTCCAACAAAATAAACTTTGTATGACCATATTTGCTTAGACAAGCCTAATACATAAATAAATCCGACAGCTGTATATACCAGCGAGCAAGCAAAGCTGAGACGCAAGCACACCAAACACAAGTGGGACCGCTCAGCGGACACTAATCACTGCTGGGCAGAAGGAATTCTCAGGTACCTCACAGCCAAGGAGGAGGACATCAGCTCCACACATGCCTGTGCGTTTCAAGACCTCCCCTCCTTCCAGTAACCGCTTGTGCAGCCAGACTCTTCTCCAATATGCTAGAAGAAGAAGATAAGACTCCAAAACTACATGCCACTAAATGCATTCCTAGTTATGGACAAGCTACCACCTAGTAAACTTGTTTAAAAACAAGTTTGCAGGAACAATGTAGTACATAAGACTGGGTAAACAACCATCAGCACTCAGATATAGCCTCCATTCTCATTAAAAGTTTAAGCAGTGAAGGGGAAAAAGCCCAGAGCGCAGTTAGATTTTTAGCCAAAGCCTCTGCTTGCTTTGTACAGCACTGGCTCAGCACGAACAAAAATCCCACCTCGCCCTGGCCCCTGCTCTGCAAACGAAGCACAAAAAACAGAGGTGGTTAATGAATATGCTACTTTTTTTTTGCCCATTATCAGCACAATGTTGCTTGGCACAGGTGCACTTTAACAATGATGAATATGGGAAGTTCACATTGATTAATTACTCTCAGATTTTCACATTCACCATCTCACACTAAGAGAAGGGGGATCAAGCTGTTGGAAGTATTTCTCCCTCCATCCCCTTGATATTTTGTGCTGCCTTTTTTTTTTTTTAAAAAAAAGGAAACAAACAAACATTAAAACCCTGTTTCTCAGCATCTATTTTTAGCTGTAACATTTTGGGGCTTAAAAGAGGAATTGGATTACCTGAAAACATAGCTCTAAGGAAGGCAAAGAAGGATTTAGGAAAGCTTCTGAAACAGCAAAGCAGTTGTTGAAAGACAGCTACTTCTTTATCTAGGGGGGATGTGCCACCCACCCATCTTCATAAAACATCTAGGCATTTTCTACCTGATAGACATGATTATTGCCAACATCCTTAATATTCTTCACAGAAGTAGAGACTCCTCAGGTCTCAGCCAACAGTATGAGGAATGGATGGTAAATATTCCAGTATAAATGCTTTCTCAGAAGCAAAAGGCTTAAAAGGAGTCCTGGAAGCACTCAGATTCAAGTGAACTCAACACCAGATCTGATCCACCACCAGTTCCGCAGACCCACTGCCTAAGGAATATCAAGCATGTTCAACACTGTTAACATGTTCTATCATAGTTTCCACAAAATAAGGCTTTCAGGACTTAAGCAAATAATTTTAAAACTGCTGTCAAAACTTAGACCTGCAAATCCACAGTCCACATAACACAGATGAGTCTAAAAATCAGGCCTTTCTATTCAACTGTTAATAAATTCAAGGTCATCTACATCCAGTTCTGAGGTGATGGCTGTCATCATCTATATGATGAGGAAAAATTTCCCTCCTGCATGGAACAAAACATGACAACAATGGCTCCTCAATTATCACTCAAGTTCAAAACAAACAACCCACCAGAGTAAGACAAATGTGACTTTAAATATAAATAAAAACACAGATGGAAAGCACACTTACTTGCTTAACATGACAAGCCTCAACTAAGTATCCTTAATTAAATAAATGTGGTTTTTCACATCTTTTGTGTCATCTATGCCAGACAATAGCCATCAAATGAACCACAGGAAGCTGATGAATCTGACAGTACCATTTTTATTAGCAAAGTTACTCAGCTACCAGTATCAAAGCATCCCTGTTGTTGTATCACACCAGGTCCAATTAGACATTTTGGAGAGGGATGTATTTTGATTTCGCCGCCACCACTACCACCAAAAGGGAAAGCAAGCTAGACACAACTACATGATTTCACAAAATTGCGGGAAGGAAATGCATAATATATATGAGAACACATAGACAGTATTGCCCAGACATTCTGTATTCTTCACTCTAATTAGCTTCTTTGGAGCAGATTGCTTTCAATAAGCTCAAGAAAATTGAGCTTGATTCACTGGAGACAATCTGGGTTCAGTTGTTAACCTTTTAGCCTTTAAACAAGGAAGCTTCTTTAAAACATACAACATTAAGAAGTATACTTGTCAATAGAAATCAGGGTAGCATCAAGATGTCAATTTTATTTATTTATTTATTTTTAAGTACCAAAACAACTCAAAAGAGGAAAACAGCTACATATTTTGTCACTGATTAATGAAGTCAGTTAGAATCTACCTGAGTAAGACTGGAGCAGAGATACCAAGTGCTAATGGTGCTGCAACAGTTCCTAAATTTGGATAGAATCGACAATACTATTAAACAAGTGCAGATTTATCCCCAGGCCCCAGGGATGTTGCTGGCCAGCACTTGGTGGGGGAAGGAGGTAAGAAAGACAGGCATCCTGTCCCCTTGCCAGCTGATGTGATTAGGGCTAGTCAGCCTGCCCATTCCTGCAGAGGCTGCATCTGTTCCTGAGAGCAGTTGCATTAACACATAGAGTCATATTCCTGCTTACCAACTCCAAGCTCCTTTCTAGTTGAGGTGAGCCAAGTCCCGATAATTCTCAAGCATCTCCTGTTGCCTCAAATGACACTAGAAATGGAGAAAATATGCCTGTCCCAGAGGTCAGAGGACTGAGATAATGAGGTGTGTATATATTGGTATATATACCAATTTAATAATGTGTTCTAACAGTTTCAGAATTTTGTTTCTGTTTTCCTTTTAAATCAACTTTTCCATTATAACACAGAAGAAAAGCAAATGAGAAACCAAAAAGTTCTGCTGACTCAGATGCAGTTAGGTGGTTTTAAATTCTCCTTTGGGGAACTCTGATCTTCTTCCTTAGTATCAGTTCAAAATAAAGGTATCAAAACAATCAAGACATTTTAAAAATAAGATTTTAATCTTAATGCAGAGAACTATATGAAAGATAAATTTAAGCTACATCAAGAAAACAATGACTACCTGACACTGCTAAGATTGATTTTGTTCTATACTTTGCAGTTTTCATCTACTACAATTAAATTGACTTATATTTTTCTTTTCTATGCTCAAAGATCTTAGCCTTTTTAGTCTCCCAGGGTCCACACAAGGCATAATGGACTATTAAAATCAATGTTATGGTCACCTATTAGTCAGCTAATAACAGGCACAAGAAATTATCTGAGGTAAGGTATGTTGCTCATAAAGGGGAAAGTAAAACCCTGCTTCTGATTAGATGGTAACAAGCTGCAAAAATATTATTTTACAGATGCTAAAAAAAAGCGCTTCACTATAAAAAAATTACTGAGTACCTCAATATTGCTCATAGAAGAGAAACCATTATGTGTGTTACTTACACATACAGAGATGAAAGAAATTTGGAAGGAGGATGCCTCTACTACTTTTCCTATTGGACAATTATTCACAACTCTAATGTTTTTGTAACTGTGTGGTAAAAGAATTCACCTCGTTAATCCAGCAGGAAACTAACCCAACAAATGCAATGACCGTCTTTCTTCTGGGGTAGTGTGTTCAATTAGTTTATGGCAAGGTTATAAAAGAGCTGATGCAAGGAGTACACAAGACCACACAGCTCAGAGCAGGGCCCAAGGGAGGGGAATGGTGGAAAAGGCAAAAAGAAGGAACAGTCTGCCCCACTTTAGTGGCCCCAACCCACTGCATCATCTCAGCTATACTATCTAACCACCCCCACAATTTTATGCTCAGCAAGCAGAGAAAGAAGAATGGTTTCATCTGCAGAAGACTTAATGGCTAGGAGAACACTAAAAATATTGTGCAGTCCAACAACCAACTCGGACACTGTAGGGACTAGAGAACAATATTTGACAACAGAATCATTGCTGAAGGTCCTATTGTGAAGATCAAGACAGCCCTGTAATTCCTGTCAATAGTTGTCCTCTGGATCTGATACAACTGCATGGTAACTCAGGTGAAGAGAATTAAGGAAATTTTTTCAACTTGGTAGATGAGCTGTTTGTCTAATGGAAATCCATACACATCCTGTAATAAAGTTTCAACAGTTATTTATGTTAAGTGCCATGTTTTCCTCATACTTTGTGGGATTACATGAGCCCATTCTTTAGGCATGAGGAAATAGCTCACCTTGACATATGAGTAAGAAGGTACCACGCAATAGTAGAAGCAAGAGAGAAAATGAAGGCAAGTCATTTACAAGTGATTTAAATGGATTAGGAGCACTAGACTACTACTCTCATGTAATCACCAAAAGAGACCTCTCAATCAAGAGCTGTGACATGAGTCACTTAATCAGCACATAATCTGAAAAGCAAGAAGAGGGCTTTGCAGCAAAACAGTCTTTCAAAGTAGCAGTGATCTAGCCAGCTCTGGAAAGGATGCAGATGTGCAGCTTCAAACAGCAAAGGAGAATGTAGTTAGTCTGGTTTCCATGCTGGAATTCTTTTCAGTCCGTTTAGTACATTATCTTGATCATTTTTCCAAATATACTTTGAGGGGAAGGGGAGAGAAGACTCCTGATAACTGACAGCTTGTAACAGTAAAGTAATAGGCAGTAACAGATACTAAAGATGAAAGACTGGAAAGGAGAAAGGAAGAGGGTTTATGCCAGAGAAGCAGTAGCATGGGGTTGGGGGGGGGTGGGGTGGTATTTCTTTTTTTTAAAGGTCTGGTTTTGTTTTTTTTTTAAGACTGTTTTCTTCCTTCAGACAGCACTTTTGACTACTAGAAGCACCATCTCTGAATTCCAGCCTGATTTGTCAAGCAGAAAGCATCCACATTTCCATAAACATGAGAAGGTAGATTCTTTAAAGATCTATCCAAAGCACAAATTAAGAAAAGAAAAAAGCCTTGAAGTTACCTTTAAAGGCAGAAAGTTTTAGCTACACAGAAATAAGGAAATAAAAATTAAGGCCTCATTAACTCAATGTTTGACATTATTGTATTTGGCACATCTCATGCATTCCTACATACAACAGCTGTTTTCCAAGTAATCTAGAAAAATTATATAAGTAGGTGAATTGATATTATGATGAGAGAGTAAACTGTCTCTCCTGACTTCTATGCACCTAAGGTATGAAACTTTCATTCTACATTAATATGAGCTTTCAGTTTAATATCATATAAGCATCCAAGAACGCTGCTGTGAAATGCTGTCACCTCGGAGCAGATGTCAAAGACCTTTATCCAACCCTAGGCAGAGCACACTCTCAAGACAGGTGGAGCTTTAAATATATGAAAAGTGTTTAGAACTTTGATACACACTTGTCTGTGGCAGTGAAAGATGCTAGCAACAGTTAGCTATCACCGTAGGGAAAGGTTGCCACCCTGCCTGCATAGTCAGCAGGAGGGAATGTATTCTCACTTCTCCCACTTAAGTGCAAAATCTGACCGCTTGCTTTACACTTCTGATGGGTTGGAGCAAGGCTGCCAGACGCTGTGTTGAACAGCCTGAGGCTCACAGACACATTCTGACTCTCCTCTTGGGAAGGATGGACACCTGGGAGAGTTCACTTCAACTGCTGCAGCTCATCTGTCAGCACCTTGGTGGAAGACACGCACACTTATTTTACCTTGAAACAGGGATGGGTTAAGAGGATATGACTGCAACTTTGGTTGGGAAACAATGATTTTTTTTCTAATTATTCAACTTCATCATTACTATACCTAAACCAAACGTTAAATTATAATAAACAATGCTGTACTTTGAGACAGAGTCAAGAATGATTTATTGGGGAAAAAACAGAGTTTTGAGTAGCTTACAACTATACCATAGATTATAAAAAAAAAAAAACACACCACACATTGTGGAGCAGAATTTAGCCTGCCTTTAAAAAAAATTTTATTTTCAAAAAACACCCTTCCAGATTTAAGCAAGGTTGTCATGTTAGGTCTGCAGGCAGCTTGAGAACAATAGTGACCCAGTCCTCACCCCAGGGGGCTGGTAAACACTGAACTTCGACAAAAGCTTTACTTAAACTCTGGTCTACAATAGAAAGTTATATGGCCATCTCTGTAGGCTAGCCAGTGTTGAACATCACTGTATACCAACTGCAAAGATTCCTGAAGAAATCCACCTAGAAGATGAGCATGACATAAGTTTGAACACAGCGGATGTGGAAATACACCTCTATCAAGCACCAGAAAGCACATTACTAGAAATGCAAACTTCCTCCTCCTCCTAAGGGGAGAACTGTTTGGCAAACCCTCAAGATCCATATGCTTACTTCCAAAACCCAGGATATAATTTTCCAGCACAGACTGACAGTTTGGAGCAGCCACAGTAGTCTGAAATATCAATAATTTATATTGATTTATTTTTCATTTGGCACAAAAGCTACTCCTGCATGGACATTATGGTGCTTTAGGCCACAATTACGTCCAGGAAAAGCCCATCCCTGTAGGTAACTTAATTGAACCTCAAAGTCCTCAGACTGCTTGTGGACTGCAGTGTATTAAGTTAAACATGAAATACCTTCTCAGAAGTTAACATGGGATTTTGAGCCATTCCTCCCATTCCCACAGTACTGTAGGAACCAGAGGCACAATTTGGTGGGAAACTGGTGGAACGAGGAAGCCGATGGATGGTGCACACACACACGCCAGGGTCCCTTGTTCCAGTGAGAGTCACCATATGGCACTGTGACACAGGTTTACAAGACCTCTTTTCTAGCACCTGAGCACTGCTTTGGCAATAAAGCAGCGCTACTGCCCTGGTATGCGATGTTATTTCTTCAGAGAGTGGTGTGGCAAGCAGAAGAAAATATCCTTCCCACTTTAATTTCCCCAGTGGGGATCAACTTTGCAGGTAAAGTTTTTCATTAAAATCCTATGGCTCAATTTCCTGCAGTACCTACGTATGCTTTGACCTTGTTTCCAAGAAGAGACTGAAAATCTGGTTCAGGCTTTTCTTATTCATTTAGACTCAAACACTAAATAAAAACTAGTGAAAAGCATCATTTAGGATGAGCCTGATAACTAAGCATCAGTGAACTGCCTGGCTGCTGCATGCAAGATTCAGGCTTGATCCAGCAACAGAACAGCTATTCATTGAACCAAATGAAATCAAATGTATTGTTGGGTGACACTCCCAGTTTTTCAAGAGCAATTCATTGACCTGCACTAATGCTGTGGGCTTCGTTGCCCAACCTATTAAGCAAGATCCAGAAACAAGCTCTTGATTATTTCTGGCCCGGAAATTTCAGGCAGGGAGCAAGTGACAGAATATGAGGTGATTAATAGCCAGCAGAATTAGAAAGATGTAGGTTTCTGTAGGTAAAAGAGAAGTTCTGAGATAAGAAAAAACTGCTAGCCCAAGTATATATGATATTTCAAGATGGCATCCAAGAACCACTTGAGGACTAGAAAGCCTTCAAAACTGCAGTACATTGCATCATGCATAACACATTCAACTATGAATAAGCATCTCCTTCCAAATGTAAACAGAATTCTTCCCTTCAAGGACAAATACCAAACAGAAAATAAGCATGTCTGCATAAGAGTTGACCTAATCTTCCAAACCATACCATTTGACTTTTGTCATATGAAATAACTTCCAGTTCTTTTAGTGGCAGCAATCAATACTGCCTGTTTCAATTAATCTGAAGCTAAATCAAATTCGAAACAGTGTCACTGGTGTGATGACTGACAATAGATGACTTCTGTATTCCTCTGGTGCTCCATAATGGAAACTAGACACAAAAAGAGCCAAAGTTGCCTTTATTCTTGTGTGGGTTTGTTTGTTTGTTTGGTTTTTACCTCTATTGTAGAGAAGCTTTCTCTAAAATTAATTCTTTGAATAGAATTATATTAATTACCTAAGAATAATTATTTAAATGTCATTCACAAGAACCAGAATAACATCACACAGAACTAAACAAAGTGAAAACATTATCTGAAATCCAAACACATCAGGAAAGTCATTAAAGGAAAAACATTTCCCAGCAAAATCTCAATTTTTATTAAAGGCCTAAAAATAGAGATGCACAGCATCAAATATTGTATCTTCACCATGTCATTTATCATGTAGCACTTCAAATGAGAAGATAAATGACAAGTGAGATTTAAGGAGCAATACCTTGAAGAAACAGGTGCATCCTTAAAAGTTTATCCTGTCTTATAAGAGTTTATCTCTAATGGGATTCAGGATAGTAGAAATAGAGGGTATCTCTCAAAATTTTTTCAAAGCAGAAGATTTTAAGTGCATTTTTATATCAATATTTGTGTTCAAGCATACCTCTGTTTACTTTCTGACTTAACCAAAACAAAGAGTATTCATGCCATTCAATGAAACACAAATTATTTTGGCTCTTAAAAGGAGATCAATAGTGAGCATCTGCTTCATTAACATACAAGACTTTCTACAAAGAAAGAAAAATCCCTAAAGAATAGGAGTGATTTATCTTCACACCTTATTACTACGGGTGCAGCTCCATTTAGAGTTGAACAAAGCAAATTAAGGATGACAGTTTAAATTGATTCAGAATATCAGTAAAAAAGAAATTATTTCAGTTTAAGACAGTATTCATTTATCTTTTAGCTAAATTTTTGGTGAAGCAAGGTAAATAGTTTATGTATGTTTGAGATGCATGCTGTAGAATTTCTCTGCTTCTCAGACAAGGGATAAACAATGGCAGACAGGTGAAATTACGCATCTGCAACTTGTCTTTTCTTTATTGTATTTTAAAGAATTGGTATAAGCTAGACTGAAAGAAGACCTCCATATTAAAAAGGAATATTCTTTTAGCTCTTTGCACCAATTTCTATCCCAAATATCACAGTAGCCAGGTAAGTAGTTGGCTGTCTGGCATTGCAAGAAATAACCCTTTCCCCAAGGACCTTTGTGATCATAAGACACAGTGATCAGCAAAGGACTTAGAGTTCTTGTTTTGTTTTAAGGAACCTGAGACATTTTTCTGAACTAATGTCTGAAAGGCCTGAAAGCCTTCACTCATGTTGGCAAGTGCCTACATGATGAACAGTCCCTCCAAAGAGCAAGGAAAGAGAGCTCTGCTGGGACAAGGTGCTGCTCGGTTGGAGCAGCAGCAGCAAAGTCTGATTCTGTGATAAGAGGGAAGAGGAATTCTCTCATGACAATCTCTAGGACTCAAGCTTTTTCTGGTGCTGTATTAATTGGGCTTAAACTCATGTTCTCATAGGCACGACAGAAAAAAAAAAAATGCAACCCCTGGAAAGAGAGATACACTTTTCAGTATTACGAATCCCTGCTGGAGTCATTTTCCCCATTCCCCCCCACCTCTCAAACAGAAAATCTATTTATCATGACATATTGAATTTAATAAAAGAAAAATCCACCATCAGGAAAACCGAAATGATGGGTTCCTGTCCACATGCTGGGGAAGCTGTTGCCAATTTCAATCTGACAAGAGGCTTCCAGGCAGGTAGCCATGGGACTACAGCCAGCTTGAGAGAAGATACACGTATTCAACACCAACAGAGCACAGACAGCCAAGGCATTTAGCCTCTAAGATGACTGAGCCTCCATTTTTTTTCCTTGGTTTTGCCTGCTGAGAGGAAACATTGACAAGAGCATCCTCCAGGCAGGCAACCAACAAACCAAAACATTTCATTTAGGGTTATTTTGAAACTGAGTTCATGAAGCATTCATTTTTTGTCACAAAAGATTCCAGGTTTTACTTTGGACCTAGAAAAATACCATGTAAAAATTCAGGGAAGAGTCATGGAAGTTATTAAAAAAATTTGACCTACTGCAAAAAACAAACAAACAAAAAAATCAGTCTAACTGAGAAGAGTAACTTAATGATGACTTCTAACTACCTGCAAGACAACACAGAAACCCACAGTGGAAGGATCTCAACCCAACAGACAAGTATATAGCAAGATCCAAAAGCCAAAAACAGAGATAAAACCATTTCAGACAAGGAATAAACCCAAATGTTAAGTGAGGATCATTTGCTATTGGGACAGTTTACTAAAGTTGATGAACACTTTAAACCAAACAGTCCTGGAAATTTTTAAGCCACACATCACTGCCAGCCTTAAAAAGCTCCCTCTAGTCCATCTGGTATATAATTCCTAGACTTACTGCTGATTATCTCATCCTTCTTGCTTGCCTGTAAAACTGTGGGACGTAGTGTGTAGATAGACAGACTTCAGGACATCTTGAACCTAGCAGAGGTTTTCTTTTATCACAATAAATAAAGTTACAATAAACAAAGCATCATCATAAAGCCCTAACTAAATAAAGCTTTGGATAGAGAATAATTTGTATATGTGTCTCTAAGTAAGTATTATTTTTGAACAAGTTATCTATTGTAAAAGGCTACAATGTTCCTGCAAACTCTTGACTAGAGATTTATGCCTGTGCACATCATCATGATCATTGACACAAGGGTCCACCCACACATTTCAGATTACAATAGCAGGGCTTCTGGTTTTGTCTAAGCTCAACATGACTGTACATCACTCCTCCTTTTGGCACTGGGTTATTGTGTTTTGATTGCTGTGTATTTCCATACCCACTGCTGTCTGCTACTATCTTCCCCTCCCCCTGCTTCTGGTAAAGGACTGAGACAATACACATTCACTGACAAAGAACTGAAAATTATCTGTCTTCAAAACAGTATTCATGACATTTTCTCTAGCATATTGCAATGCCAAAAGAAAGCACACTGTTCTGGTAAATACAGAAGAAAAGGGTATTTTAACAGCTGCTCCCCCCCCCCCCCCCCGTTTTGAATTTTCACCTCAAGCAGTGCTCTGGTATTTGCATTTAGCATCAGGCACCGGCAATTAACCTGAATGAAGATACCTTCCCTCCGGTAGCAGAGAAGGCAAGAATCACTTCGTGCCAATAGAACCAAACATTTAGACAACAGCTTTTAATCAAGATTGATACCCATAATGAGAAAAGGGCTTAAAAACTAGCAAAGCAATAATGCACATATTAGCTTTTTGATTGAACATGCTGATAACCTCAGAAAAAACAATTACACCAGTCAACCTGTAACAAACATAATGGGACTGCCACTGTCACAGGGGGGTTGATTCAATCAGTCCCAAATCTTCACAAAGGCAGACACCAAAATACTTGTGTACCCCCAGCTACATTACTGCTCTTTTATCCAACACATTTCATCAGAGGTTTAGTCTCAAAGACATTGCTAAAAATTTTTCCTCCTCCTATTTTAAGGTATAATTGACTTCTCTAAACAATATACTGTTATGCTAACCATTCATTTTTGTAGGCAAGAGAATAACTACTGTGTTTTCATTTTTAATGTGTAATTCCAGCCCAATAATCCTACTGGGAAGGTTTTTAATAAGACATGAAATTCCAGAGGAAGAGAAAGCAGTAGCATGAATGGCCTATGCCTATTCCTACTACAGTACTTGTTTTCAGTATCTGATGTAGGAGACATTTAGTGCCCTTTGGGTTTTATAATTTATTTTACAATTTCCTACTAGTGAGTATCAAGGAATGTAGCTATGTCGGGATATGGTGCTAATTAACAGGGCTACTTAAACAGACAAAGTTGGTCTGGATCTCAGCTCGGTTCTCTCCCAAGACGTAATTCAGGTCTCATACTCATGGCATCTCTGTACTTTTGCAGAAGACTCCAATTTTTCCCCTTGATTCCTCGGTCACATAAAATTTCTGCAGTTTGAAATCTCTCTTGGCTCAAACTGGGGAGAAAGGAAACTGCACAATTTTTCATGGTTGATCTATCCTTTTGAGTTTTATGCCATGAAAACATGCAAAGGAAAACAAGGTGTTCCAACAATCTGCTGCCAAAAATTTTCCATTAAATAAGTAATTTCCCAGGAAATGTTTTGATTTTCTGAATGGAAAACATTCAGCTGGAAAACATGCAATAGCTCTATTAAATACCATGAAAATCATTACAGTTTTGTTAACTTCTGTCTGCAGCAGTTTGCTAATCAGCACTGAAGACACACACTCTGGGTGACTCAGCACTGACAATGAACCACAACAGTATGACATCAAACATCCACATAGTGACTGAGGGATTTAAGATGGGGCGTAGATTGCAACTGGGGGAGTAGATCGCAATCCAAGCTCCCCTTTCTTCTCAGTAGTCATTCCTGTACGCTTCAACTCCTTCCCCTCTGTCCCATATTTCACTTCCCCATAGTCAGCATGGAGTTATACCAGTACTTCTATTTCTGTGTCTAAACTGGACTTTCCTCTCCATGCACACACACTATATCTGAGCGGTTGCTTCTCAGAGCTGAACTATATTTCTCTTTGTATGTTTGTCACACAAAGCACTCAGGCTAACATTCACATGAGCAAGAGGCATACACAGGGAAGCCTCACACACCAATACAGTCATTACCTAGCTCAAAAACAATTTGTTTGCAATCAAGCAAGGAGTTTTCAAGGAGTAAACGTTTCACCCTGAGCAACAACCCTGTAATAAATCTCATTTTCATCATTTTCACAAGACCTTTGGAAGTTTAGTTAAAGTTTAAGCATGCAATGAGGACAGAGAAGAATTTCATCCAGGAAGACCAGCTCAGTTGAGCTCTGTGCAGGCAGCAGATGTCCCAACAGCTCCCACATCCTCAAAACCCTCAAAAGAGGCAGCAGTAGCAGCTCTACATATTCAGACTTCATGGGGAGCAGGCGTTAGAGGGATCTGACTCAGACTCTTCAGTGACAGAACAGAGACGTGAAAGACTGTCCTCAGCACCACGCTGCAGCTCAGCACCGCTTGATTCAGTATCTGCATAGTGATCAAGGGGCTTAAGCTGGGTTTTGACACCACGAAACTTCCCCTTCCTGCCACCTTGGTCAGCAGCATGACTGGATACTGAAGTCAATGAAAAACAAAAGCAGTAGTTTCTCACATTCCACAGTTTTTGCTCAGAAGCTGCAAAACAGATGAGTATAGCAGGAAGCGTCACAGGAGATCAGTGATCTGAGCAGATACCAGCATTTCCTTTTAAAAATACGCTTGTAATCATTTAGTTTTTAAGAGAAGTACATGCTTGCACAGGATGTTTCACGATTGTCTAGTGAATCAGCTGTCTAAGGAACCTTATTAAGGAACCTAGTATAATACACTTAATACAGAATTCAACTAGTTAGCAGTATAGCAATACTACATTCAGGCTCACAAGAAATACCTATCAAAGGACAAAAATATCTAATACTCTCTAGCTCTTTAGAAGAGATGGGGGAGTTCTGCTTACAGCCAGAGGTCTAAACCGTTCATCAAGTTTATTACTGTAAACTGTATAACAGCAGTTATATAACAAGTTTAATTTTTCATCTCAAGCTCTATATGAATTTCACTGAAATGGGCAAAGAAATGTCACAAGTTCAAAAACAGAGATGAAGTTGGGTTCTGTTGACTTCTCAGTATTTATTGCATGAAAAGGTAAATATTGACAAAGATTAAGACAGATTAGAAGAAGGTTAGCAAGTCAATATGTGCCTTGAAGGAAGAGAACACTTGATATTTATTAAAGTCAGGGTAAATTATCCAGAGAAGATTTTCCTTTGCTTTTTGTAAGGCAAAGAGTGTGCTAGCTTACAAAGGACCATTTGTTGCTATCTAGCAGTTCATTTGCCTTTCACCAGTGTTTTTCTATGCTTTGGGGAAAAAAAAAAACAAACAAAAAAACCCAACAAAAACAAAAAAAAAACCCCAACAAATATTCTCCCTCTGGATGCTTACAGAACATTAGCTCCTTCTTGCCTCTGAGCCAAACAGCATGTGTTCCTATGTCTGTATTTTTACTGGCACTGTTGCTATCACAAATACTGAGGAATTTTTCTTAGTATTTAAGCACATATTAAGGCCCATCCATAACTAACAAAGCATTTTGGCACACATCTACATGCAAGAATAATATTTTCTTTCTTTGCTGAAAGAGGATTTATTATTTATCATTCTAACCTGGGAGGTAAGTCAATAATGAAAATGATGGTATTGTGGAAAAAAACATGTTTCTCTCCATTTCCTTCAACCAAGGTTTCCAAGTACTAGATTCACCTTTAGGCCTAAGTTTATTAGCAATATCAAGTCCAATATCAATACCAAAAAAATAGTTTGAAACCATTTTTTTCATCCTTTAACAATTAAAAGCTAGTTTTATGAAGTCAGAACATTGTGAATTACCAATAACGGCCAAAACTGGACCCAAAAGCATGAGTTTCACTTAAGTTTTGCATTTGGTTTCCAGTTTTAACACCACACTGCAAATATGAAAACTGGAAAGCAAAATTTATGAACACTTGCATATCTGAAGACAGTTTCTTTCTCTACCGTTTCAGTGATTTTTCACATGTATTGGAGGTGACTACAAAGAAGGCAGCTAGTTACATAGTGGATACTCAAAGATTTCAAGGTGTCTTGTCATCAAGATACTGCTACATGAAGCAAATGAGTCTGATTAACAGAGATAAAGTCGGATCAGTATGTATGAAACGTAAGTCGTACTTAAAAATTATGTCCCTGGTTTTCAAATGGAATTCAAAAGGAAGATAACACCAATGTTTGACCTACCTGTGGTTTCTGCTCAACACTGTCTATAGATTTTGGCCAAGAACAGCATTCATTACTGTGTGAGAGCAGCAGGTCTGAGAAAGGATTCTTGAGCCATTCCTGAGGAATGTCACAGTAATAACAAAATGCTGTAAAACTGAAAGATGAGTTTCTAGTAATGAAAAAGTTATAGCCTCAAGATTCAACAGCTTATTATTGTAAGCAAAGAGCAATAGGTATCTATTTAAAAATCATATAAGCAAAATATAACAAAGTCTTTCTCCAACTAGAAGTTTAACTGCAAAAAAGTTGAAGGTTCTTTTTTAATTATTTATTAATTATTTTTCCATTTTCTCCAGAATAGATTCCACACAAGTGTACAGAATTCCAATATGTATGGGTGAGATATAAGCAGTCTTCCTGTACTGCCAAATATTGTTTTGGGCAGAAAAGACAGCTCTGCTGTCCCAGAATGGAATGGCTAACTTCTTGTGTCAGTGTTGGGTTTTTTGTTTTGTTTTATGATAACAGATTGCTAACCTATCCTTTAGCTTCTAAGCAGGTGTCTGCTTTTTCCTGGCGCTTCTCTTCAACTGACTGGTTTGGCCTAGGTTTCCCAGTGAGAGAGAACTGAAAACAAGACTGCCCTCATGAAGTGTCTGCTATGCATAGATGGAATGATATGACACTCTGAAGATGCAAAAAAACTAGTAAATACTGTAAAATACAGTTTCTTGTAAATATGTAATTGTACACAAACCTAAGTTGCTTATTCCTTTAGGAATAACATTTGAGCATATACCAATATGTCCAAAACAAGACACCATGCTTCTTAGATCCACAAGATATCTTTTTAAGTTCCTTTCCCTAAGCAGTGAGGCCCAAGGAGGACTTCTAGGACAGTATTTGAAGTTTGCATTTCAGTGATTTAACTACAGGTCAACAGAACCCTGTGTTCAGGCCTACCAAACAAATTATCACAAACTGGGCCTGTATCTTCAATACTATATTCTCAAAGTATCTTATAGTAACAATGTACTATATATGTTCCTATACCTGCAATGGTTACCTAAACAATTACAATCTGCTTTTGAGTTTCTTTGAAACCATATTCATCCTGTGAAGCAACGTCTCCTTTACTGATAGGTATATGGAAGAACTGTCACTTAAAATAGTCACTTGCCATTAAAAAAAAGCTTTTACTGCTGTCAAACTCCTAATTATATTCTTGAAGTTGCCCACAAAATACTGCTCAAGAACAAAATGAAGAGCTCACAAGGAAGCATCCTAAATGAAAATTTCAGCGTATGTTCCAACAGCAGCAAATGAAGCAAGTACTGCCTGAAGAAGCTTTTTCAAGAACATGTATTCAGACTGCTCAATGAATTTGCTCTTACTGTAGTCACATCACATTGGAAGTTGTTAAAATAGCTCTACAAAACCATCATGCACGTTGAAACAAAACAAGAGCTCACTGAAGTTGCAGAAATTCAGCTAACGAAGAGTGGGTATAACATCTTACAAGCTCTGCTGGAATCAGCAGAGGTCCATCTGTAATAACCCCCCTTGTCCATCATCCCAGCAGTGATCTGCACTTCTTTCTTCCTTTATAGACACCACTGACCCACCCACACTACCCCAACATGCTGCATAACCCATTTTATCCTCAATGCAACAGTCTTCCCTGCTTGTACCGTCCTGCTTTGGCAGCCTTCCTACCTACCCCAGGCAACACAACTGCCAGTACCCAGTTTCTCTGGTCTCAGTTCAGCCACCAAACCACAGGCCAAGCTGTAAGGCCTGAGCTGCTTCCAATATATTTTCTTTTCATTGTTGCTCTCTGCCCGAGCCCTGCATATTGAAGAGGCAGCTAACAGTTAGCCATCAGCAATCAGCTGTGCACCACCTGTTCCTCTAATCTCCTGACAATCTTCCCTGGATTAAGAAGAAATTTGATGCACCCATAACCAAGTCAGGGATGGAAAGGCTGCTGGAGACATCACATAGGCATAAAACAGACCACCACAGCTCATGCAGGCAGGCAACCAGGCCTGGTAAAACAGTCAAGTTTCCCCTTCATATAACTGTCCACTCCATGCCAGAGACTCCCCGAAACTTCAAGCAAAATGTGCAGAATGAGCTGGGACTTCAAAATCCCAGGACACTGTCGATTTACCAGCTGAGTTCACAGTCCACTAAAATAGGACACAGCCATATTCTGCAACAGGGTTTAATCCTGTTAAGTAATTATTTCACCTGCAGTCTAGGATATTAATACTGATAGACTCCTATAAAACAAAGTCATTACTGATGCCTTACAGGTGAATGTGTACAAAGTGAATGGCAGCTATAAATCCATCAGTATCTAATTGTTGCAGTCTATATACCAGTGTATTTTTTGCCCTGTCTTCTCCTTCTGTCAGGTTTCCTTCTTTTCCTCAGTCAAAGATTTACTTTTCCCAATAATTAAATTAAATTAGATAAATTTGAGCCTAACTGAAACTAATTTTGTATAATATCCCAAACCATTTGCATAAGGCTTCTAAAAATCTCCAAGCTATTTCTCTAGGCAGTGGGGTAGCTAATTATCTACCTCTCCAAGCAGCCTTCAAGGCATCACAGATCATGTGTTTAGAAGACAGAACAATTTCATTCCTTTGCAAAAAAAAAGTGCCCATTACAGTCCTAATGTATCATGAAAATTCCATGTTTCCACAGAGATTAAATAATTCACCCTCCATGGAATATATTTGATCATATAATAACAAGCAGACATGATCATTATGCCCTGAATATCATCATTTAGGAAATCAATTCCTGAACTTTTGGGATATGCAAATCCAATTGATTCTTGAACTGTGGAGCTCTCAAAATGAGCTGAGACTTTTGTTAGCATACAAATAGTCACCATCCCTTTAGGCTGGGCTGTGCCAGTTTATCTAGCATCCTCTCACATACACAACTGATTCCATCTCAACCCACTAAGATACCTTTTTCCACAACCAGTTGGTTTACAAAACCTAAACTACATTACAGAAGTATTCTAATTATGACCATTGTTCAGAAAGAGTAAAGGATTAGAAACAACGGAGTTAAATATGAAATTGTTATTCACAGGTAGTGTGTCTCTGCACATTCTTAGAATACAAAGTTAGCTATTCAACAAAAATCAGTCCCTCAGCCAAAGCCTCTCACCAACACAGCGAACATCTGACTGGGGCTGACTCACAACCGGTGGTTTCAGACTGTGGATGGGCTGAGCTCATGTCTGACTATATATAAGCATACTGGTAGAGCTCACCGAGATCCAAAACATACAGATCTCTCACAACTCTTCCACAGTGGTGAATTTCAACTCCACAACAACAGAATTAAAGTGGTGTTTTACTAAAGGAAGACAAACAAACACATAACAGCAAGTCCTGTACGCAGATTTTTTTCAAGTATCCAAATATAAAGCTGTTCATACCCCAGTCTAAGACTACAGTTCTTATTTTACTTGAAAATTAAGTTTTATTTAACCTCCAGGTGATAATTTTGTTCCTGGAATCTATATTCAAGCAAAACTCCTTTTAAAATTAATATTTTCTGAGTATAATCAAAGAACTCTCATTCCACAGGTGGCCAAGAGTTGTGGGCTCAGGTCCATACCCCTTCAAAGCTTGCCTACACTGGGCGTGGGGGTGTGGTGGGGAAGATGGCAACTTGGCATCTGATGTAAAGGAGACCGTTACACTTTAGAATACACCACCTGATCAGGATTAACCCAAATACACCTGCTAACATGTTTTAAAACAATGCCCATCTTGAAGAGAAGGAACGCCTTCACCCCCAACATTACTACAAGGGAAATTTCACAGAGTAATTTTCATCAGTGTTTTACCCTTCCCTTCAGTGCTGAAGACACCCCAAGCCAAAGAGCTCAGCAGAAACCTATTCATAACACAACAGACATCAGGGATTCACATCATAAAGTCACAGTGCCAATTTCTGTCCCAGCCTATCTTTAGGAAGAGCTTAAACCATAAACAATTCACCAAGGAACATCTACCACATTACATTTACAACCAGAACAAAAACATTTTTAGTTCCTTAGGGGGCTCAGTTATAACCCCTCAATTAAGTTACGATCCCAGTCTCATGTCCTGTCTGTCTAAATGACTTACTAGGGCTGGCACAAGTCAACAGCAAACTCTGGTGCTATACTGAACTCTCTTCCCTTGGCATTCCATTAGCCACAGCATCTGGAATACAAGTCTTAAGAGCAATGACTTCTAGAGACCCAAATATAGTCTATTGCAGTGGGAAAGAACAGTATGAATTATTTTTCTGAAGTTTTGAAACCCTCAAGTGCCTTTGCACCCTGGAGTACACACACAGAGAAAGGAGTAACTGATGTTTTGGAATACACCTCATCCATTTTATGGCTAGAACCTAAAAGCTATTATTTCGTACACAGAAAGAGGCAAAGTTCTCGCTGTTGCTTTTAAGCAAATCTTCTTTATTTTTAGAGGGTGGAAAAGTATTTCCTCCTGACACTTGAATATTTCAGTGCAGCCTTCACCTGTCTTCAACTGTCTCCATTACAGTACTTTTCCTTCTACTACCTGCAGACCCACTGAGGCCGTGAGTAACCTGGAATACCAGGGAAGAGACTCCCCTTCCCTATCCTGCTTTTTCAAGGAGCTAAAGAACAACTACACAGCCAGCAACAGCTCCAATAACAGAGATCAGCTAAATCATATTATCAAGGTGTTGATAGGGAGAGAATAGGATGCAGAGAGTGAACAGAAAGATGAGTCAGAGCATTAGCCTGGAACCTGGGAGACCTGTTCTGCAGAGGACTTCTGAGTCAGTCCTAGGTAAATCGCAGCATTTCTCTGAAACGAGGTTCCCCAGCTGACCATTCCCCTAGTATCAATGGAAATAACTGTTGTTCTTTCCCACAGAGGGCTGATAGTACAGATTTTGTGATATTGAAGTTCAGTGGATTATAAGAGTTGCAGTAAGTACCCCCAAGTCAAATCATGGATTAGTATTTGTTTGCCTAAATCACCCCAGCATGCTACAAGTACTGTAAAATAAAAACTCTTATTCAAACTCACTGATGCCAATTGATCAAAAAGGCCTAATGACTAGAGTGGGCTTTGGAAAAAATATAATATTAATTAAAATATATATGCACATCTAGATTTCTTTGAACTTCTTTGATCTGGGAAGTAGGCTGTGTGGCTCTTATTGTCAAGCTTTTTAATGAGGTTTCTAATAGTTCACAAAAATAGCAGAAACTACAAATACAAAAAATGCTTGCAACTCTTAGTACATTCAGTAGTAATATATTTCAATTTATATATAAGATACTGATTTAAATGAACTTTAGAACAATGCAATACTTATTAGTCTGATAGCACATCCAGAAATCATCTAGAATAAAAATAACTCAAAAGTCATAAATAAATAATAAACTGGGTGACAGATAATCACTACAGCGAAGTCCATACACAAAGAAAATTAAGTGAAAAGATAAGACATGAAGAAAATTATAGTAACACTATGCACCTGTGTCTATGGGTATAATGAAAACAATAGGCTGAAATACCAATTTGATTGACAGAGGAAAATTAGAATGAGAGTGATCATAAAAGATACATCTTACATCAGGAAATAAGGAAACATTTAGAATATCAGATTTTGGGTAGTAAGTTGCCAAGTAGAAAGCTTATTTAGAAACAGTAGAATAAAGGTAGTAATTAAAATAACATTTCAAAGTATATTTTCTGAAGTGTTGTAACAAAAAAAAAAAATGCATAACTTACTTGCACTGAATATTTTTTGCAATGCAGATGTCAGATTCGTGCCACACTGAATTTATTCACTATCCTTTTTTTTTAACCTAGACTTATACATTTTCCATGAAGTTATTTAAATACCACCGCAACATGCAAAGTTGTCTCTGTGACTGCAAAGATATTTTTTAAGAGTGTGAAATAATTCATTAACATATTCATGAGGGAGTGAAATAACTGCAGACTTCAGGTGAAACACTAGCATAAGTATTACCAGAGCTAAGTTACAACAAAAGGTGCTAAATCCTGTGAACGTGATTGCTATAGCACCACTGAGACTTCTACCAAAACAGGCAAGTGTTCGTATAAGCCCCAGGAGCTTTACAACAGAGCAGAAATCTGTTTTCAGTAAGAACATTGGCCCAAAGAAGCCACCATAAGGGCAAAGAACTGAGGAAGAAATGAGGAAAAAAAAGCAAGGAGGGAGTTTCCAGTCAGGCAGTAATGTTCTGGCAAAGGAGAGGAAAAAGTTGGTTTGCAAACTGCATAGAAACTTCTTGATTTGCAGCCATCTCCTCCCATCCTACCTTTTAAAATAGACTATGAAATTCACACACCACAGATATCTGTGACCAAACATTGTAGGTGCTAGCTGGAAAGACCGTGTGGCTTTACGGCATTTTCCACAGTGGAGACATGGCATCCAGATTACTAGCATAGGAGAGAACAGGGGGAGCAATCACTACATTAGGACCCATCTGATCTATCCTTATTCTTTTAACTGTTTTTTCCCACATTTAGAAAACAATCATTGCAGCTGCAGTCTGTCAGTCTTGCTACTGTCTAATGTCCTGGCTGTTGAGCAGAAAAATTCTGGAGTATTGCAATTGTATTGATTTGGAGCAGAGAATAGGATTAAGTGATTATTCTCTCTCTCTCTTTTTTTTTTTTTTTTTTGCAAATACTTCCTCTCCTTCAATTGTGGTGTTATTGTTAACATCTCTCTCTATTCATGACTGTACATGTGCCTTGTCTTTAATGGAGTCTTGTTGGCTTGCCTGTAGTTTCTTTATCTTCTGTTAAAAAGATATTAGTCTATTAGCTGAACTGCAATAGTACCAGCTTTGTAACAGTAATACAGAACAATTAATACAGAACCATTCCACTACAATTAAATAAGAAATATTTTTAAAATAAACTGATTTAGTTTTCCAGGGAGCACGGACTAAAAGCAGCTATTTAAGAGGTGCTTCCATCATCATCCTCAGGACTGTTTTGATTCAAGAAAACTGCATTTCCTGATTCATTGTTTTTGATTTGTATTTGGATTTTTTCCCTTTTTTCTTAAACTACCTACCTCAAAATCACACGTGTGCCCTAAATAAAACAGCAGCTCGGCACACACCTCACACATCCTCCCTTCCCACGCAACATTCACTGTCTTGTACTCTGTCCATCTCAACATGTTGCAAATGAAGACAGACATCTATCCAAGGTAATATCCTCCACATCACGAGGGTCAGACTTGCTTCCAACTCTTACACATGAATTCGCACATAATCTGACATTTACTAGGGTTTGTTCTCGTTGGTCCTTGTCTCCCTCCAGTGGCGGGAGGATCAGACCTCTCTATGCTTTAAACAAGACGCACAGCCACCCTCTGACTAAAATATACAGCTGACCCTTCCTCAAACTTTTTGTTCACCGAGTGAATGAGGAATCCCAGGAATATTCATCATTTTTCCTCCAAGCAGCTAACTTCACATGATTTTAATACTAATTCCTTTCCATTTCCAATTCATCACTATTCAAGGTAAGTCCTATAGGATGGCGTCCTCTTATGTAGTTCCAACTTCAAGCCATTAGCAAATTTCATTAGCACATTCTTGTTTTTATCCTACTTTTTGGTAATTAGTGAAAATAATAAATATGATGAATGTCAAAACCAGTCCCTGAAGAACTCCACTAATAACCTTCCTCCAGCCTTACAGCTTCTTTCAACACAGTTTCTTGTTATCTCCTTCAGTCACTCCCAACAAAGCATTTGTACTAACCACCCTCTCCTCCAGCTTAGATAGTACTTTTCCCACCTAGCACTATATGGAGTGCTCTGCTGAGGTTGGGGCAGACTCAATCTTTCCTTTGCTCACAAGGCAAGTGACATGGCTATGAAAGAGACAGAGGGCATATTGCAAGAGGTGTTGTCAGTGAGAAAATTAAAAAGCCATCATACCTGGCCCTGGTGGGACCTTATCTGGAAAGTTATGTACAGCTTTTCCATTTAACCAAAAAAAGCCCTGAAGAAGAACAATTAAAGAGCCACTCATTAAAAACAACTAGACAGACTTGCATTTATAGCTTACCAAAATGAAGGCATCTCAAGATTAAATGCCAGAGCTTGGCGAGGGAGAAAACTGCTTAAGCAAAAGAACAATAATGAGAAATGCAAATGGGCACATTCGGTCTGGAATTCAGAAAAACTTTGGATCATGAGAGGAAGAACATTTGTGAATAGACTTGTAGACAGGAGGAGGGAGTGTAGAAACATTTAATTTTAAACCATTTCGTTTACGAGATATGTAACATAGTTGCTGGCACTATCTGAAAGTAGCAGGCTCACTAACCCAAGAAGTTCCTTCCGCTACTTTCATTTCTTCTTTCCAAAGATCCCCAGTGCTGACTTCATTGTCTCCAGTGCAAGTCAGGAGAATAAGAGAGACATCTACCCTCAGCATTTTTGAAAACCATCACTCTCCAAGTCAGGTCCTAAAGGGTAATGTGCAACTTGGTTCCCATTCAAGCCAACAAGAACTGAAGACACCAAACATTTTACCTCCATAAACATTCCTAGTTCATTTCTGCCTTTAGCTCCTCACTTACCTCTCTCTCTGTAGAGCTTCTCAGATCAGCTCAAGTCCCTCCTTGTCCAACCAGGATGTGCTCAGAATTTACTTAGAATAGCCTCAACAATGTACTAAAGCTCAGGTTGATCATGAGTTCAAATCGGTGCTGGGATAAACAGTACCAGAGCTACTTTGTTCACTTTATTATCTCTGTCTGCATGCAAGTCTCAACAGGAATTTTAACCCATAGGGGATGGCAAGACGTAGTGGTTTGGTATTTTACTGCAGATAAGGCAATGAAGGAGGGGGAGAGAAGAGAGGAAAGAGGCTGAAGTGGGGTGTGAGGGGATATTTTGTGATGTCAAAATCTGTTATATTGTCATTTGCATTAATCTATTTCATTTAAAGCTAAAAGATCTCAACTACTGTGAAGACCAGCTGCTTTAAAGATCAGTATTACCTCTGACATTTATGAGCACCCTTGACAGGTGCAGCAGGCAGTTTTTGGGTTTTTCTGGTTTGGGGTTTGTTGGTTTCTTGGGTTTTGTGGTTTGGTTGGGTTTTTTTGGGGTTTTGTGTGTGTTTTTTGTTTGGTTTTTTTTTTTGGTTCGTTGGGGGTTTTTTATCATTTTGGGAAGATGGCTCTTTATGACATCTCTCTTTAATCCCCTCCCCTCCCAAGAACTTATTCTATTTAATAGACTACAGTATCAATTCAATCACTCAAAAATAACATTATGAAAAGTATTTACTTAACCCCACTGTAATATTTTATTGTTATTGGTCTACTGACTTTTACCCCCTTCTTTTTTTCCAATAATGACAAATAAAAAAGAGAAAAAGGATGAGGTTTAGGCTGTGTCATTATGCCCAGCTGTGACGCTCTTCTGCACACCAGTATCTGTACTAACACACAGGTACAGCTATCATCAGCACAAGGAATCTGGTCAGCCCTAGAATGGAAGCATGCAGCACTTCAACAAGGATATTCCTACATACACTTCACAAGCCCCCTCTGCTTGAATGAAAGTGAAATAACAAACAGACCTGGTACCAAAACAGGTTTTCCATTCTGCAGATAAAAAAAAAATCCTATTGCTCAGGATTCTTATGAAATCAAGTCTATTAAAAAAACAAACAAACCAAAACACAGGTTTGTGTTAGGACAAACAAATAACGAAGAAAAGAAAAACAACAACAACCCACTCCTCCTTTCAGAACAGATGACTTGACCTGCTCACTGGTTAGCGCACTCACTCAGGACGTGGGCCAGCCATACTGAAATCCCGGCTTCACCTGGCTGAGCGGAAGCTCAGTGTTCAAGGAAACATCCTAACTATCAGACAACAGGCTGATAGGGAACAACTCAGCGAATATTTAGTTCTTCACATGAAGTGTAAAGCAGACCCACAGCTGGACAACCAACAAGAGCACTCGTCTCAGTTGTGGGTGATAACAGTTCAAACTGGTGCCCTAGTTAAGGCTAGAAGAGTGTGTTAAATGGCTGGGCTATTGACTGCCTCTTCCTTCTTGTCACCCTGGATGAAAAAAAAAAAAAAAAAAAACATTCCTGGCAAGAGTTTCATTAGAATACCTCTAAAGGTACCATTTATCCAATGGAAGTTACAATTCACACAACTGTTGTGAACCAAATCCATTCATCTATACAGGAAAAAGCAGCTACAATGCTAAAGTAAAACTGCAATTTAAGTCTTGACAACTGATTATTGTTTTAAGAGTAGTGAGTACCTAAAACCATCTTGGAGACTGCAGAAATAAGGTGGAGCACGTGGACATTATTCACAACACTTTATAGTCTGCATATGCCTAAAGACAAGAGACAGTTCCGCTTTAAATTAGAAGCCCAGCCTTCCACTTGATTTTATTACTCTAAATATAACAAATTTATCACAAACCACAAGAGAAAGTCCATTAGTAGCTAATTCACAGACATACAGACCTAAAATAAAGTAGCATTTGATAGGTCAGCCTTATTCAAGAAACCACTTGAGATTAACAGCACTTGTCAGAAAGTGAGAGACATGAGTTCTGCAGTTATGTCTCACATAACACAGGCTTTCCAACATAGCCTAGTTTTTCCTTAAGAAACTAAATGAAAGCATCTAGGCTATATATATATATATATATATATTATATATATATGTAATATATATATACCCCATGGTATCAGTGAATACTTTCATAGGTAAACACTGGCATCTGGGTTACTGTGCAAGAGTAGCTCCCTGCCTTGGAAACACCAAAGGAACGCAACACCAGATAAGGCTGGGGGAATGGCTGGTTGTGTGCCACAAAACTGATTTGCTCAAAGTCAGCAAATGTAAGCTGTTTGACACGAGCAAGCAGCAGTTCCTAGTAAAGAAAGATTTGCTTTCTCCTCACAAGTGGAGAATATCTGACCACAAAACAGCCAGTTATCTCCTCCATAGCCAAACCAGGAGATTATCTGAAGAGATACAGATAGACAAATTTGAATACTTATGTTTTCTTTAAATACACAAGATGACAAGCCAGGGGACTCACTTTGCTACACAGGAGGGACCAAGTCAGTTTAACTACTCAGTCTATATTTGTATTAACACCTTAAAATACTTCCTTTCCTGTATTAGAAGGCTGAGTGAATCGTCAAGGATCACTGTGCAAAGCCCTGCCATTTGTTAATAAGGATGCTTATGAAAGAATAAAAGTACACTACTGCTGTGCAGGAGCCAAGTAGTTCAACTACTTTTGCCCTCAATTTATGGCACACTTGGAAGAGTAACAGTTTATTCCCCTCATTTTTCTAGCACAGTTAATCAACGTTCCAAAAAAAATTTGGGAGGAAAAAAAAAAAAAGAGAAAGTACTTACCTCCTTTTTCCTCTCTCTGGAAAGAAATGATTGATTGGGAAGGGACACAAAACAAATGCTACCGAAACATCAGTATATTATAATATCAAAATATTATTAAAAATGTTATTTTAGTCTATGCATTTGTCATTCACTGCAACATGTTCATGAACAAAGCCTACAAAAGAGAGCATAAGAAAAAACTTGCAACAACTTTCAAGAGAAATGGACCGATGAAGTTCTATTTGTCTGCTCTCCAAGACAAATCTCATTGGTGTTGGTGTCATAGAATAAAAATAAGGAAGTTCACGGCTGAAAAAAGCTTTCTGCTTGGGAGCAGGCTAGATGCTAAAGCAGATCTTGACTCAGTTCAAGGTCATTTCTCTTTCCACTTGTACACTTTCTGATGCGTCATGCAGGAAATCAATTTTTTGGTACTGGGGCACCAATGCAAAAAAGCAAAGGCTTGTTGGGTCCCATGTGCCACTGTTTCATATTCCCAGAGCTTATAAAATGAGGATAATTAAATATGCAAATCTCCCAAGAGTATTGTGAATATTAATTAGCCAACAAATTTAGAACACTTTGAGAATGAAAAGTACTCTGTGTCAGTATTTACTGCTATCTTTACACATACTGAAAAAACCCAAAAGAATACTTTTTTTTAGATTTGTAAGAGAAAATGCATTAAGATGTTAGAATCCAAAGTAGTAAGCCTTTCTGCTAATGTGACTTTTCAGAATTATTTCAAGAAACAAAAACTGTAGACTGTTAGTGCAGTCATTATAGAAGACAGCAACTCTTGAGCTCAGAAATGAAGTACAAGAGCTGTTAAAAATAGTGAGAGAAGTCAAATTAAGTCTGGAATAATAATTGGTAAACTTTTCTGGATCTATGCAGAAAAGCAAATTTATCCGTTTTCTAACCAGGATAGCACACATGATTCAAGACAAATATAATTTGGCATATTCAATTCTGAAGTGAACAAATTAAGCTATAACAAATACTGTTCACTGACTTAAGATCATTCTGTGTGCATGGAACGGCTATGAGCAAATCAGTTCCTTTAACTATTTCATTATTTAAAACACAGAATCACAGAACTGTAAAGGTAGGAAGGGACCTCTGGAGATCATTTAGTCCAACCCCTCTGGCTTGGAAGGGTCAATGAGAGCAGCCTGCTCAGGGCTGTGTCTGGATTTTGAGTAACTCCAAGGATGAAGATGCCACAGCCTCCTTCCCTGGGCAATCTGCCGATCAGTCACTTCACCCAGCTTGTATCTTGTTTTCCTTGATGTGTTGAGAAATGGCTTCCAGGAGAATTTGCTCCATCTCTTTCCCATGGATTAAGGTGAGGGTGACCAGCCTGTAGTTTACTGGACCCTCCTGCTTGCCCTTCTTGAAGATGGGAGTCCACAGGAAATTCACCTCAAACTCCATGACCTTTCAAAGGCAATCAAGAGTAGCCTCATAATGACATGGGCCAGCTCCCTCAGCACCCATAGGTGCATTCCCTTCAGGTCCCATCTGCTTGTGTATACCCAGTTTAAGTGTTCCCTAACCTGATACTCCTCCACCAAGGGTAAGCCTTCCTTGCTCCAGGCTTTCCCAGGAGTCTCAGGGGATGGGATTCCTGAGGGCAAATCTTTCCAGTAAAGACCACGGCAAAGAAGCCATCAAGTACCTCGGCCTTTCCATATTCTTTGTCATCAGGACACCCCATTCAGTACCAGGCCCACATTTTCCCTAGCTTTCCTTTTGCTTCCAATATACCTGTAGAAGCCCTTCTCATTCCCTCTCAAGTTGCCTGCCAGATTCAACTCCATGCAGGCTTTGGCTTTCCTCATCTCATTTCTGCACACTCAGACCGTATTTTTGTATTCCTCCCGAGTGAACCGACTACATGTATTGTATCCTTACTTTTTATATTTGAGTTCTGTCAGGAGCACCTTGTTCATCCGTGCAGGCCTTCTGCCACCCTTGCTTGCTTTCCTGAAAATCAGAATGGATCATTCTTGAGCTTGGAGCAGGTAATTCTTGAAAATCATCCAGGCCTCCTGGATCCCTCTTCTCTCCAGGACTGTATCGTATGTGGCTCTTTCAGGCAGGTCCCTGAACAGACCAAAGACAGCTCTCCTGAATTTCAAGATTGTGATCCTGCTATTTGCCTTGATCCTTCCTCTCAGGATCCTGACGCCCATCATCTCAAGGTCACTGCAGCCAAAGCCACTCCTGACCTTCACATTCCTGAACAGTTCTTACTTGCTTTAAGTATCAGGTTCCACAGAGAATCTTCCTTCATTGGTTCCTCAATACCTGCGTCAGGAAGTTATTATCAATGCACTCCAGAAAGAACCCTCCTGGATTCCTTGTGCCCTGCTGTGTTGCCCCTCCAGACCAGACAGGGGTGTTTTAAGTCCCCCATGAGCCTGTGAACATGAGGCTTCTTCCAGATGTTTGACGGCCTTATCTACAGCTCCTTCCTGATCAGGCAGTCTGCAGCAAACACCCACCATATCATCCACATTGGTCTGTCTGCTAAGACCCATAAGCTCTCAGCTGGCTCATCATCCATACCAAGGCAGAGATCCATGTGTTCCCACTACCTTCTCACATAATGGGCAACTCCGCCTCCTCATTGCCCTGGCCTGTCCTTCCTAAAGAGCCTATATCCATCCATGGCAACATCCCAGTTCTGTGAACTATCCCACCTTGTCTCTGTGATGCCACTACACACACAGATGGACACCGTTTGTTTCCCATGCTGCAAGCATTAGTGTACAGGCACTTCAGACAGGTACCCCAGTCGTGCTGATTCCCCAGTAAAGGTATGAAAATTTCCTCTATCATGCGGTCTTTTCACTACTACCTTATTTGTGTGTATACACTTGAGAAGGACCCACTTCATCCCTGTTTTCTTGATTACAAAGTCTCTCTTGTCCTCACTTGTTTGTGGGTTGACATCTCCCTATAATTCCTAGTTGAAAGCTCTCCTTACCAGGTTCTCCAGCCTGTTGGCAAACATGGGTTTGCCCCACTTGGTCAGGTGGATCCCTTCGCTTTATAGCAGCCCTTGGTCTTCACAGAGGGTCCCATGGTTAAGAAAGTACATCATACTTGAAGCACTTCCTGTGAAAGAAGTGTATCTCTGTGTTCAGCCATTCCACAACATACACACATTTCTTGGGGAAATAAATACCGGTTCCCCCTACAGAGGGAAGAAATTCTTTTTGCAGAGACCCCTGTCTCTGAAAAAATTGTATTTGGAGCATTGTCTTCAAATTTTGACAATAGCTGAGTTGTTATTGATTTAACTTCATTTCGATTTATTCCATATCTACCACAACTCTGTTCTTTCTCGGAAACTGACCCTTAACTTGAGAAACCTGAAGCTTCAAATTTGATGGTTAAATGGTTTCTTCAACATTTATGGAAAGTAAATTCAAGAAATACAGGTACCTAAACAGCTGGAGAAAACTAATACATAAAATACAAGCAAAAGCTACAGATTTTCTTTAATACACTCTGCTTTTGGAGTACTCATCCTTCTGCCCACAGAGTACCTCAGAATAAATATTCTGATGTAATATTTCAAAAACCATCCCAGAGATCTATAATTGTACTACTTATTTTCAGAGATGCGTTATGCAGTCTTATTGATTTTCAATAAAATTTAGACTCTTAAATAATTCTCAAAAATGGGGCTAAGATACTTTTGCAAGTCTTATCCTTTAATGTTAGAAGAGGCCAAGGACTCGAGTCATTCAGCAGTCATAAGTCTAACTAAAAATATACTATTCAGATAGTATCACAACAAGAAAGTTTGGACCTTGAGATTAACAGGCCAAAGCTGGACAGTGACCGACCAACCAACCTAGAATTACAATTTAACAGTTCCTTACTCCCACAGCCAAGAAATCCCCTAATTACGTATTTCAGTGAATATCCATTTGACTCCTTTGTCTTACTTCAAGACTCTTCCTCATTACATTTGTCCCTCAATGGTACTGCACCTGCGCACCAAGATCCATTTTTGCAAATGCCAAGACAATTAATTTCTTTTTCTAGGATTACCTTTCATAAATCAGGAGTCATTAGAATTACACACATAATAAAAGGGATGGAGGGAGGGAAATCCCTTAGCAAGCAATTTCCCAGCCAAAGATTTAATATCAGTTGAGTTTAACAGCCAATCCCAATTTAGAGACACTATGCTCTTAAGTTAAGCTGCTCAGCACTGAGTAAAATAGTATACAACCTGAACTAGTAACCAATTTGCCACTACCAGTCATTCCTATACAAATATCCAGACTACTACATGCCTTTTAAAAGAAATCACTTGACAAGGATTTTATGATTCAAAACATTCAAGGCCTTATTAAGGTCCATAAATAGTGCAAGTAATTTTTAAAAACCTTCCTCTGTTGCAGCAAGAAAAATATGTCATTATGAACTTTAGTAACATCAGAACAGCATTATGTGCTGAATAGGAGCCTGATTGGAGAATGTCCTAAGAAGAACACCAGGTTGATTTAATCTTTCTATGCCAGGTGTTGGATTTTTTCAGCACAATATACACAGTGGGTAACTGACACAATGAAACCTCCAGCTTCAAGGAGTTCAATACATTTCAAGTTGGTTTTGTGTCAAAGGGCTGCATTTATACAAGCTGTGTTGGCAAGAAACTGTAAAGTCAGAATTGTATTTTGAGCCCACTGGAAATTTCTAAATGGATTTCTTTTTAATTGAATGACACTTCATTGCAATGGGATAGTCACAAAGCTTCATTAAGTAGTATGCTTTTTCCCCCCCTGCATTTGCTATAGTATGCTCCTATAAACAATATTTTAACCTTTTATCTGTCTTAAGAACACTAATTGGGTAGGGTTGTTTGTCTAGAAATTTTTATGCATATGGAGCCCTCTAGCTCCTACCAGCACTGATCTCCATTGAGCTAAGCACCATGCAAACCACTCAGCCTCCAAGCTGCACACCTTACATTTAGAGCCCACAGTAATAACCATGGGTGGGAAAGAGGGAAACGGATAGAGAAGCAAAACAATTCAGGTTTGTTTAGATGATCCACCAGGGTTAGAGCCAAAGCTAAAACTTCATACTTTCTAGCCAACATCCCTCCTCCAAGACCAGAGGAAGCCAATTCCCAAGGACTACTTTTGCCTGCATTTCTTAGTTTAAGTGATAAAAAGAAAAATCACTAAGCCTCGTTAGTGACAGGTTTCTTCCTCCCTCCCCCCTCTCACTCCTTCCCTTTTTGCCACAAGGTACTTCACATATTGCAAGATTGATCTTGTATGAAATTGCCACTGTAGCTTTGTCAGGTTATATGCAAGAGAAAAAAAGCTTGACAGTTGCAAAAACAAAGCTGTACTGTCCAACCATGCCCAAGATAAAACCAGGAGGAAATCTTTGCATAGGATTTCCTGAAAAGAAATAATCACACACATGCTGGATAACGCATGTGCAGTGCAGTACAATGCATTAGATGTAACAGAAATCCTGCAGATGCAAATACAGATGATTTGCACATCTAGAAATCCACCACAGAAGTCCATAACACTCAGATTCTATTATCCACCACTTCCAGCTGGAAAAAGATACAGTACCCAGAGATATGATAACCCTAAATAAGGGTTAAAATAAAGTTACAGATCCCATTCTTTTTCTCTGACAGCAAGTCTTCAATTTTACGGGATGAATTTGCTCTGAAAAATTATATCCACAGCAGAACTCTACAGAGACTTCTTTGTAGAGTAGAGGGATACTGTAGATTACTAGTTTATTAATGCTAACAATATACTTTGAGGTTTTCCTTTTTAGAAGGCCATAAGAAGATGTTTCTCAAACAACTTTTGTCATTAAAATAGCAAAAATATCGGACAAGGAACATATACTTTAAATTCTTACTTAACATTTAATTTCTGCTTAACAGTGCAGAAATGCTCAACATAATTAGGTGACAATTAGAAAATGTACCTTGTCTGAAGCGGCTTCAGGACAGGACATCCATTTGTTCCACAAAACACTATTAGAAAATTGCTATGACTAAGGCCCAAAAGCCAAGAGCTGGTTAACTCTCACACCCAGATGTCTTGGAGAAAAATCGTGTTTCATGAGAATTAGTTTGTTTTCAGCAAGCTTTGTCTCTGAAACTGTTTGCTAGCAGCTGTGAAACTTTTCCTTCTTCCAAATGAAAGCTGAGTTTTCAAGGACATGACAATGATGAAACACGGAAGCCAGGTGTAAAAAGCAAAATTTGGATTTTTCCATTTGTCACAGGAATGAAAACAGGACATAGGTTTGCCCATCAAAAAAACCTGTCTCAACTAATTTTTGAAAAGGTGGACTCCATTGTTTCATCCCCTCATTTTACAACTTGAAATTTAACCACCTGGTGATTCCGATTGTTACTGACTGTCTTTAAGAAAAAACTTCATTTCAGGTCTTGATGTGGTCTTTTACCTGCCCGCCTTTCCTCTTGCACAGAACATGTTCTAGCACAGCTGGAGGATGGCATGTTTTCAACAAAAAATTCTCAGCTTTCTAAGAAAGAAAATGTCCTTCTGCTTCCCTGAAAAATATAATCTTTTTTGTTGTTGTTTTTGTCAGTACTCGAGAGATGAGAAATCTATGTGAGAGTGGATTAGGTCATTTTCTGGGTCATGGAACAAAGTTACCAATTCATTGATCAGCTGCTGAGGGATCACTTCCAGTGTTCCTTAAGACATTCAAGAGATCTCAGATGGACATTCAGATATTGACTTCAATAGATCAGCATTAAAAAAAATGTTTGCAAAATCAGAAAATCTGGGGGAAAAATACCAAGAATATGCTGCTTTGGGTTTTGTTTTGTTGTGGGGTGGGATTTTCGTTTGTTTGGTTTTTGGTTTTTTGTTTGTTTGGTTTTTTTTAATATTCCCCTTTAAGTATATATCTGCAGCAACTCCTGAAAACTTTGTATGAAGACAAAGAACAGAAACCCAAGACAACATAGGTTAAAATAACCAGTCTTTATACTACAAAAGAATACCCAGGGGACCTTGAGGCTATAAAAGCCTTGAACAGCTATGCAAAGGTACATAACTACTGACACAAAACAAAATACGCTTAGTTGAATGACTTAGAGATGTAGAGCTTTTACAGGAATCCGGCAATCTTCTCACCAAAAATTAAGCTATTTATCTTCACGCAATTCCATACATACAAACATTTAAAAAAAAAAAAAAGAGAGAGAGGATAAACAGTGATGATGGGAAGGGACGTACATTCTTCCTTGCTGCTAGTCTCATTTTATTTTAGGGAGGATTTGCTATAAAGGAAGCTCCAGTGGATTATATTTTGTTTCCAGGCCATTTATTGCAAAATAGCTGATTAAATAAGAAACTATCACTCACAGATTAAAAAACTGTTCAACTAGAATTTAGGTTTGCAGATGTAGATTACCAATGCTTTAGAGAGGCATATGAATAATGACATTTACTTTGAAACACTCCCCTTTTAAAGAACAGAAATTAAAAGAGAATATTAAATTAAAAATTAAATCACAACATTTTTAGCCTGTGGAAGCAGCACAGTTATGGTTACACCTATTCTCATGCATGCAGCAAGTCACAAGCATCCCCACTCGCTTGTGTGCACAAACACACTCCCACTGCTGTACAGGCACAGGGTATCACAGGTTAAGTCCAAAAGAGACGGTATACTTTCACTGGCTATGCCTGCCAAAGATCTCTCAGTAAGTCACGAATAGAGATTTGTCTGCTTTCCAAGACAGCAAGGAGCTACATGTCTGTGGTCAATATAGCATGAAACTCAAACTAATAGGCCTAATGAGTAAAAGGCATGTGGCTATGGATTGCTTCTCAGGCCGGTTCATCCAAAGAGCAGATTGTTCCCAAGCCAGATGCAAGCAAGATCAAAATCCAGATACGACAAATTTTCTAACTGATCTTTATTCCATCATAAAACTGTAATTTGTCAAATGCTAACATTTCACAGAAACGCTTCTTTTTGACAGAACACAGGCAGAGGCAGGGCTGGAAAACAGTTACAAAACAGGCAGATTATTTACCTGGCTCCTCAGCAATAAGGAGCTGGATGCAAGGACTTGCAGATTTCAGAGCCACCTGAGCTCCCAGCTGCCTGACTCTAGCCTGTGACTCCCAGGACAGCCTCCCACTCACCAGGGAACCCCGGGAGCCCACGAAGCTGCTGAACAAAACCGATATAATCCGTTTAGTTTCACTAGCAACCCCCACTGATTAACAGCAGCAAAACTGTCAACCTCCGTCAGCTTCACGCAGCAGCAGTCAGGGATCCTGGGGAGCACAGAGTTTTGTAAGCAAAATACTGTGATATTTTAATTGCACGTTCTGGGGGAGGGGGACAGCTTTTTATCCCAGTTTAGAATTGTCGCTGTTTTGGGATGAAAACTGATGAATAAAAATTTGGTTTCAAGGCCAGCTCTGCCAGAACCAGGTGAATCGCTCCTGTTTGGATACCTCATGATTTCCGGCAAACTACAGTGCTGTACCCATATTCAGGGTTTCACCAAAATAAACATTTCAACCAGAGGAGGAAGCCTCATTCAGTAAACAAACTTTTCATAGAAACAGTGGTTAGATATGATCTGATAAAGTCTAAAAAGTATTTATCAAACAGATAATTCAGTCCCTGTGCTGGATGGGCCTAGGGGACCCAGCTGTAGCTCATTACAAAATCATTCCCACACACTGCAGGAGGATGCATGCTCTGTGGCAACAGGACAACATCTTACAGCCTCTTTGCTCAACAGCTAACCTTACACAGCCTTTATCTTGACTGGATTTTCCAGTACGAACAGATATCATAGTCTTAAGAAAGGCCCCAAACCATAGTAATTTAGTAATCCAGATACATGTGGGAGGAAAAAGTTTGCATTATTTTCATAAACTCAAGGCTTTTGCAGGACTGGAAAAATACATTATGGAACCATTATGAGAGAAAAGAATTAAAGTCTGATTTTTACCTTAGTTGTCTCTATGTATAAATAATATCTCCTATGTCTTTCAAGAAACACAGGTTGATTTGAGACTGCTCTGAAGCAGTGTATTGTGTATTAACACTGTATGTTGGCCTGCTCACTGGTGTATTCAGTGTCTGACTTAACCCAAGAGGAACTCTCTGAAAAAACAGGCAAAAAAGAAAAGACTAGTTTAAGACTAGCTATCCCACAGCTAACACACACATGGCTAAGGGGCTGTTGTTTTACACAGTGCCCAGACTTGACCATCATGGTCAAAGGCCTGGAGTGCTCTTGTATTTAACTGGGGACAAAGACAGCCAGGTCTGTTCCCCCCAGCTGGAACAAATTGCAACCTCAATTGAGTTAATCATGGATTAAAAGCTACTCCATCTCACACCTGCTGTGGCTCCTCTGCAAAGTAATCTCAAGTATCTCAAGTCTCTAGCTCTCACTCCACCAGCTTCCTCACAAACCCTACAGACCCACAGGGATCATCTTCCTGAGACCTCCAAGTTGCCCAGTATTACACCTTAAGTGCATGCAAGACACTCACCTTGTCTGACTTTTCTTTCTGAGGCAGTCAGGTTTCAGTTATATGAAATGTCAGCCTGAGATACCTGAGCATTAACTGGGCCAATTTTCTTTAAACCAACTTATAACATTATATGCAAGTTGTCCACAGAAAGGTACAATAGTTTTCGGTAACATGCATAAGGAGTTTCACATTTTGCTCCACAGAACTTGGCGGTGATGCCAACAAGCTGCTGTTTTCAAGCGTCCAAGCCCCAGCAGAGCCTGTTTCAGAGCACTGTCCCTGCCATGGTTTGGCAAAGCCCAGCAGCTACCGCGAGCCCTAGCTCTGCGATAACGTGATTTCCATCCATTTTGACAACATGGAGTCTCTGCTGGCATTGTCAATACTGAACATAGCATAGGCAGCTTTTTTTTTTTTCTTAAACTAACTGCAAACAAACTTAAATGTTTTGTGACAGCTGGCCTAGGAAGATAGCTCAGCTGCTGCAAAGGTGAAGTTCTACCTTTCCACATTCAAAATTCTTTCCTCTGCAGAAAAATCTCATTTCAATGCAGTATCTCAGCAAGACAGCAAAGAAACAGTTTCCAGAAAGACTATTTTTCTTTGTTGTTGAATGAGCGGTTATAAGCGACCCACGAAGTATTTTAATACCTTTGGTCATAACCCTTATTAGTGTCCTTTCTTAAATAAAGAATGAAACAGGTACTTTAGCCACCTTGACTTAAGGTTAACTGCTGTGTGGGTTTCTTCCCCTCCCCCTTCCTTGTTTTCTCTCACTTCGAAAAAATAAAAGATAACAGCAACTATATCTGTTTGCTGCACTGGCAGGTCTCACATTTTAACTAAAAAAAGTGATGTCTATCTATGACAAATAGCATCTTGTAACACATTGCAACACTAATGTTTAATAGGGTTTAACAAACACAAGTCAAAGATCAAGTGGTTAAAGGGGAAATGATAAATAATTTGTAACCTCATTTCACTCTGAGCCACTTTTACCTACCCTTTCAAGTCAGGCATGGCACACTGACAGCTCCTTAAAGGAGTAAAAGCATAATGATACCCTTTTCCTTCAGTCTACAGCAAAATAAACAAACCACCACAAACAGTTCTTAGCACTGAAGTTTCCAGAAAAAACAAGATTGAAACTCCTCACAAATAAAACAAGCACAGCTAAAACAAAAAAGAAAAATCTGACAAATGCAAAAAACTTTCCAAGCCTTATCATTGGGGTGGGGGGGTAGAGGTGGGGAGATGACTGAAAGGCTTTCCTTTTTACAGGTTATTTTTTTGATATTTTATCCCTCAAATTACATGCAGTTCAATCTATCAGTTGCCAAAGGGAATTAGTCCTTTTACACAAAAATTTAAAGAATATGCTTTTTAATTACAGGACAGTTTCATTCCAGATTTCTCTGGAACGTGGCTGTTACCATGGGAGCCTGCTCATAATATGAAATATTATACATTATATATAACAACAATATATACAACAAGATAGAATATACAACTATATATATATATATATATAACAACAATATATAAATATAACAACAACATCATATGTTGTTAAAACTTTATATGACTGGAACCTTAGCTCTGCTGAGATCCCAGGCTACTTCATACTATCAAACATGCATAGTTTTGTAGTGCACACAGTTACTGAACACTAACAAAACTAGATCTCCCCAGCTACATCAAAGGGAATTAAGGATTGTTGACAACTTTTACAGAAAGGAAAACATTAGAAGGAGAAACCACCAAAGTTTTCTTAGCCAACATGGAAATCACTAACAGATACATTCAGGGAGGTATAATTCTCTCCAAGACATAAGAAAATAGGTGCCTACTGATAGGTTTCTACATCCATATTTAGGAATCTACTTAGTAGCACCACTGTCAGAAAAATTAAGTGCTCTGCAATACAGCTGAAATCAAAGCCATTAGCATTGCAACACCATCCCCCCCAGATAAATTCAGGCCAGACCATTGAAAGATGCAGGTCTGGATTTAGTGGTCTAATTTTAGGCTCCCAGAATTAAGAACAGAACAGTGGCAATCATCGAACGACACTGACAGCTGAAACTGCTTCACTTAGTGAGTCTTTCAACTAATACTGTAGTTTTCTTCACAGATAAAAAAAACTTTAAAAAGTCTAGTTCTTTCTCATAGATTGTACAAGAATCAGCAGTATTCCAAATTAAAAAAAAAAAAAAAAATGTTCTGAATTTCTAACAGCAATGAGCAATCACTGAAAGGTTCAAACTTACTGTTTTCCAAATACCATTTGCTTCTGCTTGGATTGCAAAAACATTGAGAACAAACAAAAGATCAAACACAGAGTCCACATTGCAGAAAATCTTGAAATAGCAACAGAAATCTCAGAAGCAAGACACAAAAAGTCAAACAATAGGAAGCAACAAGGGAGGTAACTTGGAACAAGTCTACAAATGAGGCTTTTTGTATATCAGCACAAACATCTTACTTCTGTTTTTCCTCCCAGTAACATTATTCCAGCCCATGCTGAAATGAGCCTGAATTCAGAGCAGCTCACACCAGGTTTGTCAAAAAATCCAGAGGAGAGGAGAGAAAAAAAAAAAAAGAAAATTGTTCTGATGGCATTGTCATCAGGAGTCTTATAGCTATAAACATACCGCTTTGTTCATTTTTATATCAGAAGTTAATTCAGTTGTTCACATTCAGGAGAAAACACTGTGAAAAATTAACTCCCTTCTCATCTCCCTACCCCAGTTTACTAGCAATCTCTGCGGGCCCACAGCGCGAACACGTTGCTTTAGAAAGTTTTGGGGAGAACTAGAAAGGCAGCTGAGTTACTGTTCAGCCAGCAGGTTTCCAAAGGAAAGCCATAAAGCAAGACAGTGCGTTGCGGTATGAGGGCTGAAGGCTAACAGCCTCTGCCTGCACCACATGGAGGGAGCCCCTGCTCCCACAGACCTGGCTGGCAGGTCACTGCACCCTGGCACTCCCCCACCTGTTTCAGACAGCAGCTTAAAGCCACCTGTTAGAATTCCAAATTAGGCCAATTAATTAGCATGCTGCTTTTGGCTGGGATAGAGTTAATTTTCTTCATAGTAGCTAGCATGGGGCTATGGTTTGGATTTGGGCTGAGAACAGTGCTGAAAATACAGGGATGTTTTAGTTACTGCTGAGCAGTGCTTACACAGTCAAGGCCTTTTCTGCCTCTCACCCCACCCCACCAGCGAGGAGGGCTGGGGGTGCACAAGAAGCTGGGAGGGGACACAGTCAGGACAGCTGACCCCAACTGACCAAAGGGCTATTCCACACTGTATGCCGTCACGCTCAGCATATAAAGCTGGGAAAGAGGAAGGAAGGGGGGGTGACATTCAGAGTGATGGCATTTGTCTTCCCAAGTAACCGTTATGCATGATGGAGCCCTGCTTTCCTGGGGATGGCTGAACACCTGCCTGCCGATGGGAAGGAGTGAATGAATTCCTTGTTTTGCTTTGCTTGTGTGCACGGCTTTTGCCTTACCTATGAAACTGTCTTTATCTCAACCTATGAGTTTTCTCACTTTTACCCTTCTGATTCTCTCCCCCGTCCCACCAAGGGCAGGGGGTGGGGGAGTGAGCAGCTGTGTGGTGCTTAGTTGGTGGCTAGGGTTAAACCACGACAACCCAGGTGAACAGGGGTGTATTCACACCAGCCACAGCCTCAGTAACAAAGCAGGTCAATAAAATCTATCTATAATCTTGTAAGTGTGGGGCAAACCTCTTACATAGGGTAAAAAGGGCCAAAGTAGCTGTAAACACAGGGCTCAGAGAGAGGCCCCAGGCACATGTTAGTCAGTAAAATTAAGTTACAGGTGACTCCAGCAAAGCAACTCAAGGTCTCTGCAGCGCTCAGTGCTGGAACATACTCATTGAGCCCAAGCCCATTATAAAGTCCTCTGAAGGAAGGCTTTCTCTGCAGTGCTTGTGAGCACACTCTTCAGATCCCACAGCCCGGCATCAGAGGAGGCGGACTGAACAGAAGAAGAGGGAGAACACAGAGAATTTATTTCAGCTATCAAAGAAAATAGCGGTAGTGACTCACACAAATCCTTTTCCCTTTGAGTGAATACTGTAAAGAATAAGCAGCAGTTCAGTAGCTAGAACCATGGGTCTACCCATTAAGGCTGCGAGTGCCCTGAAGCCCCATCAGCCCTTGTCTGTGCTGACCAGGTTACAGAAAGAGAGCTGGGAACCTACATTGCAGTTGTGTGGGAAATGCTTGGCAAGACAGCAGGCAAAGGGTTAAATGCACAGGGAAAGCGCACAGAAATTGAAATACTTTGTCCCAGGCGGCTGACACACACCCACACCCTAGAAACCTTCAGACTGTTCTGCAGCCAAATAGCAAATGGTCACCTTTGTTTTCTTAGATAGAGATGACAGACAATTGACAGACACTTAAAGTGATGTCTTCAAAGCTCTATTTAATTTTCTATGTCTGAACAGTTTCATGGCCTACTTTTTAATTGCTGCATCTAATGGAGGTGGGAAGGTAGATGAAAAATGCTAAGCTTTGAGACAGTGAAGTCTGTTCAGTTCCTGTTGTTTTGCTCTTTATTTCCACAGTGGAAGGCCGTAATTTGTGGCACTCCACCCTGCCATGTGCATTCAGAATCATTTTCTTTAATATAGCACCCTTAAGAGAACAGACTCATCTCACATTTTAAGATACTTCATTCACTGCTGTTTCATTAGGTACTCTTGGAAGGCTGGAAACCTGAAATCTAGCCAGAGCTGGGGCCTAATCCTGCCCCGCGGAACAATGTGACAAACCCCTCAGACTCCACTGGAAACTGCTTAATTTGGGGAAAACCTGACCACTGATTTCTTGTATGCTCTATTAGAGAATACAGCGAACAATTTGATTTTGCAGGGGCCAATGCAAATTGGCCTGTCAAGTCATGACAAACAGGAGGAAAAGGAGTGGAGAAATAAATATTTTTAAGAGAATGACTAACAATTGTCTTTCACAAAACAAAATGTAAATTTAGTTGCCTGAAAAAGGATGCACAGGACAAGGTTCCCCAAAGCACAGGCATTATCTAGGAACACAAGTCCCACAACTCAGCTTTTAGTCTAATGCACAGGGACTGCTGACCATGTAGACAGATTGAACTAGCTTTAAACTACACGCCTAGACATGCTTTGAGGACCATGTTATGGCAGCAATTTCAGTGGCCACTTTTTCCACAAGTGATGATCACAGGCACTTTCTGCTGACTTGTGTTTTACTATTTGACAGTAGGATAAATAGGGGTCCTTTTCTTTCCCTTTTCTTCCCCCCAAGAGATGGATATTGCCTCCAAGCAAGCTGGGTTCAGCTATGTGCAGAAATTTCTATGTAGAGCTCAGCATCCCAAACTGCTTTTTCACAGCCTCTAGGAATGGGGGAAGAAGTATTCCCCCCGTTCAAAAGACTGAAAATCCAGCTTTTTAATTTTTATATGTAAAACTACACACACATGCAAGTTTCTTATCAAATATATCTCATTCTAGTCTAGCAAAAATATCTGGGGCCAAGTTCAGAACAGGATTTATGGTTCTAAAGCAAGACTTAGGTGGAAAACATATACATTCCATCAAAAATGGATAAACAAAGGACCCTGCTCAGCTCTCCCTTCATTACCTACACTATACCATGACATGTCAAGCCTGCATTTTATACAAACTAATCATGAGATAAAATAGTTAATCTTTTGAGGGAGCAGAATACCAGAATTTCCAGGCAGATAATCCTATTAGGACATAGGGTACCTCCTCCCTTTGTTCTATTTGTTCTCACGGATCTTTTCTCATTGAAACACCTCCCTAAAAAAACAACAAAAAACCCCACCAAAGGGTTGAAAGGAAAGAACTGGAGAGTGCCATTCTCAGCAAGACAGGTAGCTTTCAGCTTTCTCAGACAGGGAAGAAAACCAAATGAACATCTTCCACACCTTGACAAAATACCTAAATTTTATGTACAGGCAACAATGACCAGCACCTACCCCACATTTGTCACATTTTAAAAGAAACAGGTACCTCCCTACATGCATTATCTTACTGTCTTCCTCTCAAGCAGCTCTTCATCCAGCATACTGGTTTTATACAGGGGGGCTGAGTTGTGGTAATTTGGGTGCCATTCTAGCACACTGTAAAGTCTATACATGCCTCACTTATAGTTGTGCATCCTCTGTGCCTATTACCTACAAAGCAAACTCCCCCATTAGCAATTGCCCTTAACATCCTAATTTCCCTCTACTTTCTACAACCTTGCATTTTCAGTCTCCCCTCAGAGATGGAGAAAGGACCCACATACATGTCTTCCCAGGCAGAGCTCCGGTGGGAACATGCTGCCACCCAGGTGTCGGGCTGCAGGGTGTACCCTACTCTTATGCCAGTATTGGGGACATGGTTTAGTGCAGGACTTGGCAGTGCTAGGTTAATGGTTGGACTTGATGATCTTAAAGGTCTCTTCCAACTTCAATGATTCTATGGTTCTACGATTCTAACTGCAAGCTAAATCATAGCTGCAGTTCCACAGCACTGCAGGGTGGAAACAACAGGAACAAGTGAAAATAAGAGCTGGGAATAAGAGGAAATCCCTTAATCTAGTTTAGCTTGTTTCATCTTTTTTCTTGCCGCCCATGAAGAAAGAGATCACCTTGGCGGGGAAAAAAAATAATAGTTCAATAATCCCTGTTTATTCCTGGGACAGAGAATGAGTCCCTAAGATATTTCTTGTCAACTGGGTGCCATTAGACCACTGCCAACCAACCTGTGACTAATTTAAGGAAACGCAGGTGCAGCAATCATCAGCCAGCAGGCACCCAGGCAAGATGGGCTCACTGCTCGAGAAAGACCCTGCAGAAAAAAAAAATGTGCATCATTTCAGGCAGCAAGACAGTGCAAAGAAACAGACTGCAAAAAGCTGACAGACCTTTCTCATACGTGGCCAGGTCCTGATCTCTAGGGAGACTGTGCTCTCCCCTTCCTGTCACCTTTAGTTCAAGAGTCTGAATGCTTACTTGAACTAAAGTTTATATCTATAGAGACCTGGTCATTCAGCTTAATCCCTGACCCCAGAGCTTCGGGATTTGTTGTGCACATGCACGTCACCCATTAAAAGCCAAGCTGAAAATAGCGATTCTTAAAGAGTACAAGAGCCCCTTTGTGCAAAAGAAAATTGTGAAATCAATCCAGGTCTTCTTTCTTGAAATATTTAGACATATGTATACCAGCCACTGAGATCTTGCTTTAGCACTAGTGAACTATTATGATAATGTAGGGAAGACTCTTCCTTTACAGGTTTCAGGTAACAAGTTTCACCTAGAGATGTTTGCAGTATAGTTTCTCCCAGGACCTTTAATGTTGTTGCTGTTCTCTTACACAAAAGATGTTGCTCACCCTGCCACAACCCCTTGCAAAATATCTATTGCTTATGCTGGATTAGTAGCATATCTCAGCAAAGTATTTCCAGTGCTGATCCCAGTATTAGCATTAAGAATCATATTCTTCTACCACACAAAAATAGGATTCCTTTCATCCATCTCCTGATTCTTTAACTCATTGGCATTTGCACTAATGAAGTTTTTTCTATAGCTTTGAGGGTAGAATCTCGTTACTGTTTTTAAAGCTGTGGTTGTCACAATTACACATTTCCAGGATCTGGGTTTTTTAAAAAAAAAAAAAAAGTTATTGGGGTACTAAGAGACTCAGGATAAAAACTCCTCCATCTTCTTTGTGTTTCCTCCAGTATCACCAATGTGGTTTTGGTATTTGTAGCTAACTTACGGCCCTGGTCTTGCACTGTTCTTGCCAACTTGAAGCAAAACAACAAAATCATGAGGAAACAGCCACCAATGCAATGCAGAAGGTCTAATTATCTTGATAATAATAAATTTAAGAACAAACTCTTACGATAATCTATACCTAGCGTAACAATTTTACATTCAATTACATTATATTCTCTGGGCAGTGACAGGGACTCTTCAGCATTATTTAAGCGTCATTATTTTAGCATTTCAGTTGTTTGATGTCTCAAGTACATCCATGTGCAGAAAATCTGCATGTAGAGAAAGCCATATATATATATATGTATGTATGTATACACACATACATCCACACTAGCTTATCAAACATCAATGTTATAAAACTTCTTAAAAGCACAGCAGAAGCCTGTCAGTCAAATAGCTGGAAAAGACAGATTTTGATATTTCCCCCTCACTAAATATGAATACATTACTTTGAGACAAAAATAATAATGCCTTTCTCAGTTCATGTTTTATGCAAAAATCAGCTTTAGTAGATGAGAGAGTTTTATCTAAGAAGTAGATTTAGTGAAATAACTAAATTATCTTCCTATCTTCTAGACTTAAATAACCTTGTACAAATCACTTAACTTCTTTATATCTCCCTTAAAATACCAGAAGAGAAAAACCAATATCCACCTTTAGAAGACATTCAGAAAGCCTCAGATAGAAAGACTACATATATATTTATTTGATGTCACTGATATTAAGAGGGCATAATCATGTGCAGACTTTGGAAACAGCTCATGTGCCTATTTATTAGTTGGCTACTTCCATTACAGCTGTGCCTCAGTAATTAATCACATGATTGCTCCTCATATGCCATCCAGCAATGTTTTAAATCAAGCCAGAGGACTTTGCACTGAAGTGGATTAGGAGAGCCCATGTTACAACAGCTCTGCTTCAGGGACAATAGCAAGCAAGCAACAATCACAACAGCCGTTACTCAAGTTCTCATGAGGTTATGCCCTTTGATCAGGTACAAAATACAATACACTAGCAAGCAGGCATTTTTCCTTTTTTCAATGTCAGTGTTCATGAATACTTAATAGGAAAGACTGTGCATCTCTTTTTACACCATTAAGCAAGGATTAATGTTTTTACGCATATTCATTTCCACTGGGAGGAAAAAAAGCACAAAAAATTCTCTTCCATTAACATGAGCTTTCAGTATGTTTTCACACCATTTGGGGATTTTTTTTTTTTTTTCCAAAAGCACTCGACTTTATAGCTGGCTTGACTGAAATGAACCCTTGCTGTGAGCTTTTTAACATAAAAAGTTGAATACTGCTGAATTCTTTCTATCCTGTGCCCTTTACACCCACATGTGAAGAAAATGCAATTGCTACAGTACAGCAGAACACTTCCTCCCCCCCCCCCCGCTGTTGACCCCTGCAGATATGACCAAGCTTCTCTGTTCATTAAAAAAAAAGCTGAACTTCTGTTGCCATTCCTCTTCCTCAGCTGACTTCTTGTCAGGCCACTGATGGTACGTGCTCAGGACTGAATCTGACTATTCACTTCCATGGGAGCTCAATCCCGCTCTCCATTTTGGTGAGTTACTAGGAGAAGGAGAAAATGGTGCAGTATGCAAGTAATATAAATATAAAAAGGTATCCGGAGCAGGGAACATCTTTTAGTTTTAAGACTGTGCTGTATTTTGCAGAGTAGGGCTGGCAACACCATAAAAGTGCACACTAGTAACATCTGAAACAAAGCAGCTTTACAGGTAACAGTAAGACAAAAAATAAGCTTTCAGTGTCTTCTGCTTCTCTGTCAGAATATACAAGTTACAATAGATAACATCAGCCTGAACTTTTAAAAAGGATAACTGGTTTAATTACACTGATATTTTTTAATCTTTCTGAAGAACAATATACACAATTACTTTCATGACTACAAAACACAGTATTACTTCTCTCCCCTACTGCAATATATCAAAGTCAAGGACAGTGTAAGACAAAAGTTCAACTTCCCGTAACCCTCTTGTTTTAGACCTTCTAAAACTTATTGTTAACAGGTCCTGATGTTGACATTTTGGTATCAAATGAACATACAGAAAAATCACACTGTAAAAATGTTCACTTTGGTACTCTGTTCATTTTTCTCTTTCATGGTTTCCTGTTGGAGAGGAAAAAGCAGTTGCTACTTCATTCACAGAATGGGATAATGACTTTCTGTGTCAACTCTTGTCCCTTCTCTTAATGTTTTACACTGTAAGAGTAAAAAACGTGCTGGCCACGTGGTCGTTCTCTAGGCAAGTACTGCCTTGGTTCTGTACCTGGTATACGACTCAAAGGCCAGGCTTTTCAGGCAGTTTTCAATTCCAGATGATTCTGGGTCTAAATAACTAGGTCCTTATTTGCCATCTTGGCAAACAAGTGGAAATCTACTCAAACTCAGTCACTATAGGTGCTCGCTGTCCCTGAAAACTCAGATAATCTTCTGTCAAGATCACACACAACCTACAGTAGCAGAAATTAAAATGAGAGGGCATTCTCTTTGCATTTTTTTTTTTAAGAACCTCCCCACTTTTGCAAAAATATTTCATGTATTTTTTTTAAACTTCAGAGGCTTAAAATCTATGTTTTCCTTCCCTCTATAGTCAGAGAAATAAAAACAGTATTTTCTGCCCTCCAAGATTTCTCACAACTATCTGCAAGCCTTCTTTCATGTTTACTCTTACATGAGAAATAGCCAGTAAAAGAGTTTGAGATATTTAATGCAAGAGTTCTGCGTTTTCCTGCAGTGAAGGAAGAAAATGGATTCACAGTATTCAACAGAGTTCATGCGTCCCGGTAGGTAACAGTGACAGAAGGCAGCACTGCCTGAGCCAGTAGCAGGCCACTACATCCTCCGCCGGAGCAGCAGCACAGTAGACATCACGGAGTATGGCTGAGCAAGAACTGATTTGGCCAAATGGAAAGTGTGCAAAAAATACATTGTTTCAGTTTTGATATGTATGATTTGTAGGAGGAGCATACAATAAGGCAGGGGAAAGGACATTGAATGAAACGGAAAACATCCATTTGCAGTCAAAGTGAAAAGTTACAATAGATGTGAAAGGTTTGTTTTGTTTGGGGGTTATATGATCATTTTGCTTATCGCTTTTCTCCACATTTTACCTAGGTTCAAGTTTTTTTAAAAAGGTAAAAGCTATTTTGAAACAAAGAGCTTAACAGGACTTTAAAAAATAAATTAAACAACACTGTCAGGGAAATGAAGTAATTCAGCTTTACAAAATGAATCATTTTAACGTTTCTAATACGTGCATCTTTTCTCCTCACCAAAACCATTTGCTGGTTCTAACCTGATTTCACAAGTTATGTTTGTATGTCTCCCCACAATTCCAGGACTGAGTGCATTTACCCTTTTTCAGACTAATTTTGCTGGGTGTTACCTGGAGGTGAGGATGCCTGCACACCCCAAGGACCTTTGTCTTAGCTTTGGAGGAAGAGCAGTTTCTGTGGAAACAGAGGCAGGGTCCCAGCCCAGCTGATCTGAGCAGCACCACAGGTACCCAGCCCTATCCAAACTCCAGCAGGTCCTGCTGCTGGCTGAGAAGATACGCTTTCCATGTTCCCAGGCAGCTTCTTAGGCCAGGAGTATCAATAGCTAGGGAGCTTTGCAAAGTTCAAAACTCGGACAGCAAATTCAAGGTCAATTCTAAAAAAAGCCACCACCACACAGATGCATATCTTTATCACAAACTCAAGAGCAGCAGCTGGAAAGTCTTAAAAGAACAGGCACATGAAGAGATCACCCAGAGCTCTCCTTAGTCTGCACCAATGTTCAACAGCTATCGCTAAGCTTAGAGAAAGCACTTTGGGTTGGGGTTTTGTTGTTGTTTGACATTTAGTGGGTTTCTGTCTGTTTGTGGATTTATTGTTTGTTTTCATCTTTTTCCAAATCACACCGGCACTTTCTCTGCTCTTCCTCCTCCATAGGAGCTAAGAGAGTCCATTCTGGCACACAACTGGGCTTTCTGTTTCGAAACAAAAGCTTTTCTTCTGACTCTGCCATGATTTTTTCTCCATGCTGTGGCCATTCTCTGCCCAGATCCTCTGATGCATCCTTGGCAGAGTGCTCAGCTCTGCAGGAGCCATGCCTTTATGCATGGCCTCTCCTGCACAGCAGCGGTTCTACAACATAGCAGCCAGCTGGGCAAATGCACTAGATCCTACTCGTTTCTGGTTTTGCCAAAGGTTAACAGAGTCAGAAGTAAGAAAGAGACTGGATCAAAGTGGAAACAATGGAAGGTGCTATGCCAAGTGTAGCTTAATATCTGAATTAGAAAACAGCCTCAGCCATTTGCTTCAGCCATGAAATACACCTCATCCCTAGTCTCCCTAGAGCTAAAAAACAGGGGTGAGAGGGAGAAGGGTGTTGAAAATTATCTGTCTCAGACTCAATTACTTTCATGAACCCAGGGCCAAAAAACCTGAGAGCATTTAAATTGGCCACTAAACCAACAGAACTGTGACAGTTTGCACCCATCAAAAATTTGGTCACAGATTGTTTCTGGTTTGCCGTATCTCTGCCTGCAGAGAAGCCTCTGCTGTGGTATGCATGACGAATGCATATCATCTCAGGATGGGCAGAAATCCAGTCACTCGGCACTGGACAAGGCAGGGAGAAAAAGAACATTTTAATTTCTTTTATGCTTGTTGGCTTTGGAAATATTTGTATTGAAATAATTATTGTTTTATTTAATAACTCAGCTTCATAATTACAACTTTTAAAACAATGCATTTATTCTTCAGAGAATCAGAAAAATGTGCATGTGACTCAAACTACATTTATAGAGTATCCAGACACATTTCTGGAAAGGCAAGCAGAGGGAGATATTTGTGGGCTTGGTTTTTTTTAAATGCTTTGCACAGAGGCAGCAAAAAAATCACTTATGTACTTTCTGTAACAATAATAATTAGATTTTATGTAATCCAGCATAGAAACCCTGCATGGATACTGGCACAGCAAATTAATCAGAGGTCCTTGTGGTCCAAATGAGCTAAAGAAAGATCCAGTAATGCAAAGACTGGCCAGCTCAGAAATCCATCTATGACTACATCTACAAAGTGGGACTGGTGGGAATGTCCTACCTTGTTCTGATGATGTACCAAGATAAAAGTCAAAAGGCTCATGTCATTCTCCTTCCTAGCATCTAGGAAAGCAATCCAGGTGTGTGAACCTGGGGATATCTCCTGTGTCATTCATCATCCCCTGGAGGGGACGAAGACTGCAGAAGACACCACACACCTGCTGCACAAGTTTGCGCCTGCTGTTAGAGGAAGACTGAGAAAGGTACAGTGGAAACACTTTACAACAGGACTACTTGAAAGTCTAGAGGCCAACCAGGTTTTGCCTGGCAGTGCAGACATCACAGGTATGTGAGGCCCCCAAGTTCCTTCCAGAAAAGGTATTTCTGACTTTACAGAGTGCTCTCTTCCTTGAAGCTGAGAATGATCACTTCTGAACAGTGCTGTGCAATGCCCTTGCACAACACCCAGGACAAAGATGGGCCTAAGACCACAAGCCCCTCTCATACCACAGAGCCCGTGCTAATGAACCTTGTGGATACCACTCAGTCCAACACTGCTAGAACTGCAGGAGGTCCATGAAAGACTTAGCTCGCAGTCAGCTAAAATCCAGCAACATTTACAACTCAAAATGCCTCCCTCAGAGCAAGTGTCTTTGCACCTCAGTCCATATTTCGTTAGGGCCCATTTGACCTAATGCTGTAACAGATGGCAAATAGTATTTTAATTCCTCCAGCACTGTGCCCAAAACCTAGGGCACCAGGGAGCACCAGACAGAGATGGATTGAAATTACCAGGTCCATCCCTGATTTGGTGCTTCATTGGTAAGTCTACATAATCTTTATATCAAAATAATTCCTGTTTTAAGATAGAAAAAAAAACCCTTCATATGCTAAAGAGAATATTGGACATTCCTTCTCTCTGATCCAGCTGAGCTCCCCTTTTGCCAGAAGCAAGAAAGAAGGGATCCATAGAATGCAGATGTTGTTTCTCTCCTCCTTTCTTCTCCCATTCATACCTATAGAGATATTTCTCTCTTGTGCTCATTTTTAAAAATAATAAAGAATTATTTCCATTCTCAGCAATGCTAATGCTGGCAGTAAAAGCACATATTAGCGCACCCCTGACTGCTCCCATCCTTTTCCCGGTCAAAAGGCAGTATTTACCAGAAAATTCATGAACTTTCAACAACATGGTCTTATTGAACCGAAGACTGCTGGAACCATCAGAGCATGGCGACTTTGGCTCACTGATTCAAAGTTAATCTTCCCACTTCATCATATCCCAGCTAGCTGAGCAGTGTTGGAGTGTTCAGACCAGCCTGGCTCTCTCCAAGCTCATGGCAGAAAACAAAAGGCACAGTGCTCTATTTCTATCTCTATAATAGTAGCAGAGACCTTTTTCAGATGCCAATTTGTATTTTATGACTCCTTAGTTCAGCATCTGTGCCTGTGCATCAGCCCAAAACTCAAAAGAAAAGTGTATCTGTGGGCCTACAGTTATTTAGTCTATAACTGAACCACCAAACAACTGTAGCTTACTTTTGTGCATCATGACATGGTAAGCTTGCCATTTGAAAGCAATTTGGGTACTCAGTGAACCACAGTACACTGTCTGCCAGCTCATGCATAGCACAGGTAGTGTGTCAAATTATACATTACAACTACTCATGGTACCTCTCATTTATAACATCACGTCGCATTATGTCAGGTTACATTGTGTCAAGCCACATCACTTTCTCTAAAGGAAACTCATGTCAGACAGAATTGCAATGATAACTTCCATTCTTTTTTATCTCATTTAATATGAATGACCCATCTGTAATAATACCAGTGACCTCCCCCTTCCTCTTCCATCTCTGAGGACCTCTCAGAGATTTTTGTTTTCTTTATACAAATGCTAGAATCAAATATGTAATTTCTCATCTTAAAATGCATGCTGGCAGTTTAATAAGGGCCCTGTCATTCAGTCCCTCAGGAATGTCTCCTGAAAGAGCAGGAATGCAAAAAGATACTTCATTACTTCAAATCAATAATATTAATATTTTCTGTTGTACAGTGCATCCACATCTTGTCCAAGTGCATTACAGCACTTTGCAAACATTAGCTTTTCAAGAGACCAGCCTGAAACAAAGGTTGGCTTACAAATGTGGTGGGGCAGCTGCCCTACTTGATTTGCTCTGGAGCAATGTGGAATAAATACATACATACTGCCTGAAGCCACTAGAAGTGTGGATTTGGTGGGAAGATCTGAGAGCTAGTTCACCCTCCCCTGCATACTGCAGTTTTCCATGTTTAGTTACCTGTTATTCTTTTCCCAGCACCCTTGCTAGATTGTCAGGACACTGGATAAGGGGCCAGTTTTACACTGGGCATCTGGCATAATGAGGTGTAATCTGGGTACCTGACACACTGTAATATGCTAATTTTGTATTGCTGGAGGTACCAGACCATGAATATGTGTGTGCATATATATATATATATATATATGCATGTCTTGATTGAAACAGGCATGTTTAACCATGCACATAATCTGCTTTTTCCTCCATCTTTGTTATAGATGGTTACACCTGCAGGCAGGCTGTATCTATCCTTAAAGCGAAGGCCTCATGGTCAGAAAGCAGTAGAAGAGGAAGTGCAGCTCCAATACAGCTTTCTCCACAAGGTGTGTCTCATCTTGAAATTCTGCGATGAGCTTGTTGATACGATGCAACTGCTGACTCCAAAAAGGTATGAGAGACCTGTGCAAAAAGCAGTCATCTTCACCAGTGAAGGGGAACACCAAAGGTGTAATGAGGGCTCAGCAGCTGGCAACCCCTATCCTCCACATGGCACACCAATCATCCTAGCCTGAGCACCTGGGCGTTGTGCTAGCTAGCGTGTGGGAGAAATCCATGACAAAATGAGAGCGACTGCAATCAACTGTATTTAAGATAACTATCACCTTAACCTTCAATAAGGTCTTGCACTGAGTTCTGCAACATTAATTTCATACATAATTGCCAAAAGCCTCAGATTTTATGCTCGGTATGCTTATTGTACTGACAACTCAATAAATTTCCTACTTGTAATATTTTCCACTAATACATAAATTTTATCCCATATGAAAACATACTGTGAAGAAACAGAGGCTACTGCTGTTTTTATCTAACTGTTATAGGACACAGCATTCAAGTGAAAAAGACAGAGTTTATTATAGTTCAGATAATAAATAGTTTTGGTGTTCAAAAGGAATATATCTTCTGTACAAATTTCATTCTACAAAATTCATTCATTAATTAAGACCCTGTTGCTTGTTCATCCAGCCAATATAATGATTTATCTTAGAATACTCAAAAAAAGAAGTATTCCTACTGATCAACAGGAAAAAATGATAGCTAAAACAAGATGAAGAAATATGCAAGTTGTGTTCAAATAGTTCAATAAGGATGTATGTATGTCGTACCAGTTTTTACTACCTATCACTTGAAAGTAGTAGATTAAATGCATTCTCTGTTCATAGAAATCACTTCTCATCTAAGAAAGAGTCCCAGAGCCAAAAGCAGAGCAAGAATTTAAGTTTTAATTTTTACAGCTCTAACCAGTAAATATTTGGGCCCAAAAGCTACATTCATGTTTTAGAAACAAAGGATGAAATATACCTTCCATTATATATACACACACAGGGATCCCACTGCAATCAAGAGCACAGGATATAAATCATTCAGAGAACTTCACCTTAAAGTGCAAATTCGAAATTACGGTACACCAAAACAAGACCTATGCTTTTGGATACCTTTCAGTAAGATTAGATGCGAAAGATTAACGTGAAAACTAGAATTGCACATTTCTTTGTTCATCTGAAAGTTTTTTTTCTACACAAGCACAATAAGGACAAGCTTATAATTACGCTGAACACTTACAGAACAAAAAGAGATGAACTGCTCCCCAACTTAAGAAGGCTTTAAGTAAATGAATAAGAGGATAACAACTTCAGACCAGAGACTCTCAAAAGGAAACACACACCCAACGTTTGGGGGTACTTGCTATACCAAGTCTCAACAGGTGTCTTTGTCAGGAAACCACAGGCCTGGGAAAACTGAATTCACCTATCCAGAGGACTGGACAACATTTACGCCTGCTTTCACATGCCAAATCATTTCTGTGCAACGCTGAGCACGTTCCTCAAAGAGGTTAGCTAGTGGTCAGTATTTGTATGAAGACTGTATTCTGGGTATCTGTTTTAAGATGCACAGCACCAGATTTGCAGAACCCATGATCACACAGGACTGATATTATAATAATAAGCAGCTTGATACATTTCTATAAAGCACACTAATGAAAAACTCAGTCTAGAGTTTCAGGCTCGATATCCCACCTTAGCAGATACTTAAAAAGGCATAATGCAACATTTTATAGTTAAAAATTAACATAGCCTCTGCTTTCAGGCCTCCGTTCTCCAGCATCAGGGCAGAGGCACTACCTCACCTCTCTAGGCCCTCGTGAGCTCTAACCAGTTAATACTCAAAAGCATTTAGACACAACCCTGAAAACCCTTGAGAGGCCCTTGGGGAGAAGCAGCCATTACGCACTGGGAGCGGGGTGTGGACAGGGTGCCCTGAACACAGGCCCACAGCCACCTATGGGCCCGGCTGAAAGGAAATACTGAAAAAGTAGCTATGCGACAAAGAAGGTCTGTGGAAAAGGATTACTAGCCAAACAATTAATATTCACAGAGGCTCAGAACAGCATCTCATAGCTCTTGAAGGCTTAACCTTACAGGCTTAACCTTTTTTGAACCTGTGCCTGCTTTGCTATTTAATGAAGTTTCCTTAATAGCATCATCTTACCTCCTCCCCCCCATTTCAGAGAGGGTAAGCAACCATGGCACCCACTACTGTGACCCACAGAACCCACAAGCTGGAGCACGCAGCCCCACCATACCTGAGCAGTACCAGGCTGGCGAGGGGCTCCCTCAGCAGCTCCAGACGCAGCGAGGCCGTGAGCCAGGCGCCGGAGCAGGAGATGCAGCTGCGGGCGCAGGCCAGAGCCCCCAGCCTGCAGGGCAGGCCGAGGGCAGGCCCACCCACAGCACACCCTCGAGGAGAGAAGCAGCAGCCCCAGCTGAGGTGAAATGGCGCCCCTCAGCCATGGGCAGGGGCGGGGAAGGACCAGGTGGGGCCACTCAGGGCTGTTCAGGCTTATTTGTGCCACCAGGGATTTTGATTTTTTAAATCAAAAAGCTGGGGGAAAGCGGGAGGCTGTTTCATTTTCTAACAGGGGAAAAACAATGTTTCCTCCAAATTGCATTCTGAGAAATGGCTGACTCACCTTCACCTGCAGCTTTCCTCACAAAAACATTAAGCCCAAGACAGACAGACGGCATGGAGAATTTCAGCCTGAAGGGTTAAAATCATAAGCAGCAGACAACAGAGTCTGAAAATAGGCAGTCTTTACCCAAGTATCACAAACAGCTTCTCCTGTGGCATTAAAAAAAAAAAAAGGGAATAGATTCATTTCTGTGAGGAGGGTTATGCAAAATAACATCCTTCATAGCATTGCACTGCTAAATGAACCTCGTTTCAATGCTGCTTACACCAGTGTGGCTTTGATGTAATGCCACTGCTCCTGATTTATTCCAGTTCAAGGGAAAAATGAATCCACCCGTGTGTGTCTGGGCCTTTTTGTTATCGCACGCTATCAGAAAATACATCAAAACGTCAGGACCATCTCATCCTGTCAGCTTTACTTCTCAAAAGGCAGAACGGTGCATAAACTCGCAAAAGAGCTTACAGCTCAACAAAACTCTCTTTTTTTTTTTCTTCAGAGCTTGACTCTTTTCTGATCCCCTCAGCAGCGTGCGTGGTGCACCTTTTTTGCGCGCGGTTGCTGTCTGTACCAATAAAACAAGCCATAAAACCGGAGTCCCCCGGCGCTGCGTTCAGAAGACGCAGCAATGGGATCAGGCAGCAGAAATGTTTGGCTGCAGTCGCTCACATCTCCCACCGCTGCCTCCCTCAGCTACTCCAGCAGAAATGATCGTGGGACAATACTTGTGCCATGAAAAAAGCCAGACCATTTCAGCCAGGTCAAAAGGCAAAGGATGCATTTATCACAAAATAGCCCTGCAATGGCTATGCTCTTGCTTTTGAGCACCATTAAACATCCAGCACAGTGCCCTTCTTTGCAGAAAGGAGAAGGCCCAAATTTTTACTTTTTATAGCTTCCCATGTAGAATTAAAATTTTATTTTGAGCTGAGATGTCTGGAGAGAAAAGCTAGCAAGGGAAAATCTGGACTGCGTCTGAAATAGGGCAAGAACATGGTTATGAATATATGCCTAAGAGCTTGTAGCTGAATAGATTTTTCTTGTTGCTGTTTTTTTTTTTTTTTAATTCTCAGGCACATTAACTTTTTATGATGTCTCTTGTAAAAATGTAGTTAAAAATAAATTTGTAATAAAAAGAAATATAGCTATGTTATCTTCCTAATAATATATTGGATTTATTCTGCAACAACAAATACATTTCTAGCACCCCAAGCACTGTGTCATCTTTAAAGGTCATTTTGACTTTAATAGTTGAAAAGAAAAAGGGAAAAGGTAGTATTATCTGCTAATGCTTTACTTCTGTGATCTTAAATTTTAACCTTTTCTTACTATGGTCTATAAATGGATGCAGGTTTCTATATAACGAGCTGGAATCTCGGCAGATTTAAAATAGGCATAGTCCACCGACTTGAACTGAGCTGTGCCAATTTATGCCTACTGAAGTTCTGGCCTGCCATTCATAACCCTTTCAGCAATTTCTAACTAGCTTGATACATTCTTTCTCTGTTAATCCCCATTTCTGTAATGAGCAGCATACCAGAAAGAATTGAAACTCCTTTCAACTGTACCATATATTCCCTAAAATTCTTAGCAACATTAAATAATAGCATGAACCCAGGACATCCTCACTTTACCTTAAGGTCTAATAGCTTGAGCTATGTGGTTACTTATAATATGGCACTTGTTGAAAGGCTACAGCCAACATCTGACACTATCTTTGACTTTCAGCCTGGTCATGCTATAAGAATTTGCCCAACCTGGTGGGATATTTCACATATAATTGGCAGGCTCATGCTTTTCTCTGGGAGAGGTAAGCTGGAAAATTGTTCCAAAGTCTTTGCTCTAAAGAACTACTTTTATGTCACTAAAACTTGATGTTTTGATATTCTTACCTTCCTGGCTCAGTATTTATACTAGCCTCACCACAAGAGTATTTGAGCCTATACTTTGTTTTATTGCTTGTTTATTTTTTGGCATGGACCAAACTCTGTAATACCCATCCATTTCAGTCTAGCCACATGGTATCTTATATACCATACAAAACAGAATAAGTTATCTCAGATCTGGATATACTTGCCAGAGTTGATATATTCACTCATACTGTTAGGTCAACATTTATAATAACAATTCTTATTATATTTCATATCTATTATTATAAGATTATGATCTAGCAGTGCCTGAAGGTCTCAGAAGCGGCTGGCTCATCACGCACACAGTGAGAGACAGTTTTATACTCCTGGAGAGACCATCCAAAATGAATTTGGGTTATTTAAGCAGCTGCAGCGTACCTTCTAATTTCAGCCCCTGGACTTGCACCAGACGTCATTTGGAGACGCAGAGTGTGAGATGGCAGAAGATCATTTCCCAACAGTGATATTAGCTCATGTTTCTAAAGCAATTCTTAGTGCCTCCCAGACTAAACGTCTTTAATGGCTGTCCCAGGAAAATAAATGGACCATGAGCAGAAATAAGACAGGTTTCAACTGAACAAGGAAATTGTATGTGAGTTTGAAGTCATTTGAGACCCAGATGGAACTGAGGGTTTAGGAATATGTCTCTGATCCATGTTTGTAGTTGGGTAATTGAAACTGTAATTCTGCTGAGTTTCAGCACTCTGTCATCATGTACATTTAATTTCACCCTCCAGGGTGCTCACTATAGTGCTAAAAATCCATACTAATAGGAGACTTTACAGACAATACACTATAGTTGAATGAGAGACCCCAGAGCTGAAGCCACAGAGAACTGTTGGAGAAGGAAAGAGAGCAATGGAGAAGCTTGTGATATGGCCAAATCACTCACTGACTTCTGCAAAAGATGTGGTCTGCCTTAATTCTGCCTTTTTTTTTTTTTTCTAAACCGAGGAGATGTTGCCCTGTTCTGCATATTTATTCCATGGATATTGCAGATGCATCTGTCAGAATCAGACACACAACTGTAAGAGAGAAGTGTTTTAATAGATATCTTTAACACTGCTAAATATTTTCAACAACAGCAAAAACATGAGACCCTTTCTCCTTTTGCCTCTGATGCTAGAGCATAAGAATAGGCTAATATTAGGATTATATAGGGATTAGGATAATACTAGGATTATATATACATACGATAATTATATAAGAATAGGCTAATGCTAGAGAATAAGAGCAGGCTAGCGCATATTTCTGCAGGGAAGGTCTTCCAGATATACTGGGGGCTATTTTCATACTATGCGATAGCTGCTGTTCCTGTTGCCTACATACATAGCACCCACTAGTGTAAATGGCGTCTTGTCCCATCCTTTCTGCAAGAGTTCAGGGCCACAGACATGACTGAAAGCATGCCCCTTCTTTCCCTGACATTCAGCCTGTTTTTCTGCTCAGCCTTGGACCTCTGCTGACAGCCTCCTGCCTCATTTACTAGAAAACATCCGCAGCATGAGTAGCGCACTGGCAAAAATAATGGTCTGTATATGCACTCCATACTGCATATGAAAATATTTTTCCACTACTGAAGGAATAGACAGGCCAGCCTGCAGACAGCAACATGGGAGAAAGACAACTATCCAGTGAAAAAAAATCCAGTGAGAGCTAATGAACTTCCTCTGAAAAGTGGTTTCACTCAATAAAGGTGTTGGCATGCTAAAAGAAACTTTTGTGCTAGTGCAGGAGTGAATCTAAACAACTGATCTTTTGTAAAGGGTCTTCCCATTAGCAATCTCTTGACAGAAATCCCCAGAGGTGTTAGGAATCTGTAACATAAACCTGTGCTTAAAATGAAAATTTTCATCTTCTTGTGTAAGGCTTTCCTTAATTTCAACCGTGGCAGAGAACAATACTACCTTCCACAGCTGCTGTTTCTCTCTAGACCCTTAACAAGACCTCAGTCAAATCTAATACACATCTCACTTGCTCAAGGCACTCACAGACATTCTTTGGAGGGACAAAAAAGCTTTGGCAATAATATTGCTGAGTTGAAAGCAAATTGGTAGGTTCAATAAGTGTAAGAAATGCACATGTGTGTCTGAAAGGTTTAAAAGGAAGCTAACAGATGCCAAACCTGTTCTTACAATCTAAGTATCTCATGTGCAGGTAGAAAACCAGCATAACACAATTAGTAATTTGCCCTTACAGGCTTTGTATTTGCACGGCTACCTACTCAGTCATTCACATGCCCAGTGTGTACACACACATTTTAAGAGTCAGTCCTCAGTCTAGTCTTAATTATGTCTTGTTTTGCATTTAAAAGCTTAAAAACATTTTACGGGCCATTCAGTGATTCCAGGAACTGTATACTGAAGGAGAAATTAGAGCCTTGCCGAAGCCAAAGGGAGTTTTGCCATGGACTCCTGTATCTCAGCCCGGGTACTCGCTGTGAGCTAAACTGAGGCTGCAGTTATTGCTCTGGCAATTTGTAACTACAGAAATGGAAGCTAGTGGCTAAAATGGAGTAGTAAGTGCCAAAAGCCACAATTTCAGTTGTTTCTCAGCTATGTCATACCCCTGTCTAAATACCCTTCTAAGAGACACTGCATTACCAAAGTCATTAGCAAGTCATTTTATTTCCATTATATCCACATTTTCATCTAGAAATAGAGGAGAAAGGTAATCAGATCTCTTGCTCACCTACACATGCTGCATGTTAATGCGGTTGGTTGTTTTTTTTTCTTTAGTTGCTTTCTTAATGCTAGACAAAACACTCTGGCACTTATTAATAGCATACTAAACCCACATCAATTGTACGTACACAGAAATACAAACCTAACCCTGTCTTATACTAAACTTCCTCCTCTGCTTTCAAAAAGATATGGGGGAGATTAGAGTCACAGTACAGATCTCCAGATCAAGTAGTCTATTTGCCTGCTTACGCTGTGTTAAGAAAACACTTTTGGCATCCCAGAGCAATCATCAATGCTAGACCTGCTGGCCAAACTAGCTTGCAGTGATGAGAAATGAGGGCATTTACCCAAGGCCAGCTTCTGAAAGGAGAAATTGGGCAAGTTGCACAAGTTGGTGAAGGAAGTTACTGTCATTGGGCCAATGCAGTCTGGTGTCAGCTTGTACAGTTTGCAGGGTCTACGCAGCTGCAACTGAGACTTTAAATCAAGGTTCACTTTGCATGGACTGATAACTCAATATCACTCTTTAAATAATATTTTCACATTGTTTCATTTTATTTATTTGTTTTGGCATGCGACTTGACTTCAGCCCCATTAACATCCTTTTGGCTGAATAATGTGGCTGGCACAGTTTAAACTGACCATCCCTTGGGTCAGAGGTATAAGGTGTCTGTTGCATGAATAATTCTCCGAAAGTGCTCAGTCTCTGCTCAGTGCATCATGAACCACTGAGTTCAAAACACAAACAAATCAGGGTGGAGCCACTCCAAGCACTGGTCACCTCAGGCATATTTTGCTCCTTCTCTTGATCAAACAGATTCAGACTGTCAGAGCTCAAACGCGGAGGCAGCATAGCCTAATTAAAAACCTTCCTGAGTATCACATGAATGCCAAATAGGGCCTCACACATAGCAAGGTAAAAGACATGTAATTAATTAACTTAACGCTTGATTGACTGGCACAACCACACCAACAGAGAGGATCAGCCATATGAACACAAACGAAACGTTGATGTACAAAAGCACAAAGGTTAGTTAAATGTATAGCTTCATCTGGTAACAGAAACTAGATACTTGCTTCCTTCCTCTTTATGTCTTTGCAAACTCTCTTTTAAGTCCCATACTAAGTAAAGCCACAGTATCTGTGAGGTATGGCCACTCATCTGAGGCAAATTCCACCAGTAACCATGGAAAGCACCATTTATTGAACTTAGAGCTGGTCACACTTCAGAACTGTTCTAAAAGATTTGGGTAGGTATTTTTTGATGAAAAGAGCTTGCTTTCTGTGGGAACACACTGTTGCTGAAAAACAACACAACTGGCAACACACCATTTTATAGGAGAAACAAAGTTCTCATCCCCAATTCCAGCATGGCCCCCGTGGGACACAGAGCTTGGCACCTTATGCCCACATCGTCCTCTGTGTGCTGCACCATGAAAATGCATCTTGCTCATGAAACGTTTGCCTTACATGCTCATACATCTCTCATCTTCACACATTTTATATAGCCTACACTTTCCTTTCAGATGGTTTAAACTATTGCTTGAGGAATCAACCTGCAACTGAGCTGTAGTCAAATAAAGGTTAGTGTCTTTCAATTAGGAAGGAATACCAATACAGAATTATGAAACTTCTGTCTTCACAAACAGACAGAGATTTAAGTCTGACACTGTCAGGGCTCCTTTCCCAGCAGGAATTTGAATGAGGAATATGTAGTAAATCAAAAAGTCACATAGGAAGTTGCCATAATCTACTAAATGTCTCTACCAGTGTCAGCACACAAGCTAGCTGACATGGAGCAAACCAAGCTATGCACTTTTAGTGTCAGATAAAATAACAACTACCCTATATGTGCACCTTTACAATCCACATTGCTGCAATAAGTGATGTTATCTATGCCGTGGAGCCAAGTTTCCGGCCAGATCCCAGCTCTAGATGTCTGCCAGGGTCATGTCCAGACTCCAGTCTAAGATGAGACCCTGTCCCTCTTTCATGCCTAGCTTCTGTGGGGAGGAAGCTGTGCATACGGGTTGGTGCAAGTCCAGCATGCGCCAGCCTGACCCCTGAACTCCCTTGTTTTGGAAACCAGGAGATCACCATTTGATGTAGCCTATAGAGCCAGACTCTGATATACTCTTTTTCTTTACCTGCTTATGTGTACTGGGTTCAGACTTCCCTCCCATGTACAAGTCTTTTACTTTGTATAGTAAAACCTGTCTCAAGAGACTGTAGTGGTATCCCAGGTCCTGAGACAGCTGCAGAGGAGCTGTTTTGCACTGCATGATTTCATTAAAATTTCCAGGATCACAGCACTAGAAATAAAAATAGATGTAAATGGTCAAAGAGATTAACCTTTAGTTTTTTTACTGCTGCCTTTCATAGGAGGTTGGCTAGATTGTGTTTGCTTTACCAGATTTCCCAGTAGAAACGCTGCAGGAGCCAGAAGTAAACAAGGTGCTGCTGTTCAGCTGATTTGTATTGTCTTGTATCAGCGTAAGGCTGGGGATCCACAAATTCCCAATGGCCACCAAGTCTTCCCCCTCAAAGAAAACCAATCAATGTCACCTTTCACGGATACCTGTCTACAGATTCTGTGGACTTAGTTCCCAGCACTTCACTGGTCTTGCTGGTTGTCATTTTTGTCTGCTTTCTGCCACCTTTCATGGATTGCTGACCCCGCTGCTATGTATTTGTAGAGTCCTCTGGCTCACTGTATTAGTAAACACTAATATTCCAGATTCCATCTGAAATTTTCTGCCCTTGCTGCCTTCACAGTCATGGGACAGCACATACATTTACCAGTGTAACCATGCAACAGGAGGTTGTTTAATAACACATTCCCAAGGAGCCAGGAACTACAAGGATGAAAATCATTGCGAGCTCTGCCTGAACCAGCTGGACACCCTGGATTTGAGTCACACGTAAAGTGGATACAAAACTTCTGGGACTGCTTTTGCTCTCAATCTGTCATTCTTTTAAAATGATTATTTTTTTAAACTGTTCAGTGCAGAATACTCAGGGGAAGCTGAATTCTAATTCATTACCAAGGCATCTAGCATTCAACTGTCAGTGATGCAGGCATACCTAAATAAAGGAGATACTTGGAAGACAGAAAAGCAGAAGACATTTTCCTTACTGCTTTTTTCACACTCCTCATACAGAACTATTACGCTCAGTGGTACAGATAAAAGTAGAGCAGTCACTGGTTAGGCTTGCTGCAGCAGAAAAGTGTTCTAAGAAGTCTTTTGGGGTAACCAGACACTGGAGTGGCCATTTCTAACTTGTTATTAATGATCATAGCGCTGATCCAAAGACCACTACAGGCAATTGAAAGGCTCTGACTGACTAACGGGATTTGGAACAGCCCTGAATGCACTCATCCACACAAAGATTTCTGTTGGGAAATCAGGGTGGGTGTAAATGGGAGTAAACAGATGGCTCAGAGCTACTTTGATGAGCAAAGTCCTGCCGCTAAGGAGTTATTTTCACTTTTATTGAAGGACAAATCTTGAGGTAAAGATAAAATGCTAGGTTCTTTTCATTCATCTTCTGGATGGGGAATGTTTTTCATCATGTTTTTAGGCTTTTTTCCCCCCACTGTTTTCTTTCTTTCCTATGCAATCTGAGATTCTTCTATCATAGCATCAAGAATTAGTGGAAAATAGCACATATCATAAGATTTATGGTAAAAGGTAAGAGCTGACAAAAGTGCAGTCATCACTGAGGAGTCTGTATGGACATCCTTCACCTTGCCCATTTGCATGCAGCAGTTACCAATGTCATAATATTCTTAATATGTAAGACTTTACTCCGTGTGATTCCTCTTGAATAACTAACATTTGTCTCTTTCAGGCAGCTGGTATAACATAAATCTATGGAGTTCAAGATATTGCTCATTTAGATTTCCTTATTTAGCAGCTGAGCCTCATGCCTCTGCCATTTCTTCTGGCACATCTTATTTTTGAAGAGAGTCCTAATGACTCTCAGTGGCTTAGTTTAACAAGGAATAGAGTAGACATCAAAGGTCCATACCCGAGTTACTTCTAGCCCCTATTCCTGTAATTCCCTGGTCAAGCTTCTAATCTGAATTATGTAGATGCTTTCTAGAGCCCCAGTTCTGCTGGGCTTTTTTGGCAGAACAAAGAAGTCACTAAACAAGTGAATATTATATTTCAGTATCATATTCAGTGCATGGTTATAAGTATAGCTCCTTTAAAAGCACTGGCAGTTGCAAATCTTCTATGACACTTCACAACATTATTTCTCCCCAAATTACTTTAATTCTGAATTTACAGCTGCAGGCACAAAGATGGGAATGTTTTGTGATGATTTCTTCTGTCCTCAGTTAATTAACATGTGGAAAGACTGTCATCCCTGGAGCACGGATGGCTGGTGTCTGGAAGGCAATCAGATTTTCTAAACAAGTCCAGCTGCAGATGGGCCAGATTAATTTTTCTTTGAGTTCAAATAGGGAAAAAAAAAAAAAACATGAGTCATGGAGCTGCTATATTTACAGATGGTCCAAATGTGAAGGTCCACAGTGCTCCCAATAAAGTTGATATAGAACATACAGCTCATTCAGGGGTGACAGCATCGTAATGCCTTTGAGCTGTGTTAATATCTACCAGCAGTATTATTGACAGGCATTCATCCATTAATTCTGTGAAAATATTACCAGGCAAGAGCAGAGTGCAAATATTACAGAATCACTTTTCTAGACAGAGGCAAGTAATAACAATAATGCCCCAGGAAGGTGCTTAACACCACCCCTGCCCTGAGAGAAATTCCTACACTACAGCACAAAACAGAACAAAAGATATAACATGGCAGATCTTTCTGCCCATGAATATAAATAGCTGAAAGGGAAGGAAAGTCTCTCTGGAGAAGGGCTATCTGGTAAGGGACTTTTTGCTGGAAAACCTGTGTCTATAAACCCGGGCTTTTGTAGGCCATGGAGATAGACTTCAACTTGTCTGTGATCCATTTAAGGTTCCTGTAGCAGTGGTTCATATCCCTACCACTGCCGTCCCGTCAGCCTTTGCACTTGAGAGCCTAGTCAGCCTACAGATGGGAAACTAATGCTGATCAGAGAAACAACAACTTATATCTTGCTGTGTGTCATGCGCCTCGTCACCCTCCGAGGTGAACGCTTCCAAGGCACAATCAACGCCGTGTCCCAGGGACTATCACGCACTCCACGTTCCCCATGTTGGAGGCCAGGAACAAGTCCGAATGAACATATTTGAAACCATGTGTGCATAATTGCACATACAAACAACAAGGCCAGCCTTGGAATTTTCAGATCCCCAACACAGCTGTTGTCAGGCACTCTGGTATATACACTGGAATGAGCTTTTCCAGGCAAGGATGAAGCTGCAGATATGTGATCTTGATGGTGCACTTGTCCAAGCCTGGGCTGGAAACTCTGTACGCCACCAGGACACACTCTTGCTGTGCCAGGGTTGTGTCCGAGCCAACTCAATCTCCTGATAGTAGGGCTAGACCTAGAGGAAGTCTCAGGTCCTGAACATCTCTATCAGGACATCTCCCTCTCAACTGCCCACTGAGTTCCTCTCCTGGGCAAGCACTGGAAGTGGTTTGTTGCAGGAGGTGGGCAGATACTTGTAGAGCTGTGGGTTCCCTGAGCAAGGGTCAAATGCCCTGTTACAAATACACATGCCTGGCATAAAAGAAGCTCAGTCTCATTTGTTTCCGCTCCCTCGGCTCTCCCTTCCCACGAAGAGCACAGAGAGCCAAACTCTGATTAATTCAACACAACAGCAACAGACCGCAGCTGGGTGTCATAGTCATATGCTGTTTATCGGGATGCCCAGTTGGATCTTCGCCTACAAACTAGATCTGACAAATGCATATTGGTATAAGCAAACCAGCTAATGGAGCATTGCCTTCTTGCTACCTGCTGCACTGCCCTTATACTCACAGGCATTGTTTAGTAAAGATGGGAGCAGGAGCTGCTCCTACCCTGCCTTTGATCTGCCTGTGACTCCAGACAAGTTGCTTTGCTCAAATGCTTCTAGTTTCTCCTCTTACCTTTTGTTTTCCACATTCAGACATAAATCCTGCTGTGAAGGATATGTCTGTTCTACGAATTTGAGCAGTACTCAAGTCCTACACCAAAGGCTTTAGCAGCAATTAACAAAAATCCTAAAAAACTGTAACAGTCCACCCAGGATTTTGAAGTTGGCCACAACAGGCATGCTGTGGCTTATGTGCATAATTCAATCACTTTTTTTGCTTAGTTAAAAAATTACCAAAAAAAGAAAAAGCCTCTAATGCTGTAGCACTGGCTCTCCTCTCATTTATACCAGTTCTACAATTCATCGAGTTCAGCAATGCTGTTTCTGATTTACATCATTTAAGTGAAAAAGAATCAAACCCTCTATCTCTAGAAGCAATCTAGCCACACTACTGGATAATCGCCTGAAATTTCTATGGCAACAAGAAGGAAATTGTTCAGCCTACTGTCTGAGTATTTTCACTCTGTGTGTATGAGAGAGTGTTATGTCAAAGACGGGGAGAGAGAATATTTAACACATAATCAATTAGATTTCACCTTTGATCCAGTCACTTGTTTAGAAACATTATCTTGGCATCAGCAAATGATTTTTCTCATGGGCTGACAAGGTGCCTGTTTATTTTCTATAAGGAATGATTAAGTTAGACATCCTTATTCTTCCTGTGAATGAATGACAAAAAATGGATTTGGTATTGATTGGCCCATTTAGTAATGCTCTTGGATCTCTGTCCCTCTGCTCTTCACAAAACCTTAGCCCTGGAGAACATCATCCTCATGCCTGACCTAGCAAAATCTTTCTGTCAGGCACAACACCACATTTTGCTTGGCCCCCATGTGAGCACTTAAGGAAGGAGCAGTAGGAGGGGGGCATAGAGGCTTTCGCAAGCTTTAACAGCCTGCATGTGGGAAGAAATGCACTCCCTACTCTCCCTACTGCAGGGGCACCAGTCCTGTCTTATCTTGTCTTCCCTCAGCATCTCAGTAGAGTCAGTGAATGACTACAGATATGCAGCAGATAAACTATTAAACCAGATGCCACTTCTTGACATACACTGAGGAAGCAGCAAACAAATTCCTCAGTGTAGTGTTACCAATTGCCCCTTCTGAGATGATACAGGCCTACAGCATGGTCAGACCTATGCCTTCACTGGAAAGCTCAGTTAAGCAGAGTGGATTCATACCAATACCGCTGACATGGATCAAAAAGCTCCCGTTGAATTCTGTGGGGTTTGTATCAGGCTCAAAATATTGATTAAGGCTCTAACACATCATGAATTTAAGGGCTGATTGACACCAACTTGGGCTGCTGTGTGGCTCAAGATCCAATCTAAACATAAGCGTATGCTGAATTTACATACAACATCAGAACTACATCCTCCTACTGGACAAATAGCAAGTTTCACAGCATACAGAACTGAAATTAAATCCTGTCTGTGTAGACAGAAAAAAGATTTGGTAATATCCAGATCTTTTCAGAGTTCACAAAATGGAACAATTCAAGTTCAAGCCCAGAATGATGGTGTGATAACATATTATTCCCTTACTGTAAAGGGAAAAGACTGTCTTATGATAAGAAGCAATCAATAAATATGGCTACATATGGCTGCATTTGACAATATTGTCTTTCAAAACTGCATACTGGTAAAAGCAAAGTCAGTAGTTTACACATAGGTGCTTTACAAAACCATTTGTGTGCAAACACAGCATGGTTTATGGAAAACAGGAGATTCAGCATTTTGTGGCATGTCACTTGCATCTTATTTTGCTGGATAGCATCACCTAGATTGTGCAGGATCAGACTAATTTTAAGGCACAGTCTAGAATTCATAACCAGTCAGACCCAGAAACGTGTGTAATAAACTTCTCATTTTGTTGCCATGCAATCAAGAGTGACAGAAAATGCTCTAATCCCCCTAGAATAGCATTGCAATGTAATACAATCAAGTACTTAGCACTACTAGCATCTATCCTTCTGTATATGGTTTTAGGCATCCTAATTATCTGATGTAAATTACCTCTGTGTAAACTTGCAGTGCTTTACAAAAGATTTTCAATAAATACTAATAATGCTGCTGAGAATATTGATAGCCTGCTGTTGAGATAGTGCAAACATCTCCTAGCCCTACTTTTTATCCTAATAACGATGCAGCAACATATAGTTTTGCAGTCATATATTACTGCCTGCTGAACAAGCTCTGTTTCTGTTAGCCCAGAATGTCCGCTGGTCTAAATCAGAGGATCTACTGCTATGAAATGACACCTGCACAAGAGCTGTAGCAATTCACCCATTTCCAGGCTCGGGATTTCTCCAAATTATAAATCTTCTGTCCACCAGCAATGCCCTGGAGTGGAAGGAGCTGTGAGATGATTAAAGTGAATAAATAAAGTGAACAAGTCAACATACATTTCACTCTAAATAATAATCAGACAGCAGGGTCTGAGTAACTGAGCTGAATATGTGCCTGGGAGTCAGAAATTCCCATGGTTTAATTGCAGTCTCCTTGGACAGTTTTCTTTACCTCTCTTTGCCTTGCTTTTCAGTTTCTCATTTTTATTTCCTTACCCTAGTTAGGTCTTTTTTCGTAAATTATTTTGAAGGTATAACAACAATTCAACACAGTGCCATCGCTCTCCTGGAAGTTCTGTAAAGCATTGGCACACATGTACATTTTTGCTGCTGGTGCAACTTCCTTCATCTGTATCTTCCCTCAACGTACCTCCATGCTGTAGTAAAACCTACCTATACCAACAGTGCTCTGCTTCATGGTATTATGGGTAGTACCTGGACTGTGCTGGCGCAGTCACTGTCAAGGATCAAGTTTTCACCGTGTGGGGCACTGTGCAGTTATACAGTCACAGGCAGTCCATCACTGAGTCCATGTGGTGGGGAAAGATAAGTAAGCTACAGTGCAGGAAGGAGAGATCCCAGGTTACAATTTGTTCAGCCATCACCCGTTGCTGGAATTGGTAAGGGCTGGTGAGCATGCAATTGTTTTACGAGAAAGCAATAACTGTGCCGAGTGTCAGCACCCGCGCAAGCACGGAAGCTGGTGCTGGCTGGTGAGGGAGGAGACAGCTTGATGTTATCAGGATTTATCCTGGCTCGTACAATGAAAACAGAGAAAGCAGAGTTCTGCTCTAAAATTCAGAAAAATACTAGCCAGGAATGCTGAGGGAAAGGAGGCTGCTTACTGATTGCTGCTCTTTTCCTTACCTACTGTATAGAAATTATTAGATCTAAACAGACTCAGATTGCAGGCTGTAATTTAGACACTTGGTTGACAGCCTTCATGAAGAGAACTTGCTGACTGTGAAGCTGTAACAAACACAAAATTTGGACAAGTCGAGATCTGGCGCTGAATGGGTGGGATACACAAAAGTGTTACACACAGAAACTACATTTTCTTGATTCATTCCAGGACAGATCTCAGGTCAAGATTTTCAAAATCACCCTCTGAAACAGAGTTACCTTGGCCATACTTCAGCACCTATTTGAGCAAATTCATTTTCAAAATTCTCAAGTATTCAGTACCTCTGTCTGATCCCAAGAAATCTGAAAGAAATATGGATGCTCAGTAGCTCTGAAAGAATCATAATGGATTAGACAGAATGTAAGTTTAGATAACCAATTTGCAAATATTAATTTTGCAATGTCACAAAAGCGAGCAAGTTTAAGGCACTTCTATTTCAGCCAGTTATTGCTACTCCACATGAAATCCAACAGCATGCTCTTTAAATGCAAAGTGATCTACATTTCCTCATCCATAAGACAAGAGAAAGATCTTTGAAGAACATCATTAATGTGCTGCACCTTGGATGCCTTTCTGAGCATCTGAGCATAATAGGAGCTCATACATAAAGGGGTACTAACAAGTAAACTCTGTCAGGCTTTGAAAAGCCTTCTCCCTTTACTTTAGTTAGCACAAGAAATGTAAAGATTTATTAAAATAAATGAAAGAGTGAGAGAGATCTCATCCCATCGCTTTTTTGTTGAACAAATGCAGCTGAACAAATCCCGTGCAAGTGACTTTAGCGTAGTCCGCATTGCTTACACACGTCTGTCTCTCTGCTGACAATGTTCCAACTGTTTCACTCATGTGGTTTCTTAGAATTTACTTGCATTTCAGATTGCTTTTGGACAAATAAGACCCTGGAGCAAGACAAGATTCTCTGGTATATGGCTCCTCACTGACAGTTTGATGCAACAAAAGACTGAGCACACTGAGGCTGAGCCTGCAAAGCACTTGACGTAAACAATGTGTTTTACTTAGCATGTCAGAGGAGCAAGCCCCATTCACGGTCACCTTCTGTAGCAGTGATGAACGCTAGCTCTTACCTACTCTGCAAGGGAGCATTTTCCACTGAAACCGATGCTAGTTCCACTTCCTCCACAGGTACCAGAAGTGGGAGGTCAAATCTATGAACAGCACAGACAGCAGCATCCCCCTGAGGGCTGAGACTTTCAAATCAGTGGTAGCCTTAATATTTGCCTCTCAGTCTACAAGCAAAGACCCTGACCCCAGGAGCACGATCACACAAGCAGTCCTATTCACTGTAAATGAGCTTCTCCCTAATTCAGTATCACCAAGCCAGCCCTAAACTGCCGGCACAAACACAAGGGGGTCATACACCTTTTCTTTCCCATTTGGGGAAAGATTATTACAGCACCTAGTACACACTTATGTAAAGGAATGATTATCCTCTACGGTACAGTCCAGACTTTAATAAATGCTGTGACTAATTTTTTATCATTGACTTTTTAATATAGTCATCATCTGACAAGCCTTGTTTTCTTTGTATTTGGATATCTTTTCCTTTGGTTGGTAGCATCCTGTGGCCCTATACTGAGGGCCAGAACAAGGAGTAACTCCTCCTAAAAAGAAAGGAGCTCACAATCTGCATTTTGAAAAAAACCAGTGCGTTGATGCACCGTGTGCCCTGCATACTAGTTTTCTAGAGTAATTTCTCAATCCTGTTGTCATAAGAAACCTCCAGAAGCTTTAATCCAGTTGCCAGAAAGGAAACGGAAATGACTGGCTTTTAGTCCTGTTTTATTCATCTGTGTAAAGCAAGATTCTTATGAGCCAATGCTAATAGGCATTCATACATTTGCATGGGTCAAAATTTCATCATCAGTATTGCTATACTTCTTCACATCACAAGAAATGCTGACTACCCAAATATAAAACATTCATTTATGTACTATCATTAATTTGCCAATGCTACTGAGCAACATAATTATCCAACATCAAAAACTGGTTTGCTTTCTTTGAAAACTGAGTGGGGTGAGGTGTCATTGAAAAAAAAATAAAATATCAGTAATTTAAGGCACACAATACAGGCAAAACAAGATTGTCTACTTGCAGCATAAACAATTATTTCATAGCTCTCTCAGTATACTTGGAAAGAATAAAATATCCCTGACCTGGCTTTTGCCTCTCACTGGTACAGCAGGTTATTGAAACATTAGATGTCTTGACAGCTCCCTGTAAAGTGAAGCCTTTAACCTTTAAAGTGTTCTTGCTTATGTCCATTCTTGACCTCACGCAGTAAAGCAGAACTAAGTCAATCTCTATTCTTTCCAAAAATATTTCATAGAATTAAATATATAGATCTTTTATTATCCATCCGCTTCAAGAATCGATGAATAATTCCTCAGGCAGTTATTTAATTGTAGCTTTTGTAATGTTTTAACGGAGCATGACTACAAAAGCCACAAATAGGAACAAACTTACCTGAGTAGTAGATGAGGTACGAAACAGTTAGTGAAGTTCCTTTGCTCATTCAAAACAAAAAATTCTTGAAGAATTGAAAATGCATATAAGCTGTCTGAGTGCTGTTCGAAGTCTACAAGTTCTTCATTTCTTCACATTATTTAAAAAATGGAAGGTATAAAATGTTCATTTCAGTCTGTATTGCTTATCTGAAACTATAATTGTAGAAAGTAAATGTCACTCCCAGAAGCTGTAAAAGGTGGGAAAAGGCCAGACAGATTAAAAGTACAAAACAACAGTTAGCTGAATTTCTCAAAATTCTGGCTTTCATTTAAGAAAAAAACAAAACAAAACTCCCTAAAATGTTTTGGTTTTTTGGTTTTGTTTTTTGTTTTTTTTCCATTTTATTTCAATTGCTTGTTGCATGTTACAGTTGTTCAAAAATTTTCATCCTCTGGGGGGGAAAAAAAATCAACATTTAAAATGGAATACATAATTTTCCTTCTTCTACAAACCATATTCGCTCTTTTTTTTCTGAACCATTTAGTTAAATTTTCATGAGCTCATGTTCAAGACAGGATGGAGACTGGTATCTTCCTAGTGAGCCAAACTGAATGACCACTTGAAACATAATTCTACCACAAGCCGTGGATTTTGCTACAGCTGCTGCTAACCAATGCTGTAGCACCTAATACTGATGCTGTGGTCATCAACGTGGACACTGCTGTTGCTGCGAGCCCATGATGCTGAGCCACTGTTCAAAAGTGTGCCTTTCTGCAAGCCCCACTTTGTAACTCAAGCTCTCTACTTTGGCTGATTCATCACCCAGCCTCCTCCCAGGGGTTTAAAACCTAGTGCAGTCATTAACAGCTGCCCCACCTGCCTGAAGCAATCAGAAAAAAATCAAAGGAAAAACAGAGTATGGTGAACCAGACAGGGCCCTTGTAGGGAGCAGAAAGGGCAGCCCCAGCAGCCAACTTTTTGTTTGATTTTCATTAGTGCTTCATTTGCTGATCATATTTGCAGAGAAAAAGGCACTGAATTCGTGGTCATCAGGCTCAGTCTTTTGAGATGCACCCTTTGGCCCACTAAGAGAAACTCAAAGGATAAAATAGACAGTTCAGGGAAAATTGTTGTGTCTTCTCAGGGAAAGGAAGCAGGGATCCTTTTCAAACCAGAACTGCTTTTATAATTAATTTAGGAGATGTTTTTTTCCCCTTCCTCTTCTCCCCAACAGTAGTTAGTTGCTATTTTCACCACCTCCTAATTACTTAGTACTGGTTTGTGGGAGGATTCGGCTTCACACGGCATCCCACACAGGTTGTCATTTTGTCAAGAATTCCTTCATTAACAAGCTGTCAATACCCTGCCAACAGCCACCATTTGGTTTGTTAAGGGAATGGGGGCTCTGGAGTGAAGAGTTGGCTCTGTACCCTTTCCTTTTTTTTAAAGAAATAAATAAATAAGGCAAGAGGCAGATGCCTGCCAGTCTGTTCCTTTGTGACACATTGCAGCCTTTTCCTTTTTTCTTTTTTTTTCCTTGCTGAAAGAGCAAGGCAGAAGAGGAGGGAGAGGAAAATCACACAGACCGCGTAGGTTGTAGCTCAAGTTACTCTCTCCCTACCGCACTGCTTACTCGTGAAGCCAGGTTGCCCGAGCGCTCTTTGCCCCATGCTACCTCCCAGCCCCGCATGCCCTCTGACATGCCCCAACTTTAGCACAGCAGTAAGGGAAAGCTCTAAAGCAACACAGGCACAGTTTTACCTGCAACCTTTAAAACAATCATCCTAATGAAATATGAAGAGAGCTTGGCCGTCACATAGGTGCTTCCAGAGGAGTTTGTCCTTTCCTGCTAATTAACTGGATTAACACAGATGCTGACAGGCTTTGCCAGGTCCTCCTATCACTACTCTGTTGAGATGCTGATGATTAAGAGCAGCTTTGTGCATCTCCCCTCTTGAAAGCCATACAGTATTTGCACAGTCATCTTTTTTTTTCCTGTCAGCTCCCAAGATCAAATCCCAGCTTGATTTCACTCATTAGTTTTTGATTGCACTGTGCCTACCAGGTAGGGTTTCAAGGTTAGCACAGATGCTGAGAGAACTGGGGCATTTGTCCATTGTCTGAGGCATTTCTGAGAACCTGCTGCTGCAACCGAGTTTCAGCTATATCGAGCAGGAATTTAGCTGGGTTGGCAGCGATGACTGGAAATGAAAAGGCAGACAGTGGGACAGAGAGCAGAGAGGGACAGAAATCTATGTTGTATCCAGAAATTACAAAAATAAAGGATTGTTCAGATTGACAAGGGATGAAGTAAGTGATGTCTCTGGAGGTCTGTCTGGCATGTTTTTGGTTGTTACACATTAGTGAGGCTATCATTATTTCCAGGAGACAGTAAAAGGAGCTCAGGGGAATCGAAGAAATATTTTTTTTCCTGTTTTTGTTCCTGTCTAATCACTACCACTTAAATGTCAGGTAGACCCTCCTTTCAGCTGGAAAATCGTGTATGTAAGGGTCATATCTGAACACAGAACACCAATACTTGTTTGCCAACAGTCTTATGTACATGCAGCTACCCACAAACATAGGTTTACAATAAACCCAGCTACACATTTCAGCTTATGTTAAAAATTCACTTCCAGGCTTTATTTTGAAGAAGCACAAAGGTGTTTATGCCCCTATAATTCTCAGATACAGACAAAAGGATCTCTGCTACATAATTATAAGGAGGTAATGCTATCTAATTTTTGCCATAGCACACAGACACAAGAGTGGCTGCCTGAATGATGAAGGAGGCAGCAAAGACCACTTGAGATTCCAGTATGAAAAGCAGGTTCCAGCTACATCAGTTGCAGCTCTGAAGTTGCTTTAAAATATTCAAGTACAATGTAAACACTTCTATCTGGATAGAAAAACCTCTGCCCTTATCAGCTGCAAATACATCCCAAACCTAATTGCTGTGGAACCCACATGAGTGGAGTCAAGGAATAAGTAGCAATAAGGAAAAATAGGATGGATACAGTATGTGCCAGTCATCCTCTCTGGATATATGCTGTGTCTTATCCTTTCCTGCCATATTCTTGTCTTTCTCTTGTTCTTTGCTTATTTAAAGCCTTTCCTGTCAGTTCATGCAATACTGAACAGTATAAAAGTAGGATAAACAGAACCAGCAGGGAGATGCTTTGGTAGCCAGAATGTATGCACCTCACAAGACACAAGTGTGTATGCGTGTGTGTGTGTGTGTATATATATATATGTATGTGCACCTTCACCTCTACAAACGTTGCATCCTCTTTGGGCTCCTTGAAGCTGCCACCACCACTGGATCACCCCAAAGCCGGGCACTGGTGGTCTCACTGCCCTCCCTGGCAACAGCAGCCAGCCACGTTCAGCCAGGGGCCTCCACATGGGGATTGCTCCAGAGGCATGCCAGGGCAGGTGTTGCAGGGGCCTCCCTATAGCTTCTTTTGTGCTTGTTCCCACATTAGAGAAATTAGGCACAGGAGGATCTCCTGTCATAACCAGGTCTAAAGGGCCTTTGTCCTTGTCCCTCACATTAGTCTTTTAAAAAGCTGGTTAGTAATTCTGAAAGAAAAGCTTTAAATAACACATTGTAGTCAGAGGAGCCAGAGGGAAACCAGGAGGCTTGCATTTCAGAAGACTTCTCAGCATGCAAATGAGATGTTAGTAAACATTTACCTGCCTCGGCTTTCAAGGGGAGCGTAAATGAATCCAAGACATCTAATGAATAATGTTTAGAACAGAGCCAGGCTATGTGTTTACAGTGCCCCAAATGGCACATTGTTAGAAGAACTTCTGCAGAAGACTTGCCCACACAGTCAGCAGTGGGAAAACTAAAGCGGTGGGAAGCAGGATGTGACCCAGAATCCAGCCTCCAGGATGACTCTTTGCCTACAGCAATTTCCATGAGTTAAATGAAGAAAATAAAAACCTGAGACAGGTTCAGAGGAGCACTGAATAGCACTTTAAAAATCCTGTGCTCTCTTACAGACAGAATCATCTACATTTTTAAAGTGGTACTTGGAGATCTGGCCATATGGTTCCCATATACCTTAATGGGACTCAGACAGCCAAATCCCTTATGCAGCACCTCAACAATGTTGAAAAGTATGCCAGGCTCTATACCCATCATTGTTATTTGCTGCAGAGCATTAAAAAAAAAGAAAAAATCAGCTGGATTTAAAATGTTCTTATTATAAAAATGTTTCCTTAAACAAAAGAGGAAAGAGGGACTGAGGCAGAGAAGTTATTAGCAGGAGTGACACCCTGATAGACCACGATACTGCTGCACAGCAAGTATTAGCATCACCGTGACTTCAATGCTAATGTTATTTAAGCATGAGCAGGACTGCAGATAAAGTAAAACCAGTTCTTAGCTTTCAATATAGTACTAAGAAAGAGTAATGAGTTGATCCTTCTAATAGTGGAAGGTGTAGCATTATTCCTTCTCTTTTTTAACCAGGAAAAAAAGGAAAATATTTGTCATTACATCCTGGATTATTTCAGAGCCTCAAATACAATGATTTTCGTACAGGATTTCTTGAGCTGGTTATTTGTGTCTCAGAACAGGTATGCTTTAAAAATGTCTGTGTGGACACTGAATGACAACATGTTAAACATATTTAGAACACCTCCGCAAAACAGTTTCTTTGGACTGCGTTGAGCATCCAGTGACCATGAATGCCTGTTTTTTTGGTGAAGAAAAAAAATCCCTAAACATTAGCATAGACTCCTGAGTTGGGTGACTATTTACTTCTCTTGCAGGTACTCAGGTTTACCCAGAACGAAAACCCCCAGTTTTCTGACTAGGATGTTGACCATGTTGAATCACATTTTCAAAACTAGACAAGAGAAAACTCTTCTACTAAGGCAAATCTGCCCCCAAGAGCTTTGATAAAGCAATGCCAGTTTACATTGATTTTAATTGTGGGCTCAAGAGTCTTTTTTCATTCATATTTGTATTTGTAAAACATCTATCTAAATAGCAATACAACAAAATCCTCATAGCAAACTTAGGCCAGGACAAAGAAACTGAATTTTCTTTGAAGTTTAAACATTTACTGCATTTAAAATGTTTTTAAAATAAATGATAGATATGAAATGTTTCAACAGTCAGCCTAGTTTCTGGGAAGAGCTGTTAAACAATGACTCTGATGAGATTTGAAGCCTACGTAATTAAGTTTTGCATACATGAGCCTGGAGTTAATTTTTTATGCATCATAATGTTTCTGTAGAGTACTTCATTCTTTATTGGTTAGCTGTGATATTTTAGCTGCAGTGTTTTAGCTGCACTCTTTTCTTGTTCACACAATAATAAAGTAGACTGTATTTATGAAAATAAACTGACGTAAGGACCTGTCATGGCATTGGTTCTGAAGCAGTTTTGCTTTTGCAGTACCAGTTGTATGGCTCTCCAGACCCAGTCCATTTGCACTACACTACTTGCTAACGTAGGCATGACCATAGTCAAAAGAGTATCTCTAGACTCAGAAAACCAAAATCTTTCCTGGGTTTCTCAAGTTAGACATAGCCTGTGTTTCTCTATAAACACTTGCCAAGTCACCCTCTTTCTAGGTTCCTACTACGGATTCGAAGAACTGGTTCAGGTATTCTCACATGGTTTATCCCAGGGCAAAAAACCTATTGGGACCAATAATAAAATTATAGACAATAATTGCAGTGATATTGGTCTAGGCTTGCAGTTTCCTCTTTGGCAGCCTCAGGGTTCGCTATTCTGCCTGTTGTTACATAGAAACACAGAAAAATCCATGATCTGTATTTGAAGCCAAGACAGTAAACATAAGTCAATACTCCTAATGATAAAAGCACATTCTAGAGGCTGTTACAACCCAGGCAAACCAACCAATAACAACTGCAAAATGCTAATGTCTCTGCCATGCAGTCTGGGCTAAAAGTGTACCAATTTAAGAATTTAATATAAGTAGGTTTGTATTATATGTATGGTTATCAAAGCAAACATGGGCTGAGAGAAGTCGTGATGATAATTGTTGGATGTAGTTACACGTGTAGCATTTCTTAAACTAAAATAGCACATTCTCAAAAGAAACAACTCAGGTTAAAAATACTGATTTTTACCTAAATAATGCTGCCAATACATTCCCTCATGAGCTCTTGGAGCCCACAGAGTATTTCTTATAGTATCTTAAAGATAATCCACAAAGGACAGAGAAAAGTATTTGTGCTCCCTCTAGTTTTATAAATACACCTTGAAAAGTAGTTTATTTACTGTTAACAAATATTTCTCCCCATTAGTGGTTTTAATATTCAGATTAAAATCTTGGGTACAAGCCAAACCATCCACTGTATAAATCCTCAAAGGCATGTGGGCACTCACATAGGGGTTTGAATTAGAGAATCAAAATATACAAGAACTAAAATGCCTTAAGAGTCTCAGAGAGGTATTTGCAAAATCAGCTTCAGCCTGGGGAAGTGAGCCTTCCTCAGGTCCCTCTGGAGGACAGGGGTAGGCTTCTTCGGGAGCAGCTCAGATCAGCTAAATCTCAGTGTCTCCTTCAGTTGCCTTAAGTCCTTTAAAGGTTTCAGTATCTGCAGCACTATCAAGTCTAAGTAGCTTAGGGACAATTTAAGATGCTTGTATCCTCCAAAAAATACAGATAAGTGCCTTAGAAGATTGTTAAATGCCTCTGATCATGTTAGTGTCTCCCTGCTGTTGATCCCAATGGTTTCAGTCCTTTCTTACGCTGTACATGCAGCAGACTTCCTTTACAGTCTTTTTCAGAGGAGAACCTTTATAGTATGACCTGGAAAAAATAAATACCTTGGACTGCAAGTCAGATACCAGGTTTCTTACACTTGAAATGATTTTAAATGAAGTAAGAGCTTAATTAAGTTATGAATTAGAGGTTTAGGCAACTAGCTTTGCACTTCTAGAACAAATCTCACTAATGACAAATCTCTGTCTTTGCTTACATAAATACTCTTAAATACTGCTCCTCATCCAAAAAAGAGCCTACAGCAAAAAAAACCCAGTGTGCGATACTTTGACTTCATTATGTATCCAAAGAGGGAATCCAGACAGAGGGAAAATACTTTTTAGCCTGCCTGTTTTAAATACAGATGTTTGCTGAATTGCTTGGGTTTTTCATACTGGTATTTCTGCTAGCATCTATTTTAGCAGCTGTAGGAAGTCCAAATGCTAAAAATTCAGTACTCTAGCAGTGCTTCAACAACTAAACTGAGGGGACAAGACCTGAGATTCCAGATCATTTTTCCTTAGAACTAACAGAAAGAAAAAAAGATATAAAAATGAAAACACTTATCTCCCTTCTTTGCTTCATTTATGTATTGTACAAAAGCATAGGGATCCTAAAGCCTAGCGCTGGGCTTGGTCTTTGTCACTGCAAGTCAGTTATAACAGCTTGGTCCCCGCTTTGCCTATCTCCCTTAAGCCCTGGTGTGCACCCAAGCTGCTCAGCAGTGGAGGCTGCTCAGCCAGCTGCAGCGCTCCTCTCTTGAGCCAACACCATCACTGGTGTGACCACAGAATGATGCAAGATTTGACATTTGGGAAACAGAGTGGGACCACAGTATATTTGGACCAGATTTTAGTATCTAGAGCTACAATTCAGTGTGTAGCAGGATTTTTACAAGCCTGTCGACATCAAACACCCGTTGGTATTTCAGCATTTAGGGTGATTTTAAATCCCAGAAGACTTCCATCTGCCTCTTTAGGCACCTAGGTCTCGTTGTGACGTTAGTCTGCTTTTGAAACGAGAATTTCAGAGAGGAATAGAGCTTAATCACAATTTATTTTGGCTGCCTGAGCGCTGGCATAAATGCACATGATATTTTATGCACATGCATATATATATATATACACACTTGTACACACACACACGTGCACCCAGAGGCTTGCAAGCCATCAGGTAGCGTTTTCAATGGTGCCTAAGGCTTCAGACACATAAGGGGAAGGGGAAGAGCAGATCACATGGTGGTACCTACCCACACACGAACAGACTGCACCGACAGGCTGAGAGAAGAGACGGCGGCAGCACACAGGAGAGCAGGAATTTGAAACGTGAGAAATCCAGCCCCAGTTCAGTCACAGGAAAGCTCACAGATTTCAGTGCAGGGCCAGGGCACTGGCACAAGCTGCATCATTGATCTGCCACTTTCTGAAGCCAGGGCAGCTTGGCTTATCAAAGAAATCCGTGGCATGTGTCATTTAGATGCCTGTGGGCTCCTGAAGATATAATGTAATGTGCAAGTACTCCCCAAATAGAAACTTCTGAATTCCCATGCTTTGTATTGAAAACCTAATCATGACTGTGGGACTGTAAATTGCACTGAATTTAGCTGCTACACACTGAGCCAAAGTCTGTCCTCATAAGTCTACAGCTTACACGGCTTTCATCTCAAGGTTATTTTTTCTTTCACAATGAAAACATTTCCCCAGCATTAGCAAATAGATCCCATCCCCTCAGTTGCCAAATTGATGCTGCCTTCCTGTTTAGATACCATTATTGCAGATTAATTATTTAATCCAATCTGATTGTCATGCCCATTGACTGTTTACTAGCAAAGGCTGCTTTCATTTCTCTCTTTAGATGGTATAATACTACCTGAGAAACTGCAGTTTGCGGATACTGATGTATGCATATGGCAATACATGATTTTGAAACAGAACAGACTCCCCTCAGCTCCCTGTTGAACATCGTTAACTGTGATCTTGATACTGCTGTGTAGTTTGACTGTCCACTTCTTGTACATTGCACTGCTGTGTCACACAATTTTGTAGTTACATAAACTCAGCAAAAATATATGCAAGTTGTTGACGAAACAGAATTTTGCAACCATTTAAACTGTCTGGTAGTGTTTTCTACTTATCCTCCATATTTGCAGATGACTACAGGAGAGTTGAGAATTAAGATGTTTATCATGGTGATTGATGTCATTGAAAAATAAATTATATTTTAGTCATCTGCTAAAAACCTGTTCACCCTTGGTAAGCGGGTGAATGTATTTTTTCAAGGCTACCCCGAGGAAAAGAACAATAGTTTAAAGCTTCACTGCTCCAATTGTTCTGTCATTCCTACAACCAGTAACTGTTGCAGTTGAAAACTGTCATCTGGAAATTCTTCCTATCAAAAATGAGATTGTGTCAAGAATAAGATTTAGCTAAGAAATACTATTTTAGCTTCTTTTTTTTTCTTTTGATGGGAGATCTTATATAAGACTAAATAAGCATTCTGGTTTCAGTGGGTTTCAAGACTTTCAAGACTTTTCATTCTATTTTCTTCTTTTGCAACTATAAGCATTTGAGTGAACAGAACTGGTTTTTTTTTTTCCTATCTTCTGAATCATCAGAGAGTTCAGTAAGACAGAAAAGACAGAGTAACAAAGGGAGAAAGAAATTTTTAAAATGCAGCCAACAATCTAAGTTTTAAAAAGTTGAGTCCCATAGCTGAAAAGAGTAAACATTTTAAAAAGAAAAAAGGATAAAAAGTAAAAAAACTTAGATGATATTCACATTGTTAATCTCAGTAACAGAAAAAGGGGGGGAATTAATATTAAAATGTCATTAATAATATGCTCCAAAATAAATTAAAAAAAAAAAAAAGGGAAGAAAGCATTCTATTTTGAAACCTGAAAACATGAAACTTTCTAAGCATATTACATTTATTTAAATTTAGGTTTTTCCATCAACTCTAACATTTAACTAGAGAATTAAAACTTGTCCATACCTACATCAGAGTCATATTGTTAAAGTATTCAGATCTGTAACACTCCAATAAAATAAGGAATTATGGTTTCCTGTCTATTATCAGGGGAAACATGATGACAGCAACAATTTCCTGTGAATTAGGAGTGCAGAACATACCTTAAAATTAGAAAAGGATTGTATTTTATCTCAGACTTCAAAAGGACTGATTATTAATATGTTTCCTCCTTAGAGAACTATTTATGCCTAGGATTTCTTAAGAAAACTTAGCACATCAATACAATTCTATTGATAGTTATTTCTTCATAAACAGGGATAGATAAATGCATGCTCAAGCACCTCATTATTTGCCTTGTACTTCCAACTCCTTTTGCAAACAGTGACTCACCACTGTACCCTCAGTGATATTTTACGATTCTAGGTGGAGTGAATTCTATTTATTTCTCTGATTACAGTCTCCAGTTCTGATAGGTATTGTCCCATACCAGATGTTATCACCTTGTTTCTGGTAACGTCAATGGCACAAGGAAGTGGTTTTATGTGATGGAATAGCTCTTATCAGTAATCATTTGTGAAAACCGTGCAATTCAACTCTTGACCGTGTGACTATATTGGCTCAATACAATAGTAGGCTGTTAGAAAACAAGACCCATCTAGGAAGCTAAAAGTTAAAGGACTTTATCTAGATTAAATTTGGTTAGATAAAGTTACCTTTGTAAAGAGGAGAGTGTCTGTGGTGGATTCACAGAGAAAGCACCTGATGGAGAGCAAGCAGGAAGAACTCACTGAAGGGTTTGAAGATGGCAGTCTTTGCCTCTGCCTCTTTTCCCAGAGTGAATGGTCTCAAGTAAGAAGGGTCTAGGTGAAGACTTTCTCTTACCTTACAACCCCATTTTCTTAAATGAAGGTTTGATAAGGTTTGCTTCAGTTTAGCTAGGAAATCTGTTTTATCACCATTGACAAACACTATTTGCTTCTCCTGGGAAGGAGAAACATCTCCTGGGAAGGAGATAGGGTCAGCCCCCACTGGTGAGGCTGTGACTGAAGCTGGGGCACACTAAGCGGGCCCCAGTCTGATGCTGGGAGGATATAGGGGAAGAGAAGAGACACAAGAAACAGGAAGGAAGGAAAGAAACAATAAAATGAAAATACAGAGTAGGGATCACCCTGCCCTGCAGCCACATAGCCATGATAGCAGCAATTGCCTGAAACCAAGGGACAAGGTTTTGCTCATCTGTGTTCTGGTCAAAATCAGAAACAAAACAAAACAAAACAAAAAATGCCCCAGCCATCACCTGTTAGGTTTTTTTCCCGAGCTGATTTAACAGGTAGCACTCAGCTAAAATTAATTTGGCGCTCGCACTGGGCTACTCTAACATTGATGTGAGAGATAAATGAGACATTCACTTTAACAGCCCTGAGAGAGACACCGGCCTTAGCCTTTTGTGACCTGCAGCACTGTAAGTCTACCTGCTGACCATTAGTACGGTCGCTATCACCTCCTTTTCAGCAGGAATTACTGTAGATTTAAGGACAGTGAACTGTTTCTCCTTGCCTTGAGGTTTTTGCTATGTTAATGTTTCATATCCATTTTTTCCCAAGAAATAAAAACTTTTAGCTAGAAAAGCTTTTCTCTTGGATTAGATGCAGTTGGTGATCCCAAAAAATAATAGTAAGACTTTTAGATTTACAATACTTTTCAAAGAGTGAATCAGATGACTGATATCTTCATTTAATAACCTCTGTTAGCTACTCCTGCTTATGAGAGAACATAATTTCCCTCTATCTCATTTTATTTTTGGGAAGTTTAGCAGTGCAAGGATGCTCCCTTAGGATCACAAAGCAAACTTGGAAGCTAGAGATACAGGAGTATTTGTTAAAAAGTATATAATTGTAAGTGCCAGTTTTTCTATAAAAAGGAAGCTGAGAAGCATGCTATGAATGTTCATTTGCAAAGTCTCAAGCTGTGACTGTGTAGCTGTGAATCTTATTCCGCTATTGTCAAAGCACCGCATTAGTAATTGGCAAGAATGGATGGCTAGCCACATACAAAGTAACAAAAGTTACAAGATCAGCAGCGGCTAAATATACTTGCGGCTTCTACAAAGCGTATAATCTACTTTTATTCTTTTTCCTCCGAGAGCTGTGTGATAGGTGAAGTATAAAGTTGGGGAATAAGGTGAAAGTGCAATCCCTGTGACTTAAAGCTAGAATCCAATCCCTCCACTTTGACCTTCTTTCTGCTATTCAGCAGACCATAGCACTGCAAGAGGGGCCGAAGTGACAGCATCATCCAGCAAGCGTTCATCAGCGTGTTACTCAGGAAACCCTTCAGGGACCGCCAGGTGCTCGGATGTATTAAATCACACAGTTGTGTCGGCAACCGACGCTCCCCGGGGGAAAAGCATCACCAACGGGGAGAGGAAACGTGGAAGGAAGTTCTTAATAACATCACATGGCACGGCACGATGTAACGTGACAGGACATGCAATGTGATGGACTGGAACTCAGTATAACAGCAGGTATCTAGAGGGTAGGAATTTCACCTCAGCAGCGACCCAGATTGCAAAATGTCTGCTGTAAATTCCTGTAATGTAGGAAAGATGCTGTGAATAAAAAGATTGTACCTTTTTTTTTTGCAACAGCTGTGAATCATTTGACATTTAGGCAATAGTGTAATAAAAATAAGAAATAATAATTTAGCCAGAGCCTGTTGGGTCCTTTAATAGATGCAACACTTGAGCTGCTGGTGTCTCTTGAGCATTTCTGAAATGTTATCAGAAAACACAGGTAAAAGAAGATTCCACTGGTAGCTCTGAATGTCCTCTAATGATTCCCTATCCAGATAATTTGCTTAGACTCATCACCTTTACTATCATATATCAAACCTTGATGTGATTTTAAGTCCCTTAGCTACCCACACAGAAAAGATATTGTATTAGATTGTTTTCTGTTGCATTTTATCCCTTCCTGTTCCAAGAAGTTTGGTAGAAATCAAAGCAAGTTTTGAAATTATAGGGAATTTGAAAGTGGTTTTGTTTCAGATGTTAAAACAGCTCAGTCTTGTCCTTTATTTTGGTGGAGCATCTGAAGGAAAATGTTTCAAGTTTAGGGGGGGGAGAAGGACCTGTTTTTGCGGTGTCTAAAAACTGTGAGAGTTGGGTGGAGGCTTAAGATATACAAAGATGGTTTCTCTGTAAGAAGATGGGAAAACTTTGAATTTAATTTCTGGTTGTTTTCCACAAAATTAACTAAGACATGGGTTGTGCCACTCCAGCTATGGTTCTGGAACAGTAAATTGGGCGTGGACTGAAAAGGAGGAAACCACTGGTGGTAGCACCGTAACAGCGTGAGAAGAAAGGCACCACAAAAAAGTACATAGAAGCACATCTAGGAATCCTCTGATCTAAAAAGAAGTAGGAAGCAGAAGTACTCAGACTATGAAAGAAGTTTCATTAGGTAAGGAAATGGGGATGTTTCAAACCTTGTTTAATTCTCAACATGCCAAAACCAAAACTGGTTTAAGCCACCAATGAATGAAAATTACATGTTCATGGCCAAAAAAACTAATTTTGGCTCAAAACTGAAAGGCTGTATCTTGATTTTAGCCCTTCTAAACTTTCTAATCTCACACACAAGTGTAGTGCAAAACCAAAAAACATTGTTTTCGTCTGGGCGTTTTTCTTTCTGGTGGTCTCCCAAACTAAAATTCCAGCGCAACTGACTTGGGTTATAAAGTGTTCCCGTTTTGACATCAGAATCACTTCTCCCAATGGATTATACTCACGCCCCAGCCCTTGTGACTAGCAGTATTAGTGTGGCAATATGGAGGGTGATACGGAAGGAACAGGGACTCCTACTCGGGAAACGGGCCAAGAGGTGTTTTGAGAGGGATTGCAGGGAATGAGAAGAGATGCGGGGAGCTGCACAAAGGACTAAGGAGGCACTGATGAAAAGGACTGTCACAGGAAAAAGACTAGAAATTGAAGTGATTGCTGTAGGCAGACAGAGAGGAATGTGAAAGAGAAGCAGCGGATGGAAAAATCTGGGAAAGATGCTGGATTTAAAGAAGAGTGGCATGGCATGATCCTGACAGGGGAGTATTTGCCACGAAAAGAAGTGTCAAGATCAAAACAATTAATTACTAGGGCGGTCTTAAAATTAAATTTTCTTAAATGTAGTGAATGTCAGAATATTTTGAAACATTCATTTTCAAGGTGTGTGATTCAACATTCTGCATTTTGTTTGTAAGGGGAGTGGGTTAAACTCTTGCCTGAGGTTGAAAGACAAGGGGCCCTATGGAAAAAAAAGGGGGCGTTTGCCTTCACTCATCTGATCTGGAGGCGAATGACCCATCTGGAGCTGAACAGAGAAGGAACACCAAGGAACACCATCTTTTAAGAGAAAGAAGAAGCAGCATCCTCTCTTTCGAACAGGGACTCCTGCCTTGGCCAGAGTGGTCCTGTAAGGATGGCAGCAGGTGAGGCAGAGAGATGATGGATAAGGGGGAGTGAGAGAGACACTGATAAATGTTTTCCATGTTTGAGAAAGAAAGCTTGAGCAGATGTGCTGCTCTCTGCCCGACAAGATTGCTGCGGGGGCAGAGCCCCAACTCAAGCTGTGCATTCATCCAGTTGACCCAAGAAATGCTGGTTTGTTTTAGAAAGACTGTCTCGCTTCGCAAAAAAACGGCTGCCGGCTGTGTTGGCTCCCCATGAAGAGTTAAGTCCTCATTTCAGAGCAGCTGTAGGCAGCTCTGCAAGGGCAAGCAAGGGGGCAAGGAGGCCCAGGAGCAGGCTGTACGTGTGATTGCTACCCCAAAACCCTACCCCTGGGGGCTGAGCAAAGCCCAGCTACATCTGAAATAACAGGTACATGTGAGTGCATGTGAGTCTGTGCCTCCGAGTCATGGTCTCTCGAGTCTCCAGACCAGGGAGCTGCTATAGGTACAAAATGGCTCCTCTCCACCCCAAACACAGAGGCGTCCTCCTCAGGGCCAAGCAGGATGGCGGCAGATGCAAACCCCAGATCCACAAGCACTGCACAGTCTATTTTGAATAGTCTCCTGATAATTTTGTGCATTTTAGAGGGCAAGGTAAGATTAGGTAGGCCTGTTGCAGATCACAGTGAGCAGCGGCTGGTTAGCTGATAGACAGATAAGGCTGCATCTCTTTAGCACTAATGTCTGGACACTGCAGAACATGTCTCTTTTTTAAAGAAGCATTGGTAAGGGAAAGTCTAGCAGCATTTGGAAGGAGCAGGAGGACACGTTATTGGGGGATTTCACTGAAACTCTTTGCTTATTATTCTTGTGCATTTGTCTGTGCTGTCTAACTGCTGTTTGGAGCTCCATTTTGGGAATTGCACAGAGCAAGACAAGGCAGAGGAGCTGACAAACGGGCAAGCAGGCTGGCACCGCATCGCAGTAACGCACCCTCTCTACCAACAGCTGGTGCCCCTGGACTAGCCACTTCTTTCAGCATAGCCCCACAGTGATGCTTCACTGTGCGTATCATACAGAATAATCTGGTTGAGCTGTCTTACCTCAGATACCCACCTCCCTCAAAGCCCATGGCAAAGCTACCATACGTCTTCCTCTATGTCACCCTGTGAGCGATATCAAAGCACGAGGAGGCCAGTCGATTCCTTTAACCCAATTTCCACTTCCTTTCCCTTTAGTAAGTATACATGCATGCTGTTAATAACGTTTCCTTGGTCATCTTTCTGTTCTATCCCTTCATATTTTTCTACCAGGACTTTTTTTTTTTCCTTTAAGGCAGAAAAAAAATGATACTATTGAAGTTGGTTTTATGTCACTTCCAGGAAAGTGAAGCATACTGCAGAGAATATATGCAGTTGTACTTGTATGACTGTAACCCGCCCCCCCCCCCCCCCCCAGACCATTTCTCCTGGGAACTGAAACACTTTTACCATGCGCTGGGTGACAAAACGCATTAGTATATTCCTTATATAGAAACGCCATATACCACTGTGTTTTAAGCATAATTGGGAAGGAACATTGTAATATGAGCTCTAGAAAGTTGGACTCAGATGAGTGAACATTAATCGTTCCCAAGGAAAGGACTGAGATGAGATTTGGCTTCTACGTTACATTCTAGTAAAGAAGTAGCAGGCAGCTTGTATTTGCTTTGGGAAGTTTGGCATGTTCCATTCTATTGCAACTGACTTGATAGAAATACACATGTATCCTGCATAAACATCAAGGAAATCTGTATTTAATGAAAGCAAGGCTGCATGTGCACATACACAGAAAAGAAAGGATGAAAAAAAGAGGCAGGACTGCAACCATACCTACAAACAGGCAGCAGGTGAACCCTGAGACAGATCATCGGCTCACCAGAAGCCATGTTCACCCCCTATATTCACATGTCTAGATCTCCTAACCTAATGGCATAAGAGAAATGCTTCCTGTCTTATAGGGCAGTGGATGCACATGCCACTTGACAAGCAGATGCCTCGTGGTCCCATACATACTCCATGTAACAACCACATTCTTTTACAGCTCAGAGAGGACTCGGACGTAGACTTTCTTTGTTCTTTTTTTTTTTTTTTTCTTTTTTTTCACCTTTGGATCAGCCTTTGAAAGACTAAAGAGCTTCATTCCCAGTACCTCTAATTGCAATGAAAAGCTAAGAACATTAGGCCCTTGGGCCCAATCCTGCAAATGGCTCTTAGAGAGCAGCCCTCCTTATCTGCAGAGCGCCTTGCTTAAAACTAGGATAACAGCATTACCAGAATGGGGAGCTGGACTCTGAGCAGGTGAGTGGATCCAGGAAATTATTTGTGCCAGGAACCTGGCATTTATGAAACTTGACCTGCCCTAGCACAGCATCCTGTGTGAAATGACGAGGCTTGTGAAGGTTGTTAAATCCATCTTCAAGGAATAGCACTAATATCAGTCCTTTCAGCTCTGCAATAACCAGACGTGAAAGACTTAGTAGCTTAATAGCTTGCTTATGAGTCAGCCTGGGCTCCTGTGCCCTGAACATGTGGCCTCGAGCTACAGTCCTGCAAGGACAAAAAACATTCTTTCTTCAGTTTTCTTTTCCTACACATCACAGAGGCTTCTGGAGAGGCTTCAAACAATACAACAGCAGGAGCGAGAAGCATAACAATTTTCAGACTCGCCTTTCTAGAAATGCGTCTCCCTGCTGCTGGCGGTCATGCTTTGACAGCAAAACTGCTCTGGAACCACAGATGTATTCTTGGTTTTCGTGAGGTGTCTGGGAGATCTGGGCATAACATCCAGGGCACAGCTGTGCATTAAGCAGTACCATTTTCACCTCTCTCTAGCTCTCTGTGGTGCGGCAGCTTCTTTCTTCTTCACTGCTTTAAGTGAAAAGAGAAACTCCTTAGCTATTTTTCTTGACATTTGGGTTTTAAAGATTTTTTTTTAAGATATCTATTGGTACATATGCTTCACTTTTCTGTTTTGTTCCTCCCAATTATTTTGAAAAGAATTGCCATGGCCACATTCACTTAATATTTCTGGTATTTTGGGATTCCAGACTTTAAAATGTAAGTCTCAAATACCAGCATGAGTTTCAGACAATGAAATCATTAGCTTGAAAGAAAGAGCTCAAGCTGTCCATCAGCAGTAACGTTTGCTACATGACAGAATGCATAGAGCTAGGTATACAGGAAAGAAAATATTTTTTTGGAATGCAGGAAATTACCACAATGACATTCATTAAAAGTTAAGAAAAGGAATAAATAAAGTGTACTTGTTGGAGCATTCTGAGTACAGTGATGGGCCAGTGAAACAGTTTCAGTGCTCTGATCAAGAACACTGTAATGTGGTCAGGGTGTAAAGGTATCTCAGCTCAGGGCATATTTGTCCAAGAAAGCATTTAGGTTGGAGATACTATTTCTGAATGACTGGTTGGTGTTATAATTGCTTCAAGCTCCTAATTATTTTATAGCTTAAGTGAAATTACTTCTTCAGAGGAAAATATTGGTTTCTTTTACATTTACACCATGGTGTAATTTAAGAACAGGTAAAATTGAGCTCCAAATAAAAAATTAACCCAGTTATTTTGCTAAATACATTCTCATGAATTGATTATTTCCTGCAATGAACACTCATAGCTCTTGCCTTCTCAATGGGAATAGAGCACTTAGGGATAGTTCAGCTTTTTTACAACACAATTGGATTGAAACTGTCTCCTCTCTCCTTCCTGTTATACTTTAAGGTCCTGATCCAATATCTGAGTAATTTCATTGTCTCCATTGGCAGCACTATCTAGACTGGGTTCTTCATGCTACCTACAACCATACACTGCTATTCCACATCAAAATAGATGATTAATGTCATATTATGAAGAGAGAAAAGGCTTTATTTTGATGCAACTAAAATATATAAATCAGAAATAATAAAAATACTCCTGACTTCTCTGGGTATGAATCTACACATAACTGCTATGGCATCTGTGTTGCTGCAGTAAAGAACTATAGGAGTGATGCTTGGCTCTCTCGTCGAAGGTTAGAAACAATTGTCATTGCCTCATCCTCCTTCATTTCGCCCACTGTTATAATTCTCCTTCAGGAGAAGAAGCAGGGAAGGCTGACATACCTGTTTCTCAGCACTGACAGATGTCTCTCCTGTTATTACAAGCTTAATCATAATTCAGTTGCATGCAGTATGTTACTATGTCTTAAGCTGGATCTAATGAAGCTGCAGATACATCGAAAGAAAGGACTCTATTTTGCAGATCAGTTGGTGTTAATAAATATCCAGATTTTTTTTATATGTCTGAGCAAACTTAATTCATGTGTTTATAAATGCCAGAAGCAGAGGACATTCTGACTGCAAAGTACTGCAAGCTGGGAAAAAAGGCACCTGGTGGCTCGGCTGTATGGCCAGTTTCCTCAAGCCGCTCGTTATTAGCCCTGTGCTCCTTGTGACCTTTCCTGGCTCTCTCCTGAGCAGAGATGAGACTACAATGGGAGGTCGGATGCTTCCTCATCACTCTCAGCCTCCACTCACTGGCTCGTTTTCAGCTGCAGAGCGAGTCAATTTGGGAGGGATATTTCTTTATGTTGGAAAGCAATCATTAATGAAAAATTAGGTAGGTTACACAGTTGTGTAGGGTATAATGATCTGGATGAATGCAGTAAGGTCTCTTGGCAGCTGAGATGATGAAGTTGCCTTTAAGTTTCGCCTGCTGCAGATTTAAAGCTGCGGTTACAAAGTCTCTGGTATGGTAGCGCAGAGGATGCCCCACAGGGAGCTAATAATGTTTTGAGAAACATGCTGAGGGGATGCAGCCCCCTTTAAAATATATTTTTCCAACATATGGTCACACGTCACATGCCACAACCCCGCTATTTTGGGCACAACTGTGCAGGATAGAAAACTGTGCTTTATAGTCATACACAGAGACATACAAACATGGTAGGTGGGCTCTGGCTGGCTCGGAGCACTGCCCTCCTTCCTGAACAGGAATGTCTCTTACTGCCTGGTACAGCCAGCCCTGCCCACCGCTGCTCTCCCGTGTCTGCAATGTGAAGTCCTTTGTGGAAGGGACTCTCTTTTTTTTTGTTCTTCTGCATAGCAGCCAGCCCTCCGCTAGGATGTGAGGTGATGCAAAGCCTTTCCTTTTCCATGTCTAATGGGAACAGATTGACAGCCACAGTGCAACCACACACAGGTCTGACTTGCTGAAATGCTGAATTATGGATGAATTATTTCAAGTCAAGAGGGGAAGACATTGCAGATCCTCTGGTTGTGACTGGGATGAAGCCACTGGATTTGTAAACTGCATAGGGTCCACAGGCTGGAGGTTATATCCTCCTGACACTAGGCATTCATGCAGAGAGCTTGAAAGGAACGTAGTGAAAGCAGTGAATGACATAATCAAATAACTCTTAAGACTTATCTGAAGCATTTTGTCATTTTTAGAATAAAAAGAAGAGATTTGTGCATTACTGGCCAAAGTGGGTGAAACTATTGCTACAGCCCTGCCCTTTTCTTCCTGCATTCATCTTCTTATGTCTTTCTTTATCTTTTATTTAAATAAGTCCATGACCACCTCTTCCTGTTAAAATGGGAATAAGATAGCAATTGCCAATGAACTTAGTAGGTACTTAGAAAGGACTTTGGAGCAAGAAGCGAGATTAGGATTTTGAAAGAAGTGTAAAGAAATTTAGCCTGGCACATTACTCCCAACTGCTTTCCACTGAGAAATGGTCACCTTCCCATAGTCCTTCTTGTACTATTCAAGGCAATGCATGGGAAGGATAACTGCTAAATTCGTCTCGATCTTGCAAAGCTTAACTATGTGTCTTGGTACTACTCCTCCCTAAAAGTCTGTATGGTAGCTTTATACTGACTATGAAAGGAAAAGTCACTTAAGGCAAACTGGATAGGGAGCTGCAGAATAAAATGCGCATATATGGCTTAGCTGCATTTGTTACCATGATCATCTCTTGTTGCTATGGAGAGACAGGTTTTATATATGTGCCAGCAAAATCGGGTAATTCAGTGCCAAGCTACCAACTATTGCAGAGATTTTGAAGATGAGTGGCAGAAGTTTCTCTCCTAAATGGAGGATTTTTGAGGGACAGAGGACATTCATCTCCATTTGTCAGTTTAAGGTTTGCTCAGTCATTTGAAATCACTATATCTTTGGCACACCTAACATAATTAACTCCGCCTGGAGTAATTATAATGAAGTCAACACAACACAGAATTCTCAAGTTTATGACACAATGTAGCTATTGTGGTGCTAATTTTTTTAATTTGATAATATATTCCAGCAGATGCCACATATTAAAGCTCTTCTTTTCTCTCTCTTGGCATTGTCTAACAAAACAAAAAAAGGCAAAATGCAACATGGAAGACTGCCAGGAAAAAAAAGAGAAAAGCAGTAAAAGACTACCTAAGAAAAGTTAACAGTGCATTGTCACAGTGGATACAGAGTATTCAGAAGCCACTCATCACATCTTCTGATCTCATGAAATTTTATGTGGGAATTCTTAAAATGTGTTTTTCAGCTTTAAGGTTCATATTCTCAAACTTCCTTCACACCTTTAGAATAGAAGAGGTCATTTCTGAAAAAAATAAATCTTCTTCAAAGTGATACCACGATGCAGAATGAAAAAAAAAAAGAAAAGACCTTAGTACTATCAGCCTTCCAAGAGTTATCGTAGCCGGCAACCCTGCAACAACAGCTGTTGAAGATGAAGCACCCAGCAAGTACCATCATCTGCAAACAAAATGTGGTGTTAAGGCAGATCCAGCATCAAGTATTCCCTGGATTTCAGGAGGCTGGCAAGAGGTGGACTCAGGTACACTGGAATTTGTGGAGAAGAGAGACTGACACAAGTGCACAAGGCTGTTTTGTAGGCAGTGTTTATTTTAAAAATGTTAGCACAGGAGAGCACCTTCTACCTAGTTCACTGCCTGACCTGAAAAATGCAGATTTATACTTATCCACGTTTTCCTTTATCAATGCCCCGCTGATTTGGGATCAGGTAGGAAAATGCTTTTAACAATGGGCACAAGGAATGTCATTCAGCATTTCAGCAAACAGCACAGTGGTCTGATCTCCTGCCAGAGTCCTGCTCCAACAAAACCAACAGGCTCACAACTTTCTGTCTTCCAACACTGCATCTTGTGATCCCATCTGCTATCAGCCTGAGCCACGCCACAGCTTGCTAAATTAATACTTATGCTGGCCGAGTGAGCACACCTAGAGCTGTCTACAATGCAGAAGAGATCCTACCAAGAGTGTAACGCTACTGTGTTAAGCACAAGGAGTTCCGTTACCTGCATCCCATCCACTAAAGCTCCACCGAGCCCTTTGGAGGGCTGAGTGGCTGGGGTGAAGCGACTGCTGTCACAGCAGGGCAGTTTAAATATCCACGGCAGTTACTTCCTTATCAAAATTAAAATTGACTTTTTTCCCCTATATTTTTGCCAATGACTTAATCTCACTCCTCTGCTCATTTTCTCCACAGTGAACACCCCTCCCAGTGAAGAACTGGCATCACTAGAAGAAAGCGGGGAGCAACTGACAACAAAGGACTCTGTGCTCACTCCTGTTTTCCAGGAAAGATAGCAATCACCATTTTGGTTAATACCAAGGCCAAACCAGGACATCTAAAGATAAAAGCTTGATTTAGAACAAAGACAGAAATAAAACTGGATCTGGGAGCCCAATGTATGCTACTGATAGTGATCAGATTAAAGAGGTATATTTTCCCTATCAATTTATCCGACTGACTACTGAGTTAAATATACCTGTTGTTTTCTGACATTTGTGTGAGCTGTCATCTCAGGCATGTATTTCAGTAGAATTACTAGTTCAATATTCAGAGCTCCTTTACTATAGTGTGCATCTGAATGCGTACTTGAATGCTAAATAGGTAAACATTTAATAAAAAAACCCCTCCACTATAAGAGGTAGAATGACAGTAAACAGAAAACAAGAATCAAACCCCAGAGCTGTCCTCATAAATCCCTTCAAACTCTATAACGACTTGGGGGGCGATCGGTGGTTATGTGACGTACATATGACAGCTCAATCTAGTTCCCGCTGGACCAGACTGCTCCTAGTAGATTTCCACTCCTTCTGCAACTTTGGCTCCAAGTCTCCAGTTACTGCAGCAACAACTCCTGCGTTCCCAGCACTGCACTGGAGCTCCCTGCCCCACAGCCCAGAGGTCAGCAGTCCTCTGACCCCCACGGAGCTGCTTCCCACACCCAGCACTATCAGATGACTACCTGAAGGGAGGGGAAGAGGGCATTACAGCTGCTCTCCACTGAAGGTACATCCATAGCACATGAGACAATCCCACGGTGGGAAATAAAGCACTAACGCAAGGCATACAGAAAACATTGCCTAGCTCAGACAGAAGTTGTGGGCTTGATGCAGGAATTAGTGGGTGAAATCCTATGTCCTGTGTTATTCAGGAGCTCGAACAAGAGAAATGGTTGCTTCTGGCCTTTGTATCCATGAATCTGTAATTGGGCACTTTGGTGGTGGTACAGCACACTCCTGTAGCAAAGATCTCTTCTTGAAAGAAGATTTCCAGATCTTCTCTTGAGAGCAGATCTCTTCTCAAGAGAAGTCTGATGCAAGGAAGTCCCGTACAAGAGCAAAGGTATCCTAAGATTAACAGAAGATACATTTTCCTAAGTAAAGAAAAGACTCTAAATCAAGATTAGTAACATGCTTGGTAGTTCCTGTGGGAATTCCCCCTTCCCATTCCCTACTCCCACCAAGTTTATCCAAGAAATAATTAGAGGAAGTGATACATATTTAATTAAATCAGTATCTCTGTGGGAACTGAATGACTCTGGAGATCATTTCTGGCAAGGGGAAATGAAGACTTTCCCTGCTTTTATTTATCCCCGACAAACATCATAAGTTCCATTCATGAGAGACTTTGTGAGTGATCTCAAGCGCTGATATCCAACTACTTGAATGTGCAGTTCATGTCACCTATCACCCTTCCTCTAACTCCATGTGTCCCAGATCACCTTGACCTTCTGCCTTATCACAAAGGACTTGAACCTCTGCCTTGTCATTGTATGACTGACAAATCCAATCACATGATGAGCACATATCTGATCACATGGGTGTTGGTACAAGCCGTGCCTACTCACACAAAGGGTACAAAGTGTGTGACAAAGGCATTTTAGCCATATGACAGATAGTATTTGTTTATGTGACATGGGAAGAAATACAGGATCCCAGGTGTCCTCGTTTCATCTGGGATAGTTAATTTTCTTCTTAGGAGCTGGTATGGTGCTGTGTTTTGGATTTAGTATGAGAATAATGTTGATAACACACGTTTTGGCTGTTGCTGAGTAATGTTCATACTAGTCAAGGACTTTTCAGCTTCCCCTGCTCTGCCGGGTGCATGAGAAGCTGGGAGGGGGCACAGCCAAGACAGCTGACCCAGAGTGGCCAAAGGGCTATGCCATACCGTATGACATCATGCTCAGTATATAAACTGGGGGAAGAAGAAGGAAGGGGAGGACATTCAGAGTGATGGTGTTTGTCTTCTCAAGCAACCGTTACGTGTGATGGAGCCCTGCTTTCCTGGGAATGGCCGAACACCTGCCTGCCGATGGGAATAATGAATGAATTCCTTGTTTTGCTTTGCTTGTGTGTGCGGCTTTTGCTTTACCTGTTAAACTGTCTTTATCTCAACCTATGAGTTTTCTCACTTTTACCCTTTGGATTCTCTCCCCCTCCCACTGGGGGGGAGTGAGCGAGCGGCTGCGTGGTGCTTAGTTGTTGGCTGGGGTTAAACCACAACACCAGGAAAGAGAGGCAGTTACACATAAAGGTTGCAAGAATTGCTTCCAGCCCACCAAAAAGTTATTCACCTTCCAGCCTGCTTAACAGATGTCCAGCCTTTCCTTCTCAGGGCTGGACACCCTGATATACGGCCAGCGACTGGGCCATAGCATGGAAGAATTTTTGGAAATACAACCTTCAAATGAGCCCCCTGGGTTGCAAAGCGCGTACAACATGGCTCCACCAAGCCATGACAAACACAACAGACTCAGTTAGTTTTACACCCCACTTCCCTGACGCAAAGCTCTGCTGAATACTTAGGGTGAGAAGAGTGGCTGTATCGCAGCTGAGGTTCTCACCTGCAGGCCTGATTAGCACCCTGACAACACGTAACCTAGTTTTACTGCTGCTGTGTGAGCAAGCCAGAAGTGTGGCCATATCTCTCTGGTTGGCCTTGGCTCCCTCCTGGCCACCAGGTTCACAGGACACTGAAAAAGATGTTGCTGAAAGAAGAGAGCAACAGCACTGTAATGATGAAGATGAGCCAGCTGCAGTTCCCCGCTGTCAGGAAAGGCAGTGCAAACATGGAGCTCGGGAAAGAAGGATGTTTCATCCACCCCACTCCCAAATGCATTTTCAGACATGACTGGTTTAAACTCCTGTGGAAGCCATATCCTGAAACCAGGCAAGGTAAAGGAGGAATTACAGTTGTTGGGAGCATGAAAGGAAGGGGAAAGGAAGACATTGTTTGACACGTTGGAGTGTATATCTTTCTCTCAGACACACAATTAGTATCATAAAATTCACTATGAATAACATTTCATACACCACATAGGCTTGATTAATGCTTCTTCAGAAAATGAAAAAAGCATTTTCATCCCTATGGAGCTTTCATGCCCTCTGATCTCACCCAGGGTCAAACTGCTTGACCTTTCTCTATGCAGAAGAAATCACAGCTTCACAAGACCTACAAGACTACACTGAGATCAGGACCAGCCTGGAGCTTACTGAAACAAGATCTTTATGCAAGGTGTGCTTAAAAAACACTAGTTGCCACAGGTGACAAAAATGCAGGAAAAATTATGTAATTTTCTGTAATATCTCTTGGCTTGGGCACTTGCACTCCTATCCTCAGTGGAAGTTCAGCACCTTGCCACTGAAGCACACTACATTATTCAGCAATCACAAAACAGAGGGAGAAAGAAAAACAATGTTATTGCTCCCAAGGCTGGGTCAGGTCACCACTTAAAAAAATCACCACTACATTACCAGGAGTGCAGACGGGACAAAAGCTGTGTCCAAAATTATAACAGAAAGAGCAACTTGGCCCAGTAGAAAGCACCCAGGAATAGCTCCGAAACCTCCATTGTCATTCAGGTGCATTTCAGAGTACGAATTAATTAGCAGGAGGCTTTCAGAAAAGAATTTAATCCTTTATTGGCAGTTCTCAATGTGAAAGCCCTGTCACCACGGCTGAGAAAGTGACTCAGAAATGAAAATGAGAAAGACAGAGAACTGCCACAATATCCAACTCCCCCTCCAACACCAACCCATCAAGCCAGTCAGCCAGCAAATTCTGCTTTTAAATGTTACTGGTCACATACCATTATGTAACTAATATCATGTCATATTACTCCAAACTGAGTCCTGTTGTACACCTAAGTGACAGAGCATCTCTTAATGTAATACGGAGTGGAACAAATACAGGAAGAAAAGATACTGACTTATGGACTGCATGCCTGCTACCAATTTATGCAGTGATTATCCAAACTGATTCATATTTTTATTTTTAATACGATTATATTTCCCGCTACCTTCAACCTCCTCCACATTCTTCCCTACAGCTCAGATGTTTTTCTTTTAATTCACCAAACAGATACAAAAGCTGATAGTTCTCTGCCCACATTTCTCTTGCAAAAACCCTGCAACCTCGTGCTTAATGAGGAGGAGTTTTAATAGAAGGATGGAGAGGTTAAATTGGCTAACAGAGAAAAAAAAAGAACTGGATAAGAAAAAGATCAGGTTTCCATGGAAACAGAGCCACATCCTATAATACTCCTGACTTTATGCATTTATTTATTTATTTCAGCTATATCAGTTTCTAAGCAATAGATTAAAAAAACATCCAGGAATTCAGAGTTGAGAAAACTCTGTTTTTAAATAGGGGTCCAGACCTTCAGCTGCTATAAATCAACACAGCTTTGCTGAAGTCAGCATGGCTAATGACACCATCATGATTTACACCACTTAAGGATTCAGCCCAAGAACCCCATAGAGAAATTAAACGTACGAATATGAATGGTGAGACAAGAGATTAGTCAGAAGATCTGCACAATAAGGAAGCTACCAGAAACCACCGCATGGGATTATATGGGGGTTGCACATAACTGCCCTCTCTTGAGGTGGCTCTTCAGAAAAGATAGTTTTTATGTAAGTCCCCTGCTTGTACCAGGAGGCTAAGGAAAGGTGCAGACCTCATGTGCAAGTAGAAGGGCAGCAGGCAGATCTGGCTAGCCGTGCAAAAGATAACACAGGGTTAAGTTAGTTTACACCTTCATTTCCATCCTAGCCCTAAAATATCTTTGAAGAAAAATGAGAAAACGTTCTTATGATTTTAAAGATATGTTGATGGAACTGACTTTCAGTTATCCGTTAATCAGTCAGCTGCATACATATTTCTCCCTAAGCATTTAATGGTGTGATATGGTATTTCATGAGGAGCAATGTATTTCAGTTTTATCTGGCAGTCGGTGCAGCCCTACATTGGACAGATGCACTCAGAAGAGACTTTAGAAACTGCAACACCAGGCAGACAAGCTCATCAGGGTTTTAAATTTTCTTCTGCAGAACTAAAATAAAAACAAAAAACAGTTTTGCTAGAATCGAATGTGGCCAAAATCTGACACCAGAACTGTTTCCCACCGCCCACGTTTGGAGGCCGCGAAACGGATCTCACACCCCATGTGGAGTTTTTGCAGCTGAACTTTATTTTCACAACGAGCTCAAACTTAAGCCCAGATCTGCTGAGAAAGTTGATTTTTGGAGCCTTTGAAACCTAGCTCCAGATCTAAATCGTCTGACTCTGGCCTGTCTCCTGGGTTTGTGTGAACTATTTGACCACCTAAAAGGTAGGAGGGAGTGATGTAGTGTAAGGGGCGCTGACCTTTAAGATGCACAATGAGCAGGAATCTTTCTCTTCACATCCAGACTTGTTTATCTTTCTGTGCATGGAGAGCACAGCAAGATCAGGAGCCTTATTTAGTCTGTTTTCACCCCAATTCATCTGGCAGAACTTGAAGAGTTAGTTTGATCTGAAAAAAAGAATATAAAAGACTCTGACTTATCTCCTCATAAAGGAGGAAAAGTGATTTCTTACAGCTCCATAAAACAGAAACATACAACCAGGGAAGGATATATGTCCTTATGCTGTCACTTCAGGGCTCCGTTTTCCCAAGCACCACAACTCACCCTAGCATAGTGACGGCCGCCTGTCAATGACATTAGTTTCACTGCAGAAAAGACCCCAGGAAAGTACTTGGCATAAAACCCCAATCGTAAAACAGTGAGCATGGCTCACCCCGTCAGTCAGCCTGGCTGTCCGATACAGTTTGCTGAGCCTGGCCAGAGTGGGAGCCTGGCAGAGCCCCCTGGCCCGCTCCTGCGCTCCCAATGGCAGCAGGGGCTGCCTGCTCCCACTCCTCTGGCGGCAGCCGGCACACTCCCCTCGCTGCCCAGCAGGCCACCTATGAGTACCCTTCATTTAAACAAGCCCCTCTGCAGATCTCGAGCACATTCGCTTCAGCGTTTCTCTCCAACAAGAAGGTGAAGCATCTCTAATGTGCGGCAATGAAGGCGCTGTCCTACAGGGAGGCCAGCGGAGGCAGGCAGAAGGAGGTGGAATGGGGAGATACCTCACCCTAGAAATCAAAGGGCTTGCAGGAACATTGCAAACCACCACCTCAGCCACACACAGGCAGGACTCAACTTTTTTTCTGGCCACTTCCTCCCTCTGATCAAAGGCGACAAAGAATTCCCTTTAGCAGAAGAGGCGTGTGAAGGGTTTCCTATCGACTGGCTGCCTCAGCTACTGTCTCCTGTTCTGTGTTTCATCACTTCAGGGGGGAGAGAGGAAGACAATGAAAGAAAAAGTCCTGAGGAAACCCTACCGATATCGTTCTCTCATTAAAACTTTGGATTTTCATGGTAAAACTGCATTCTCTTTTTAAAAAAACTAACCACATTTAACAACAGGAGTGAAAAAATGGACAAAAGAATAGCAATATTTTAAAAAATTAATAAAATGTTTCATCCCAAGTCACACAGAATTATTCTGGTTGCACAAAGCAGTATTTTTTCTTTGATCAAGCTCTTACCAGATTTCTATTTTAGTTCAACCCTAGCCAATAAATCCTTTCCACTTTACTAAAAATTTCATCCAGCTCTACTCTGTAACAGTCTACCACCAATGTCTCTTAATAAGCCATGAGAACTTGCTGGATTATCCCAAGCTCTCTTCAAAGTCAAGGAACCATGTAAAGAAATATGTTATTGGTGTCACCTGAGATGTTTTTTTCTCTGATTTTATTTTTCAGATCTCTCTGCCCCTAGGCTCATTTATTATTAATTATAATAATCTTTGCTCACCAGTAGCTTAGTAGATGTGATTATATTCTTAATAGCAGTACCCTCCTAAATTCTGACAAATATATTTTACATTATGACACTTTTCATATGTATTATCAAACCAAGATTCCTACAGCAATTAAGGAACTAGAAGCAAAAATAATTTTTCAAATGTTAGGAAAGTAAGTACATGCTTTTTGTTAATGAAAGCATGTTAGATTTGCTGTAAGCCTCTTTGAAGAAACTGCTGTTTCAAAAAATTCTAATATCATAATTCTCCTCTTCAGAATCTCTGTTGAGACGGTACTGCACATCATTCTCCTCCTTATAATAAATTTTTGGTTGTTCAGATTTGTGGTTTGCCTGTCTCTGGGCACTTGAGAGCATTCCTCATGCACATGCAGTCACTGTTTTGGTGGGGAATAGACACGGTGGAATTCCAGATGCCCGGACTGCTTTGGGTAATGGCAATAAAAACATCTATCAACTGCCCAAACTCCTCTTGGGATCAGTTATCCAGCCATAACTTCATGGGTCCAGAACAGGAGGAGGAATTCACATAGCAGAGTTGACCCCCAAGTTCCTTCTTGACAGTTTGCACAGAGAACAGCACAGAACAAGTGGGATTTCTGGGGCACAAGCTTGGTGGGCTATTTCACCCCTTTTGGACTAGGAACATTGGTATGAAAACATTTGGTGAAATCGGTGTTTGCCCAGTGTTTGCCAAGCTTGAAAAAGGGCAGGTGACAGCTGCATTCTCTTTGCCTAAATGTTAGGGTTACTTGCTTTCGAGCACTTCAAGTACAGCATTTCCAAGAGAACACACTGCTTTTATGCAGTATACAGTCCATTATATTACATTAACAATGTCCTAATTAGGACCGTGTTTCTGTTTTCTGAGATATTGAGCAAGACATGAATGCAGGAAGAGCTCGAGGATATATGTAGGGGTTATGACTGATTTGCAGCTATCATCTGAGTCACTAAACACATATAAAATAATACATGAATCTTCTTGCTTCTGAGATAATTTGAGTTCAATTTCCACACAGTGATCTTTGGTCAGCATGTTGTATAGGAACTCTGGCACAGCATCGACAAATTTTTGTCGTAATGTTCTTATTTTTCTCTTATTCTTTGTTCAAGGATCTATTTGGGCTTGACTTTGTCGACCTGCTGAAAAAAAAGTGTTCTTTGGTGTGGGACTTGTTGCTATGCTCTTGAAAAGACTGCTTGCCTTGGATCTACTTTGCATCTCTCAGCAGTTTTTATTGATACCTCCTGGTAAACTTTAAAGCCTACATCAGTTCTGCGGGATTTTCTTCATCTTCACACAGTGCTGACAACCAGGCACAGTCCATAAGCTGTGAAAATGCTCTATTACTACCATTTATTCTCTGGAGCAGGCTCATCCTAACCAGATGGCAAGAGGACGTTTTCAGCAGCACTTGCAGTCTGTATGCCTCTGTTGCCTTATGTGGTTTTTATATGGACTCATCAAACCACGCTGGTGCCCAAAGGACAGATCCTATTGAGCGCATTGCTTTGCTCATGTCAATCTGCAGACAACAATTAACATGATTACCAAAAAAAATTGCAGTGTGTTGTCTATAAGTTCATTTCCTGAGATCTACATCAGCTATTTCTGCTACCACGATGGCCATCTGGTCATATTTCAGTGGGAGAGGGTCAGTTTCATAAGCATCACTCTGTTCTTCTTGAAATCACCATGCACTTGCTTCCTTATCTTTGTTGCTGTCAGTAGGTCATCAGTATCTCCTCCCAGGACTTGCTAGCCAGCAGTCAGACAGGTGGATTACATCTATTCAACTCTTACCAGGTCTATCCAACTGTTCTCAAGAGGTTCCAATGAAAGTTCAAACCTGGTTGGTATTTCTGAATCCTAAAGAGCTACAGATCTGCTGGAGTTAGAAAGTATTCATTTTGCTGTGTCTCTTGTGTCATACAATGCTTCACTGCTCAACAGCTAAGCAGCATCTACTGACAATCCCAGTTCAAGAATAAATCCCTTTATAGCACTTAAAATATGTCTTTATCTGGCCTTTCACCAGTTACTAATCTTTTTTTTACCAAGAACACTTCCATTCAAACAGAATGTCTCCCATTTTTATGATGCATGTGGATATTTGGGAAGCTTTCTAGTAAAGATATGGTTTTCTTATGGTACGAAAGTTCAATTTATCACTTGCAAAAAGGACTCACAGAACAGAATTCTGTCCCACCCCCCTGCTTAAAAGTCCAAAATAATGCCATCATAATGTGGACTATACCAATGTCAGAAATACAAAATTCTTTCAGGTTCCACTACCAGCATTTTCCAGGTAACCGTGCTTTTAGGTGACAGAGGTACACTCCAAGGACATTAATGATTTGTGAAAATCAGTCATTACAGAAAACTTCATTGAAATGCACTTGGCATGCATGATCACAAGCATTAGAGATATATTTAAGTGCTTTTCTTCCAAGTGGACAACTTCCAAAACTGGAAGGCAACAATGGCTCTGAGCAGGTTTTGAAAGGGCATTCTGCAAATTCATGCTCTGCAGTGGCAGTGCATTGGCACATGATCTTCTGAAGCTGTGTAAATCATTCATGTCTTCCTTGCTAATTTGGAAGCATGTCCACTGGCTCCCTCTTCTTCTCTGCTTATCTCCATAGATATGACATTTTTTCTCCAAACCTCCAACAAAAACACTGTCTGTATTGTAAGCTGCACAACAATTCAGCAGCTCAAGTAAATAAAAACAGTAGTAGCAGATGTACAAATGAAATGGCATCCAATTTCATTTCACCAACCATCTTGGAAAAGCAACTCATGCAGAAAGGTTATTGCACACAAAAAGACTGAGTTATATAGATAAATCTATTTGACTCAGAATTAGCCATAGTTATCAAGCTGGTTAAGCACTACCAGGTAAACACAGTTGGTCAAGTGCCTGGAGCTGTCACTTTTCCCACCGTGCACAGTGAGACCAATCCAGAGAACAGAAACGGAAAGGCAATAAGCTCTTCTTCTCACCAAAAATTGTGTTTGCAATTATCTATTTCTCCTTTGCAGGTGCTTAAAAAGTACTACAGAGGGGCAAGCTCTCACATTTCGGATCTGCAAGGACACATTCTTTGATTTCTTTAAAGTCCTTCTCAAGAAAAGGCATCCTTTGGAATTTTTTTCCTGACTGCTTTTTAATGTCTTCCTGGATAGAAATGCATCTCCCCCTTTTCTAGGCTCTGTTTTGGTATTGGAATAAAGAAACTTGAAATAAAACCTCTTTAATTTGGAATACAAACACCCTCCTCAACGCATAACACAGCGTAACAGATCCAGTTTAAAGTGCAATCACATTCACCTTTCCTGAGAGCCCTCATGTGCACGAATGAGCTTTGCACTGGCATAGCCGGTTCAGACCTTTCTTGGCTGGAATCATAGGAAAACTTTGTGAAATAACCAGGGCACACCGAAACTTGATCACAATAACCTGATGACTGCAGGCATAAACCAGCAGGGTGAGCTCAGCAACCCATCCACCACCATCTCAGCCTTCAGTGGCTGCATCTCTACAAACACAGAATCAGGGTCGGAGGTAACTAGCTCCATTGCCATCAACTGCTAATTTCCAAACCGTGTTCCTGGGAGCATGCCCTTTGAGCGAGTTACAAATAATTTATCACTAATTCATCTCTATCTCCCTGTAGGCAAGGAAAAAGCACCTTTAAGGCTCTAGGTACTGCTCGCTCACTTCCTCCTCCTGGTAGATGTAACTGAATATCACACAGGAAAACATGGCTGCTCTTGTGATATCCTTGAGTAGAAAGTGTACACAGCATTAACAGCAAGTGTGGCGTCACAGATCTTCAGTGGGCTTGCAGAGTCCTTAGCCTAAGTGGTAGCTGGTATTCTGTGCCACCTGTGGTGGCTCACCACGACTGCTTTATGAATTAAACTATACGTATGGTGACTATACATTTTCTTTCAGTTCCTACCTGGGTGCTTTCTACAGATCGAGCATATTTTAACCCAGTGTAATTTTGCCAGAACTTTATCCTTCAGATGATTAGCTCCTGCTCTTTTGAGCTGTTGTTTCTGCTGTTTCTGGTGAGGGTCCTACTGCATCACCAGCATTGTCAACCAGGCATGCCCTTCCCATGCATGGGCTGTTTTCCAGTGGGGACTTCTTCCTCAGTCATTCTCTCATCTAACCTACAGGACACCTACGAGTAGCTAGTCTGCACTTCACACTCCTCCATTTTTGATCCACTCTTTTAGCAATATTTCTTGAAGTCCCTCATCTGCCATCAAGGAATATCCCCACTGCAGAGAATTAATTATTTTCAAAGAAAATATCTTCCTCATTTTCTCTTGGTAACTCTAGTACAACCAGGTCCAAAGTTTTATCATGCTTTTTATCCTCCCTTGCAAATGGGTTGTGATTTTCCCTAATTAACCCATTAAGTGCCTTTTCAAACCAGTGTCTCTCTCCTGGCTTAGCACTGGCAATGAGCCAGGTCCAGGACTGGCACAGCAGATTGTGAAACACAGGAGTCACTGTCCTGCCAGGCAGCATGGCTGAAACCCTATTAACCCATCTTGTTAATACACATAGAAACCTATCCCAGGTTTTCCTTTCCTATCCTAATATGCCACTCTCTCTTTTCTTCCTCACTGTTCCCTCTTCCTGCCCTAGGGAAATATCTTATTCTGACTGTTCTTATAACTAATATCCGTGACCTTTAGTTTGAAGATTTTGGTAAAAGGGTAAGGTATCACCATTCAAACCAACTAGTGCTCATTTTGGTAGCCCTGCTTCCTCAGGGGAAGTGATAGCTCAGAATCTGTTCAGCATTCACAGATCTTAGGCTCGTCTCATGGCCACTATCTTTTTTATTTTGGTGAAAGCACTTTCACCATTTTGGAGCTACAGCAACTGGGGAACCGGATAAACTTGTCTAGTCCCCCTTCAAACTCACTGCAAAGTGTTAGCATCCACAGCTTTCTCCAGCACGGAGCTGCGCAGATGTGCTGCTGCCCACTGCATGAGGAATCGCCCATCGCCTTTTGTTTGTTTAGAGCCTGGCGCTCTCTAGCCTCACTCCGTGCGCCTTAGCTCTCCCACTGGCACAAACAATATACAGTCAATTCTCATCTGCCTTATCCGTGCCTTTCAAGATTTTGTCATCTCTTTTCCAGACTGAAGAGTCCTAGCTTGTTTAGTCTTTAACATGTCTTTAACCACCCCCATTGACTCTGAATCCTTTCTAGTTCCACTATATTCTTCCTGAGACAAGGAGATGAGAAATGCATATAGTATTAAAGATAGGAGCGAACCAAGGTTATTTTCTGCTTTGCTCTCTAATCCTTTCTTGGCAATTCCTAACATTTTATTTGTTTTTCCACCAAAAAAAATGAGCATTTCCACCAAAAAATGAGCTTATGTTTTGAAGGATCTGTCAAAACTCCAAGATCTTGCTGCTGAGGAGTAACAGTTAGCTCAGACCCCATAAACATAGCCTGGTGTTGGGTGTTTTCCCTATATACACACCCTTCCACAGCCTGCAGTGTGGAAGCTACAGCAGAAATATTATGGGAGTCAGTGCACTTTTAACACTTCATTTCTCTACTGTGCACTTACAGCATCCTGATAGGGGCCAGGATTCAGGGTTGCTGCTCTCTAGCTCCATCTGCAGAGTAAAACAAATGGACTAAATCCAACTATGGATTTACAGTAAGATGGGGTGAGGCCACAGACATGGGTGTTGGGACAACTCGCATCCCACCTCCTTCTCTCGCAGGCAGGACAGGAGTGAGCAGATTCCACCCACATACCACCACTGCCAGAGAGCTCACCAATTCCTGTGTGGGAGATATGACACAAACACTTCAAAGACAACATTTTGTCTCAAGAAGAGTTACAGTCTTAGGAGACAAAGGAAGGAGAAGAAAAGCATGGGGAGTGAATTGACCTTCCAAGGATATGCAGCAAGCCAGAGCAAAACCAGGAGAGGCAGCTCCACCCCTAAGCCACGTAAGAGTCATTTTTGCTGCCTACCCTGGCCAGAACCCAATGAAATGTTAGAGGAATTAGGCTAATCACTTGTTCTTCTAAAATCGATAACTCAAGTTGGTAAACAAAGATTTCTATGCAGAGATGGCTTTTCCGTTGTTGCTACCTAAACCTCCTGTCAAAGTCACCCAGAGCCAAGGTCTGCTCTCGTGCCCTGCTAGACAGAGATTGCCCAGCACAAACCAAAACCACAGACTTGGAAAATGAATGGAAACTTTGCCTATAACCAATAGGACTGAGGCTAGCACATTTGGTAAAGAAATACGCTTATAAATATTCGAGATGTTATTTTCTTTTTTTTTTTTTTTTCACCCCCCACTCTTCGCTCATACCCCCCCATCCTCCCCCACCTCAGTATACTTAGCAAAGCACCTGTGCCAGGCAACTTCGAGCAGAGCTGTGGCAAAAATTCACAATGTGCAGGAGCCAAGAAAACATTTCTGTTCCAAGCTGTGTGCACGCGTAGGCGGACTCGAGGTGTCATATCGGGCTGTCGAATAAAGTATGAGTGCACAATAGTGAATCAAAACCTTTTAAATGAATTGTTTTGTTTTCGCTCACTGGCTGGTAGGTGCACCTGGGCTCCTTCTCAGCTCCAGATGATATACATCTTTGTTTTCCTATTTAAAATTCAACACATGAGACACACACATAGAAAAAATAAAAATAAAAAGGGGGAAAGCAGGAAGAGAAAATAGATTTTTTTTTTTTTTAAGTCGCTTCAGAATTAAATCTTAAGGGTAAGGTCATGCACACAGAAGCCTGGAAAGACTGGGCAATTATCAGTAAGGCTTGCATAATAAATGAAAATAGTGGGTAGGAGAGGGGAACACCGAAGATTGGGGAAAGGGGCTGCACCTCACACACTGCATGGGTGTTCGTAGCATGAGCAGATGCAAAGGTGATTCTTTGAGTTTAACAGGGAAAGGCATCTGTCTGATGTCTCTTGTGACTATAATGCGTTTCTCCCAAGGTGTAGCTGAAATATTGTAGCTTCTGTTGTCCTGAAGCAGGTGAATGTGCATAGAAGACCATAAAAGTAGTCAGCTATCCCACAGGCATCTTGGTAAAACAAGATGCCATCACACAGAGTGAAAGCAATAAAAACTGGAGAGGGAGAGAGAAGGGTTTCTGCAAACACAGGCTCCCTCATAACCAACGAATCCTTTTTTCCTCTTTTCTTTTGCTAGCATGCAGTGTCAGGAATCAAACTGAACTGTCCTTTTGGCAGCAGCTCCTGCTAGATGTGAGCAGTGAACTTGCCCTGCCCTCCAAGATAAAAGTTTAAAAAACTGAAATGGAAGCTGCTCCTAAGAACACAAGCTGTTAGAGCAAACTAAACCAGAGCTTCTGTGTTTGTTTTTCCCTTTAGGATATTGCTACAGTATTTTGCAGTGATGGCTTCATATCCTGAGGCCCTTGAACATGGGAGGGAGGGATCCTAATTTTTTTTCTACTGACTTCAGCAAAACTGTTCTCTGAATAAAATCTAGGAGTTAGTTGGCTTCCTGAAGAGGTTAGTAAACTATTTTCAGTATTGTTAGCATTTAGCTGAAAGTAAGATCCCATAAAAGCCTTACGCAAGAGCAAGGTTTTTAGGCTTCGATTCCCTCTATCCACCATACTGAAAGCCCAAGTCTAATAGGGCAAGTATAGGTGACAGTGGCACACATGAGAAATCTGTCCAGATACCAAGGAAAAAAATTGACTACAGTTACAGGTCTTTGTTTTGATACACACTAAGATTCAAGTTAATTAGTCCTGACATATCCTAGTCCTATATATCACACCAAATCACTGCTGCCAATGTGTTTTTTTTTTTTCTGGGACCCTGAATGAGTACCCTCCCCCATCTCCCCTAGTACCTTATGCCTTTCCATGTGCTCAGATTTCAAGCAAAGGACTGGGTGAAAGCCACCAAACTAGCTAAACTAACTGCAGAGGGCAAAGGAAATGTGACTGAGCCATACTCTACATTAAAAGCAGGTAATGTTTTGGATGGTATAAAGGCACAAAGATTTAGAAGGGACAGAGTTGATCAGTGTTCATTTGGGAACGAAATGCACCTGAAGCTGTGCCCTTCAGCAATGTGCTGTGTTGAAATGGAAATTGCTAACTATAAAGCTGCTCTATAAGCTAATAGAGTAGAAGTCACCAGCATCCTTATTGCATTCAGATGGTAAGTAGGCTGGTACCAAGCACTTGGTGATAGTTGACCCTTATGTTCTTGTCCACTAAAGAAGGGAGTCTTTCATCAGGGAAGGGCATTCAGCCTTTGGGAAGCTGCCTTCCATAGATAAATCATGATCTCCCCACAAAAAGCTGGCATTAGAGCTAGTGGTGGCCCAAAAAAAGATTACGATACAGTAACAAAATATGGGGTCAGAGATGAGAGAGTGCATAGCAAGGATTTTCTCACTAACAAAATGAAAGCTTCAATATTTCACTTCAGAGAGCAGGGGCCAACAGAAGTACATCCTCTCTTTATCACTTCAGTAGGCAGAGGCATTATTAAGGTCACTGAGGTGTAAGGATGGGAAGCTGGAGGCCTGAAACTGTGCCTCTATGTACTTAAAAACGTAGGCTTTTAAGGGTGTATCAGCAGGTAGCAGCTGTTTTAAATTATATATATATAAAAGGCAGAACTGAGAAGGAATTATATAAAGATAGACGTAAGATGAACCCAAAACAGGAAAGCCTCTTCCACCTTGGGGCAATATGTGAAGATGCATTTCAAGTGCCCCTGAGTCTGTTCATGCCATTACGTGATAATTTGTAAGGGAATCTGGAAATAATTGCTTTGGCTTTGGTGATGACAGAGCATCTGGTACTGTCCAGCTGAAATTGCCTCCTTACTTTCTTCTTTCTTGCTGTCTCTGGCAATGTGGTTGAGTTGTTTCCATACTTGTCCTATGATGCCTGTATTTTTGACTCTCACAGTATTAACAGGAACACACAAACACTTGATAAAAAAAATCTTCAAATCCTGTTGAGAGGCCTTCATTAAAATTCTATTAATATTTGTTTGTCTCACACTGTGAATAAATTGTTAACACTTCCATATTCTTCTAAACAAATCCAAAAATAAAGCAATATCTTTCTGAAAAACGCTTGACACATACAAGAACAGCCAAGTTCTTGATGGAGCATGCTACATTTTTGCTAAGGGGTCTACTATTGAATATTCTGGCAGCTTAAGATGTTCATCTAAACCCTAAGTCCTGTGATAATGGATGCGACATTTCACAATTTACTTGGGGATCTGCCTACATGAGATGTGGATACTGAGAAAAGGAGGACAGATGGAAAAAACAAAATAGTTCTTCAGGCCCCTGACTTTCGCTAGCTCCTGAGTATCTCCATTACCCTTGGGGTGAGATCATGAAGTTCCAGATAGGTTGAAAAAGAATCTTAATTTTGTAAACTTCCCTGTATTTAAAAGCTTTCTCCTTTCTCCACTGTCCCTCATAGGCAGCACAACTTCTGCCCCTGGGTTAGGGTAGAGTACAAAGGGAACGCAAGTAGAATTTTCTAGCAGCACTGCCATGTGCCTTTGCTATTTTGCAGAAGAACAGGAAAACATTCGCAAATCAAGTACATAGTAGTTTCTTTGAAAAGGCTAATCTAAGCAGGAGAAACTGAATACTGGCCAGGTGAGTCAGAGGTCACGAGTTTTCTGTTTCACATCAGATGTAAAGTTTGTCACAGAAGTCTATATGTAACTCAGAGTCTTACTGCAGTTTTAGCAGTTCAGGAAACAACACATCTTTCCAATGCAAAAGTCTGTGCAAAAAAAGTTCATTTTTCCAGAGAAGTGTTGCTCTGCTAGGCAAAATCAGAATTATTTGGCCTTAGCTAAGCAACACAGGGCTTCCCCTTATCCTTTTCCAACTTTTTTGTATCTCCGATGCTTCTTCATTTGTCCTGTTATCCACTTCGAAGAAGCTCTCTTCCATATTTCCCCCCTTATCACTGTTTTCTCCCCTCTCTTCTCCTACTCCACAGAAGCTGCTAGTTTAACGTGTAGCATTGTCAGCTTAGCCTGTGGTAGAGGCGTGGTGGTCCAAGACTGCTCTAAGAGGCCTTCATGTGTTTTCTCAGCAAATCTGACTGCATCTCAAGTCTGATTATTTTTAGAGCTCAGAAGCTCTGAGTATGGACAGTTCCTGTGCAAACTATGCTTCACTCTGCTCCAAGCATCTGGTGCAGTGGTCTGGCAGACTTGAGATCAGCACTGGAAACTACAGAGCTAAATCCAAGAAACTTTTTGCCACAGATCAACATGAACCCTTCGAGGATACTTACTCTTGACCTTTACACTAACCTGAAGAATATGCTCAGTGAAGTTCTTTCATGACATTGAGCTTTACAATTTAGATCACCAATAGGACTTTGCTGCCAAGCCAGGGAAGATGTTACCTAACTGCTTGCCTGATTTACATTGACCTGAAACAACTTCAAATATAGGATTTGTGAGGAGTTTGTGAATAGACTGACACAATGGAAGGAAAACAAAAGATCTTACCGTGCATGGTTTGACTCACCACTGACTCAGGTGAGACCTAAATTCCTATGAATATTAGAAAGATGTAAAACCTCAAAAGAAATGAAGAGGCCTGTATCATGAGTTCTGTTTATTTCCAGATGCTCTGCCCTTCATTCACAAAGGTGATCCTATGCCATGTTTGGCACCAGCAGGCCCATTTGCCTGCTAAAATACACTTCCCACTATTTCTCTGGGTTTATTGCTAGGCACTGCCTTGCACATGCATTCAGATTACAAAAGTCTGCAGAGGACTTAGTGCACTGGCCATCAACAAAGTATTTTGTCATTCACACAGATGATCAAAACACATATAGAAATGTCAGCTTACCAGCCTGCGTGCATATATCAGGACCCCAGAAGCTAATGAACCTAGTCTCTGTAAATTAAACAGAGAGGAGCTGTGGTTCTTTCACCTATTTTCAGCCCACAAAACAGTCCAAATCTCATTAGTACTTTAGACATGGTTGAATTTCTCACTGTAAAACTAGACACTGCACCTACTTCCTTAGGTCTGGCAGGATTCACTGTAAACATTTCCAGTCCATCCACACATAGTAATTTGGCCTTGGAGAAATTTTCCTCATCAATGTATATGCTGCTTCCTTCCTTCAGAGTTTCCAGATATATTTTGAAGGAGTGTCCTGTTCCCAGGGTGTTTCCCAGGAAGGTTACCTTGCAGAGGAGAAGTGAGGGTGGAATCATGGCTTAAATCCTCCAACGTGTTGCATCCACAACAAAGTGAAAGCAACACAAAATACAACAGAAATGGGAAACAAAATACATACCTGATGCATTTAGCATCACAGAGGCTAGAAAAAACCCTAGGCTGAGATTTTTCTGATCCTGACAAGGGTGTGGCAAGCTGCAAAATAGGAGGAGGGCAAGGATTTTGTCAGGAATTTAGTCAGCGTGGTGCTGCTCCCCAGCGAAGCAACCCCAACACTTGCCCACACAACTGAAATGTACCCCAAATCTGCTTTGAACTGTGTTAATCCGCGTATGCAAGTGTCTATGTGGCATGGGCCAGACACCTCATAGACTGGCCCTGACTGAGAGCTGCAGAAACAACAGGCACATAATAACAGAAAAAAGTAGTAGTGTCATTGTGCAGAGAGAGAGAAAAGCATTAACACTATTGCTAGGTACATCTTTGAATGATGGAATAAATCAAACAATTCTCTCCATCTCATTAAACCTGAGCACAAAGAGAGGGATCCTGTGAATCACTCCAAGCACCTTCAGTGGTGTCTGAGGGCACACAGCACTGTACAGAACTGAGCCAAAGAGCCAGCCATTAGAAGAAACCTACTCATTATGTTTTCTTGCTCATATAAGGATTTAACCCTAGAGCATTGTAAGACAAGCATTGCAGCACGTTATAGTCTCACACATCTCCAGCAGGTCCAGCACATTCCCTCTTGTCATTCTTGCAAACACTAAAAGGGGAACACAACCAATATTTTATACTCTCCAGTTTGTTTATTCTTAATGTTTGCGACTCCTCTTATAAAGCTTGGAAATAGCATTTCTTCCTCAACAGATTTTGTCTTTTTCCACTTGGCCAATAATATTTCTGCTGTCACATGGTGGGAGCCAAGACAGCTTTGTTTTGTTTGTTTCTTTGTTTATGCGCTGGCATCCCTGATCTGTTTTTCTTGCAGTTATCTAATGAACCAAGAACCATTAGCATTTCTAGTGCAGGACACTGAGAAGCTGTGACCTCAGCCTGCATTGCCTCTTCTCAGGGAAACATGAGAATTTTCTCCTTTATCCTAGTGTCTTCCTTCCATTAGCAGACAAACTAAGGAGAGGGATTCATCTCACCTAACCCTGGTACACACACATGCACCTTAGACTTCTTTTGTAGACAACAGAAAGAAAAAGGCACCTGCATATCATGCTCCATCTTCTCCTGCGAAAATATGAACAGAATAGCCATCCATGCTACTGAAACGTGCGTCTCTTTTCATTCATAGAAGCAGTCAAGGCTGACTGCTCAGATGTACGTGGCTATTTGGTACTCTCAGAGTTATGTGAAGTCCAGCCAAGGCATCCTGATCCCATAACAAACACAAAGCACTAGAAGAAAAACAAGGGTACCCCTGTGAAGAAAGCTAGTATTTTCCCTCCATGTCTTCTGAAATGTTAGCAAGACGACAAATGTAGATGGCACCTTGTAAGCTTTACATTTTCACTCTATTTTCAACACTAGGACTCAGCTGATGAAAGAACAGAAATGGTTGAGTTTGTACAGCTATCTTCTTGGGCCTTCACTGTCCTCTTTTACACAGCTATTTACATAATAAAAAGCTTCAAAAATTTTTAAAAAATACATAATCATATTGAGACAGACAGGTAAGATTTTGCACTTCTCTATTCTGGTGCAAAATATAAGGCAGCAAGGAGCCAGGCTCTGGAGTTAAAATCTCTGCAGTTCTCCAGAAGTGGATCTGAACCAGCACCCGGGATTCCCAGAGCCATGGAAGTGCCCTGACTTTCAGCAGCCCTCGGCCCCTCGGACACAGTCCTGCAGTTTTCTGCTGCAAACTCAGCCGAGGAGGGGGTAGCATGGATGCATGGAATTCTTTTTGCCTTGTTTTTGGTGTTATTTCCGTATCAGTTTAGTCAATTTTCCTGTTTATTCACCTTGATTGTATTCTGTTCAGTGCAGGAGGAATCACTCTGGGTTCAGATAACTCATGTAAATGTATAGCTTACATTTTCATTTTCAGCGTGGACAGTTTACATCTCTGTAAAATCCTGATGACTGCCACGCGCTGGAGGATGCTGGCGTTTTGTAGTAACTTGCTTCAGAGAAATAGATTCATTTCCAGTTTAGTGAATTGAAAGGATCAGGCCGTGTGGATGCAATCCAAGGAGAGAGAAGGGGGTTGACGACCTCATTTCGATACTTTCAGTGGAACTGCATCTATGCTGTTCCATAAAACAGCACAAATGTAAACGAGGTGTGAACTGCTTTCACATCTCATTTAGGTAACAGATGAGGCATGAAATGCATTTCACAGGCACGCGTACCAGAGCAGTACGCTAAGGTTTGTGACAATGAAGAACTCCTTTTTTCACACAAAAGCACCCCTCCTCAAGCACTGGATTAGCTCTGTAAGTATGTGCAAAGAGGAGAAATATCATCAAGAAATGGCATGTTGGCTGCTTTTATTAGCTCTCAAAATATTTTGGATAGTAATCAAAGTTCCTAGGGTTCTCTGTCATTGCAAAGATTGATTCTTTTTTTCTTTTCCCACAAAATAAGTCACCTCCAGATGGTACCAAACAATGAAAATAAATAAGTAAGGAAACATAAAGCCTCTGCTCCTGGCAATGAGCTTCTGAGCCAGAAAGCAGATTCACTTCTCCTGAAGCACAAGGATCTGAAGTGTCAGGCAGAAAAAGTCCTCAGTCATTTTTCCAAAAATACCAGTTACAAGGATGTCCTTGCCAATCACACAGCAGATGTAATATCAGAGGGCTTTTTTAATTTCTAAAACATGTACAGATAAGGTACGGGACACTTAACTCAGGTTTATGGTAGACAAACATAGCTACAAAAGAAGTTGGAAAAATGAGGGAAAAAAGCCAAAGTCTTCATAAAAAAAGTTAAAAGTAACAAGGTATTCTAAATTAGAGAGACTCTGGGATGAACTATACAACCCATGGAGAGATATTCAACCCCTTGATATCAGGTGAGCATAGAAGGATATTTGCTGGCAGAGAGTCATAGGAAAATCTGAAATGTATTTCGATGCCAGTGGCACAGTTGAAAAGTTCAGCAAAGGACACAGTCATGAGGAGAACTTCACATGCTAAGGGCAGCAGAAATGTAGACATCCAAGAGGAAAGCAAAGCAAAGCAAAGCAAAGCAAAACTTCTTTCGCATCACAATGATAAAGCGGTTCAAAAAATGTTCTGATTTTTTTTAAAACCCACCAAAAGTCACTTCAGATGTCTTCAGCATTTATACCTTTTATCACAGAAAAAGTTTGTATGTACATGTTCAGAATTTGAAGTACTTCTTTTTCGATTTTGTATCAACTGGGAAACTACTAAAAAAACTAAAATAAATACCATTTCACTCAATTAAGCACAATTCTGCTCACTGAAATGTCAGTACTTTTATAAACATTAGAAATTAATTTAAAATTAATTATACTTTGTTCATCACTAGAAGGTATTTCTTAGAAAGCACTGCGCATTGGCACTGCTCAAAGCCCCGTAAGAAGTGGACCTTTCTCTTGTGTTCTATAGGCTTTGGCTTACAGTTTCTTACAGAGCGTCCTTTTTTAATTCAGGTAGGGCACAAGTCAGGTACACGCACAAATTGACTACTGATGAATAATGGCTTTACAATACTTGAAATAATAACTTGAAGAACCAAATAATTTAGCCATTACTCAGGCAAAACCTCCACTAATTTGAGACTGAAAGGGAAATCTACCTGAATAAAACTTGCATGAGCAGGCCATAAATTGCTAAGAAATGAAAAGGAAAAGACTGACTAGAGAAACAAGTAAAGGACTCAGAGTTTTTAACAGTGCAGAAATGACCTGGAGGAACATTGCTAATGATTCAGATAAGTCATTGCAAACATTTTTCTTCTGGTGCATCTCCCTCCAATTTAGAGTGAATTTGAGTGCTGTTCTTAAATATAAACACTCCCTCCTTCGCTCTGTTCAATCTAACTGGTAAATGTCAGCCCTCCTGGCCCACCGTCATTCCCTCAGTTAAATGATTATGAATCTCTTGGCTGGCTCTCATTTTCAAGGCTGCAAGCAGCAGCCTTTCCTGCTGCCTGCATGCTAAGTTAGCCCTGCTCCTGCCTCCCTCCTCGACCGAAACGGACAACTCCCAAATTTCTCTGGTTCCATTCCTTCCACTCCCTGACGACTGTTTCTCACCAGCTAGTTTGCATCTTACCTTCAACGCTTCTCCTTCCATCCTTTTCCTACCCTTTCTTTAGGTTCCCTGCTTCACCCCATCCTTCTCTCTGAATATCTTTCCCCATCTTTGTCTGAGATAGGCCTGTTTTGCAAACTCAGCCATGTCCCACAGCATCCGCATGCAGCCAAGACCTGCCTAAACACACCCACAGCCTGTCGCCTACACACTCCTGATTCATGCCACAGCCAGGAAGGTCCCTTCAAAGTAGGTCTGCTGCCAATTAATCTCCCTTTCAAGGGTGACTGTCATGACACGGCATGTCAGCAGTCTTCTGGCATTTTGATCTCTGCATACAAATGGATTCACAGGAGCGCAGTCCTTATCTGCCCTTTGCAGTTGTTTTTCTCTAGATCCATTTGGTGTTTCACTCACCGTGGCAGATGAGCATCCCATGGACAGTAGGGACCCTGGGCTTTACATTATATCTTCGAACCACACAGTAGAAACGTCAATCTTTGTATCTCTGCCTTTCCTCTTCCTGTAAATGAGTTCATCTGTCTAGATAAATGGCAGCCATCTGCAGACCCTCTCAGAAGCATCACTACCTCAAAGATAAAAGGTACAGTAAATGAGTTGTTTGGAGATAACCGTTGTCTCAATTCATCATTTGACTGACTCTCAGCCTACTGCCCATTAAACTTACTTGTTAACACGCTGGAAAGGCCAGAGGGTCCTTTAAGTCTTTCTGTGGAGTACTCAAGGCACTTCAAAATGTCATCTCTCTCAACAATTTTTTTCCTTTTGCCTCTTTTGCTACCAGCATTGGTTTTTTTGTTGCATCTTTTGCAAGGTCATCACCCGGGAAGCGCAAATTGGCTGGCCTGCTGGCAGAAGCAATTAAGCCAAAATCACAGGGTCTATCTGAAGGGTCAGCAGCAGCCCAGACATGAGCACTGCAAAAGCAAATATCAGCTTCCAAATTCAAGAAAGTAACCACTAAAAAATACACAAAAGAGGTATCTTCTAGATTAGGGAGAACCAAACAGAGCAACACAGGCAAAGAAATATAATGGAGATTCCCTGAGATTCACCCCAATTTTTCTGTGGCCTCATTTGCAGTGTTTCAGAGGAGGGACTCATCAGAGTTGCAGAGAAGCAGCTGATGACAGTCCACCTCTCACACTCCTCTCAGTAATACCTGTTACAGTTCTCCCTTTCTATGACCTGCACACATTGCTGACCTGATCAATTTGCCAGTATTGTTTCAGGTATCAGACAAAGATCAAGACTATATTGCAGTTCTTTCTCTCTTGCTTCAGTGATTGAACAGGTCCTGCTGCAATTCTCTGAGCACATGCAAACCCTGAGCAGTTCAGCTTGTGTTTTAATCTGATGCAGGGATGTCAGGATGGCGTCTCATTGCCAATGGAATGTGGGCTGAATGTCTTTTAATTAGCTATTCAAAGCCATTCAAAGTTTTACATATTTTTTTAATGGCCTAGAAATTACGCTTATTAGCATATAAGACTGCAGAATTGATGTCTGAGGACTACATTATTGTCACAACTTCAGGCATTGGCAAGATAGATCACCTTTCTGGAACACTTAATGGACAAATAACATTGTAAAAGAGAGCCACTTATCCTCTATTACAGTAAGAGCAAAGATGCTGTGATAATACCCTGTTATTTGGATTTTATCAAATGCACAGCGTAGACAATCATCCTATCTAATAAATCTGTTGGTGCACTAGAGTGCAAGTTTTTCAATGAACCATTACTTACCTGCTGCTTTTTGATCATTTGAGGTGTGTGTTGTGTGAGGTGCTGATTCAGGGAGTCAATGAGCTTCAACGGCACTCAGCATACCTCAAAGTAATGTGATCTTAGCAGGTACCCCTGTTCTGTGTTTCAGTCAATCAGAGACCACTTTATCCATAACAAAGACGACCACTGAGAAACATAAAGTATTATAGTTCTGCAAATATCTTTTCAGAAAGCCTGATTTGCCTCGTAAAATATTATCTGTGAATGCTGGTCAGGAATCCTGCCATTGGATAGGTGGCTGATTTTCTCGGTATTAAAAATGAAACTAACAATCAGAAAAGACAGATTCTTTTGATTCCAAAGCCTAGACAGCTCTTAATTCTTTAATTCATGATCAAACACAAAACTTAGATGACAAACACTCAGGTTAATCTCGGTTTATGATCTGTCCATGATATATAATTTTCGTTTCTGTCTTTTATCACTTCTTCCTACCCTGCACACCTGTTTTTTCTTTCCCTACTTTTCTCCTGTGAATCTCTGAGGTCCTGTTTCACCTTTAAAACTAATGAAACCCTTTAATCATCAAGGTGTTAATTCAAATATTTCTTTTTCACCAGTGTGGAGAGTGAAGATTTTCTTCACTTTCCTTTAAGGGATTTGCAACAATCATCCACTAATCAAGACAAATAGAAGAGAAATCACAAACTACCTGAGGCCAAGCGTTTCATACTTAGGTGCTTAATGACAACCACATAAATCCATAAATAAGTAACCAAATAAACAACCCAATTTAAAAAAATACAGAACTTCCAGCAATTCCCATTGATTTCCCTAGTCACTTTGTTTTCTCCGTTGCTAGTGAAAAATTGGGTACTTATACAATGCCTAACTCTAGGTATTCACATTTGAAAATATTCACTTTAGGAACACTATTCCAAGAAACTTCTACCCCAATATAAGAAATGAAAAATATCAAAATTGGGCTTTGGGTTGACAACTGTATATTATGGGATTAGGAGGATAACTTCTTATATCTCATTTAATGTCAAGCATACTGATACATGATGCCACTGAGTTATGCATATTGACCTGATGGACTTAAGGTAACTAGTAAATAAAATTGCTTCTAATGGCTGGTAAATCAAGGCACACAGGTCTGCAAAGTCTAAGGTAGCTACTGCATGATTTCACATTTGCTTTTGTAGCAAATAGCAAGGAAACTGTTACTATACTAAAACTCTTAACTTTGTCTCAGACTAGGGAGTTCTCAGAATGCCATCTATCAATGGGCCTGACCCTATAATCCCTATTCAAATGATCCTATATGAGGGAATTTTTTAAATTCAGGCTCCCTGGATTTTTGCAGGCAGCTGGTTCACGTTGTTTCAAATGTTAAACTCCAAGGAAAACAAAATCTGGGAATGGAACAGGGAGCATGCTAAGACCTAGAAAGTATAAGGAGTGATGGCTTGCATTCACCCATATCTGTGCTCCTGCCTATCTGAAATCAAGTTCACTGATACCACAGCAGAGCTTCTAGTGATTTCCATAATGTAGGAACAGACCCCATTAGGAAAGCACTGAGAAGGATTCATACCTCCAGAACTTAGAACCAAAACATACACCTCAAAAAAAAAAAAAAAAAAAAAAAAGCCAAACCAAAGAATGACCAGTTGCCAGGTGGTCTGGCTACTGCTAGACTACCAGGACTTTCATTTTCCTTCAGACATTTCCCAGGTGGCTACAGAATCTTCCAGCTGAAACCTCTGTGCAACTGTGGCAATATTGACACATAGCAAAAGTACCAGTACCTGACCGATCTTTGTGGGACTGCAAATACAGGATGCTGTTTACTCAGGAGTGTTATTAGCCATAGGGTCTCTGAGCTCCAGTTGCTAGAAAACATTCATTATCAGAATCTCGTATGAAAATCGCGAGAAGGCAACAAATATGATGAGGCAATGTTCTCAGTTTTTCTTATGCAACTGCCTCTTGGGACTAATTAGAGTTGCTTTTGTAATTCACAAGCTATAAATTCCTTCAGATGCTTTTAGAAACACTGTGTGATCTCCTCGGCGAGATTCTGCTTTATGCTGATACGGCAAGTCAGCTAAACTTCCCAAAGCATGTAACAATCTGTCTGATTAACAGAGAGAGGAAAGCTGAGCACAGTTACTGAATAACGGCAACCAGTTTGTTAATTTGCTGTTTCCCTTCCTCACTCACTTCAGGTTAATTGTACATCCTGCAGAAGTCTGCTCTCCATTCTCCTGCTAGACTTTTTTTAATTACCTTAATAACGCCATCTTATTTAATGACTGACCACAGCCAAGAGCTGGAACTAACTATGCCTGTATTGCAAAAAGAGCAACTCAAAGCTGTAAGATGGGATACTGAAATGCTGGTTAAGATTGGATACTGAAATGCAGATATTCTCTCCTTTTGAGAGAAGCAAAGGAAGCACAGCCACAGATTTAAGTCCCACTTGCAATGTCTCCTTCCTTGTGGGCAGGTAGGACCCACCATCAGGCACATTATGTGTGGACCAGAGCACTACACAGATATCTCCCAGCCATAGATTTAGCAGGATCCAACCTCCTTACAGTCACCCCTATGTGGGATGGTGGACCAAGAGCAGGGGTGTAAGGCATGGGCCCCAGCAAATGTGGTGTGTAAGTCTAGAAAACCAAAAGGACATTTCATCCTGCTGCTGGCACGTCTCCTTCCTACAGGTTAGAGACAAAATACAGAGAAGGTAGTGAATAAGCAGACCACCAACAGAAAAGGTATGTTTTGCTGAGGTTGACACTGGGGAAAGGGAAGAAGTTAATTGCGGGAAAAGCAAGACAGGGCAGAGAGAGGGCATCAGCAGCAGAAAGAGGGTGGCGGAGCTGTCCATGTCCATCCATGCAGCTGGCCAAAATCCATCTGTGGAAGGAATAGGCTCTGAAACAAAATTACCATATCTGGGCATAGCTGGAGATAATGGAAAAGGTTGAGGGACATGAGAGTCTGCACAAACAGTATCTTGGCAAGATTTTTCATGGAGAAGAGTCTATTATTTAAGAGAGGCAAGGTTTAAAGAAAGAAACAATACCTTTTATTAGGAAAGACTGATACCACTGCAAAAAAAAACCCAAGCAAGATCTCATACATGCTTCTTCTCAATTTTGTTCCAATTATACCAGTTGACCTAATAAAAGATACTATCATTCCTTCCAAGCCCTCTCTCTCTCACATCCTGAGAGAATCACAAGCACAGTAACTTTTTACTATCTCGCAGATTTTAAAATATCTTGTTTAGGCTTTTCTGTAAAAACAGCTAGAATATGTGGAGATTTGGTGGAGATTATAGTTGTGTTCTTATGCCAACATTCTCCTTGCTAAATATTATTGAAAACAGAACTAATCAGACTGGGAATACTTTTTTTTTTTTAATTCAGTCCCTTTGGTTGTAAAGGCTTTCTGTTTCGTTTAAAAAATAAAAATAAAATATTGGGTAGGAAGAAGTAATACAAATGGATGATGAAAGCAAATTATTATCAAAATGTTTCCCTCTTCACTGCTACAATAAAAACAAATTGTATTATGCTAACAAAGCCAAATTGTCAAATACAGAACTACAATTTGGTTTAATATACCATTGCACCCTGCATATTCAAAATGTCCCAAAGTGTCTTGTAATAGTAAAAACACAGCCTTATTACCATATGTGTCTGATTTCGTTACCAACCAAGCACTAAATTGAACAATTAAGCATCTAATATATTTATCAAAGCTTTCTGGGTTTTCTTCCTCCCTCAGCTGTACACAGGGCTGTAATCCTGAAATTTTTATTTTGTTTTGGGTCAGACCATAATTTTGGGAATTAAAGTGCAAGAACTGATCCAAAACCACATCAGCAACTCAGAGTTTAGCCTCTGGGGCTACATCCCTGCAAGTGCATTAAAGAGAGTCTGGGAAGGCTCACAGACACTGGGCAGCAACTGCCTTTTGCTCACCCACGTGCTCTGAAAGAGTTTGTGGCACATGTCACTCCCACCAAGGAGGGTGCATATAGCTACCCTATTCTGGAGTCTATAAGACTCTGGAGTCTACAAACTCTGGAGTCTGTAAGACTTTACAGCAATAGATTAAGCACTGAACAAGTTTGCTTTGTTTACAGAAAGAGCTATAACCTCTGTGCCTTTAAAATATATATTTAAAGACAGATTTTCAGAAGAGACCTACTGTCATGTAAAGACCAAAATATTCAGCCAGATTTGGAGAAGAGTTTACCATGAGGATGTCAATCAATTCTAAAAAAACCTGTCTTTTCCATTTAATTCCTTTAAGTAGGAAAGAGTTTTTTACAAATCTGACCCTCCAGTATACTGTAATATAACTTCAAGTGAAACAATAAAAAATTCAGCTGAGACTAACTGTAACGTATACAATATCTAACCAAGTTTCATCTGAATTATTTAAACCCTGTCTCACTCTGTGCAAGATGGAGTTCAGAAATCTCCCAGATAAAGGCTCTCAAGCTTGTCTCATTTCTGATGCATCTAACTTTTTTAGCTGCCTGATCACAGTCCTTGCCAAAGTGTTCTCCCAGTTCAAATTTGGGCATGAAATGGATTTTCTTTCATTTCAGTCATCAAACCAAACTCCTGGGCAAAGAAAGAAAGAAAGAAACAAATAGTTTGAGCCACACTGAATTTTTAAAAGAAAGTTTTTAGAGTGGTAAACTAATCCACCTAATGAAGTTGACTCCTAACCCACTGAAATTCGCATTCACCCTTTAAACTAAAACCCGTTCTGTACCCACAGCTATCCCTACAATGTATTCTCTTGTGCTGCTTACTTTTTGAGCTCTGTTCACACCTGCAGTATGAATCTTTCAACTGCCCATTGTATCACACCCCATTCAGTACGTTTGTGGATCACCAGCATCTTCCTGATAAAAATGCAGAGGCTAATACCAGTATGCTATCTTTCCTCTTCCACATAGCTACCTCTAGTACTCAGGAAGGTATTTGCAGCTGCTGGTACCTTCCATCAATAATGTCTTTTCCAGATATCATTTTATCATCATTTCAACATACTGAGGTCTTGGCAACACACACTATAGATGCTTGATCACGTTCAGCTATGGATCTTTTATTGTTCCGGGGTATCTTGGCAAGATACTCTGCTACTTTTCTTGTCAGCAGCTTGCATATGCTACTAGCCTCTAAATGGTTTCCTTCCATAGCAGTAGCATCTACTCACCTTTCTCTGATCTAGTGCTGCTGCTTATCAGTGCTGCCAGGATTACACTGAAGCTGGGCCACAATGCAGATGAAATCCATCTGGTCACTGATTTAATGCGCTGTGTAATGGCTGTTGGCCCCTTCTTCAGCCAGCAGCTCCACTAAGACACTTTGCACCTGCCAAAGCTGTAAAGTTCTCTAAACATATTGAAGACATCTTCCATGGATGTCACTATGCTGTCTAAGGAGTGCAGGCCAGACAGCCAGGACACCTGTAGCTCAGATGGAATGTTTGTGTTATTCTGTGACTGCCCACCAGCGCTGTCTTATCTTGCCAAATACAACGTAAGAGACCTTCTAGGGGGACTTCTGTGGACAATTTACCAACTCAACATTAGCCACCTGCTGGCACTACAAAGGCAGATAATCTACTTCTGAAGTGAATTTCAGTCAAAAAACCTCCACGCACCAGCTCATATGCTTCAGCCCATACCAAGAAATAACATAACCCAAAGCTTTCTCTCCAACCATGCTATAAACTTCATTCAAAGCTTTTACCTGAGCACAAATTGGCATCTAAACGACTCTTAGATGAGGGAAGTTGAACTTGAGCACAGCTGCAGGGCCACAGTCAGATTACCATCAATCCTTTCTACGCTCTGCTGCTTTTTTCTTCCTGGGATAGTAGTAGCCACAGGCCATAAAGCTGTCCTTGTTTCCCACTTTATGGACTCTTGGATGGTGGCCAAGCCTTACTCATTCCATCACTTTTCCTAGCACCCACACTCAAGAGCAAGACATCTGCATTCTCAGACTGTCTGTCTCTGTCTTGCTACCATTAAACTTTTATCTTAAGCCCTTGTACTTGTTTTCCACTACTTGCTTGCCTTGTTTGATTCTTTCTTTCTGGACAGTTGAGCTTCTCTTGTTATTTGCCTGCCTTTCTCTAAGGCTAAATATGGTTTTCAGTAATCTCTCCTGTAAACTGATGTCAGTGGTCATACAAATTATTTTCCTTGGCTCTAATTAGTCAATCTATTATGTTTCCAGAGTTATGTAAGGAGGGCAGAGATCTCAGCTCGGTGACGTACACATTTACTCATGCTGGGAACGTGGGATGAGGCAGGCGAGTCTGGTCCATCAGGGACAGCACTCAATTTTAGACAACATGTCAGATAATTCCTTTCATAAACCTGTCGAAACTTCTTTTTAAAACCTTGGGGAAGTGGTTTTCCTTATTTCCCTGATGCTTGAAAACCTTTTCGTAATTTCTATCTTTTGCTTATTAACAGCCAGTTTAGACCTTTTGTTCATTTGCCATCATTGTTCTTTGTCTTAATGTGTTGTTTATCCCTCTGTAGTGTTTACTGTCCTGACGGGTGTGTAGATGGCAATCATTCCTGCTCAGCCTTAATACTGCTAATCTAAAGAAAGCATGTCCCTTTAATCTCTATTTATAAGGTAAGGTTCTCCATTTTCTTGGCTACTCTAGTCGCCTTTCTCTGTATCTTTTCCAATTTGACTTTATCTTTCTTGAATATGGCTGATCAGAAGAGCACACAGACTTCCACATCCCTTGCAGAGAAGCATTAATGCTTCCCCTTCTTTATTGGAAATTTTTCTCCCAGCGCAATCCAGAATCACAGTGACAGCCTCAAAGCAGGACCCTTGGTGTCTCACTGCCGTTCTGTAGGGAACAGCACACTTGGATCCTTGTTCACCTTGGTCAAGGAGTTTTTCTACTTCTTGCTTTCTAGTATGAAGCTCGTTAAAGTCTTGTTATCTGGGATCACTAGTGTTGAATGAGTCCTATCAGCTCTTCACTTTCTCTGTTTCTCAGTATTGTTCCAGGCAAGAGCCTCAACTTGGTTTTCATCTTTTTTTACCAGCATTAACATGAAAACAATATTCCAGTTTCCCTTTTTTCACGCCCTCCTCCTTTGTCAACTCAGTATGAGGACTTGGTCCTTACTTCTTCCTCTTCCATACAGTTGTCAGGAAATGCAGTATCTTCACAGACCTAAAATCTTAAATGCTGCCAGATGATTTGCTTCTGCTTCGCTTATCTGCTAAGCGTGCTCTCACTAGACTGACCAAGTCAATAGGCTTCTCTTTCTGACCTTCAGCAGTGTCCCAGTGCAAAAGGTTCAAGTCTTAGCTACCTTTTCCTAACTCTTCATTCTTTCACCTGTGACACCCCGCCCCCCAAAATCCCTTGCTCACAGCTACAAAGGAAGGCCACAGTCCTGGCTGACAAAGGGATGCACAGCAACACGGAACAAATCACCCAAAATGTTCTGATGCATGTACGGTACTTCTGCTTTTCAAGCCTCAACCTGCACTGTAGGGGACCAGAGAAAGTTCCTTTACCGTAACCGTTGTTTGCAGCAGACTCTCTCCATCACACTCCAGCCCTGGAGGACAGAATTATTCCCCAGTATTTTCAGTCCTGCTGCCTTCAACAACTTCCAAACCAATCATTATGGCATACATCAAAAAGCTTTTCATCTGAAGTTCTGACAGATTTCTGCAGAAAGGTTGGGGTTTTATTCATTTAATAGACACCAGGGAAGACCGATTCTAGTTTTAAAAATCTCTGAGTGGCCTAAATGAAGTTATTTTTTCCTCACTTTAGCCTTAAAACCAAAATAGTGTTATTTGCTTAACAGCTTACCCCAGCTTGTTTTCTTTCACAAGCAGCAGCACTTTAAGTAGAGAGCCCACACTGTAATAATTTACTTCAGGAGAACAGATGGAAGTGGAGAAGGCTGAGTTGTATGCTTTGGCTTTTTGTGTGCATTCATCTGTGCTATTTTTTCATTTTTGACAATGCAATGCTAAGACTATTAGTATTTTTTTGGACAGGAAAGTATAAAGTTAAAAAGGTAACACAGTGCTTAGCAAACAGATTGGTTATAAACTAAATTGTTCTACACTGTGCTTTCTTATTTGATTTAGAGGGTCAAATTCTTAGTGACATTTAAGGACTTCAGAGAGCAATTTGCGAGGAAAATGGGGAGAAAATAATTTACACAGTTTTGCCCATGCCTCTGCTTTGAAAAGTGCCTCAGTTAGACTGCTCTTCCATCAGCTGCCAACAGCTCGGAGGAGCCACAACGCAGAAAGGGACAGGATCGGCACAGTGGCATCCCAGCCACGCCAGCAGGTAAATAATGCAGTTCATCCAATGGTGATTCTAGTCAATATTATCCATTGGCTTTTCGGAAGGATCATATGGAAAGCAAAAGAGGTGCTTTGGTACAGAAACAACTAAGACAAATTTCCTCCTCTATTCTTGCTTCGTCTCTAGATTAGTTGTAAAGATGATGAAAGGTTTGTGTGTGCATAATATTGGATGTCTCTCAAATATATGTTCAAATTGTGAATGTTTTTAAGTCTATATAATCCTGGTGTGCATCTGTGAGGATATCTATGTTATCCAGCTTTTTTTTTTAAAAAAAAGCAAGAGGAAGACTAGCATAAGAGCATGCTTCCTAGATTGAAAAGGTGTACTTGGTTGTTATAGTAACCTGACTTTTGCAAAGCTCTCTTTGTGACAAAATAGAGGTCTTTTGCATTAGCAGAGAATCTTTTGAGAAAAGATATAAAATTATATGTGCAAGATATATAATTTGAGAAGTTATAAAAAATCTTCCCTTTGTCTTTCTAATCAAATTAAGGCAGAAGACACTTTCCGAGTCAGCAACAAAGCACATTAACCTGAAAACTTTTTCAAGCTTCCCATAGATACAAATGGAGGAGAGACTTCTGCTGGCTTCTCAGCAACAGAAGTAGTTTAGCTGTTGGGGGTGTTACAGTCTCACACACATTCAGATTCGATATTCTGCCAAGTTCACTGTCATGTTACCTTTTTCTTAATAGACAGGGCGGCGGGGGGAGGATTAAGCATTTTATCAAAAAGACTGATAACAAGGTCTCTTTGGTTGACTTCCAAATGTCCTTTTAAGGGATCACATGCTTCTTTCCCCACTCCATAATTTCTTTCTGAAAAAGGGAGATTTAATACACCTAGCGAGACATGAGCATGTGTGAAAGTCTTGTCAACTGCTAACAAAGTGTCTTGACGCAGACATTAATTTGTACAGTCTACTTGCTTTTTTGGGAAGATCAGAGTTTCACACATGTCCTGCTTATTTTTCTTTGACCTTTGAGGGTGAATTCAACATGTATACTTGATTAATTCCATCGTCCTATCCAATCTGCACAAAGTGCTCTGTTTAAGCATCTGTAATTAGCCATCTTTTCATTGCTCTATTCCTACAGTCTGTCTGTAATGAGCTACATAATGCTTTGCTAATGTACTAGAAATTGTATGGGTTTTTTTAACTGTCAATTTGATTTGCTGTTACTGTACGTTCTTGTTGTAAATTGATCCATTTTCTGTCTCTCAACACCCAAGAAATTAAACCTTCCAAAGAAGCATCCTTCTCATCCACATCTAGCTAATATATAAAACTTATATATAGCACCACTGTAGAATAAATATGCACAAACACACACATAGCATATGTCTAATAAACAATTTCCTCTCAGTATGCTTCCCTGATGCCGTATTTGGGTGTTAAATTCAAGTAAAATTCCATAGGCCAAACATTCTCCAATTCAGATTTGCATACTTACAATCAACAGAGTGGGCAGTCAACAGCCAGTCTCCCACCTTATCCATACAAAACATGTTCTGTTTCTGGGACATACATCTCAGTTTTGCAGTCAGCTGTGCATATACAAACCAACAGACAAGGAATGTGAATGTGCCTGTAGTGCCTAACACAGATTTCTCTCACATGAGCTGCAGAAGTAAAGATCGCCGATTTGGCAGGAGAAAGAACTCCATTTTGATCTGCTCAGTAGACACGGTGCAGTGGGACCATGTGTCCTGGTCCAGATCTTCACTGTATGTTGAGCCTGGGATAAAAACCCTGACAGAGAATTGTGGACAGTAGTGACATTTTCTACAGCCTGATCACGAGTAGGGATGATAGTCTTCTTTTTCACAGCTTAACAAGAATCTTTCCTGAAACATGACTTCCTTAAGCCTTTCAGAAGAAAATGACATGGATATCACCATTACTGCAGCTACATCATGATTAAGCGAATCTCCACAACAATCCTTAAGCTCATAGTACTAGGATCAAATGACAATCCCCTCACCAGCGTAATAAGCACTTATGCAAATACAAGGCCAATTTATTTTTCTCAAACCTTCTCTAGTAAAAGCCTGTTCCTTCCACAGATCTATCTCCTCAGAAAAGCCAGACAGATACAACAATTTGCCTAAGACTCTATAGAGAATCTAAGACAACATTAGGAATAAGAAATGGGACCTCCTGATTCACAGGCTCATGGTCCAGTCCATAGATCATGTATGTAAATATATTTTGCGTGTGCCTGGGAAGAAATATTAGTTCATGCAGAAAGTTATTGTGACCTTCTGAAAAATGTCATAATTTGTGGCAAGGAAAGTAAAGGAGCGTAATGAAAGAGACTGTAAATAAATCTCCATTCCTCTGAAATAACGACTAAACAATCAGAAGATTGATTTTACAGCTTAATGTTTAAACAAAATGACTCATGCTCAAAAAAGAAATTCTTTGTCTAATTCTTAATCAGCTCTAAGCAAGATGAACCATGCTGTACAAACTTTCTTGCCTCAAACTCTTCTGCGTTTACATCACAAATGCTCTAGCCTTCCTCAGGATTAAAACAGGTATTGTATCATGGTCGAAGATTGCATATCTACAGCACTGACTATATCTACGGTCTCCACGGAGTGAAAGCTTTGCTTCAGCTTAGCCACCTGTAAGACGGTCACAATGAAACTGATTTATTCGTGTCTCTCAAAGGGCTAGGATTAGCTGCCCAAGGATACTAAATGCTAGACTGTTTCCCTATAAGCAATCCAGCAGTAAGTTTGCAAGTACTTGTTTTGCTTTAGAGAAAACCATGTTTAACTACCTCTCATTTTGCTAGGTGAACTTCTTTTCAGGAGAACGAGGTGAAATTTCTCTCTGTCTCTTTCTATTTTTAATGTAATAAACTTTTACAAGAAAGAGTTCATTTAAATGACAATTCTAAAGGAGCAGCATGGACTAATGGTTCATACATTCCTTCTGCTGGCAGTGAGAACTTAAACGTAGATTATACATACATGTAACCATGTGTCAAGTCAGAAGATCTTGTGAAGGTGCTTGGCTAGTCTACTAATTCATCATGATAGATAAACAACATGTTTCTCGTTGATACTGCTCAGAAACTAGATAACGCAGAGGGGTTCTTTTGGGCAAGAAAGGAAGGAAGGAACTGGGAGGAGGGAAAAAAAGAAAGACTATGGACCCTAAAGGAAAAGGCATTAATCATTACAAATCACAAAGGTATTTAGAAACCAGGGTTTATGTTTGTAACTGCCTGCCCTCCATACAAATTTATTACTTAAATTACAAAAATAGGCCAAACTTCACACCCTGGAGATAGAAATTTAGGCAATGCCCATTGTTTCTGTTCTGTTTTACAATATTTTATCTGATCTGTTTTTACTTTTTGTATATGGCATGTATCTGTCTTTGGTTTCTCCTTGTGCTTCTCTGTCTTTCTAGTCTGTTAACCTTTTGTTCTTTATGCTCTCCAGTCTCTGCTTTGTTTTTCACTCTGTTCCTTTTCTTGCATTCTTTTCTGTCACCCTGCACCTACGCTCTTTTCCCATACAGTTTCCAAAATGCAATGCAAATCTTCATCCTTAGGTTGTGTTTGGAAGTGGGCAAAATAAGTTGCTCATCTCTGTCACTTCATTGAGATCTCTGAGACAGCTGAAGGCAGCATTTTAGAAAATAGCATAGCTTCAGTTCAATCATAGCACCCTTCTGGCTAGTCTACATAAATATCTCCATCTCTAAGATGAGATTATGCTTCACTTTCAGGTCTGGATATCCCTCCTTATGTTGTTTGTCACTCTGAGGCAGCATTAGTGCTGTTTCACATCTGTGCAGGAGGAGAATGTCAGAGATGCCTCTCTCTGACATCTGGAACACCTGCTCCCACCACGCGATGCTCTCACTTTTCTGGTGTAGCTGGCTGCTGTCTGCGGAGGAGGAACCTACGCTGGCTCCCATCTCTACCAGACTCTTTAGCTAAGCTTAAGACCTGAATGTTTTCCTTCCCTAATCTGATCCCACTCCTTCGCCAAAATGCTATGTCTTTTGGATTTAAGCATGTTGGCCGTGTTACGGTTCCAGTCTGGTTTGTGTGTGACAGAAAATCTGCTTTCATGATTTGCTCAGTTCTCCCTTTGTTTTCCTCTGGGCTGTAAATAAGCAGTGCAAACGGTACATCTTTCTGACCTCTTTCTCCCTGTCCTATGGCAGGGACAGGAAGAAAAGGGTGGGAGGAAGCAGAGAAAACCCATCCACAAGGTAAGACTGGACAAGTGAGAAACCCGACATAGAGGATGGCACATTTTTGTGCAGCTGGTGTCTTCAGGAACCAGATAAGGACAAATGTTTTCTTTTGTCAGTCCCTGCAAATGTGATCTCACTGTCAGAAGCGAGCTGTTCTCTTTGGCACGTTAAGAACTGAAAAACAGGAGAAAAACCAGCAGAGGGTAAAGCATCCAGGAAGGGGGGAGGAGAACATTAGCTCAGCTCTTTACTACATAACATGTTATTTCCATCTCACAAGTGAAACCCATTCATGATCTTCATGTGAAAAACATATTCAGAAGGTTTTATAAGAAGTAGTGCAGGGACCCCAACTTGGTTGTGACTGGGCATATGGTGTGACTTCCCAGAGGCTAAGTTTTCTGCTACCAATCCACCAGAAACTAACAGGCAATGTGAAGAGGTGAGGACAGAAAACAAATGCAGTTAAGTAGCTATACGCTGAACAGCAATGACTGGCAGAGAGATACTTTACAAACTGAGGCATCCATGATCTTGAATTACATGGTCTGGGAACGTGCAGTTTTTGTTGGAGTCCTGATGGTATTATACCTAGTGGAGGTGGGAGATGGGTACACAGCTCTTCTGATGCTAGAGCATACACCTCCTAAAAGGACTTTTCAAACCTATTCTTCGAGGCCGGTTTGAATACCTCTGGTTGTTGCATTACATCAGCACTGGGCAGCTCTCCTTGAGCACCTCCCTTCCCTTAAAACCAAATTCTATATTGGTTGGACACATTGCCCACCTGTTTTAAAAAAAAATTGGAAAACAAGAAGGGAGAGCCAAGGTCCCTTTGGCAAATTTTGGGAATGTTCTGTTTAGGACCAAAGAAAATAATCAGAGCTGGCCGTTAGTAACAACAGTGACTGGGTCATTGTCCAAGAGGAAAAGATATCTACTTCTTAGCTGGAGGTCACCAAACATTTTTATTTGCGTACACAAGATCATAGAATCACAGAATCATTAAGGTTGGAAAAGACCTCTGAGATCATCAAGTCCAACCATTAACCTAGCTGCCAGGTCCACCTCTAAACCATGTCCCTAAGCACCACATCCACACGTTTTTTGAACACTTCCAGGGACTGTGATTGCACCGCTTCCCTGGGCAGTCTGTTCCAATGCCTAACCACTCTCTCTATGAAGAAATTTTTCCCAGTATCTAATCTAAATCTCCCCTGGCACAACTTGAGGCCAATTCCTCTCATCCTGGCAATCATTAAGCCAGTTCATCTAGTATTAAGCACTAGAGGCCCAAGTGTTTTGCAGAGTGGCTCTAATTCTCTTTGTGCTGATAGCCGAGAGGCAATGAGCTGAAAAATCAACGCGTGTCATGTGAGTTGTCACTGTATGCCGTAACACAGGTGTTATGCAAGACAAATTTCAGACACAAATTGTATCGACTTTCCCTGTTGAAGCTTAGGGCATTTAGCTAACACTTGGGGAGTTAGCATTGAAGTTAGAGTAACTGTAGAAGTTGAAGAGTAAAGGAGAGAGGCCCCTCCAGTAAATCCTTTCAATCTCCAGATTCTGCTAACTGATCCATGACAAGCTAGAAAGGCTTTAGAGTTATTATCATTCTCCTTCATTCATAAAAACACTGCTGAAGGTGGTGTATATTACCCTAAAATGCATGAGATTTTATAAAGTATGCCCATACTTACAACAAAGCTTCCAACTAGGAAATATATTGGTCCTTTCCTCCCTGTGGCATACCAATTTCTCAGGTCTATCAACTGCTCAGCAGTTCCGTAAGGCAAATAAATGTCTGCTGTTGGGGACTTAGGTCCACTGATCTTTTTCATTTATGAGCTAAGACAGATTTGAGGCCTGAGTTTAGCTTGATTTCCCTGATGGATGATGCAATGTCCATGCCCCAAAACAAATTTCAGAAAATTCTATATCAGGCGCAGCAAGTCAGTATTTCCCATATTGAAACATCAGCATTTCAAGCTGTGCAGCAAAATGAAGGCTGTACGTGGAAAAAAGAACAAAACTGCCTCCTAATATCTGTAAAACGAGGAGAAAAGCTGGTATATCTGGAGTGGGTTTGCTCATTTCTTGACTGACTGCTATTTGTTCTTAAAAAGCAATGCACAGAGGATTAGCGAGAGCAATTTGTTGATCATGCAGGCATCCTAGATTCAGTGCTGTTCTCCGTTAATGGACTAGCAGAACATGAATAACAGGGCCACACACAACTGACTGCTGTACATAAAGCAAGACTGCCTTTCACACTTATGCCAGAGTAATGACTAGAAATGGAAGGAAATGATCAACTATTATTCATATTTTTGCTAGTTAAGGGATGCCAGGATATTAATCTCTTATTACGCTAGCTAAGCTAAGCAATGTTTACACAAACTGTAAAAGATTGTGCTCCAGGACATGAACTAGCTGCTGATGAGATTCAGAAGAACAGTTCTGCAGAGGGGCTCATCCTTAATTGACTGTGAAAACATTTCCTGCACCTTTCACACAAGCATCTAGCTCTGCGCACCCTAAGAGGACCTTAAGTCTCTCTCACTATAACAAATATAAGGTACTGATAAATTGTTTTTCTTACTCCGAGTGATTCAGTGATGGGTCAGTACCCAACTGTCTGTGCCCTGCATGTTTTTTTTCTGCCAGCTGCATGTTTTCTTGTAACAACTGACAGATCCTACAACGGACCACAGAGAAGTGCTTGGAGAACCATGCTGGCCCATGAAAACACCAGTCACATGTGACATTCACTTGCAGTTGTTAAGTCAGTTCTAAAATGCTCCGCCAAGTTTTGCAGTTAAGGTCCAGAAAAACAAGATGCCCTTGCTGAAGACATAACCCACTCACAACGTGAAGGGCAGAGGTGATATGGGATGTTGAGTAAATGTCCCCATAACAGACTTTTAAGCAGATATGCCTACCTATCATGGCAAACCTATTTATCTGCTGAAAATAAACAATTACACTTGTCTACGCAAATTGTATGTGCTCTCCAGATAAGCAAAACGTATTTTATTTGTCAGGCCTACAGAAGTTGACAGTGGAAAGCCTGTTCGCTCCTCCTACTCCCATCTTGTGTCCCCTTTCGTCATCCCCTCTCCAACACAAGATTTCTCAGAACCAGTTCTCTCTTACACTGTGTAGGAAAAAGTGGAAATCTGCCTCTGAATAACCTCCATCCCTCTTTCTTATGTCTTTTCTTCACTTTCCCCTTGGTGCCCCTTCATCTCTTTCAGCTCTTACTGGTCTTACTTTCTTATTCCACCTCTCTTTGCTCCCCACCCTCTGCATTGCTCAGACATTATTTTCCATCTCCCAAATTCCCAAACACCTGAATCTAACTCCTCATCACTCTCCCATGAACCTCCTTCCCCATCCATCATTTGTTGAGCAAAGGAGGTAGTAGCTACCATTTCTTGATGCTGTGTTTTCTTCTTGGTGATTTTCTGCATTTTTTCCTATTTCCCAGTTCCTGTGCTGCACACCCATCTCTGCGGTCAATTCCAGAGCTGGGGAAACGCAAAAGGAGGAGAAGAGTAGATAACAACATGAGGAGAAGAGGCTGATTAAAGGTCTGTCTTCAATGCACACAATAAACAGCTAAGAAATCAGTCACTGACAGACCAGAGATGGAAATATTTCACAAGCCAGACAAAAGGCTTAAGAGTGCTTAATCCTCAGCTGAAAGGTCAGGCAGGTTTACTTCCCAGTTGTATCAAGCACATACCAGCCTAAAATCTCATTTAGCCAATGAAAGCTATCTCATCTAATAAGTGCAAGAAGCTTTGTTTTAAACAGGGACACCTTTGCAAAATCAAAGCATTAAAATGCACCATTAAATCCCATTAAAATGCCCGAAAGCCTCTATAAAAACACATGAATTTTGTAGGACAAAAAAAGTCACCTGAAGGTTGTCTAGGAGAGAACATGGCACAAGGGAGAAATGGTTATCACAAATATCTGCAGGAAACAGGCATCACACCTGCAGCTACTTGACAGAAACTCAGTATTAGACATATGCTCCTATCTCCATTTCATACTAGCTGCTTTTGAGATCAGATGGGTTTTTAAAGGATTCAGCCTTAACATCACTAGTAGTTTAAGACCATGAAATGAAGAAGCCAAACAAGGACTGTAGCCAAAGGCTCTATTTTTTTTCTCTTGATTTTTATCAGATTTTTAAAATTTCAGCTTAAGTTCTTATGCAAACAAAAGAATAAACTGATCATTTGCTATATCTTCATATCTCCCCTTAGCACAAAGACATAGCTTTATTTATCCTGAGTACAGAAAACACTGCAGAAAATGCAAATGCCACGTTGCAAATAAATGTTACATATACAGAACTGAATTACTTTTGTCATTCATCCAGATGACACAGAGCCACATTCCAATGCCTTTACTCCGATTTAATGACACCTTATTTAATGAGAACTCCCATTGGTGTTAACAGGATTATTCAACTAGACCCTGACTCCAAATATGCTGAAATCACAGCAAATGGTTCCACTGACTTCATGTTTCGAATAATCTCATGGTAAAATAGTGTCCACTATGAGCAGAGGTAATAGAATTTGGCCTGTAATGAGAGAGTTATGGAAAGCTAGCCCCCTTACTAGCTTCGCATTGTTGGAGGTGCTTGACTGATGTACAGGATGAACCCTATACATTAGCCTCAGATGTTTAAGATGAAGCCAATCATTAAATTAAGGACAGGAAGGGATCATAGAATCATAGAATGGTTTGGGTTGAAAGGGACCTTAAAGATCGTCTGGTTCCAGCCTCCCTGCCATAGGCAGAGACACCTTTCACTAGACCAGGTTGCTCAAAGCCCCATCCAAACTGGCCTTGAACACTTCCAGGGAGGGGGCATCCACAACTTCTCTGGGCAACCTGCTCCAGTGCCTCACCACCCTCACAGTAAAGAACTTCTTCCTTATATCTAATCTAAATCTACCCTCTTTCAGTTTAAAGCCATTACCCCTTGTCCTATCACTATGCTCCCTTGTAAAAAGTCCATCTCCAGCTTTCTTGTAGGCCCCCTTCAGGTACTGGAAGGCTGCTATAAGGTCTCCCCGGAGCCTTCTCTTCTCCAGGCTGAATAACCCAAACTCTCTCAGCCTGTCCTCATAGGAGAGGTGCTCCAGCCCTCTGATCATCTTCGTGGCCCTCCTCTGGACTCACTCCAACAGGTACATGTCCTTATACTGGGGGCCCCAGAGCTGAACGCAGTACTCCAGGTGGGGCCTCACGAGAGTGGAGTAGAGGAGGAGAATCACCTCCTTTGGCCTGTTGGTCACGCTTCTTTTGATGCCACGCAGGACACGGTTGGCTTTCTGGGCTGCAAGCACACATTGCCAGGTTGTGCTGAATTTCTCATCAACCAACACCCCCAAGTCCTTCTCCTCAGGGCTGCTCTCTATCTGTTCTCTGCTCAGCTTGTATTTGTGCTTGGGATTTCCCTGACCCACGTGCAGGACCTTGTACGTGGCCTTGCTGAACTTCATGAGGTTTGCATGGGCCCACCTCTCCAGCCTGTCAAGGTCCCTCTGGATGGCATCCCTTCCATCCAGCGTGTTAACTGCATCACAAAGCTTGGTGTTGTTGGTAAACTTGCTGAGGGTGCACTCAACCCCACTGTCCATGTCGCCAACAAAGATGTTAAACAGTGTGGGCCCCAATACCAACCCCTGAGGAACGCCACTCGTCACTGATCTCCACTTGGACATTGAGCCATTGACTGCAACCATCTAGCCAATTCCTTATCCACCAAGCAGACCATCCATCGAATCCATGTCTCTCCAATTTAGAGACAAGGATGTCATGCAGGACAGTATCAAATGTTTTGTTGGATGTTTCCTTCCTGGGCTGTATTGGCAAGGAACCAACAGGGAGTGGAGAAGTTATTGGCTTTCCTCCATATTATGAGATACTGTCCACTTTTAGGGAGCACCTAGTGCCATTGCAGGGATCGATGACACTGATGGCACCCGCTGACTTTCTTTCCTTCCTGTGGCACGTGGCAGTTTTGAGGTCCATTTCTTACTTTTGGCCTTGAGTGAGTCCTGTGGCTACTAGGATGCATTTTTGACATCACCAGGTACTGTCGCATGTAGAGGGAACATTCCTGACTATTTCTGAACTGGAAAAACAAGGAATTTGACCTAGGCACAACCAGTCTTTCTTAGTCCTGTTATACCTATGTCCACTCTATGCAGGGTAGAGTAGTTTGAGATGCTGCAATTTTAAGTAGTTTTGAAGTCTGTGTTTTGCTGGGTTTTATCGGAAGAGATTCTTTCCCATTGTATTTGGTCTAACTGACAAAATGAAGCCATGGTTAAAAAATAAATCAGCTCCAGCCATCAGGAGCATTGTTATGCACACTCACATCTTGACAGTTTTTCACAGCTTTCCAGTGTAGGAGGAGAGTGCTTGCCACTAGAGATGTAAATATAGCTTTTAGAGAAGGTTCCTGCTACTTCTTGGCCTACATGCACTTCAGAAACAAAATAGAGTATGCACGTATTGAATTTATGAACAGGTCATTGTACGACTATGAAACAATAAGGAAATTAGAGCTCAGAAATCACAGAAAATTAGAACTCAATCTAAGCAAAGAAAAAAAGGGTAGAAGCAGAGACATATTCAATATAGAGAGCTGTTTAAAGCAAGGATAATGGCTTTGCAAGGAGGTTTTAATTCAAAAGGATAATGAAAAAGAAAACAAAGAGGTAATAATCATTCATCCATCTCAGCACAAATAGTTGTTTTGTACTGCGTGTGAAGATTTCAGCTGTGACATCATTTGCCAAACATATAATATTCCTACTATTAATATGCATTTCCTTGCAACGAGGAACAAGACCTGAAGTATGAGTTAGAATATAATTAAAAAAAAAAAAAAATAGACAACTTCTACTTGAGTCTGCAAGACCAGCAACAAAATTCCAATGTGGTACTTATGAAACGGACAGCAAGAGGTCAAAAGAAATGTCAAACACAGCATCTTTTACGTGAGCTGCTCCAGGCACCCAGCAGCAATGCAAGCTGCCAATCCAAGCCTGGGCAGAGTGGATAATGCAAACCATATCACATCTATCTCAGCGACATACACCAGTGTTGTTTTGAACAAGAACAATGTCGGTGCCCATCAAATCCTTAACAATTTGGTTAGCAACACCACTAAGACAGAAGAGTGGCGGCACCTTTTGCAATGTTGGCTTCGGGAAAGGGAAGATTTTGAAAATTCAGTGAGGTTACTGATGCCTCCTTCAACGCCCATTAAACAGCAGTCTTTGCTGAGGTTGGCAATATTCTAAACAATACCTCAGAGGCCAAACGCCTTGTAGCAGACCAGTTGTACCTAACCCAGTTCTGCCAAAATAAGTAAGGAGCCTTCACTCACTTTTTGCATTTTATGCATGTTACCCCTCAAGAAGACTTGGATGTGTGACCTAATGTTATTCATGCTAATGTTTCAGAGAGAGAGAAAAAAAAAAATCCTACTGAAATCTGAGGCCCAAGTTCAACAAAACCTCAGTTCTGCAGTTAAAACACAGCTCCTCTTTTGTGCCAGGCAAGTTCCTGAGTGTAGGTTCTGCTACTCGTCTTCATTTAAATCTTGATACCCAAGCAGTCTTAAAAAGAAAAATGTTCAAGACATCATGACAGTGTCATTCTCTTCAATCATTCTATTTCCTCTTGAGAACAAAATGACACTGAGAATCACGAGAGCTATGTGGGTTGTGATAGTAGCAAAAAATCTTTCTCCTTGATTCTACCCCAAAAAGTATCAAAAGAAATTGTCTACTGCATATTGTGGGCGTAGTCTGCTATTACTTTTAATACTGCCGATGTATTTTGCAGTGGAAATGCTAAACACAGCAGTGTTGCTATCACAGGCTCTAGTGCTGTGGATGCTTGCTGTTTATTTCTTAGGGTTCTTCAAATATCAAATAAAAATATATTGATAGCTCTTTAGGCTCACCCCAAAGGTTCACCTGATCTGTGGCCTGCTCTCAGATGGTTGCCTGAAGAAGCTGGTTAGGGAAATAGAGCTGTAAAACACAGCAAGCAGCAGGGTGATCCTTCCCCTGGCATATCCTCCCACCTCCCAGTTTTTTCAAGTGAAGATAGATTTTCAATGGGTGTTTAAAGCAGTCAGATTTCACACTTGTGAAATCCCACGTGTGCTGTTTTGACAACCCAGTTTGCAACCTCCGGTCTAACCCCAGCATGGGTAAGATATATGACACAGTGATTTAACACTGCACATTTTCTCAGTGAATCAGCACATGTATCTAGGACATGAATTTTTGATCCTCAAAGCTATAATACTATGAGCAGGATACTTAGCACCCACATGTATTTCATTACCCATTCTTGGCTCATACATCTTTCACTCTTTGCATAAGAATCTTTTTACACTTCCAAATATTAACTCTAATTTGAAAGGAGGGATTTATGTTTTTATTTGTTTTTACCACTGAGGGAAGAAAATAAGACCGAGGTAAGCCTTCCTCATTGCCTTCAGTAGGATTGTTCTCACAGATCTCTATGTGGGTCTGCTACTTACTGACTAAGAGAACAAACATTCTCCAGCTGACAGGGCCTCAGAGGCAGCGTTGGCCAGTGGGGAGTAGATTAAATCAGAGCTCAGGATACCTGTGTCTTTATCCTGGCTCTGCTGTTTGCCTGCTGGGTGACCAAAGTTGAATAATTTTGTCATGTCTCAATGACCCTAGCTATAACACAGGAAAAGGGGACGCAGACCCTTCTTGCAAAGTCTTTGCTGCTTTATGCATTCAATAGCAAAGGGTTTTGCTGTCATACTCTCCTACTTTTTATTCCAAGGCTTGTCAAGACCCCTAAGATACACAGTGGGACCAAATGAGAAATGCAAGAAGACCGCAGACTGATACAGACCATCTGCCAAGTAGTCATCATCTGGATTCTGATGTTACATAGGTGCTGATCCAGATTAATAGTGGTGCACATGATGAAAAATTAATACAATGAGAAGAAACATGGAAAGGCAGAATCAGGAGATGAAGTTACCACGCTCAGCATAACTGCATAGTGTTTTGATGGAGATAAAAAGATCTGGGTGTCTTTTATGTATGTATCATATTTGCATGCTCATTTATTTTATGGGGTTTTAGTTGCAGTATTTTTTTATTGGTTCAAATATATAAACTGAAAAACTAATCTGGAAAAAATTTAATCATTTAAAGAAATCACAAGAATGATTTTATTTCATTCAAAGTTCCTGCCTCCAATACCAAGACTTTAAAAGATTATTTTTTGCCTTTGGTTACAGAGCATTAATAAATGTCCAGTTAATGCAAGCAGAGAGGGAAAAGGCAACACATGCACACAAGATGGTGAGAGAGGAAATGTTTACACAGATTGTGCTGGACCAGCAATTTATTATATACATTCTGTGAGAACTGGGATATCAGTGTGAACTGGAATAAACCCTGAAATTACATATTTAGCCAGCCTGAAGAAAAGGAAGGATTTTGAAAAATAGACTAGGAGACGCTCACATCTCCTATAGTTTCACAATGTGATTGAACCTATCATAACAGCCAAAATACTGTGCCTTCACTAATTAGCTGCCCTTCAGTAGCACACTGTTTTAATCAGAACATTAGCCTTAGAAGTCTCTCCCAGCCTCACAGCACAGACGTTTCAGCAAAAGCTATAGTGAGATTTGCTATTAAATGTGCCTTTCTTAATTCATCTTGTTAAAAGTATAAATGGAAGAGATAACTAGTTCACCGTCTACTCTTTCCTGTCTTATTTGCCCCCTTCTGGTCCATGCATTCTCCGGGGAACCATGCTGACTTAATTTAATTGTACATAAGAGGGATAAAGAACTCAGGTTTCAGTGAGACCTCAGGTGGTGACAAGTAACAGCAGCAGCTGAGGCTAAGCCTGGAGCAGAGACGTCAGGAAGAGCTACGGAGTCCGTCTGTCTTGATAGAGCTCAGCAAAGCCTGCTTAGCTTACCCTCCTCTACTGCGAGGAGCAGGACTTTGACAAAACATCAGGTTCCCACATGGAGACAGCAGCAAATAAACAACATCAGGTAGGATCAGCAGAAAATCTACCAGGAAAGAAAGGAAGAAAAAAAAAAAGAAAAAAGAATTCAAATCCTTCAGCTTCAGGTAGCTGCAAGTTTCCTTGTGCTCTGAAAGGGCGATGCAGCCCCACAGACTGTTTGTTTTCCAGCACCACTACTTCAAAGCCCCACAGCAGAAATCTGAGTCAGAGCTGCCCTTAAAATGAGAGCAAGCTGGGCACTGTCCAGAGTCTGGCACCGTGAAATATGTTTCTCTCTTATCTTCTCTACCATAGGAGCTGACAGCTGCTGCAGACTGAGGCACAGCACGGCCCGACAAAGAACTGCGCTAGTTACAGTGCAACAAGGCAGGTAATACAATAAAATTTTATACTTTTGAAGCTGGCTATGTTACTGCCAGCACTTTAAGTAGAGTGCAAAAGCTTTGCTAAGAGGGATGTTTAGAGCTGGGTTTTTTGGAAATGACTCTGCTTTGACTCATGTTGTATATACCAGATTTGCTTTTATGCTATTCTGAATATCCCCCTCAAGTCCAAAAACTTCCACAGATTATCTCTTGCCTTTGGATGTGGAGTATGATTGTTTGTCCAATTAACACAAGTAGTGGAAAAGACCCAAATCCACAAAGCGGAATAATTACTAGAAAAAGATATCTGAGAATCCCAAAAGCCTTTGGGGAGGGTTGTGGGAAGCAGAAAACTCGAACACCATGCATGATGGTACAAACGGCCCGTGGGAAATAATCCCTTCAGTAAGTCGGCATTGCCAGTTTTCTCTCATTATACAGTATTTGGCATGACTTCGTACTCTGAGTGCCTGCGAAACAGAAAACCCCAGATATGAATAGGGATTAGCTGAAATACACTACCAGAAACCCAACATACTTTAGGCTGTGTTGAGCTCTGGAGAGCTGTAGCTGTTCTTATACCCCCACAGTGAGCAAGGCTGAGGCTCCATGCTGTGGCGATAAGGGAAAAGGAGGGAAATGGCAAGTAAGGAAGAGGTGGACAGCAATGCTACTGCATTTAAGCAGAAGTGCCTGGCAGTATTGCTCCTCCACAGGGCCTCACCGTGATCTGCATGGATGGCAGCTCTTGGTAAGCATCCTCCCAATGATCTCTCACCACGGAGGGAATCTGAGGAGGATGTAATCTCTAGGGAGATCCCAGAGTAGCAAAGCTCCTTTTTCTCCCCTGCAGACAGGGTCTGCAAGTTAAAGTGCCAGTGCTGGTAATGCTAAGTGCTGGTAAAGCTTCTAGTTCAAGCAAAGAAGTAAAAATCATCCTACTTAAGGAGCTGCAGTTTCAGCTAGCTACTTGGTCAAAGTCGGAAGACCATTTGTCTTAACATCTAGAGACTTAAAATCCCCTCCTGAACAATGTTTTTCTATTCTCTTCTTTTTAGCCTTCTCTCTGGTAAAAGAATGACACCAGCTAGCCTAGCTCTGCCACAAGCAGGCAGCCCATCCTCTTTCCTTTCTCTCTCCTGACACCCTCCAGCAGCCCTCTGGGAGCCTTTGGGCCCCTCCGCCTCCAGCAATGCTCAGTCTCCTCGCTGGCTCCTGCACCCCCAAACCCGCATGCTTCGTGACACAGGAGCAACTGTGACACAAATTAAACATAGGCAAGGAGCCACAGAAGATTTCACAAGACCGACCAGAAAAATAAAAAAAGAGGGGCAGCTTTCAGGAGGAGTTAGTTTTAATGTCAAAATGCAAGTGTGGAGCCTATTTCGGTAGCTGAATGTAGGAAAGCGAGGCATTCTCAGAAGTTACCCTGCAAAATCAGGCTCCACACCAAGCTTTACCCTGTTTCTTCCAGGTGTGTTGAAGAAATTTGTTTCTCCTATCTCTTTGCCTGCCAGCCACATCACTAACTGGGAATAAGATATGGCATCGCAATAGCCATTAACACCTTACCTTATTGAACGCTTACTCTATTTCCTAGCAGCAACTGGTGCATTACACTTGGGGTTCAAAAGGTGGATACAACTGGTCGAATTCAAGAAAACAACATTTAAACTGATTCCATTAAAACACTGTATCTCTCAATATATAAAGGAATATTTTAGCCAGAGCAGGAAGAAGCAAGAAAATGTCACCTCCTTATCTCTAATAGTACCATAATCTTCCCTGGCTCCAGTCCCTCTGTCTGTATGGATGAAATATTTTAGATAAAGCCACATCCCATGAACATGGCAGAGGCAAAGCTGCCCCTCTGAGGATGGGGAGTGAGTGCATAAACCAACCATTATCATATCAGCACTACTATCATGACTGGCATATCTCAGTATACCTATCTGATACATCTACTTCAAACATAATAAGCCACTATTACTTTTCACTGCACAGTCTCTCCAGCTGAAAAGGTTATTTTCGTTACAGTCTAGATGCTACTTCACTTAGCCCATCCTATGAGAGATGCTACATGCAAAAGTGGAGATTATTACCAAGATAACCCCTCTGTCAGTCCTTGTAGGTTGCTCCTCTGATCTAGTCCAAAAATAAGATTACCCAGAGGCTTTAATGAACTATACTTAATTGATGTCTGGTATTAACTGCACCTTCATAAGACAGATAATATCTTTTCCCCAGACACGTATCATTCATATCCTCACATAAATCTAGTGTTTGTTGAGTGGGCCCATTTATATCATCTTACAAAATGTCAGACAGATCAGTTCTTGCTCCAGTTTCTAATTTCCTGATATAATGGATATGTACATCCACTGTTGCCAGGCAGCAGATCTCAGGCTGTAGCCTCCATGGCATTATTCTTCCTGATTTCCACATTAATTATTGACAGATTAAAATATATTAATTAAGAGCAGCCAGGAACAGCATACCTCATTGCTAAACACTGGGATTACCTGGCATAGCAAAAGAAGGCAAATAATCTTTAGGGTGAAATCTGAAGAACTGATTGAAGCAGAAATGTATAGAGGAACTTCTCAGAGGCAGGAGCATCCTTCTCCCTGCTGCAAGCAAGTTTGAGGGCAGGCTTAACACCAGCAACAGCCGTGGCCTTTCTTCTTTGCATCTGTATTACTAGCATGGTCTCAAGGCATACATTGTATAGAAACAGCCACAGCCAGTACAAATGACAGCGTGAATCCCCGTGTCTGGATGGCCCTGAAGAATGGCCCACGCAGCTGAGGAAGGGCAAAAGTCTGCAGGTTCAGCTTCTCTTGCAGAAATGCCTTTAAAGCATCATCCAAACCCGGGCCAAAATTCAAGACAGACATGGCCCCTTTGAGTTCAATGTTTCTGAAGGGGCTCTGAATGTGGCCCTTGGGCTTTGTTCATGCTGAGGGCTACATGGTGTTTCTGTTTGCCTTAGTGCATGCCTGTTATCACTTTATGCAAGAGAGACCTCCCTGTCTGCAGGAATCACTACTCCTGAGAAAGGTGTTGCAACACTGAAGTGCATCAGAGGAAAAGGGAGACAACCTGCTATGCTTGGTACTGGCACCTAAAAGGACCACAGTCCTTACAACTAAGTAAACTGCAGAGTAACCCTTGGAGCTGATGATGAGATTCCCCCTGGAGGACACAATCTCAGCTCTTTGTAGAAGAAAGTACCTGGTCAAGCACACCCAGTGCTGGTAGCTGCACAACCTGTACCTTTAGAAAAAGAGCATTAAAACTAAGTAATATCAGGTCCAGCATCTGCTACTGATAAACACTTGAAAGGTAACAAGTCTTGACAATTTTGCTCCATCAGAATGCAAAAAAGAGTCTTTTTTTCCTCACACAATTTGCTGAGTACAAAGTGGGGGGAGCAAAAAATTCTCACAGTATCAATACTAAAGAGAATGACTCATAAATATACCAAAGAGCAAGAGCAGTGCATTTCTCCGCTGATACTATTTCAAAGAGCTGCCATCCAGCTCTGTGAACGCTCATTTGCACACACTTGTAAATCAAAGGACTCTTACAACAGTTGGCAATTTTTGCAGTGTTTGCCTACCCCAAAACCTTCTCCTGAGATGGTGTCATAACTCATTGCCAGGAAAATTGCTTAGATGTCATATATTTCCAACGGGTAAAATCAAAGGGAACCAAGTTAGAAAAACTGAGATTTCTCCATCTACCCATTCACACAAACGCTTCAATAGCCATACGAAACAGAAAGCCAAATATACCAGATAAGCTCAGCTTGTCACAGGCACCAGCTAATCACCTGTTGTTGAGTGAAATCAGAGAAAAAACTCCCCCTGATTTTACACACATGAAATGACAGAGATTGAGTGTTCCCAGTAAGGGTGCATCTGCTGATGCTTACTTTGCCCATCCTCTCTCTGTCTAGTTCTTAACTATTCCGAGATACTCAGAGCCCGGAATTATTGATTTCCAGGCTATATTGCAGGCTCTGATTATTCAGTGAGATCTCAACGGGTAACTAGAGTAATGATTTGTCGCTGTTCAACCATTTGAAAAAGTGTTAGTAGCCAGCCCAACCTTGCCTGGTTTGTTCTGCCAATGTGATTTAATACTTTGTCGGTGTGCATCTGGAGGTTGCAGCACAGGCATATGCTTTCCTATCTGTGACCCCTGGAGTTAAACCTCACCTCTACACTACTGAAAGTCTTCAATTCCCATTCATATCAGCAAGAGTTTGAGAACACTGAGTGCTCAAGAGAGGTTCCTAGTACCCTCCTGAAAGGACAGACACAAACGTGGCACTGGGGGATCAAATGCCTTTTCTGTCTCCCTCTTGAGAGAAAATACTCTTTTTCATTTGTTGCCCCTTTCATTTCATTTCAAATCACACACAGCTTTTCCAGATTAAAGTGTCTTCACCTGCAGTCAAATAAAAACATTTTGATACGCAATGTTTTTTTAGATTCATATCCTTGAAGTTTGTAGAGGCCCATTTAAAAGCTTGAGGTATCCTCGTCATTAAACGTGGCTCTACAGATGAGCATAGGTCATAACAGGTCTTCTCAGGAAAACTGCTATCATAAAAGCATCATATTAGGATAAAAAACAAATTAAAACCCTCTTAGTCGGAGGCTTATCTAGGCTTGCATTAACAGCCTGCACATCTGACTTCCCGTTTGCTCTGTACGCCCTTGCTGCAAATGTTCAACATCTCACACTGCTTCTGTAATTGTGTCAAAAAAGGCCATCAGATTCAGAGCATTGTTTCCCATATTTCTGAACTACATTTATAGAGTAAGGCACTCCAGGGTACAGCATACGCTTATCTTTCTGCACTTTAAAACATGGCAGGGGTACCGCAGTCCTGGACTAAAGATGCATTAGCAGAGTCATGCAGTGACAAATTGCATAACACCTGCTTTTACTAGGCTTAGCTCTAGTCTGCTATTAGTCCCTTGCTTTCACAAACAATGTATTTTATGTGTGAAAGAATAAAATAAAACTCGGTCAAGGTGGAGTTGTAAATAAACGCCAGTACATTAAGCTGAAAAAGCTTTAGAGAATGTCACTGTTGACAACCATGAAGGCCAAAAAGCTTGAAAGCACAAAGTTTACACACACAAGACCAATGATACCTCAAGCCATGGCCTCTGTCACTTCACACACCGCCACGGGGCAGAGGCTGGCGTCTATCATAAGGATCAGGTTGCTCATCGGCAAAGTTCAAACCGCATCCATCTGCAGCACAGTCCACATAGCGAACGAGGTGGAGAGAGAAATGGCATCCTGCAGGGTCCCGCACTGCTGCACTACTGCTCTCAAGGCAGCAGCAGCCATTTAACACTGCCTGCACAGATATTTTGGTGCACTGAATGCTGGCCACTCTTGCTAGAGGGAATAGGGTGGAAAGGCATCGTCCTGGGGTGGTGGGATGTGGAGGGTGGAGCGGGGTGCTTCAGGAGCCAGCCCATGGCAGGGTCTCAGCCACCCCCTGGCCCCAGCACTGCGCTGCAAGAGAGGAAAGCCCCTTCTCAGCAACGTGGGGCCATAGAAGAGATCAGGATGGCCCCTGTCCAGCCACAACTGGTGAGAAACCAAGAAAGGCCAAGGCCAACTCCAGCTTTGTGTGGCCACACTGATGGAAAACAGTATCAAAAATGAGGTCTCTCACTATGCTGTCCTGTAGCAGGACAGGGCAGAAAACAGAGCTGGGGCTGTCAGGAGAGAGGGAAAACCAGACTTGTGGGACATAGAGAAGTACTCCAACTAGGGACTGAAACTCAGGAGCAACAGTTTCTTCTAAGCCCCGCAGCCCACAGTTAAGAAAGGCTTTCAAGGAGCCATCAGCCACTTTGTGCTCTTACAGATGTACACAATAATTTAGGGTTCTCCAATACACTGCTCTGCATGGATCTATGTGAGATACTGGGCAAGGGCTTAGAGCTGAAAAAGAGCCCTAAAAAGGAGCCAAAAGACTGAAATGAAAAATCAGGATTGATAGAAGGAAAAAGAAGAGAGGCAGATCTGGATGAAAGGAGTTAGGGAATAGTTTTTAAAAAAAAGTTAAATAAAAAGTGAAATAAAATTAAAAAAAAAAAACTTATTTTAAAAAAGATTGCACAGGGAAAAAAAGAGACATAGAAAGGTAGGAAAGAATGTGGCAAGACACAAAATTTTAAGTTGGTAAATGGCCACTGAGCCAGTAGATGACATAAAAGACAAAGGGAAGGTCTCATGAGAAACACACCTATTACCAGACTGAAGAGTACTAGGGCTGATGGAAAATATACTGAATAAGCCAGTGGTGTGCATCAAAACAATTTTATATGATTATTAGATCTGAAGGGCTAGAGAAATACAACAGAAAGAAACTGGAAACAAGGGGAGAGAAAGGGATAAATATTTAAATAGCAAGAGGAAAGATAATGATGATAAGAAAGGCTGACTACAAAATATCATAGAATCATAGAATACCAGGTTGGAAGGGACCTCAAGGATCATCTGGTCCAGCCTTTCTAGACAAGAGCACAGTCTAGACGAGGTGGCCCAGCACCCTGTTCAGCTGAGTCTTGAACATGTTCAGTGTAGCAGAGTCAACCACTTCCCTAGGGAGATTATTCCAATGACTGACTGTTCTCCTTGTGAAAAATTTTCCTCTCATCTCCAATCGGAATCTCACTGGGAGTAACTTGTACCCATTACCCCTTGTCCTCACCATGCGACTCCTTGTAAAAAGGGAGTCTCCATCTTCTTTGTACCTGCCCTTTAAGTGCTGGTACATGGTGATAAGGTCTCCCCTAAGCCTCATTTTCTCAAGGCTGAACAAGCCCAGTTCTCTCAGCCTGTCCTCATACGGCAGGCTTCCCAGACCCTTGATCATCTTGGTGGCCCTTCTCTGGACCCCCTCCAGCGTGTCCACATCTTTTTTGTATAATGGGGACCAGAACTGTACACAGTATTCCAGGTGTGGCCTGACAAGTGCCAAGTAGATTGCGAAAATAGTCCATGCTGAAGCACACATCTAGCCCTAGCACCAGAAGGGCACATCTGCTGGTGCTCTGGGACTCCCAGAACTTTCCTTGTGGTGTTGCTTGGAATTTATAACATCAAAAAAGACACCAAAACAAGCACATCTGGTTTTGTTTAGCACAGAACGCACCTGATATTTTCACTGCAGAAATGTGACATGCATAGGTATACAGTTTCCGTGCTTCTGAGTCACGGGAAATAAGGTTGTAATACAAGCTGGTGTGGCATATATGCCAGCGCTAACAGGAGGCTGAGGCAGCCGAGTTAAGTAATCTAGAGAAAGCAGGGTCATCACTGTTCTCCAAGACTTGTGTGCAACACAGATACCCCAATGTTACTTAAAAATCTACTCTCTTAAACCATCTACAAATCTTAATTAACTACAAGATCCCTGCTGTGTTGCTGAGCATTGCTGCCGTTTCCTTGACATGACTGGCGAGGGGGGGATCTCCTCCAGAGACGACGTCGGGTCCAGCAGATGAGGCACAGGACAATCTTAGGAAAGCAAAAGTCGATTCCTGACTCATACACAGCTCCATTTTACAGCGATACACACACTTACCAAGCACTTCATCTTCCCTTTTCCCCAGCTATAAGATGTTGATAATTGTACTTACAAACCTGCTGCAATTATGAGACGAGCTGGGAGACACAGTTCAGGTCTGTAAAGCATCCTGTGATCTTCCAACAAAAGATGCCATAAACAAAGTGACAGATCTGAATATAGGGAGGACAGGCGTCTGCCTCCCCACTCTGCCCTGCTTAAGGAGCTCCCCTGCACAGAACATTTGGGAGGTGTGCTGCTGGTTTCAGTAAGGCTATTATGCAAGGACGGAGAAATAACTTTGTGTTCAAGGCAGTGGCCTGGAACCCAGAGAACTGTCTTTTAGCTCCGAGTCTGCTGAAGATTATTTACTGGCTTTGACTTAGCCATTTAATCTTTCTGCACTTCAGTTATCCCATTAGGAGAATCAGGAGATAACCCTTTTAACTCACATGTGTGTTGTAGGTACATTCAAGTTGCTGAAGAGCTCTGATACTAATATGATTTAGGCTATAAAAGTACGTAAGTGTATTAGGAATTCTGTAGCTAGCTGATTCCTATTTCATAACACCCACTAAAACTGGCATGTGGAGTTTTTAATCCGTAGATAACCTCATTTTAATCCCCAAATCTAGTCAATAGCACTGGTTTCCTTCAAGATCAACACACACACACACAATCTATCTATCCCAAGCTGTCTGGATATTACTGGGTTACGAGAAGCCAGAAAAAGGGGGAAATTAAATAAAAACAATGAATAAATAAAACCACTTAATTTTAATCGTTCATAATTCATCAATGTTTCAGCTGGTGTATTTAAACTTTTCACAAGTAGATCCTTGCATAAATTCCCACATGCAAAATGTCAGTTGTGCTAATTTAGTTTTGTAATTTAGAGGCCAGGGCATGGACACTGTACTTCAAAAGTGTACAGTTAGTTTCAAGCTGAACTATGAATAGAAGAAGTCTCTTGAATAAACTAGTCGTGTTTTTTTTTACTGTAGCAAATCACGGTTTAACAAAAGCAGCAGGGATACTGAGGAATGCATACTTCAGAGCAAACGGGATATAAATTACAATGACAAGAGTATAACTAGTAAAAACACCAAAGTAAAGAAACCACATCATGTTAGATATGAAGTGTCCTGTCATAGATCAAACTTCAGCCTGAATACAGTGAACTTACTGCAATGAGTATATTGCTCTTGTAGTATGACTAATGCAATCATCTCATTCATGTGACCTGACAAGAGCTTTCTGTATGTGAGATTTAATGTGAGAATTTAATAACATCATTGAGCTCGAGCTAATGTCATCTGGCACTTTAAATCTCTCAGATGGAAAGTTATCAGCAGATAAAAACCTTTTGTTGAGTTCAGTTAGTGATTCAGAGAGGTAAATTTGCTGTAATGGCATGACTGAAACGAAAGGTAGTGTTAGCATTCATTCTTTTGCAATAAAGAATGAATTTAGGAGCTCAGGAAGGCTGGTGTGTAGAGCCCTAGATAAAGCCAAGCATAGCCTGGGCAGATGCTGTTTCAAACTTACTTTTTAACCTCCACATTTCACTTTAAACCTTATCAGGAGACAAAATAAAAATAATAAAAAACCTCAGCTGTTTCACAACTGGGTGTCTTCTAGCTAGATAATCAGTTAATGCCCTTCTAGTTGTCTGTGGCACTTCGATGCAGACAAATATTCATGTGGTACTAGTAGAAAACAGCAAAGTGTGCTTGATCTGGAAGCCTAAATAAGCCTTAAGCTTTGAAGAATGAGGGAACTGGGCTCTTATTTTCTAAAACATTATTTCTAGTTTGAAGGGTCATGACTTCTAGAGTCTTCCCACAACCTGGATTCGATGGCAAACCTTCATCAGACTACAAGAGGAAAGAAATCTGCTTTTTAAAGGGGGTGAAAAAACACCACCATTAGTATTTTAAAAATTAGTGAGGGATTTTTTAAATGAGTGATTGAGTTGTCTTTCCAGGAGATATTTAGGCCTGTGCATAGTGCCAATAGCAGCAGCAAACAAAGAAAATGGAGCCCATGGAAGAGTTAGCGACTGGGGGCATGGTTTGAATGACAGCACAAAATAAACATACAGTTTTTCTTTGATAGGTGGTTTTCTAGATGAAAAAAATGCAGGGCCTTCATCAAACCTGACATGAAAAAAGCATTTGATGAAATGCCACATGGGAAAGTATTTTTTAAGAAGGAGAAGACAGGGATTAGTGCAAGGAATGCAGCAGTCTGAGTTTAAAAAGGAAGTTCTTGGGCAAAACAGAGCTGACTGCGGCTGTAGCTTAAAAATCTGTGGGAACCAGTCACGTCTCATATTTTAATGTAATGACTTCAGTTAAAACAGGACTGAGGTACGACATTTGCCGAGGGATGTCATCGGTAAAGATGAGTATCAGGATATTGCGTGGGAAGAACCTGAGACGTTCAAGAACAGGAGCAGTGGAAATGGAATCAAATTGCATAGTACAAAAGTGGCATCACCTTGCACTTAGAGACTAGGAACAAGAAGTTTTTCTCTAAGCTGAGAACTCATTAGTCAGTGATGACAGAAGGGGAAAAGGCCTGGGGGTATTCATGGAGGACAGGATGACTGAGACATGATGGAAAGTGTAAATACAGTCCTCAGCTGTTATCAGGTAAAATGTTTCTGGTAGAAGCGGGGAAGTATCAGTGCCATTGTATAGCTCATAGATGCCATAGAGATGACTTCTGCGGTACACTTCTAGGCAGTCATATTTAAACAGAGAAAAAAAAATTCAAATCTAGAGCAGGTGATTAGGATAACCAAGGAGATGAGCAGCTTCATCTTTCAAAAGGATGTGAACAGAAGTGAAACAAAGGCTTCAGGAGATATGAACGCTGTCCACAAACACAGCGGAGAATAAACACCTACTAGGGAAAATGATGACTTATGCTAAAGGACAGCATGGGCACAAAAAAGCATCAATTTTCATGATCACATGTTAAGATGGAGATCAGAAGAGGAGGCAGGCAGAAGAACCATCTTCTTAAAGGAAAGCGTTAACAAGAACCCAAAGAGGAACAAGAATTCCTTCTAGTTTTAAGGTGCAGTGTGATCCCCTTCCTGAAATTATTATATGACATAAGTACTTGCAAAACAGTGTACTTGCCTCAACCTAGGTGGTCCCTTCCAGTCCCATTTCTCTGTGCATTGCTCTTTAAAAAAAATACTTCCTTCCCCCCTATTTGCAGTCCCAACTCAAATATTGGTAGTTGGACTTAGCTGGTTTTCTGAAATCTATGGATGTTTCAGAGCTCAAAAGGATTTTGCTTTTCCTTTGCACATAGCTTTTTCAGCCCTCCTCTCTGAACCAGCTGAATTATAAATACTGGTATGAGTACCTGAAGTAACCTGGTAAAGTTCTGGTATAAATCAAACAGTTGAAATTGAGACTTCAATCCAGCTAAAAATATGCACGTTACCAGAAAATAAAACACCGTAGCAGGAATGGAAGTACTTTGGCTTTCAGAGGCTTTAAAAAAAAAAAAAAAAAAAAGCAACTTGTTAAAATAACAGATTAATCCATCCACAAAGGAGTAATACATCACCTGCTTGTATCAATACTACAAAGATTTATCTTACATCATCTTCTGTGATGCTACATATACTGAATCTTCTCCTGTATTAGTATTAATCTAAGTGGATAATGGCTAAGGAGCTGCTTATGAATGGCATGGAAGATATTGTGAGAAGAGTTTTATGTTTTTGAAAACCTTTTGATGAAGGGGGATTCAATCTCCTATTATTATTGCTTGCAATGACTACATAGTTTTCTTCACCCAGCACTACTGCATAAGGCTTTTTTTTCAGTCTGACTTATGGCCAGAAAGGCATTTGATATTATGGATCACCCTGGGAGTACTTGCTTTCATTTTCTTTTACATTTCAAAAGCAAGAAAGAATTTCTCAAATTTTTCAGTACATTTTGGCACCAAGAACACTCTAACTTACAGGGGTGCCAGTGAGAGCTGGTTATATCCTGGCTGGCCACCTTTACCATCGGTGCTTAGCAAAACTTAGACCTTTCTTCTCAAGCAGGGAACTTGTGTTGGTTATGAATCCACTAGTTCTCAGATGAGTAAGGAAATACATGTAAGTGAAATGGATTCCCAGTTGCTGGCCATGTTTTGGATACAATAACTAATAGAATAGGAATTAACAGAAAACCCCATGGATTAAACAAAAATCCTAAAAACCACAGACCTCTGATTTATGTCAACACAGGCAACAAAAGATAGCAGAGGAAGATAAAACATGAGACAAGAGAGACAGAGATTTTTCACCAGGAGAAACCACGCTAAAGCTGGTGGAGCAATGCCAGAGCAGAACTCGAGTGGGAGGAGCATCCTGCCCAAAACCTTCCCTTCCCACAAACTGTGTGCAGCCAGGACCTTGGCAAGCCCATCCCTGGCTCCCCACAGCCCACTCTGGAAAAGAAAAGGGGGGACTTGCCATAGCCCAGAAACATGTTCTAAGGGCTCTAACGTCTCTTCGGCATTGCTGCATCCATCTTGTCCAGTTTTGATTCCTCTTTGGTTTAAATCTGGCTGAATTTTTACTCTTGGTTCATTATGATTCTGTCCAATTAAGGTTGTTTTTTTTTCCTCCACACAAGTCACTGCTGACAATCATAGAATAGTTTGGGTTAGAAGGGACCTTTAAAGGACATCTAGTCCAACCACAGTGTTATCAGGAACAGGATATAAGGAACCTTAAGGCCAAAGAGATGTGTTTAACTTGCATCCTCAGAGAAATGTAACAAGAAATTGTAAAATTGCGGTAACGAGGGGTGAGAGGACGGTACTTTAAGGGACCTCGTGAAATCTTTCCCTCAGTCTCTAGCCATGCAGGTGCAAAATACTCTGCCAACGATGAAAGCCATGCATTTGCTTTGTGTTTTCATCAGATTGAATCTTCCACTTAAATGCAGAAGGGCAGATTCCTGATTCATCCAGAACTTCAGCTAGGTCCCAGCACCCCAGGCAAGCAGAGGTTTGTACCAGACCATGTCTCCTTGTAGAAGTAAGGCTTACTGACCTGTTTTTAAACCTAGACCTGCTGAGCAGACTACCGTACCACCTGCCACAGCTACAGTCACAGCAAATCAACTTCTGACATGGTTCAAAGGGTGGCCCGTCCACTCCAGGAGGAACAGTGCAAAGCCTCACTGGTGTTATCCTGGTATACTAGAAGAAACTATTTGAAAAAGAATAATGGCCGTCTACTGCTGGATTCCCAGAGTACTGACAGAGGCTTCACTGAGGGGCAATTAACCTGAAACCCTTCTCCTAACCCACCAAAAAGATAAAGCCAAGATGAACGCTTCCTGTACAGCATGTTCAGTTTATGCTCCAAACCCAGCCTCATCCAGAGGAGTGCTCTGCTCATCCTAAAGCAATCTCTGCCTTTCCCCAGCCTCCCTGTTCCTCTACACGTGCATTTTGCTCCAGTTGGAATGGAGCAGCCCAAGAGGTACAGAACAAGGCAGGGAAAACAATGACAGAGAAATAAACCCCATTTTTCAGGCTAATTTGCTGATATACTTGATAATGTATTTCTTTTTAAAAGTAAAAATGCACACACTATAAATGCAGCTTCCCAGCAGCTGGCCTTTCTTTTGAGTTGTCAACCCATTGAGAAGGCAGATATTTAAGTCTTAACCACCTTTGTCTGGAACTATACTGAACCCTTAATCAATTCAATTTTTAATAGCTGTTTGATATCCCAACAGGAGTGATTTTATAGGTTAGTTTCCAACTTTCTCTACTGATTACTGAATCAACTAATATGAGATCGTGTTTTCAGCCATGTGTGTAAAACAACTATAAAGGAGCCCTTATTTCACAAATGCAATCCTGTAACATATTGAGTACTTCTGTTCTGATCCAGCAACGCATATATGAATGCCCTTCATTTCAAGGACACTTCCCTCAATTGAGCAGTGCTCTTTAAAAAGGAGAGATAATTAATGTGCTTTAAGTTATGTGTTCTTAAGCTGTTTGCCACAACAGGTGCTCTGCTCAGGTGCACTTGGACAGGATTCAGATACTTGGAGTTACTAGACTGGAACCGCATCAGACAGTTAAAAAAAATCCTTTTTCTGTGAATCATAGCAGAAGTTCCTGATTGGGGTTCAAAGCCCGTGTAATCACTGCAGCTATTTAGTGATCTTACCAACAGAATCCATATTTTAAAGATGCTTTTCTCATTTGTCAGGTACCCAAAACTGGAAATTAGACTCCTGTTATTTATTCTTTCCAGTGATTTTTTCATATAATTTTTACACAGAATTTTTTAAGCTCTTCTAATTAGACCAGAAGCATTTCAAGCCATGCAATGTGTTGCTATGTTGCTGCGGTAGATGTAGAAAGAAATTACTGTCCAGGCTTAAATGATATGTGGCTATTGCTATCTTAAACAGGAATGATGGTTTTGGTGAGGTCTTAAGGCAGAAATCTGATTTTCTATCTGCTTTTATAACACAGCAAAATGAGCAGTCATGAGGCAAGCCCGTGACAGGTTAGAAATGAGAAATTTTAAGGGCTATTAAACTTTCTAAAAATGTTCCCAGTGGATCAGCATAAACTTACTTAGTGCCTCTATTTCTGTAATTGTGATATAGTGGGAGCATTCGTAGTGCTCAGTGGTTTATTCAGTGAACTCTTACAGTTTGGTAGTAACCTTGGCTGACACAAAACCGAGGAGAGATATAACAGCATCTGCACACCTGAAACAGGATTTCAGATAATTTTGCACCTATTAAATTTTTCATAAGTCTTATTTTGCAGAGTCTTGTTTTGCTTTAAGTTTCTCTGTTGTTTGGTTTTGGTGGTTATTGTTTTTTTAAAAAGGGGCTGTTTGCTTTTAAATTAATTGGAAAAAAAGCAGACTTTGAGAGAGAGGCTAGATAACTTTTTTCCCATTCTGTGGGTAAAATCAGAGCCATCCAAAGCAGTGTTAATTTGCCCAACACACCACCCAAGTGAATGTAGCCAGGTGAAGAAGGTCACAGTTATTGATGGACAGTCTGCTCAAATCCAAGACAACACATGGAAATGAGTATGGCCAGGTCGTATTTTGTGCTCGTAGGCAAGTTTGGTTTTCCACCACAAAATAATAACGTGAATCCAAAGGAAAGAAATGAGTCCATGCCAAAAGTTAAGAAGATGGGAAATAGCTGTACTGGGCAGTAAGAGACACCTTCTAATCATCAGAGCTTTGAATCGACTTTCAAGCAGGACCTGCATCCATAGCTTACACCCTGAATGGCATGTATAATTGCTGTTGACAATATAAAATTTATTCTAGATTTGTACTGGGGTTACTGAGAGCAGAGGCCGGTCTTTTAATGTGAAACAGGTCCCCTGAGAGACAGTGCCGGGTAGCAGAGAGTGACAATTTGCATCATAAGAGCTGCGATGACACTGACATCAGTAAGTGCCCTGTCAGTATTCTGAGAGAAAAGCAGGCACAGAAGTATTCAGATTTTGATTTAGTGTCTGAAGTACTTGGCACTGGAGAAAAAGTTTGGGTCCAGGCATCAAGGAAACCATGCAGGTCTTTGCCTTTCTGCCCCACGTCCTGCACCGTCACCACCCAGTAAGAACATCTGTATAACCCCACATCTGACCAACACCTTCTACAAGGAACAGTAATGCAAATCATATGTGAGCACTCTAATACTCCCTTCACAGATGGTCCAAGCTTCTTGGAAGGAAACATGGAGAAGTTTCTCAGCCACATATCTCTATCGAGGGTTCAAAATGTGCAACTAACTTGACAGCCTCCTTGAGTTCAAGCAAGGATGGAAACGGGTAGAAAGAATTAGCTGTGCCTTTACAAGTAGTAGCAGCCATCTTCTGCTTTATTTCAGCACAGAACTTTGCTCTAATGTATACCTCCACAGTGGCACAAAGGATCCCTAAAGCCATGTTGGCTGACAAGCCAGAGATTCCCCTTGCAAAGGGAATTCATGCACCGCAAAGCCAGAAACACCTACTCCGTATCATTCTTCTTCCCTGCGGAGGTGATGTAGGCAAATGTCAGCAGCAGCTCATGACCACCATGCTCCAGCTGCTGGAACAGCTGCTCGGGGCCAGCGTCGACCTGGAAAATGTTAGAATAATCTTAAGGCTGCTTTGAATCATTCCAAGACCTGAACCAGCTGGCTTAATTTTGCATAGGAAACCATGCTTGTCCCTCTCAGACCCACCGTCAGGATTTCTTTTCCACAACTCAAATCCTTCCTCTCATAGAAAGAAAACCGTATGTGCAGGTTATCTTCTCCAGAAGACAGAGCTACAAGGCTGCTGAATATGTCCAATACAGGATTTGAGGGGGAGAGAGAAGGAAGATTACCTAGGTGCTGCTACCAGCATATTTTCTTGTTTCATGAGCAGATCTTTAGTAAGTGACTGACAGTGCTTCAGGCACTTTAACCAAATGCTGCCCTCATTTAATGCCAAGTCTGCCCAAATGCTTTGCTTCTGCCAATCAAACCTCAAGTGTGCCTTCCAAAGTTTGTCTTGGAGTAAAATCCATCTTTTTTGCCACATTGATTCAGAAAGCCATCCAACAGAGCTCTCCTGATCAGCAGGAGGGGAACAAGATATTTCCTGGAATAAAGCTCTTCATTAAAGGACTTTCCCTACCAGGGAAGCATAGTGTGGTTGTTACAGCATGTAATTAGAAGTCAAAGGACTAAAGCTTAAATAAAATAGCTGTGTGACTGAATTATTAACTTCCTTAGCTATTAATTTGCAATATGTACCGACTCATCTCCATCATAGGGATGTTGAGAGTCTTAATCAGTGAATATACCTGAAGCACTATAAAATGTTGAAAAGCTGAATACTCAGTTTTGTGGAGGTGACCATTTTAGTAAACACTTATAACTGAACCAGGGAGCTGGTAGATTTTGAGCTAAAAAAAAGAAAAAGCAGCTGCGGTAGGACTTTAACACTTTCCTCTCTCCAGACGTGGAATAAGTTAACTGGGAGCACAGGTAAGAGTAAATTGCACTCCATTACTGAACAATACTGCTATTTATTTTTTTAATAGTCCTAGAAGTGTATCTGGCTATCATCAGACAAAATTTATGAGCATTTGGGCCCAGGATTCTCCCCCAGGGCAGAGAAAATAACTTTCAGCTTCTACTGAAAGCCTTCCCTTACTTGTCAAAAAAAATTAAAGAGGGAAAAGAAAAGTCCTCAGAAAAAGAATGAAATTTACAGAAGAGACCAAAAAACTACATTCAGGAGACCGAGCTATTTACTTGGTAGTGTATTATAACCATTGGAAGCACCACAGACTTCTGTTTTCCCTTTATAAAAGCCCAGTTTCATTCAATGAGCAATTTAAGGACAACTTACAGTCAACACGAACAACAGAATCACAGCAAGGTTGAGGTGTGAAGGGACCTTTGCAGGGTCGCCTAGTCCAGCCCTCCTGTTCTAGCAAGGTCAGCTAAAGCAGGAGGCTCAGGACCATGTCCCATCTGATTTTGAATACCTCCAAGGATGGAGACTCTACAACCTCTCTGGGCAACCTGTGCCAGTGCTCACAGAGAAAAAGTTATGCTTAGATGGAATTTCTTGTAACTCAATCTGTGCCCATTGCCTCTTGTCCTGTCACAGGGTACAACTGGGAGAATCTGGCTCCCCCTTCCTTACTCCCATCAGGTATTGATACACACTGAAGAGATCTGCCTAAGCCTTGTCTTCCAAGAATGAACAACCCCAGCTCTCCCAGCCTCTCCATGTATGTATGCCCCAATTCCTTAATCATCTCTGTGATCCTTCACTGGCCTCATTCTAGTATGTCCACATCTCTCTTGGACTGGTGAGCCCAGGAGTGGACACCACTCCAGGTGTGGGCTCACCAGTGCTGAACAGAGACAGAAAAGTTTACGTTTGTCAAATCCTCAGTAAGCATATTTAAGCAAGCACATTATTCTTCCATATTCTCTACCCCATGATCTAATTGTGCCTTGGTACATGGAATTACCAAGACCATACACCTTAGCTCCTGTGTGCATGGATGTTTACAGGACAGGTCCCATGAAAATGCTATCCCATCAGATCCTAGGAAGGAACAACCCAGCAGAAGTGGCAGCTGCAGATGGAGGAAGAGCAGATGCAGTAAACTACAGCCATGTGTAAAATAGCTTCTTAAACACACCTCCTGCTTTCCTCTTTAGGAGTCAGCAAACAGAATGGTTTGAAAACAATCCCCAGCAGTGGGCAGCTTTGTCCTAGGTGAGTCACAAAATAACATAAACAAGAAGCTGTATTGTCCTTATAACCACAATAGCACATGCACCTGGAAGAAGCTAGTAAGGAGATTGACATGTCCGTTTTAAGGCACTGATTTGATAGTACATCTTAGGCAGACTGTGTATTTATCATTCTTCTAAAGAAATAGTGAGCTTAATTATGTATTGCTGAAGTAGGAACCCAACTGATACTACAGCCCTCTGTGCCACATGCTACACAAACATGCGTACCGACTGGCCTCAAAGAGCTTACAAACCAAACAGAACAAAGGAAAGTAGTGTTAGGCAGGTTGGAGAGATTAGCTGTTTCCATCCAAACAGTTCAACAAAGACTCAAACTTTCCAAAGTGCCTGAACTACTCCTGTGTCCAGATACAAAAGTCTATACCCTGCTGACCCTCCTTTAAGACTTGGCCAGAGCTCCAGAACACCAAGATACTGCAGAATGCCACAAGGCAAGTAAAAAAGAATCCAAGACTCAAGTCTTGAGGAAAATTATCCTCTAATATTCCTATAATGTTAAAACACCCAATGCCAAACTCATGGGTGAGAAAAGATATTTTTTTCCCTGACATCTCAAGTGACCTTAACTCCCAACTTCTCTTCTAGAGATTTTCCAGAGCTGTACTTATCCCTGACATTTCTCTGTTTGCCTTTACCGTTTGCTGTGATGCTTTTCAGATCTTCCTTGCTGTTCAAAACAGATTCTAATAAAAGAGAGAATGTTTTTTGAGAAAGAAGATAGATCTGTGAGAAAGAAGATAGATCTCTAAGAAAGAGGAAACTACGCATGAGATGTTCATGGCTACAGGAGCAGTGCAAAATGCTAAAGGTTATGAAGAACGAACAAAAGATCATCTTTTCATCACAAGCATGAGGAAGCAGCACATTTATGATGGAATTCCTGAAAATGCTAAGCAAAATCAGAAGTAAACAATGCCAGGAGCTTGGGGACAGGGTAGCAAAAATGAAATTATTCATAGCAATTTATAGTGAACACCATCAAGTTACAACTCAATAACAGCACGGGAGGCACAGCATAAAGCAGACAACTTTATACACAGAACAACAAATAAAGGAAAGGCTGCATCTTACGGTCACAACATAGTTGGGTGTAGCTGATGGATTCCCTTAGCTGTGGAAAATTCTCTCCTGTTTTGTGACTTTGCACGGCATTGTGTATGCCCTTCAGGGCAAGAATTGATGTGAGCACTGGAAAATTTGGCCTGTGGATGGACTTAATGTGAGATAAGCTGTATGGTGTGGAAACACATCTAGCATGCTTGGAAAGGAGTAGGCACTTGAGGGCTTATGGCATGTTTATAGAGACTCAGCCACTAAGACAAAGGTCATCTTGTCTTTTGGACTCTAAGACTTATCTTTTACTAATCAGTAAACAAACAGCAGGGAACAATGAAGTCCTGGCTTTGACTAGCTTCAAGATACTGACGGGGGAGAGCAGGGGAAGAGAGGCCAAACAGGTTATTGAACAAAGTTTGCATCTTACAGAAATACCATAGGTTTCAGAAGCAACCAGTGTGGACTAGAGAAAATGGCCTGCAAATAGATCAGAAAATACTTGACTTCAAAATCTATGTCACAGGCAAATGGGAATTAAGGTCTAATTATTGCACTGACATGTTTCAAAATTAAAAAAAAAATACATTTTCTGCAACTGTCACAGTGTCAAAACAAATATCTGCATGTTTGAGCAGATGTCGAATACTGTAGAGGCGTATATGCACTTCCAACTTTAAACAGAAGATTTTCTAAAATTGGAGGCATAATCTGTTGCCCCAGTTGCAACATACACATAAATCTTGGTTGGAGGAAAAAGTGCTGATTTCGTCTTTCTCTTTTTCCACACACAGAACCTGACTTCTGAGTACAAATAAACTGAAATGAAAGAATCAGTAGCATATTTAGATAGATTCAGTCCCATCTCTGAGTGCTATTATTTTTCCTTTTCATCTTAATACTGTTATTTGCAAACATAAAAAGAGTGTTCTATAAATTATTGCTTTTGTATTGCAGCTAGAGGTAATAATAGTATCCTTTGCTGAGGCTACATAATATTTCACTCCTAAAGATATGGACTATTTTTCCACAAAAAAAATATTTGTGGAAAGAGCCTGTCACTGACATTTATTTAAATACTCCATAGAAACTATGGCTTGTTATTATTACAGTCACAGTCTCAAGACAAATGCAGATGTAAATAAAGTGGGTTAAACTAAAGATAAGGTTCTTCAATAAAGAATACATGTGCAAAACAGTACAGAAATTACATCCCTACTATAACAACATCAGACTTCTTTCAGGCATCCTCACAGAGACAGATCTTTAAGAGAGACCTAAATGTCATGAAAATGCGTGCCCTGGAGATTTGTTCAAGAAGGTGCATTTGTTTACCCTTATGGGACCAAAAACTGCAGGGTTTGACCCTGTAGCTAATGTTCAAGCCACTTCCTTCCACAGCATCAGCTGATACACAGCTCTACCCAATATAGGTGCTAAAGCGGCAGTCAGTGACAATGCACCATGGGTTTTGTAACCAAAAGGGGCAACACCTCTTACCTGGTGAGAATCATGAGGGAATTTGAAATAAACCAAAATATCTTCCCCTTTTGTCCATCACACAGACCAGTTTTTCCAATTTTTATTCAATTATCTCTTATGGCACATGTCGTGCAACCTATTGGTTTAGCCAAGAAGTTAAATGGACTCCAAATACCAGACAGCTCCTCTGTCAAGGCAAAGGGCCACAGTTCCTCTGAAGTCCTCAAAGCCAAGATGTGTTTGACTCTGTTCAAACTCTGGCCTGATGTGTGTGCCAAACACAGAAAGCAGCTCTCAAGTGACAATCTGCAGTAAAGGGGTCAATACCAATCCTGTGTCAGGTGTGAAAGCGACAATGAAAAGTAACGTACATGAGGGAAAAAAAAAAAGATTGCTAACTTTAAAGGTCTAGTGATGGGCTCTAGCTATTACCACTCCAGACAGAGATGTTGGACTTATAATAGATAGCACTGTGAACATGCCAGCTTGGTGCTCAGTAGTTGTCAAAAAAGCGACTAGAATGTTAGGAATTATTAGGAAAGAAATAGGGAACAAAACCGAAAACCATCATTATGCCTGCATCTTGATTACTGTGTTCAATTCAGCTCCCCTCATCTCAGAAAGAATATGAGTTGAGCTAGAAGAGACACAAAGAAACATGATAAAGATGATCAAAGGTTTGGCACAGCTTCCAAAGAAGGAACAACTAAAGCATTGCGGTTCCTCAATCTGAGAAAAGAGTTAATGGAGATGGAAAATAATAGGGGTTGGCAAAACCATGAAGAGCATAAAGAGAACAAGAAACAATCGCTCGTTTTCTTTTCTAGTACAAGAACTAGTAGGCATCAAACAAAGTTTTTAGAATGTACCTTCAAAACAAAGAAGACGTAGCTCAACTGTAGAAGTTGTTACCAAGCCTGTGGAATGCTAAAAATGCACAATTACAAAAACTGATCAGAAAAAAATTCATGGAGGGGAAAATAAATAAATAAATAATCCCATCAAAGGCTCTTAAATATGAAGACAGCATGCCAGGCTGAGGACCTCAAACCACTGGAGGCTGGAAGAGTTTACCAGCAAGGAGGACTAAACATTTGCCCTATACTTATGTACTTGACATACCCCATATGTCAGTCCAGTGTAAGATACTGTGCCGCACGGAGCAATACAGCCATTTCAATGCTCTGTTCAACCTCTTTCAAAAAGAGGCCAAGAGAGGGAAGCAGGGATTTCTTGCAGACCCAAAGGTTCCTGAGACAGGAGGGCACTTAACTGCATGCTTAATTTTAAGCTCATGCTTAAGTCTAATTAAATTTGATAGAACTAAGGCACAGGCATAAATCCTTTCTTAAACTGAAGTGTTTTCTGGGATTGGAGGTCTTGTTATTACTATTCATATCAATGTCTTTGCACAATTGCCTTCACCTTATGTTATCATTTTCCCAGGCTAAAAAAAGGAAAATGTGCATAGCGCTGCAACAATTCATTAAGGGCAGACTGAATGCACACTTTTGTGATTTAATTACATCAAAGCTCCATTGCCAAAGTTGATCGTTACTACTGCAGGGGAGTTTGTCAACCAAAGATTCTTATCACCTCTGAGGAGCAAAATAACTTTGTCCACGGTTCTTAATATTCACTAATATTATCAATTTTTTATTATTATTTTGCTGTCACACACTAATTGAGCAGATGCAAACCTTCCAAGAGTTTTCTTTAAAAAATAATTTATAATTAAGCATCAGTGAGTTTAGGGTATATTTTTATTTTAAAAGTTCACTGGTTATGCTCCATTCAGAAGATACGGAGCAAGAAAAAATAAGGACCTAAGGGAATTTGTGTGTTCAGTGATGCTAATGACTAAGACTCCAGTCATGTTTTCTAGGTGTAATAATATATCCTATAGCCTTTTGGACTAATCAAATGAAAGTAGGGGATTTATGTTCCAGTGTGCTTTAAGAAGAGGGCTTAGAAGATTCCCAAAGTAATTTCATTTGACATTCAAAGTTATTTGATTGCAGTTTCTGAACATTTCTACCACATTTATATTCAGCATGTGGCAATCCGAATTTTGTGATGTTTTGAAGCTAAGACATGGTATTGGTCTTTTCCTTCTTTTTTTCCTGTTCTGCAGTGCTGATTGCTTTCATATCACTAAGGCAGAAACATTGTGAGGACATTCAAAATTGCTAACATCAGAAAAATCCCAGAGTCACTGGCATATTGGGGACTATTATGTAGTATTTGGGGATCTGAAATTTAAGGGGAAGAAATGGAAGCCTTATTGTATACTAATGGTAAGTAATTTTCCACCACTGTGAATTTTGCTGCAAAAGCTGCTGCTAATATATTTTCAGAGGTCAAAATGCTGATGTAAATACATTTGTGAGATTGTATTATTCAGATGATTTTATTTTTACTAATATGATATGGCACGGTTGACATAAAGGCAACTTTAATCCTCTTTATGCTCATCTTCTTCCTGCTCTTCCACCTCACTTTTCAATCATCTTACAGGTATAGTACACAAGTTACATTCTGTTTTATTATTTGACTGCAGAGAAAACCAGTATATTCAGCAACTTCTGATGGCTAAAGGACTGGACACTTTTACAGCATGGTGACAGTCAGGCTACCAGCTGTTGCCTGACCGGATAATATGACAAATCCAAGAAACAGTGCAGATATTCAAAAATACTGAACCACCACTATGGAGCATCTTAAACTTCCAGTCATCACACCAATTTTGACAGGACAGGGACTTTTTAGCTCTCCAGGAAAAGTACCATTTATAGCTAAGTGGATGCTCCAGTTCACGCATCAGCTATTTTTGCACTCAGGATTTCTAGCCCGCCTTTGTTCCAGTGCTGCCCTAAAAGTGGTTAAGGCAATAAAAGCTGTTTTGCTCAAAATCTATACAGATATTTCGTGATAAATGCCCTCATCTTCTCACTACAAATGCTGCTAGCCCTTATCATAACGGGAAGTAAACTAGGACCTCTGCAAGTGCAGGGCACTGTGTGAAATTTGTCCTTGCCTGTGTAACACAGTTCTTGCAAGCAAGAACCATCCAACCCTGACTTGCTTTGCAGACAAAAAAAAGTTGAGAAGCAGTCCTCCTCATTCTGCTGGTAGGGATGAAGCTAAGTGAAAGCTAAAAAAAATGTAATAAATGCTGGATCCTTCCTATTCACTGGTACAGGCTTCGCAGTGGTGAGTGCTGGCAGCTCCGTGGGATGAGGGAGCGGGACCAGCGTGGCTTACTAAACCCAGCTCTCAGCTGTCAAAGAGTTCGGGAAGCCGAAGATGAAGTGCCTGCTGATTCACTGCTCTGGAGGCCTCGGAACAAATGTGTTTGTACACATCTCATTAGTTTCTGTGCTGTCTCTTCCTCACCCTCCATCTAAAATTCAGCAGCACGTAGGTTGCTGAGCAATGCTCCTGACAAGGTCCCTGCATCCGCCAGCGAAGCTGTCCTCTCGCTGGCTGCTCCACCCAAGAGCTGGCGAGTGTGGCGCAGGAGCATTCGCAAATGCTGCCTTCTGCAGGAGGAAAGAGAGCTGGGAAAGGTCTGCTCTCTACCTTTTTAATAACCAGCCCCTTGGAAAAGAGAGAGACAGACCTCTGAGCTGGCAGTCGGTGAGAGAGAAGGTCAGAAAACCTCAGTTTAGTGCAGACTTTTTCTTTGAAGATTTGGGAAGGGTAGGCTGGTCTTTCTCACATTGCAGAACCACTAGCTTAGGGTGCTTTGTCATGCAAGCAAACAAACAAAACAGCCTCTAATAAATGGGGTAAGTCAATGCCTTTGTTACCACTTCCGTACCTAACTACTGCCCTGAACCAAAAGCAATTAAAACAGGGATTATACTTCGACAGCTGCATTTGTGGTGGTACGTATGCGTAGTAGAACTCAGCTGTGCTTTCAGAAGCTGATCCATTTTTTAACACCTTGTTATAATTAGAACCGCATGATTTACAATGAATTATTTATTTGATTAATTTCATCCTTTTTTCTTTTCTATCAATGAATTGTCCACAGACAGCATGTTGAATTCTTGAATTCATTTTTAATTTAAATAATATCTTTGATGATTAACTCTGGGTCTGTAAGTTATTCATCATTTGCTAATATTCACAACTCAAAGTTTGTCCAGTGGCATGCTATTTTATGAGGCTCAGAAGACACATAGACTCTTTCCTCCTCCCTCTTTGGAACAATACGCATAGTATAGTATTATGTACACTTTGTAAATTTTACTGTTACATATACAGTCTAATATTGTCTAATAGTTAAAATTTGAATTAAAAAAAAAAAAACAACCAAACCAAAATGAACTCTTGATGCTAAGCTTTACAATTTGAACCCTAATGCAATTTTGAAAGAAAGTTAAAATAAAAAATCTGGACAGAAAAGAAATGCTTCCAGATATTTAGGAAATAAACTCTGGTAAGTTGAAACAAAATATTATAACAGGCTAGAGAATGATTTGGAGAAGTCCAGTGCTGGATACTTTTATACAATTTTTCAAACCAGATATTTTCAGTGATTTGTTTCCTAAGAATGCATCATCCAGTCCCATCCTTTAGTTGGCACAATAGACAATTCCTAACCTGCTTCTGGAAACATAGACAAAAGCAGTTGCAAGCACAGAAATTCATCTTAGTCATGGAGGATGTATGATGTTATAATATATGTCACCTCACGGTAAAATACCTTCTTTGTCTCATCTCATACAACCTAAAGCACCGCTCTGCAAAAATCTGCTATCCTAAGAATGTTTATCCCGAGGTAAGAATGTATTCATAATTTGAATAATTTATTTGGTGACAATTTCCTGATCTGCAGCGACTCATTACTTGCAAATAGCAAATATTCACAAGTTGCCACAGTGCAATATGGCACACTTTCTGTGATGTACAGGACGCCCAGCCTTCCTCTCCAGCTCTCACATACAGCACTTATAGTTACGGAGCTACAACACTCACGGTAATGCGACTGTTAGTACAGAACTCTGTTTATCTTACCAGGTGAAGAAGTTTTTAAGCCTTAGGCTATTTTTAATCTTCTGGATGTTTTTAAGTCTTGAGAAAGGATGCTCTATTAATTTCCCATTTTAGTCAGCAGGAGAGAAGGCAGACGATATAATAAGCACACAGCCGATTGCACATATGATGACTTGTAAACTTGTCTGTAAATTCTACCACAAATTATTAACAAGCAGCTGCAATGTTCTTACTGAGAAAAAAAAAACTACTTACATAATAGTTCATCATGATAGACGCTGAGTATTCGTACAGATGTATTTTTAGCCAGTTCCTATGGAAACGTGACTTATGTGATCACACTCAATGTTCCTCAATAAGTTTTGAACCCATTGGCTAATTTCAGCTACCTCTGACAGAATGGTGGAGTGCTTAGGATAAGTCCTCCAGTTTGTGCAAGACAGTTGGGTATCCAAGTAGTTGGCCTCATTAGAAGGCGGCCGCTGGATGAGCTCAGCCTGTATTAGCCACCAGAGAGTCTCCTGGCTGAGGCATGAAGTAAGGTGAGGCAAGAAGACAGCATATACCCCAGCCATGCGAAAGATGTCGTTTGGAGCTCATAAGCCACTATGAAACACAAATCCATGGGAAACAAGACTTCATTGGTCGAGATGCTTATAGAAGTTCTTGTTTGAAAAGTACAAGATATTCCACTGCCCCAGAATTAGTTTGAATCTTGAACAGGAAAGATGACCGTAACACTGTGCTTTTAGTTAAGGCATAAAATCAGGAAAGCTCAAGTCTGTTCTTGCCTTTGACGTATTAAACTGCTGAGCACGCCTGACCCTTGAACCTGCAAGCGCAAATGCACAGGCTTTACTTTAAAGCATGTGAGAATGTCCTGTTTAAGCAGGTTGAACGAGACTTAGTGCTCACCATCTCCTAAAGGACCTTTCTTTATGTACCTTAAAATCTACCCATGGCCTGGATGGTCTGTAAGTCTCCCTTCACTGAGCCCATCAACTTCAGTTGCTCTTTGCCTCCACAGCCCTTCTCTTTCCAATCTCATGAGGGCAAACAGCCTGGAAAGCAGTTCAAGCAGTTACACTTAGGAGAAAGTGCGGCTTGGACAGTTTCCCTCTTCTTTTTTTAAGGGAGGAACAAGGGACAACAGCAGCCCAAGGGAGTCTCTTACAGTAATCCCTTCCCACCTCCTGGCCAGGCACCAGTCAGAAAGGTGGCAAACTCGGGGCGGGGGGGGGGGGGGGGGTGGGGGGCGGGGAAGACCCATCTTCAAATGAATGCTGTCCTCTCCAGTGGGTTACTCCAAGCAAGTCCCACTGGGAAATCCATGGAGAGCAAACTTCCACTCATTCCTCTCTCCTACCCCAATTTTCCCAGCAGATCAGCAGAGAAGATATGTGATGACAACAGAGTCTTCCTTCTACCTGCTCACTCTTCCAGAGCTTCAAAATGAATCCCAGCCACAGCCCTGAAAGGTGGCTCCCTGTACTCCCCTGCATAAGGATGGGCAGACTCCTGAAGGGCTGGAGCAACCTCCTGGATCCAGCTCCCATGTGCCACACCAGATCCAAACCTCCTCCTCCAAGGTGGCCAATCCCTTTAAAAAATAAAGTCAGTTCCAGGACACCAATTCCTCAGCAACATTCACGCACCAAATGAAATTGTTCATCACATAGTGCCGATTTTAGCTTTTCACCCTGTTTATCCTCACCATGGCTGTGTCCATAAGCCACCACTCTCCCTTCCACCTCATAGAAGGACACATTCTTAGCACCAGGCTGATGGTCAAGGATCCTATAGGTTGCACCATACATCACATCCCACAGCAACCGTGCAGGGAATACACAAGTAACTTACGTCTGCTGGATCAGCCTCCAGACTCGCCTCTTTCCTCCACCGACTACACAGAATACAATCAGGTGCTCTGAATGGCAACTAAATGAAATGCCTGCAGCAACTCAATGAAGGCTGTTAATACCATCTACTTCAGTTACTGCTCTCTGCTATCCACAATCCTTTTTAACCCTGCAAGGTTTTGAAACAACCTACAAGGAACAGCAGCAACTCAACCAAAACTAGAAACCCCTGGACGTTTCAGCAAACTGCAAGTGACTTTCACTTTCAACAGCTTTTTTAATATATGTGTTATTATTCCAATGCCTGTTATTCCAGTGATGCTCAGCAAAATCAAGTGCTTTTTTTTTCATATCGTCACACTAATAAGAGAGACATTAAGATTCTACGCACAAGGACAGGAGCAGTAATAATGAGGGAATTTTCTCCAGCACTGCATTTAATTTAAAAGTGCCAAGATTAGTACGTAAGCTCTTCTGGACAGTCTAGGAGTTGATATCTTGCTCCATGGGTGTGTACACACGTCTGCCTTCTTCTGTGTGGCTCTCACACCTGCAGCTGATAATCATATGCAGTTTCAAATGAGTTGAGAAAATGAAAATTACCTTCAAAAGGAAGGAAAATGCATTTGACATACCTCTCGTTCCAGCACTTGCGAGACTTGCTATAATTACCACTGTGAGCTCGCAGGCAGATGGCAAACGCGGCAACACCTTGAATTCAGTCAGCAGGATGCTGCAGAAATGCTCTCACTAACATTTTGTTCAAGATGTTTCAACACACAAATCTAAAAACTGGCAACCAAGACAGAACTACTGCGATTATTAGTGAGCCTTAAATAACGAGCATGTTACATCTCCACTGGCCTTCCACATCTCTCTATACCCACAGAGTGCTGCCTATGCTGTACCCTGTATGGGCTCAGCCCCAATTAATGTTGTTACAGATGCTGAGATAGAATGAAGAGTCAGCAATAACAGATAAGATTGAAAAGGGCCCCATTCTGCTCCAAGGGAAAAAAAAATAATCTTGCTCATGTCAGGGGAATAATTTTGAGGCTTGGAGGCTTGGGTAGCAGTGGCATGCAACGACCTGGAGGTTACCAGCTGCCCAAGTCATACCGAGCTTTTCATATGGCAAAGGGGGGAAGGGGAGGGGTAAAGGAGAGCTTTGGGAAGATAAGGCTTTTTAAAAAAAAAAAAAAAAAGAAAAGAAATAATAGGCTAAATATCCAGCTGCCTTAAGGCAGAGGGGTTATCTCTGTTCATTTTTTTTAATCCACCTGGCTCCTTGGCTAGGGGATTTGGGAATATCTCTTTGCACAAGAAATCTCTTCCCGTGGAACTGTATAATAATTTGAGAGGTTGTAAAGGAAAAGGTGCTTATATGTCTGAACGGCATTATGAAACTAATACCAGAGTCCTACTGCAATGACAGAGCAGACAGAAGAGGGTTAGCTATGTTATCTTACTCCCATTTCAAAAGAAATATCATTTAAGCTGGTGGGGGTTTTTTTGTTTGCTACACCGGATGTGTTTTTACAGACCTGGAGTCCCTCTCTATATAGTTACAGTGCTGGAAAAGCAAACAGTGGCTCTTCAGCTGCCGTTGCGGAGCAGCCAGCTCCCACGCTGCTGATTTAGATTGTCATAGGAATGAGCATTTTACAATATTTCCACAGCCAAGTCCTGTTACTATATGTAAGGATGAAGTGATTAGAGTAGCTGTCCCTAAGCACAATGAAATCACTTTAGTCCATGTTATTTGCACCCCAAATTGTTTGCATAACTTAAAGAAATGGCTAAAGAGTTTATACTGCAAAGGTAAAACAATTCCTGCTGTTTGCTAGCTGTTTATGCTGGTACACTGTTAGGGTTTGTTTTAACCCATAAAAGGAGGGATTTTTAGTGATCTAATACATAAAAGTAAGTTTAAGATCAATAAAGCAGATGGCACTTTCTAAGGAAAGCGTGTTTCTCCCGTGCCCTTCACTCAGAATGACGCTGGTGTGAGAGCAGAATCAGGGTCACTATCCCTACCAGCATGATTTAAGGGTAAAGGCAGAACATCTATTGTTTGCAACACAGCGTGTCTCAGCTGCAGCAGAAGACAGCAAATGCAGTACATGGCATATAAAGTGTAGATAAAAGTTCAGCTTTTGTTCTTGGACTGAAATGCTCAGAAAACTAGAAATTCTGCTTCTTGTATATTTAGCAAATAAGAGCAAACATGAAGCTTTTGATGCTGCAAAGGAGCTGACTCTACTGTTGAGCGCTCTCACTACCTTGACCTTGTGTCTGCAAAGGCCTTGGGGCAATAGAGCAGCAATTCCTCTTTGATTGACAAGCCATGCCACATGACTGATTATGAAGTGCCTTATCACTGCTGCCAATACTGTTTTTTGATCAATCTTGGCAATACATTTTACATGTAAATGCATCTTTTGTTGCAAATATATGCCGTAAGTAATAAACACCTGCTTTCATGCCACCTAGATCTCAAGGCTATTACCACTTACGTTTTATTGCAGATAAATTAGATGAGGTCCATGCTGTCCCTTATCTCATTAAATTTATCTTAGCGTAAAACTAAGGTATCTTATGTTTTCTTCATGATCATGAAAGTGTGACACATACTGTGGGGTTAAAAAAAAAGTATTTTATTAATGTGAGCAATATTTAGCACCTTGGAAAAGACAGCTGGGGCTTGGCTTCAAATAGCATGCAATGACTCATGCGACAATCACTTCTGCTCCATAGAAGTGGGTTTGAAACCCCTCTGATGGAGTAAGAAAAAAAGCCAGTCATTCCCACTTGCCTGGTGACATACCTTGGTAGCCAAGGTAGCCTCCACTGGCATCACCTGCTTTTGGAGGAAAGCAACGAAGTGGTATTTAGTAGTGAGTATGGCCCTGTGGGTACGTACACAGGCTACACAGATACCAGGATTAAGAAGTTTGGTGCTTTGACGTGAGTGTTAAAATCTGCCAGGAGTAAGCAGCTCTTTCTAGGTTTGGTCAGTCTGAGCTATACTGAAGTGCTGAAAAGAACAGAAGGCAGAAAAGTGACAAAACAAAGAGGATGTATTTGCTGAATATATATTTTCATAACCTAGATAGTTGTAGATAACAACTTAGAGCATCCTCTTTCTGATATAAACAACAGCAAATTAGTATATGAGGTATACAGAGGCTATGCCTTGCCTCAACCAGAGGTCACAAAAATAACAAAGGAAAAATAATCCGGGGGCAGAGGGAAGCGTCAGCATTTTAACAAGCTTTGCATAATACTGTGACAAGAACTACAGCAAACAAACCACACCGATCAAGAATCCAGAGGGGCACACATGGTGTTCAGATCAGAGCGAAGGTGTTCAGCAGGCACAAAGGCTGCTGATCAAAGCGCGACATCCTCCCCATCACCGAGCAGCACCGTTCCTTTGCTAAAAGCCGTTTAACACAAAGTAGCAGGAAGCATGCACTTTGAGCGGGAGTGAACTTTGAAGAAGACAGACACACAAAAAAGCACCATGTATTGGAGCAATTAACAGAGAAACAAATTTTATTTCCTGCTCATCCTTTCATGCCGTCAAATAGGCAACCCACAGAGGATGAGGGAAAAACACTCTGAAAGGTCATAGGTAAGGATTACAAACAGACCATAAGGCAGGAACAAACTTGAACATTTTTACATAATATAGATCTATATCTACTGCAAATCAGTCCCAACTGTTGATATACTTTGCACCAGTCTGACATTAGAGTACGTCACTGTTGGCAATGGACATTTTCCCCGACTCAAGCTGGCATGAGGGAAGCCCAGCATCAGGACGTTTCTACTCCCAATACCGTTTCTACTCCCAATACCGTTTCTACTCCCAATACCGTTTCTACTCCCAATACTTTCACACGTATCCAGATAATATGCCTTCCCGTTTTGAATTAATGTAATATTCTTTCAGTACCCACTAGATTTTGCCAATGAATGTTTTAGCATTACCAGTTTTGAAGCATGGTTAATGATAAAAATTACATCTATAGCACTTTATACTTTCAGAGTGCTGTCAGTTAATTAGTTAATAAGTGAATTGATTCTTAACAATATAAAGTAGGTTGCTATTTAGATAACCATTTTTAAGTGGATAACTCAAGGCAGGCAGAGGTTAAGGACCTTGTCGATGATATTACAGCAGAGGAAATAACAGAGTCAAGATTAAACCAAAATTAAGTGCTGATTATTATAAGATTAAAGTATACCAACAAATGAGGTGGAGGTTATTCTTTCTAGGGGAGATAAACTTCCATGTGTTAGAAGGAAAAAATAACACAAAGATATCTTTAAACGCAATTTACAGCAGTGAATTAAGGTCATGCTGAATTTGACTTAAATAATGTAGGCAGAAATCTTCACTGAATACCATGACAAGCCACCAAAGAAATACTGAAAAGTCGGTCAGGGTTTGTTTATTCTACAACTTCTGAAAACATGATTTAAAACATTCACAGACAGTCATACTCCTATATAAGACAGAGAGACAAGGTAAGTTTGCTTTAGCTTATTTAGAAGCTCTTAGAAATAACAGAAGCTTTGCAAGTCTCTGTGTTGAAATAAAACTTGCAGAAATACATGCAAGTCAGTAAATTTCCCAGAAAATTATTTTAATCTGCAGGCCAAAATCATTTTGGGTAGTAGACAGTTACACTGTTATAACACACAACGTTTCCTCACATGGAAATAATCCCATGGCACATGAAAAGACATATAGAAAAGTACTGCTGTATCAGTCCAGTCCAGAGTCTTAAAGATTTCCACATGGAAACTGATTAAGACACCTCTTCCACTCCATTGCTTTCCAGTAAGAAGTGGAGCAATTCCTTATTCACTCTGATGGAAATGAGAAAAAAACCCTCATTTTTTATTAAAAATAAAAAAATACAAAAAATAAAAAATACAGGATCCCCAGCCACAGCAGGAAACTGCATGATCAGAAACTACAGAATGCTGCCTTCCAGGGAACTATCAGATGTTCATCATCCCTGCTTACCAGCGGCTAATTCTGCCGTTGCACAAGTTTCCTAAAGTCAACTCATTATCAGATTGTATATTTAAATCTCAAGTAAAGAAGTGTTTTGTGGATTTATACAAGTACCTGTTTAAGTTCATCCAGAACTAATGAGAATTACTGCAGATGAGCAATGCTGAGCTCTGGCAATGTAAATTGGGGGAGTTTCTGTGTCACGTATTTGCACTCTGTATGACTCCAGCAGACACCATAACTCCTCAATCTGTGTTTTAGGCACTGCAGTTGCTTGGATGCTTTGTACAAAGAAGCAATTAAAAGTAAAAGTTGTCGTCTATTTCACCTTGCATTCCTTACAAAAGTAATATTTTTATTATCAGGCTAGGTTCAGTAGTTGTATGGAATATTTTCCAGGTTCAATAAGCAGGTAATTGATAGACACAGAAGAAAAAATGGAAAATAAAACATGTGAGGAAAGTACTAAAGAACTGAGTTGGCTTTGGATATACGTTTTCACAAGTGACAAAACTGTAACCTTTCTGAAAAAGTGTAAGTAACAGAATAGGAGATGACCTTACCTACTGGTTGTAGCAACAGGATTAGTAGCTAAAGGGATCACATTCCTATTCCGGCTGATTTACCCACCTAATAGGAAACCTCAGTAAAATCAGTTTATATTAACCTGCCTGAACTGTTAAACCATAATAAAAAGTTAAGATGAGGAACTGAATTTGAAACAAATTCTCTGCAGGAAAGCTGGTTCACAGATTTACAAAAAGAACATTATGTTTGAACCAATCACTTCCATTTTGGTACCATAAATCAGCAGAACTTAACAGAGGCATTTCACTGCCTTTCTACCTTTGGATACTCTGTTTTGAAAATTATAGTTCTAGGCAGAGGAGCAACATGGTTAAGAAGATAAATCAGCATGTTCTTTCATAAAATTTAAACTATAGAAGTGAAATTGCCATGAAGTTAATAGCTTCTAAAGCAGTTACTACGAGAAAAGGTTCCCTCTTCTTGCATGGTTTTCATGGTAAAAAGAAAAAAAAAGGAAAAAGAAAGTTCAGTAATTCTATAAAAAGCAATGGGAGTTTTACCTGTGCAGTGATAAAATTTGGTTCAGTATCTCATTTTGCTATACCTTATTTAAGAATTCTCTCCAGTCAGTTCCTGCGGTGGGACATGATGGAGAGTTGGGTACCCTGCTTAGCATATTTCCCATTGTCATCTAAGGTAAAAGGTCACTGATGCACAGGAATTTTAGATTCTAGTTAGACATTCACCTAATAACATATGAGTCATTCTTGTTACTATGCAAATGTCATCCTTTACCTGAAGGCAAATTCCTGCCTCTTAATATTTAAATCCCATCTAGTTTTCACCAATTTCTAAACACCACCACATCTTTGAAATTTTCTTAAAAATATATTGAGGGACAAAAAGTCTCACTCTCTCTTTCCCTTCCCTTGTCTAATAATGGGAATTTTCACTCATTTTACCAAAGCAAAATGTTCTTCATTCAGACAGTAAGGAAATCTCAGTTTTGCTGTTAGAGAAAATATGAAGTCAATTAAAACAATTTCCCTCCTTGGGCAAAGAAGGTGACACTAAAGACAGAACTGAAGCTGTCCACGGCCACACCTCACTTTGAGAGACCACACCCCTAGCGACAGGTCTCTCTCATACATGGTGTGTTTGGTGCATGATAGCAAAGTCTAACGCACATTAAACTGGCATGCCAAGGGACCACCTAAAATTGGCGCTCCTCTGCCCTTAGCTAACCAATGCAGACACAGTAAGGATAGGGTGTTTCTTAAGTCTGTGTTTTCCTCCAACAACTTCTTCACAGCTCCAAGAAACGCCTCTGTCTGCTTGGGATTCACTGCCCAAAACCTCCTCTTTAAGACTGGCACCCGTTCTCTGTCAAGCAGTTTTTACTGGGGTTTTTTTGAACCATTGACAAGTAATACAACTTCCACGATGGCCTTCTTGGAAGAGTGCCAACCTGGGAAGTTTGTTCAGTCCCTTGCCTGGGCAGTTTGCTTTCAGAGTCAGGATAAGGGAGAGCAAGGAATGAGCCGAACTCCACAGAAATAATCCAGATATCCACAGAAATAATCCAGATATCTAGATTTGTCCCCAGTGGCTCTGTTCTTGTTCTGACACTGTTATAAACAAACAATAACACCACCACAGAAGCCTGCCGGCATAGGCATATCTGAGTAAAACCATAATCAGACCCACTGAATCTTTTGCTGCAGTCAATGAGGGTTGAAATCAGATGATATTGATACAGGTAGGGATACAGCTATCAGCTGTAAAGTTAACTTTATCGTGGCCATTTTTCATGAAACATTCTCCAAACAACAGAAGGAAAGGGAACAAACGCCTGTTTCCTCCAAATCAGCTAAGTTATGGTGTATATCAAGCTTGAATCATGGTGCAAATCTGCTTTCATAGCCACGTGTATAGTCCATCGGCCTTTGAACCACACTGGTCCAGTTTCTAAAGCAGAGCCTAAGTTTGCAGTGGAGATGCAGTGTTTAAATCCAATTTCCAGTGTGGAAATGCAGTGAAGGTCCAAAGGCTTTTGGCCTGGAAAGCCTTTTACTCAATACTGGGTACAGCAAATGGAAACCTGTCCTGTGGATGTAACAGCGAACATCTGGAAAGCCGTGAGCTGTTTGGAGAATACTGAAACCAGGCAATGAAAAAAAATCTGGGCCATTTACATGCATGCCTTGCTCTCTATGGATTCACCCAGGAGCTTGGAGCAGAACAGGAAACACCAGGATGATGCACTTTTCTTGTTTGGTGATAACTCTCTGTCTGCTCATCCCCTCCCTGCCCCAGAGGATAATAGAGCAATCAATCATTCATTGAGAGAGAGTGGCAAAGAAACCACTCTAAGCTGTAACTGCTTTTGCAAGGCCACATCACCTGTCTCAGCAGCCCTGGGCCACAATCTGCTAATTACAAACAGGCTGACGAGAGCTTTGCAACTCCCTTAATGAAAATATCCCTGGCAAACCAAAGACCCAGGCCAACAGATTGAAAGAAAAAAGCCAGGAACTCTGCTCCCTTCACCACAGAGGCAATGACAAGAAGGGGGTTTAGACGTTCATAGCTCAACCATTAGCACCGAGAGCAACCACTCCTGCTTCCCTAGGGACCAGTCCTTGGAGCAGGCGGTGTGGCTTGTGGAGGCACTGCAGCCTGTGCAAGGCCAGCCTGAGCTGTGATAGCGATTCCCAGGCTACTTTCCCATATTTTTTCAATCCCCACTCAGGAGATCATCTGAATTGGTAAATGCCTTCCAAGTCATGGTCCCAGTAGCAGGAGCACAGTTATGTAGCCTTTACTTTTATGTTTCAGCAGCATCCAACTCTGTCTTTATTCAATTTATAAGCCAGTTTTCCATGTAGTACCTGTGGAATTTCTGAAGTGCATTTATGTATGATTTCTGACTTTTACTTCAGGCAAGAGAAGCAAATGAAAAGTGCAAGTCATTGCAATGACTCAGAGGTACAGGAAAGTACAATTTGAACCTTAGCTTAATCACCTGAAAGAGCCAAGAATGACTAAAACTAATATTATAAACTCTAGGAAACATGAACCCTTCCTCCAAAAATGGTTTACTAAACAATAGACAATAGTAAAGAAGAATATTTACTTTGGCATTCTACACAGTTTTTTTATTTACTATTTTTAAGGAAAATTACTGGCAAAACTAGCTGTGATGCACAGATAACTCGACAAACAAAATTTGTTCTCAACAATTAGAATCGATGTCTCACCTGGGTGTGAGAAAATAACATTTGTTTTCCTATTGCTTCTGACTAAAATGCCTTGGCAAAATACAAAAAAATAAGGAAGCCTTCTTGGATTTCTTTCTCTTTCAGAGAATTTTACATTTAATGGTCATATTTGCTTTGGTTAAAGACCAGGAAAAACTCATGTTGGTGGAGCAGGAACATATAATCATTTAGCTGCTCTATTTTTTTACCAGCTCCTATGCTCATTCTGTGTCAGAGACATCAGAGCTGCAGGGCATCGGGAAAAAGGAACAAAACAGTGGACAAAAACATCTGGGTGAGAACTGGATGCTAGTTCTGGAATCCAGAGACACAAATACATAGGGAAAAATTATGTCAGGTTTAAAAAGAGACAGAATATTAACGGGAGCCCAAAAAGTCTGGAAAGGAATAACTTATTCCTTAATATAAGAATCAGAACAATTCACCAAGCTATCCTGACATAGTGTTATGATACTTTTGTCTCAGGTGCAGGAGAGAGAGGAATATGTTTAAAATGTGCCAAATAATTCACAGAGATATTAAGTTAGTCCATCTGGAAATGGGACATAGATCTCTGGGACTTCTCTCAATATCAGATTTAGAGAAAGTATTTCATATTTTGATAAGCTGTTTAAAAGCCAACATCTTATAGCTGACCCCAGATGCTTCATCTATTTGAACCAAACTGTTATTAAAGCTCCCCATTCTAAATATGTTTTTGTTTTCCAAGGGCAAACACAGATGGTGCAAAGCAGCGTAATGCAAGAGATCCCCAGGCAAACTGACGATGAGAGGCAGTGCGTAGGTGGTACCAGGCTGTCCCACATAGAGCTATAGCTTGGGCCCAGCCAGCAGTAAGACTTGTGCACCAGCACATACATGAACACAAGTTCAAGCACTGCATTTGCTAGTAAAGCCCAGTATCCTGCTGACACACTGAAGGCTTCAAGGTACTGAACTTACTTGGCAATTTTTCTCAGAGTAGTCCAATAAAGACCCAACAGTCACAAGTTGCAGCACATAAAATTCTGGTGAGATATAATGAAAAATTTCAGCACTGAAACCGGGGCCCAGAAAGGTTGTGCAATATCCATCCTTGGAGGTTTTTAAAACTTGATTAGACAAGAATCCAAGTAATGTGGTTTAGCTTTGAAGCTGGACCTCCTTTGAGCAGGAGAGTGGACCAGAAGATCTAGACATCCCTTCCAACCTAAATTATTCAATAATACTGAATGGTGTCGATGTACTGATGATATCCTCTCAGCACTGGCAAAAGATAGGCAAACAGGATTTGCGAAATCTATCAATCTCTGGATATCATATATACTCTTGGCAGGCCAAACCACCACATAAAAGGAAGTTATCTCAGCCTTCCCCACCAATGGCGGTATCACCGGTATTCCATTGACTCTGTTTTCCCTGAGCACTTTGCTCCATATCCTCCGACTCATCTGTAGCATGCTCCCAGTGACAGCACTCCCACAGATCTGAAACAAGGAAATCCCTTCCCCTTTATGCTTTCCCCACTCTTTCTCCCAATACCTCCAGGAATTTTACAAACCTTCCCCACTGCTGAATTTCCACATTTCCACTACATTCACCTGAGCTCCAAACACCTGACAAGAACTGTAGAAGCATCTAGCAATTATGACAGGTGTTAAAATCCTGCACATCATTTTTATCTGGTACAACAGGTCACCATAAGGCATTATGCAACTGACCCAATTTGAGGCATTTAAAATAATAGAATTTAACAAAACGTGTCTGTTGTAATCTCCTGAAGACTGATCCTGTCCCCACTGAGAATCAATAACCATATTACTGGAGGCAGAACCAGACCCTATACGTCAGCACTGCCCATCCATATTCTAAATAAGTTGTACAAGGAAACGTATTAGTTTCTAATCTTGGTTCTTCGGTGCCTAAATAAGCCTCATCATGATAGCAACAGATGGCTTCACAATCTTTAATGACTTTATTTTCACAAGTCCTCTGAGAAATAGAGGACAGCTGTCCCCATTTTACAACTGAGTAATTGCAATGCAGAGGGGCAAAGTGATCTGCCCCAAATCCCGCATGAAATCTGTGGAGAGCAGGATGTCAGGGAACCAGATCTCCCCACCATCCTACCAGTGCCCTAACCTCCTACCCCATCCTTGCTTCTAAAAGTACCTCCTATGTCTATGGCTACGTGAACAAGACCTCTGAAAACCAGGCTTTTACATATAGAGGCTTAGGCCTCCTGAAAGCCTGGACTATCACTTCATAGACTGAGCTGCATTTTTTTTTTTTTTTTTTTTTTAAGATTTATCTGCACAGGGGGTTAAAATACAGAGGAAGTCCAAACGGAATTGGAAAATGAACTTGGCCAATTCAGTAAGCTAGAAAACAACGACGATGCTGTGTAAATCTCACCAGTTTGTTAACATTTTAAAAAGTTGCAAAGGGACCTGATTCTGTGCTTCCTTTCTATAGCATTTGGAAAGAATCTGACTTCTACATTGTATGTAGCATGCACTCTAGGGAACATAAACATTAAGGTAGTTGGCAAAACTAACACCTGTCCAGTTGTTCTTCCCTGTGAAGTAGTTACCTAAAAAAAGGTAAAGTTCATAACCTGGAAAGAGCAAAAGTGTGCCCCACACCTGTGCTTTCACACATGTCTTTTGCTGCCTATCCCTCTGAGGGGGATGAACACAGAGGACCTCCCTGCCTGCATCAGATTACAGCGGTTTATCCCAGGCAGGCATGAGCTATGCAGAAAGACATGTCTACCCTTTCTGTATAATCTAAACCTGTATTGTTTTATAGGTCTCTTCTTTTCCAGGCATAAAATTCCAGTTTCCAAATGTGGGATATTCTGATCTGGGCCTATGTGTTAGGCTGTTTCAGAAAAATTTGTTACCAGGTAAGGACTGGTTTCCAAATCCATTTTACATTGCTCTGTCTCCCCTCAAATTCAGGTATTAGCTTGATTCTCCTTTATTTATAATGGTTTATAGGTAAAACAACTTTAGTTCATGAGATTTCTATCTTTATTTTATGAGCAAAAAAAATGCAAGGCAAGATTCATTTCATATGTACATATGAAATGATATGCATTTCATATTTCATAACATAGGCTCAACAAGGCTCAGTGCCAGGTCCTGCACTTGGATCACAACAACCCCATGCAACGCTACAGGCTTGGGGAGGAGTGGCTGGAGAGCTGCCTGGCAGAAAAGGACCTGGGGGTGCTGGTTGACAGCCAGCTGAATGTGAGCCAGCAGCGTGCCCAGGTGGCCAAGAAGGCCAGTGGCATCCTGGCTTGGATCAGGAACAGCGTGGCCAGCAGGACCAGGGAGGTGATCGTCCCCCTGTACTCAACACTGATGAGGCCACACCTCGAATACTGTGTTTGGTTTTGGGACCCCCACTACAAGAAAGACATTGAGGTGCTGGAGAATGTCCAAAGAAGAGCAATGGAGCTGGTGAAGGGTCTGCAGCACAAGTCTTATGAGGAGCAGCTGAGGGAACTGGGTTTGTTTAGTCTGGAGAAGAGGAGGTTGAGGGGAGACCTTATCACACTCTACCTGAAAGGAGGTTGTAGTGAGGTGGGGGTTGGTCTCTTCTCCCTAGTAACAAGCGATAGGACGAGAGGAAACAGCCTCAAGTTGTGCCAGGGGAGATTTAGATTAGATATTAGGAAAAATTGCTTCACAGAGAGAGTGGTTAGGCATTGGAACAGACTGCACAGGGAAGTGGTGCAATCACAGTCCCTGGAAGTGTTCAAAAAACGTGTGGATGTGGTGCTTAGGGATGTGGTTTGGAGGTGGACCTGGCAGCTAGGTTAATGGTTGGACTTGATGATCTCGGAGGTCTTTTCCAACCTTAACAATTCTATGATTCTATGATTTATCAGTATAATTTTTTTTTCATTTACAATTAGCATCAGAGTTGTATATAAAACTTCTCAACCTTAAAATGTCTCTACTTATCACAGCAGCCTACACTGTTTATATTTATGAGGCAATTTGCACAAATGCTTTTAGATTGATACAATGATCACTTTTATTTCATTTTTCTACTTCTGGTATATTGTGTTCCTCTTCCCTTTATACTGGCTTTTTTCAGGAAACCGTTTCATTCATTTCTCAGGAAGAACTGCTTTAAGAGAGGCAAATGGGAGCACCTACAAAGTGAAATATGGAAACTGTCTCTACATGGCATAATTGTCCCCTTGGGTACTAGTGAATATTATACTTTTTAAAAGGCATGTTTTACTTTGGAAATAGAAGCAATTATGTTTAATTGTGGTTCTCAGCATGAAAAACTTACAAAAAGCATGTTTTTCTCCTCCTCAAAGTCAGACCTGTATATTAAAAAACAGAAACACTCCAATACACACTAAAAAACAGGCCATAGTTGTCCTGGGAATATATAGCAGTGTTGCTAAGCATGACTGCATAAAGAAGATATGTTAAGCACGAAGTTGCCTTGGGTTTATCTTGGCTGTCTTAACTCTGATGAGATTAGAGTTGCAGAATCAAATGCAAATACAATCCCCTGTTTCACTACAATAAACCTTGGCGCTTCTTTAAACTACCAAAATACGACAATGCTTCACTGTATCAGCTGGTTTTGAACCTTAGCACTTTTTTCCTTAGTTATGCAGAAAAGGTTAAAATCCAGGATAGATGCTTTACTCTAAAGATGAGTTACAGAGCTACACCACCAGAGATGTCTGATGTTATGCTCAACTGAGGCTATGTGATCAAACTCTTGAATCCAATACACTTTGGTGGACCCTATGAGCCACGTTCAGTCTGGCAGCCGCCAAAAAAAAAGTGTCAAGACAGCACTGAGTTGATCATATTACTTTCTTCTGGGGGCTGTCTAGTTGCCTCCCTTTAGAGGTGAAGACAACTTCTGTGGGAAGCCTGAGGTAATCCCTGGTAGTGGAGGAAGCACTGCTGGAGCCATCACCAATACACATGACCCAGCAGAATGTAGGACGCAGAGATTCCTCAAGGATGTAAAGCAGGGGAAGGACTTGTGCCCAAACCAGGTGTCCAAATCAATGAAACAAGTCTGCCATGATGAAAACAGACATGGGAAACCAAAGGAGTTAAAGAGGAGATTTGGTGACTGCAGGCATGTATTCAACAGCCTTTGCCTGCAGTGGGAGAAAACTTGGGTTTCACGTGTGTCCGCCTGCATTTACAAAACATGTCCCTAATGACACAAGGATGTCCATCTTCATAACTATTGGCAAAGCTTAGCTCACACAGGAAGTAATGTACAGACTAGAGCATGGCTGGAAAGGCACATTTCCAATCTTTGTTCATCCCACATAGAAAAATAAACTTCCCTTAGACTGCTACTTGCAATTCCTTGACATAGTCTCCCTAGCAGATAGTGCCACTAAATTAACAATTTTTTTTATCAAATCCATTTTTCTTGTGTATTCTACCTGCCCAGAGATACATCCAAGACTGGGCTGGAATTTAATGGACATGAATTTAAACACTGCCTAGTGAGAAGCAACCAATAATCTCCATTATCCTTAATTTAAAGGGGTATTGGGAAATGATATCAAGATATAGTGCTTATTTGAAAGACCTTGGAATCAGTTTCCTACCCATATTTAGCACCATTTAATTAAGGAACAATACCACTGATTTTTGGGTTTTCACCCTCTGACATTTTGTTCAACAGAAAATTGAAAACCAGAATGCCTGCCTGCACTGTTAAAACCTGATGTCAAACACATTAGAGATTTGCACATGTATAAAGCAATGGATAAAGAAAAACAAAAATAAAACAATACAGTTTGAAGCCCTGGGAACTGCCCTACTTCATGAAAATAGCACTGTGAATCGTAATGAAGAGAAACAATGGTTGTAAATAGCAATACTGTCTCAAGAGGTTGCCCTCAATTATATGAGGCTGCTATTGCAGACAGATATATATTTTATGAAGGAACAGGCAAGAGATTTGCAAAAACATACAAGAAGAGGAGATACAGGGCATGAATCTGCCCTCCTGCTTGAAAGGGACTGGGAGAGCACAACTGGAGCAGCTCAAGACTGTGAACGTGGCACATGCAAGACAGATGGGTTTCTCGTTTCTTGATAGACGGTTTCCTGTTGGGTGAGGAAGTCACACATGGTGGAAGGAACGATGCAGGGCATCTCAAAGGTTAACCAGACGCTGTGAGCAGAGCTACCTATTAGTTTAGTGTACTAGCTTTGATTAGTAGATGTCAATGAATGGCATATTACCAGACTCCTTGATCCATCTCCTCACCAGAAATCTCCTCTATTAAACATGTCCCGAAAGACCCAATGTGTATGGCAATATGGACAAAGAGGACAATTTGGGACAAAGAGGAAATTTAAAGCTAATACTGTGGAAAAGCCTGTCGAGGCAGAGGTTCAAATTTTGTACTCGCTAGTACATTCATAGAGTCTCTGTTGGATTCTGTGGCCTGAATTCAGGTTCATATTGACGAAAACCGAAGAAAACTTGGTCCACTTATTTATCATAGAATCATAGAATCGTTAAGGTTGGAAAAGACCCTTAAGATCATCAAGTCCAACCATTAACCTAGCACTGCCAAGTCCACCACTAAACCATGTCCTCAAGCACCATGTCTACCCATCTTTTAAATACCTCCAGGGATGGGGACTCAACCACTCCCCTGGGCAGCCTGTTCCAATGCTTGACCACCCTTTTAGTGAAGAAATTTGTCCTAATATCCAACCTAAACTTCCCCTGGAACAACTTGAGGCCATTTCCTCTCGTCCTATCACTTGCTGCTTGGGAGAAGAGACCAACCCCCACCTTGCTACAACCTCCTATCAGGTAGTTGTACAGAGCGATAAGGTCTCCCCTCAGCCTCCTCTTCTCCAGACTAAACAACCCCAGCTCCCTCAGCCTCTCCTCATAAGACTTGTGCTCCAGACCCTTCACCAGCTTCGTTGCCCTTCTTTGGACACGCTCCAGCACCTCAATGTCCTTCTTGTAGTGAGGGGCCCAAAACTGAACACAGTACTCGAGGTGCGGCCTCACCAGTGCCAAGTACAGGGGCACTATCAGCTCCCTGGTCCTGCTGGCCACACTATTCTTGATACAGGTCAGGGTGCCATTGGCCTTCTTGGCCACCTGGGCACACTGTTGGCTCATGTTCAGGCGGCCGTCAGCCAACACCCCCAGGTCCTTTTCAGCCAGGCAGCTCTCCAGCCACTCCTCCCCAAGCCTGTAGCATTGCATGGGGTTGTTGTGACCCAAGTGCAGGACCTGGCACTGAGCCTTGTTGAATCTCATACAGCTGGCCCCGGCCCAACGATACAGCCTGTCCAGGTCCCTCTGCAGGGCCTTCCTACCCTCCAGCAGATCGACACTTCCACCCAACTTGGTGTCATCTGCAAACTTACTGAGGGTGCACTCGATCCCCTCATCCAGATCATTGATAAAGATATTGAACAGGACCGGCCCCAACACTGAGCCCTGGGGAATGCCACTTGTGACCAGCGGCCAACTGGATTTGACTCCATTCACCACCACTCTGTGGGCTTGGCCGTCATTATCTTGTTCCTCACATCAAAAGGCAAACTTGGCAACTTCTGACCAAAGCAAAATGGAGGTTCTTTCAGTTAACATTCCCCTCACACTAGCACACATGCTCATAACGTGCCCCTTGCTCTCTCCGTCATTAATATAGTCACACTTTGCATACTCCTAAGCAGGTAATGTGATAACTGAATGCTGGTAATAACTTGACTCTGGGTTATTGAGTGGGCTTTGCTGCAAAGCTAAGCCACAACACACATCCCTACTTCCAGAAGATGGACAGAACTATTTCTAGTGTTTCTCTCCAGAACTGGGAAGTCCTCGGCCAAGAAAAGCTGCAGGAGATTTCTAAATGGGCTTTATTGATTCTGGCTGTCAGAAGTTCCTTCTCTTGGCCGCTTTCCTTGTTAAGCCAGCAACAGGGCACCTTGGCAAATGTTCAGCCACCAGAGATTTTAAGAATTCTGCAAACATCTATGAAGATTACAAGCATATCAAAGATATACTGGGAAGGTACTACAGAGGAGAAACTTCATTACTAGTTTAGTGGTTGGGATGAGGTATATAATAAAATATCCCTAACAATGTAATGTGCTTTCTTGGTATTCTGTAGGCACTGCTGTAACTGACTTTAGAGATGAGCTGAAAGATTCACATAACTGAGCACACTTACTGTAAAATTAATGCATATATTTCAGCCTTACTACTGCTGCTGCTTAGTACTCGGGGAGGTAAAAATCCCTGCTTCTGTGGCTCCAGAGTGACTCCACGTGCTGAACTGTCTTCAGTCCTGGCTAGTATATCACAGTGTTTGCTGTTTGTCAGTAAAACAGACAGAGTTCAAAGACAAGCAAGACAAACTGGATGGAGGGACTTAGCTATAAAGAAGAATTAAAAGAGCCAAGTATCCATAACTCATTCAAGCCATGAGGAAAGGCAGATATCAATAGCCTGGAAATGCCTGAAAGATGACAATAACAAACACAGAGAGAACATAGCTAATGTGCTCCAGGAGAATGACTGGAATGAACAGTATGAAATTGTGGCTCCTGTGACAAGTTTTGGGAGCAGCCCAGTTTCTCCAGCGTTGACTAGCTATCAGTCACTGTCCTCTGGTTAATCAGAATACTTCATGAGTAAGGATGAATTTTCAGAAGCGTTGTGCAGAATTAATTTTAGGTGAAATAAATCCATCAGTGATGTGGTAAACTTTTCTCCTCTGGTAAGAACCTTCCTGTGAACTCAAACATCCCAAAGCTCACACTGAGCTTCCCTGTGTTGAAGGATCAATGCCAGCTCAGTACAGAATGACTGTCCGTACACTGCTGCATCAGAGCTCTTGGAAACAGGAGGCTTGATATCTGAAGTATTTCCTGATAGTGATTCCTATTAGGCAGTGGAATAGCCTCCTGAGAAAAAGATAAGGCAGCCTTATTGTTGAGAGAATACAAAACTAGAGCACAATACTAGAAAGTGTACTCCAGAGAATAAAACCTGTAATGGCCTTGTTCATGACTGAATAAGGCTTTTCCATCTTTAACATCTACAGGTGATGCACAAGTCCTTAGAAAAGCTGAAAGGATTCATATCCCCCCCCAAAATCCCAATATTATTTCATATTTTGAAAAACAATTTCTTCTTGTTCTCGTAAAGGACAAAGTGAGGTCTATCTGAGGTAACTGTCAGCACTACTCTTATGGACTGAATTCTAACCAGGTCTGCTGTTCTGTTTTAATGTAAAATATGCACAAACTTACAGAATGCTTGATTTTCATTAACTAATACCTACCATATTTTTCATTGCTTCATTCACATTTTTCTTCTTCTTCTTTTCCACTGTAAATAGTGGATTCAAGGAAATATTACTACATTATCTAAATTCTCAGTCCAGTTTAGAGAAGTTATTGCTCTCAGGAATTGCTGAGTTCTGAATAATAAGATCTTAGTGAGCTTTCAGCAAGAAATCAGAGGACAAGTTGTTCATCTAAAGCAATATCAGAAGATTTTTCCTTACATTTGTCAGCAATGACTGGAAAGAAAGGTTTATGAAGCACAGCACTGTCAGCCACAATCAGTCATTCTCCAACATGAAAGACAGGAAGAAAGAAGTTACTGATCTAGGACCCAAGGGACTTCTTGACATTTACTTTTCACAAAAGATCCAGCTGTTCTAGAATTCAGGCTGACCAAATCTTGGAGAAAGAAGCAGGCAAAGACTGTTAAAAACTGTGCCCAACACAATATTCAGAAATAAAGAATGAACAGATGACAAGAACCCCATCTGCCCTTCTCAGGAAGTGAGCCAAACATTGTTCTCTACTTTTCTGAATTCACACTTGGATGAGATTGCGTATTTTTTTAAAGGGTAAAGGGATGGTTGAATGCAAGTGCACAGAGACTGCAAGGAAGAGGTTTAAAGAAAACTACTGCTCGGAAAGATTAGGAATATTTCACTTTCTCCTGTGGAAAAACATCAGGAACTATACAAGTAACTTCCAGAGCATTTAACTTCAGCTAAGAAGCCCCTGAAGAATAAAATAATAGAAATAAAATAAAATAAAAGAAACAGATAGTGGCTTTAAACCAGGGCTATGCCCTCCATCTCTATCCACCATAGACAGGGTTAAATGACACCAAAGAATCCAGATCATGCCCAGAAAAGAACCTCTAACTACAAATGTGAAAAAACTGTAGACTTCACTATTTGCTCCCCTTCCTTTAATCGTTCACCAACTTCCCATTAAAAAAAAAAAAAAAGGAAGAATGTTTAAAGCATGAGAATGGATGAGCATGCTAGCTTGACCCCTCTCTTCCCAGATAAATTGGCTGCTACCAGTGTAGGACATTCCCCATGAACTTATCTGGGTTAGCCAAATTCGTACCTGAATGGCAACAGGTTTTCCTAAAGCCACAGGTAAATTAGGCTGGATAAAACTGACATTAAATGGAGCCAGAATCTGTGTAAAACTCTTTTGATAAGAAACTTGAGTGGCAAAAGATGATTTTGGACAAAGGCCACACCTATTTTTCTTTTCCAGATTTGTACAAGAGAGAACTGCCCTGTGATCATCAACAGTGTGACATTAGGTCATCATGTTCTTCTCCTTAGCTATTTTTTGTATGTTTTTTTTAAGCTCTGCCTATTCACTTATAACAATAATAATGAATAATTTACTAAAAAGAAAATCAAAGAAAACATGAGTCTGCCTTAATATCGGCATGTCAAATGATTTTTAACAGTTGCCTAGCACCATGGATTTCAATAGACCATTTCCTCATCCCCATCAGCGTAAGTTAGAGAAGAAGCAGCAACACAATGAAACACTTGCAGAATCTTCTAAGTGGCTTACTTCACCTAAATGCTACAGTACTTCTCTATAATAGGAACAATTATATGTGGATTTAGCTCAATTAAGCATCACCTTGGTAATGCTCTCTCTTTTGTTATCCAAACATCATTGCATATGTTCATCAGGATGACTGAAGTTTACCCAGAAAGCCAAGTCAATTTTCTAGCTTTATATTTAAGTGAGCCAAGTTTAAAGAAATAATTTTAAAGCCTGAAACTAACTACTCTGTATTCACCCTTGTTACTTCAAATGTACATGTCTCAATTGCTCACATACTGGCTACAAGCACGCATTGGCTGTATTACTTGACAAGTCCCTTCCAACTTTTTCTGAACCTTATCCACAAAATTATATGTACTATGTTGAAAATTTGAAAAATCTTATCACATCCCTACCCTGTCACCTTTCCTCTATGCTAAGAAGCTGCTCGTCATTCAGTTGTATCTTTGAATCTCTGATCTTTCCATTTGCTCTTCTGTAAACTCTCTACAGTTGATCCACATCTTCCTTGAAGTGCGGTAACCAAACTGGGCAAACCACTCTAGGTGAGTAGTTTGGCAGTATCCGAGCAATAAATTACTTCACATTTATGCATCCTAGAATCATCTTTTCTTTTTCTTTTGTTTTTGTGACTCTACCATGTTTCTCTTCACCCATTTTCCACAGGACTTAATCATCCTGGATTTGCATGATTGATTACTCCTATCTACCTGTAGAATCTTGCCTTGTCACTATTGCATAGCCTCTTATTTTTTTCAGATAGTAGCTTCAATCTGTCATTTAGAATCCATATATTCCCTTAAAATATTCTGGAGGTCTCTCGTGGATTACTGTCATCTATGCATTTAACAAGTATGCTCTCTACCCTGTCTTCTAGGTGACTGATGAAAATATTCAGTAATACTGGGTCTAAGACAGCCTCAGTATTTTGACTATGGGTAACCTGCTGTGGCATTTCAGCAGTGCTTTAGGCTTGGATGATGTTTCTCAGGCCAGCTTGATTTAAAAATATCAAATTATTCAAGAAGTCTCCATTCTGTTCTTCCCTGTTAAAGGCTGAGATCTTACCCTTTGTCACTTATACTGTGTCCGACACTAATTCAGTGAAGGCTGATGGAGTATTAGCAATTTCTCAGCATCATCTGTGGCTCAGACATCCTATTCCCAGGAGCAGAAGACCAACTCTTCCCTTGGCCATCCTATTACTGTTTTGTATTGCTGTTTCTATGCCTTGATAGTTTTGATACTGTCCTTTCACGTTCCTGCTATAAATTTATTCCATCCTTCATGGTCAAGACTTGATAAGTTGTTTGAATGGTGGGAGACTGCTGTGACCTGACAACACACATGATGTTTACAACATAAGCAAGGACAACCACACATTTTCCGCTCCTGCAAAAGCCCTCTTGAATCCAGCTAGCACAACAGAGTGTGTTTGGCTCACTGTGAACCTGATTGAAATATGCCCTTTTTTAATTCAGTTAGAACAGTATTATGCTAAATTTCAATGCATTATATTACATTTCAATGCATTTTCTTTTTGATCTAAAGCAGTTTCTTGAAAACATACCATTGCTACTGGTCTCTCTTTTCCAAAATCCTCTGCAGTCTGTTTGCACTGGACAGCAACTGTAAGAGTGGGGAGTTGTAATGAGGTTTTTTTCCTACATTCTCTTAAAACTTTGAGACATTTGACTGTAAAACTACCTGACCTTTCAAATAATTTTGTTCTATTCTCATTATGCACATTCACTGTTTCATAACTCTGCAGTGTTCAACATAAAACAGGTGGATCATTTCAGATTGTTCCACAGATTGCAGCTGACCTATCCCACTTGCAGCAAAAGAACCTGCCTATATATACATACATACATATCTACGTGTGCATACACACATACTTACACATATTCATATATGAATATATACACACATAAATATAGGTTTTTATGTACATGTATACGGGCACACACACTTGCACGTTGCATACACATACCTATTCCATATTTTACCTCCAGAGCTGGGTGTTTGCTTATAATACAAATGCTGTATTGCTACCTGACAGCTTTAATAGAATACTTTTCCGAAAATTCACTCACAAGATAGTTATACAAGAAATCATTATTTGGAGTGTAGAAGGAGGAAAGGAGTAGGTTTGAAAACACACAAGAAAACAACCCAAGTTGTGCATCCATGAAAATAATCAAGCAGAGATTTTTCAATGACAGCCAAAGCAAAGAAGGCATGCGTAACACCAGAAAAGGAAAAAGTACAGAGGCTAATCTCTGATACAAACCACCACTGAAATTCACCCCTAAGGGCCAATTAAACTCCTTGTTCACTTTTAGACTAGGATTCCTGTGGAAAGTGTGTTTCCTCTGGGCTTGGGGCTGACCCTCTGCACAGAGAGAAATTTCACCACTTAGGATGGCCATCATACCATTTGCAGTCACACGCTGCTGTAGGAGCACTCCGAAGGAGAATGGCCAGACTAGGCATCTCATATGCATCAGCTGGACTGGTTGGAAAACAGTGACTTAATTTAATGTCTCTCTGTATATTAATGAAGAAAACAACCTTTCAAGTACTCGCTGACAAAAAAAAAAGAACGCAGAAGGGACCCGGTATGCTTGGGCACTTGCCTACAGTGTGGGGCAAGAGATTCAGGGCTGTTCTGCCTGATCAGGAGCCAGGACTGGATGCTCGCTCTCTCTCCAGGCATATTCCTCACAGCCAGAGAGAACAGAGTCTTTTACTTGGTCCCTCCTGGCTCGTCAAAGAAACCACAAAGCCGTTTCAGTTTTGACAAAAACAAACTGCCAAAATCTTTCAGACAGCTCTATCTACATGTTCCTTCCAGTGCCGCATGAAGGAAGATTTATCTCCTTCACTGGACTTTGGATTAGGCTCATATAAGCAGGAATAAAAGAGGAAACCATAATCACATGAGATCTAAAATACTTGGCCTCTTGGTCTCTGCAAAGACAGGTCCCATCTATCAAAAGCAGCTATTTATATTACCCAGAACAAATTTGGGTCACTGGGAATATTTGTAGGCTTGCATCCATGCAGCAACAAAGAGGTTAAAATACTTCAGTGGAGTGGCTTTAAGACCTTCAACAACTTTGATTTCCCTGGCCTTTTCTTAGAAAGTTTCTGTGAGATGTAACTCTCTGGAACATAAAATAAGGAATAAAAACTGCAGGTTCATACAGGTACCCTCTGAATATTATCTGTAGAAGGCAGAAAAGGCAATGAGTAATCTTTAAGTATAAAAACAATGTTATGGTTAATTAAACAGAAAAAAAAAATCCTTGCCATCCTCAATATAACTTTGACATTTAATTTTATTTTATTTTAATGTGAAATAGGCCTTCCCCACAGGAGACCCAGGATGGCCAATTATAAAGAGAAAAAGAACGTTTTAACATTTTATGTTCTCATAAATCAGAAAGTTCGGCAGTGGTGTCAAACTCCTAAGATTCACCAAGCTTTCAGGCTGAGCAGAACATTCAAGAGCCTCAGACTTACCTCAAATTGGACCATAAACCCATTCATGCATCATGTATGGAAAATTTCATCATGTAAACCAAATGATCAGAATAACTCCCATTCTGCCACCACAAAGTTGGTGCATTTAAAATGCAAAGCAAACAGTGCCATAAGCAGGCAAAGCTAGAAAGCCTGATTTCCAGAAAGTTTTGACCTAAGGCTTTCCACATCTCTGTGCTCTCTACAGATTTTCCAAAGCTTTTCCCATCGTGGGACATGCATGGGGCCTTCGTCTTCTCTGACCAGCCACCTACTCTCATGAAACTAATGGAAAGACCTTATTTTTGAAACTTCTCTCTCTTCATCAAATGACCTTAAAATTAATCAAATCACAAGTTAATTGGGAGGGAGAGAAAAAAAGGCATAGAAGCAGACACAGCACGATCGCACAACTTTCAGTCAGTTTTCAGTGGGGTGTTAGGGAACCAAATGAAAAATTACAAGCACTGTCTTTATTTAACCAACCACAGAAAAATGAGGGACTACAGCCTGAGCTAACATTGTACATTCAATTCATCAGGTTTGCTTAAGAAGCCTGAGTTTCAAAAAAAGTCTCCTGATCACAGTCTCACACTGCAAATAGTAAACAGCTGAGCCCACACAATTATATTCACTCCTCCCTTGCCTTTCTCTGCCTTTCAGATCAATCACAGAATATTATTTCCCATTCCCGAACAATCGGCTGGGCTCTCCTGCCAGCTTAGTGCAGCATCAGTAGCAGCTCTAGCAGACAAAGGAAAAGAGCCCCTGTTAGCAGCGTACGTCCAAGGCAAACCTTGGGTTTCACATGTTCATAAAACACCTGAGATCCACTCAGCAAAGCAGAGAAGAGGAAATATCAGGGTGCTGGCAGTAGCTGCCTAGCCCAAGCTGTTGGGGCTGTCACCAAGGTAAAACAAGACCTTTTCCAATTTATGGGAACTGGCTAGATGCCCAGAAGATTCGTTTCATAATATCGCTGATCCTGTACCTGCCCCTTTTACCCTTGCCCCGCTACTGCAATCCAATTCCTGCTGCACCTCTGTGCTCACGTGGGGAAGGCACTTTGCTTTCTATATCCAAAGGACCAGCCTTGCAGGACCTTGGCCGCACGGTCACTGCCAGGCTGAAGCCCCTTTCACCGTTCCCCACCATGCAAGAAAAGTGACTGTACCCAGGAAAAGAAACCTGATGCAGAAATGCCTGCGTGCATTGTGCCCCAAACCTGACCACAGCTGACTTTCAGAAAAGGGTTTCAGCCTGAAAGGAAATTCACATTTCACTGGTCTCAACAAACTTTGTTCCTGAGGTAGGACCACAGTCACAACACTCAATATGACAATTTTCCCCACTGGATCTTGCTGCTTCTCTTATTTTTTCTTTTACCACACTAAGTTCAACGTGTCTGCTTTAAAGGGCAGTGCTTTGAAACAATTTGTGCAATATCTTGCTTATTAGTGCCCTTTAAGTTACACAGTTTGCACAGTGAGCTTAATTATGAGACAATGCTGGGAAATTAAAATTTTCCAAAAAGCAGTAAATGTTAAAAATGAAAATGGGATGTTTAACGGGCAAATCGAACTAAAAAAAAATATGAGTTATTAGCAGAAAAAGTCACTCAGCTTATAACAGCCTTGAGGATAATAGCTCTATTATTTTTTAAAAATCCATATATTGTCAGCCTTGCATCAGCTAATAAATTAAAATAAACAGCAAGATTATCATAACCGCTATCAACCTTCCCAAACAAGGATAGAGGAGCTGCAAAAATAAAATGCACAAACAAGGAAGATTAACGCTATCGTAATGGAATATGCGCTTAGAGCAGACAGACGCTGCTTCAAAGAAACTCTGAACTGTATGAACGTCCACGACGCTCTGGCCTCAGGAATTCTGCCAGGCCAATGTACTTCAAGAAGAAAACTGACCATAAGACAAGATGTGAAGGGGACCTGAACAACAGACCAGGATGAGAGATCCTGACACACAGAACAGCGGTATTGGTGCTCCATGGGTCACTTACGGAGGACAAAGGAGCTTCTGCTACTAACAAAAAAAGTTTTGTTGGGTTTGGGGATTTGGGTTTCTTTCAGGAAAAATGATTGAGTAGTCTTTGTCTTCAGAGCTGAACACCTTGGCTTCCTTTCCTGAGCTCCACAGCAAAAGAATCACTTATTACCAGAATGCTTTTACAAGGACAGTAACAAGCTTATCACAGGAAGTATGGAAGAAATATTTCCATCACATCACTGTCTGTAAACTAATGGTACAAGGTGCCACTCGTGTTGGGGGGAGGGAAAAAAAATAAAAAGACAAACCAAGAAAACACTGAAATAGCTTCAAAAAGAAACAGAAATCCAGTCAGGCCTCCATGCAATAGAAATTCCTCTAAGTCTGGTAAGGCATTAAAAATCTCTTTTGTGAGAACAGTAATGGTCAGAAGTGTGACAAAATTTCTGATATGCCTTGCCCATAGTCAGGGTGCATCAAGAAATGGACAAAACTACAGTTCAGCTCATGTCAAGACAGCACAGTGTACAGATGACTGATAAATGTTAAAGTACGTAATCTGTATTTGGTTACTGATGTCAATCAAATCCCTCCTTAACAAAAACAAAATGCAGCTGGTTAGAGCACAATAACTTCCTATTTTATGAAAATAAAGAGAAAATACTCAGAATAATATTATTTGTAAGCTTTTCAAATAGTAATAACACAATTCAAGGAAATATGACTTTTACTGTCTTCCCCTCTGATTAAACCAACACAGATCTTATTGCTTACTTTGTTCTTAATAAAGAAAAGTTGGTAAATGTCGCAGTATCATCAAATAGGTTTCAGACATGCAATTTTGTCCAAGATTATGTAGAATTTCTCAGGGAAAAGCACTGAAAGTGTCTGCACCAATACTGGCAGAGTCTGATTTTAATAAATTGAATGTTTCTCCTTTGTGTGTGCTCGCATGCTAATAAAACACATATGGAAAATAGTGAAAATATTCAGAGAAAAAAAATTTCCATTGATGATGAATCACTGAAATCAAAATCAAATCTGTTATTAGCCATCAGATTCTAAATGGTGTGATGAATGCCTGGGATTTACATGGCACTTTGCATCTTCAGAGTACTGTAATTAATTATTCTTGTGCTGTGTGGCACAGTTTTCACACAAAGCTCTTCTAATGTCCAACTAGACATTAATTCTAACGGCTCCTTTTCTCAGCTGACGTAATATGGTGAAACTCTGGTCATGTATCTAACATACATGAAGCACAGATTTGTACTGAATGCTGCAATGACAGAAACAATAACTATTTGTTTGCTTGATGCTTTTGATTTAAACCTTTAAAAGTACTTTAAGGTTTGTGTTTTTTTAATAAGATAAAGCTCCAGAGGGAGCTCATGCACAAAGAATATATACATATATAATATCTTCCAGACTAATGGTAAAAATGCTTGCAGAAATGTCTTCAAATTGATGTTTCAAACCTATCTTTATTAGGGAACTATAAGTTTCAACTATATAGAACAATCCTCCAAAGCATTTTTACATAATAGGGCTTACTCTGTTTATTTAGCATACATATGTCAATAAATACAAAGCCTGTTGTAATGGAAACAATCTCCATTTGATACCAAAGATATTATAACTTTGCCTCAAATTCAGAAGAGTTCAAGATAGCCTGTGGTTACTTATTAACAGGAGACAAGAGACACCCAAAGGAAATATTACAATACCAGTAAGACAATAGAATCATAGAATCATTTAGATTGGAAAGACCTTTAAGATCATCAATTCCAACTGCTAACCTAGCACTGCCAAGTCCACCACTAAACCATGTCCTCAAGCACCGCGCCTACCCGTCTTTTAAATACCTCCAGGGATGGGGACTCAAACCACTTCCCTGGGCAGCCTGTGCCAGTGCCTGACTACTCTTTCGGTGAAGAAGTTTTTCCTAACATCCAACCTAAACTTCCCTTGGTGCAGCTTGAGGCTGTTTCCTCTTGTCCTGTTGCTTGTTACTAGGGAGAAGAGACCGATCCCCACCTCCCTACAACCTCCTTTCAGGTACAGTGTGATAAGGTCTCCCCTCAACCTCCTCTTCTCCAGACTAAACAACCCCAGTTCCCTCAGCTGCTCCTCACAGGACTCTAAACCCTTCACCAGTTTCATTGCCCTTCTTTGGACACGCTCCAGCACCTCAATGTCCTTCTTGTAGTGAAGGGCCCAAAACCAAACACAGTATTCAAGGTGCGGCCTCACCAGTGCCAAGTACAGGGGCACTATCACCTCCCTGGTCCTGCTGGCCACACTATTGCTGATACAAGCCAGGATGCCATTGGCCTTCTTGGCCACCTGGGCACACTGCTGGCTCATGTTCAGGCGGCCGTCAGCCAACACCCCCAGGTCCTTTTCAGCCAGGCAGCTCTCCAGCCACTCCTCCCCAAGCCTGTAGCATTGCATGGGGTTGTTGTGACCCAAGTGCAGGACCCAGCACTGAGCCTTGTTGAACCTCGTTCAGTTGGCCCCGGCCCATCGATCCAGCCTGTCCAGGTCCCTCTGCAGGGTCTTCCTACCCTCCAGCAGATCAACACTCCTGACCAACTTGGTGTCATCTGAAAACGTACTGAGGGTGCACTCGATCCCCTTGTCCAGATCATTGATCAAGATATTAAACAGAACTGGCCCCAATACTGAGCCCTGGGGAACACCACTTGTGACCAGCCACCAACTGGATTTAACTCCATTCACCACCACTCTTTGGGCCTGGCCATCCAGACAGTTTTTAACCCAGCAAAGAGTACACCTGTCCAAGCCATGAGCAGCCAGCTTCTCCAGGAGAACGCTGTGGGAAAGGGTGTCAAAGGCCTTACTACAGTCCAGGTAGACAACATCCACAGCCTTTCCCTCATCCACTAAGCGGGTCATCTTGTCACAGAAGGAGAGCAGGTCAGTCAAGCAGGACCTGCCCTTCATAAACCCATGCTGACTGGGCCCGATCCCCTGGTTGTCCTGTACGTGCCAAGTGATGGCACTCAGGATGATCCACTCCATAACCTTCCCTGGCACCGAGGTCAGGCTGACAGGCCTCTAGTTCCCTGGATCCTCCTTCCAGCCCTTCTTGTAGATGGGCATCACATTTGCTAACCTCCAGGCAACTGGGACCTCCCTAGTTAGCCACAACTGCTGATAGATGATGGAAAGTGGCTTGGTGAGCACTTCCACCAGCTCCCTCAGTACCCTTGGGTGGATCCCATCTGGCCCCATAGACTTGTGCGTGTCTAAGTGGTGTAGCAGGTCGCTAACCATTTCCCCTTGAATTATGGAGGCTTCATTCTTCTCCCTGTCTACCAGCTCAGGTACCCCGAGAACAACTGGTCTGACTATTAAAGACTGAGGCAAAGAAGGCATTAAGTACCTCAGCCTTTCCCTCATCTTTTGTCACTAGGTTTCCCCCCACATCCAATAAAGAGTGGAGATTCTCATTAGCCCTCCTTTTGTTGCTAATGTATTTATAGAAACATTTTTTTATTGTCTTTTAAGGCAGTAGCCAGATTAAGTTCTAGTTGGGCTTTGGCCCTTCTGATTTTCTCCCTGCACAACCTCACGACATCCTTGTAGTCCTCCTGAGTGGCCTGCTCCTTCTTCCAAAGGTCATAAACTCTCCTTTTTTTTCCTGAGTTCCAGCCAAAGCTCTCTGTTCAGCCAGGCCGGTCTTCTGGAGCCAGGTATTGATCTGCTGGCTCTTCCTGATTCTTCCCTCATTGTTCCCTGCAACTGGAAGGATAGAGGAGAACACTGCTTGTGCTCCTGATCCCTTAAGCAGTTGTCCCAAGGCTCTGAAGTCTCTCTTGATTGCCCTCAGACTTCTTGTTGCAACTTTATCACTACCTACCTGAAAAATCAGTAATGGATAATAATCCAAGGGCTGTACCATGGTAGGAAGCTTTCTCTCCACATCTTTAACCTGGGCTCCAGGAAGGCAGCAGACTTCCCTAAGAAGTGAGTCCGGCCTGCATATTGGACCTTCTTTTCTCCTCAGAAGAGAGTCTCCTATGACAATGACCCATTGTTTTTCTTTATGAAAGCGGTTTTGACACAGGGCATAGGCCAACTTAACCTTGGCAACTCCTCCAAGCTAGATGAACCATTGTCCTCGTCATTGCTCATTTCCACTTGCAGAGCCTTATACCTATTATGCAAGGGCACCTGGGAAGGTGGGGTAGTCACAGAGGAGATGCGCCTGCTGTGCCAGGGGCGAAAGAGGAATGATTATGTCATGGCATCCCATCCCAGGAAGGCCATGCGAATGAAAAGCCATCCAACAGAAAGCCACTCTGCTAAGTAACACATCAGGGTAAATCGGATGTACAATAGATTTCTTTTCAATTTCTTGTCTGCAGAGAATTTTTCCATAAAATATACTTTACATCCTGTTCTTATTGTATTTGTATCTCTGCGACTCAGCTGTTTTCATTGGAGCTCCTCTTATTTCTCTTGCCCTAACACTGCAGATTAGTCCCTCTCCATAAAGCTCTGCCACTCCAGCTGTTCTCCCTCATGTGGAATTAAAGAACCAGTGCCTCTACTGGGATTTTGCTTCAATTCTTTCCCTTCACAACAGAGAATTTAAGCCACTTTTGTGACTTAATAAAAAGGTTAAGCCAAAGGGGAAAGGACAAGAAGAGTGAAACAGTAAAAATAGCTGGACATTTCAGATAGACAATGCCAAAATTACATTCCCCTAAGAAGCAGAAGTGAGGAGGAATTTGAGGTAGGCAGGGTATACAGTGGCACACGTGATCTCCCATCAGAGCTGTATTTTCCTTCTGGCTGGCACTGACAGTTTGAGCCCTGGCAAAACAGATGTTCACATCTCTCTTGTCGTCAGCTGCTTACCTTTTTAGGTTTACTATTTTACAAATTTTTTAATACACTATTTGCAGACCACTTTCAGAGTCCTCCAGGACAGCAAAGCCGTAGGCATGTTCTACAGCCTACAAAAGCTCCTCTCATCTTCTTTGTACAGACTTTTTGTCTCTTGGGTTTTTTGTTTTGGTTTGTTTTGGTTTTTTTTGTAATTCTGAGTCATCACTGCCTTCCCTGACTGGCTCACTCACAAACTTCCATTAAAGCCCCTGGTGGGACACCACTGCCACAAATGTGGTTTGTTCCCACAGAGGTGAAGGTTTGGTGGTTTTGCTTCCCTGTCCAGGAAGGAAGCCTGCTACTACCGCTACGGTCCCTGAAACCCAGGAGACTGCAGAGCAGAGTATTGTGATTATTATTTGAGAATATCCTCCATCGAAACATTTCACAACCTTCTCTTCCCCACTTTCTTCTTCCCCAGAATTCATCTTCTGTTCACATAAGCACAGTTGACCTTATTGTATACTGGCAAATGAAACAAAAGTACCAATAACTGGAACAAGCATATCATCCCTATAGAGGGAATGCTACTATTATAAACTCTTACATGAATCAGTTTTCGGAAAAAATGCTAAAAGGTAAACCTGCTTTATATTCATTCTAAATCTGGGAGAGGGGAAAAAAAAAAAAAAAACAAAACACATACACAAAAACACCCCCAACAACAACCACAAAAAACACCAACACTCCATCATTTGCATTAGCCTGATGTTCCTCTTCTTAATCATTGCAAACATTATCACCTTTAGCAAAACTAAGGCTGGAGACAGAGTGAATGGCTTCCCCCAGACTAAACCATACATCAGGGAGAGAATCAGGAGGAGAATTTTAGAGTTACTGCCTCCAGACCCTAACCTGAGCACTGCTGATCCTACAGAGGTTTCTGGCTCCTCTGCTTAAAATTACCCACTATTGTTTTGATTTGGCTAGAAACTGCAAACCCTTCCAGCAACTAGGCTTAAAAAATACAATTCTCTGTACAGGTTCCCTTCCCATTATTAAATGTTCTTCCAGCCTTAAACACTGCAGCAGACTTCAGTTTTACAGGCATTGCAGAATATCAGCCAGCTAGGGTAATAGTAATAGTTCCCCAAAACTACATGGATTTTTAAATGATGTGCTTTTGGTGAAGAGCAGAGACACACCAACATATAGATGAGCTGAAGTAATTCTATTGCTCTGTTTTGTTTCTGAGAGCCACAGGGAAAAAGAAAAAGCTACCTGAGTGAAGAACGGAAATATTTGCTATGTTTGACAGAGGAAGCATGATTAAAATGCACTGAAGCTGAAATAACAACTAAACTCTATCAAGAATAACTCTCACCAACTCATACCACAAGTGTCGCATTTGTAATGCAGGTAAGAGTGTATAAAATCCATCTCATCTCAGGGCACATTTTATAATGTGTGGCCATTACCATTAAAAAGATATCCCCCAGAACGTCTCACAAGATGAGAAGAGGCAGAATAGCATATCAGTGTATCTCCAATAACCAGAAGGAATTTAGTCCTGCCAGCAGTGCTCCAACATAACCATCATTTCTCTGCTCACTTGCAGAGAAACTCTCCCTACATCTGCTCAGAATGTTTTCCCCAACAAAATAGTTTTCCATGGGAAGTTACTAGCTAAAAAATGAGCTCTCTATGGCACTGTGGCAATTGCAGATAATTCCAGGCAAATTTCTCCTTGATCTCCAGCACAGCAGCAGTGAGGGTTACTTGGGTTCCCTGAATTTTTCCCTGAACAGCAAAGGAGCTGCTCTGTAGTCAAGGAGTCGGATCTGTGGGCTTGTATGAAAAGCAATTCTGCCAGGGGACCGTCTCAGAGGCAGGGATCCCAGATTGTAAGAAAACAACTCTATGCTCCAAAGAATGAAACATCATCACACATCTGAATCAAGGGACACGTTAGCCAGGAAAGATGTTTCACTTACTCCAAGAGTAGCAGTCATTTAAAAAAAAAAAAAAAAAGTTAACATGGAAAGACAGACAAGTAAAAGGAAAAATATTTTTAGAAGTTAGATTAAGTTCTTTAAAATAATGTCAAACTCAAAATATTTTATTTTGAAGTGGTTGTGGGTTTTTCTTTTCCCCCCAAGAGCCCCTCATTTCAGAATAAATTTTTACATCTCAGTGCTTTACTTTGATTTATAATGGAATTTAAAATATTTTACTGGAGAGTTTCCCACAGGATAAGTATTCATCCAGTTGTATTTGTCAGAATCCTAAAAAGCCAGCTTACTTCAGAACTCACTACATTGTTTTAAAAATGAACATGGCAATGGTAATTAGCACTGGTAATTGCAAAATGGCAGTAGTAATTAAAACAGTGAAAGTGTAGGCTGCACATCAAGAAATATTTTTCAACAAGGAAGTCTATTATATTTTGAAATATGTCTCCCAAGGCAAGTAATGAAAGCCCCACCACTTAAATCAATTAAGTGAGACAAAACACTTGAAAATACACTGTGGGGAACAATCATGCGCCAGCCAAGCAGATGGACAAGATGATCTTTTAGCTTCATTGCATCTCTCAAATCTGGGGAAGAAACCAGCACTGCCATGGGGAGCAGGGATGCCAACAGGCATACTCTGTCTTCCAGGACTCCTGTTAGCCAAGAGAGAAACCCTGCTAGCAGGACCAGGATTACGCCCACGCAGCAGCGACTGAGGCTCCTACAGATGCCCGGGATAGCTCTGAACCACCTCGCTTGCTTGGGACTGGCTAACAGAGTAAGCGTTGCAAGGCATAACCCAATGCAAAATTCCCCAAAGCTGGGAAAGACTCATCCAACAGCTATGCTGTTCCTAATGACCAGGGCAGCTACTTCAGTGATCACCTGGCTCTGTCTATAAAGGCTGTAGTGGAAATGTTCATTAAAGAGTTTAGCAACCAGGGGGTCAGCGCATGCTGGGTTTCACCATTGTGCTTATTCAACAGGAGGTGGGAGCATCACCCCGGTATTTTAAGCTTGAAGGGGTGCAAAATGCAGGCTTCAAAGCCTCAGCCTGCAAGACTGCGGTGCCTGTGGCAAGCGGTAGAGGAAGCAGGTTCAGGCCTCCTGGGATGGTTTCAGCTTTCTATATTTCAATGCAGCACCTACCGCATCACCTGCGCACCTCTCCAGGTGCCAGTGTGAACATCAAACAGATCCGATACAACTTTTTGATGAAACTTTCAGGCTAGAATCAGTTAACCTCCTCACAGCAACAGGCTGCTTTCATGAGTTTGCACAAAGGAGAAGAAATGCTCTGCAATTTGATATTCCCCAAATCAATGCCATTTACATGTCTTTATTCACAGACTACTTCTTCTTCTGATTTTTTTTTTTTTTTAAATAGCCTACACTAGTATCCATAAAAACCCTAGCTCAACATTGGTCTTCATTTATTTTCCTTCCATTATTCTAAATGCCAGAGGAAATTTCTCAGTCAAAAGATAACCTGTTTCTCCTTTTTTTTTTTTTTTTTTAATTTCTACATGGTTTCTGAACACCTGCTCTTTATGTCGTACTGCAAAACACTAGGCAATTAAAAACTTAGAGAACAAGGAAAAAACAAAGCTTGTCTGCGTACGGGGAATTATACATTAGACAGTAATAGCTACACTTACAGCCATGAGTAAGCCATTAATTTATGTGTGTATTCAGCGCTAAACTACAAAAGCCAAAAATTACTGGGATTTTTATGTTTAGACTTCAAACTCAAAAGTGAAGAAATTCAAAAGCAAAGTACCCATGGCAACCTTAATTCTATTCATCTTGCCCTCTGATGCAGTGCTTGTTCAGTGATTACACATTCCTGAGTAAACCTACATCTCTCAAATGATGTAAAGCAAGGTTAAAGAATTCTTAAAATTAATGAAGTCCTTCAGGATACTTGTAAGATTTACAGCTAGAGGCATTCAAACGCACATTTTGAAAAAAAATGCACTGCCTTGATTTTTGGAAAGAAATAAATGTAAACTGCCATCAAAGTATTTTCAACTCATCTATTACTTTTTTTACTCTTAACATATCCTTTTTCACATTTTTCTCAGTCTCTCAATGTGAGAAATGAGTAACACATTACTCATTTTACCTTTTGGTGTTTAGCTGCTTCTTCTCTGCTTATGCTCCAATGAAAGCTGAAAAATGCCATTTACTATTATTATTTAGGGTTTTTTTCCTTATTTTTCCCCACTGGAATGATTTGTATAGACAAATATAATATTTCATGATGATGTTTAAGATGAGAGTCATGCTGTATATTTCTAGGCATTTTAATGTTTATTTTTAACCTAACTTTCTAATAAGAGGAAGCTTACACATTCATGCTGTCTGTCCAGTAAACGTGTAAATTTGCAAGTTCTCCCTCATCTTTTGAGCTCAATGGCTAATTTCACCCAAACTTGAAAGAGGAAGATATAATCCTCCAATATAATTGAGCTCCTACAAGTTTAATGGAAAAACGGGCAGGCTAGAGAAGACAGACAGGAATTAACGTGGCCAGTAACACCCCAGAAGAAAGGCAAGTAGAGCAGAGCCATCTCCCATTCTGCTTTACAGCAGCCAGGTGGCATTAACGTACTGGCTATGCAAAGCTCCAGGTTAGCCAGGGGCTTGCTGCAGTGGTGTGGAAAGGAGGGACAAATTGTTTTATATTTTCTCACTGGCAGCATACTCTAACGCTCCCGATGAGCAAGGTTTGCCAGCCTTTGTGCTTGCCTCTCAACACCGTTTCCTCCACAAAATGCAACGTCTCTGAGGATTGAGAGCCATGGCCTGGAAACATCCCACCTAAGGGCTATCCTACACGATGAAAGGATTAAAGCAGTCTTGCGACTAAGGGCAGCAGTAATGAGAGTTTTAAAAGGGGCCAGTTAATGTACTTTGAAAAGGAGTTGCAGGGGAGCAGATTGCAGACCTGCTGCAGCGTTCAGCCTGGCTGACACACGTGGCAATGGGAGGAGAACCGCTGCTGGGAGCACTTTCTGCTCGTGCTGAACAAAGAGCTATGTTATGCAAAGAAAGCGTGTCACCTTTTACAGTGACTCTGTTCTTTACACCATAAACGCAATGCAGCTGCATCTCATGAATACAGTAGAGTCCTATAACTGGTTTTGTCAAGCTACGTAGGGCACTGGCAAGCTTCTTGGCTTTGTGCATACTGCCCCAAGCCAGAAGATACCAGGTGAGCTCCAAACACCAGAGAGTCCAAGTCATCTCTTACAGGCAGCCTACCCCACCACCCTTCGCAGCAGCACTTGAGATAGTTCTTTTGCTTCGTGCCGTCGCAGCAAGAGTGCTAATAGTTTCTGAAGCAAAAAGGATCAATTATCTTGTTTCAAGCCTGGGAAAAAGGAGAAGAACCTGCTCAAAGTCACACCCAGAATTTCTGGAATCATGGCATATTTTCTCTGGCTGCTCCGTATAGGCAATGTACAAGCACTAATACTAGACCCTAACCTAAAATAATGGAGAATCATAACCAAATGCCATTCACTCTCTTTTTTGCCGTTTCTCAAAAGCAAACAAACAAAACTCCACAAAACAAAAAACAACAACAACAAAAAGCACTATGTCCTCCTACATATCACACATTAGACTGGATAAGAAACAGAATAACAGGATACTCCTTTCTCTCCTCTTACCAAAAAACAGGATAATACAGCGTTAACTTTGGTAATGATAAAATGTACTGATGGTATATAAAATACTCCTCATTGTAACTTTGGTTACAATCTAGGAATTGCAACTGAAAATTATTCCTTGGCCATCTGATGCTCCACAAGACTCAATCACAGTCTGGGGTCTGTAGTGGCATTGCCCTGGCATCTCAAGGAGCACATAAATGGACCTGTCCCTTGAGAAAGACCACCCAGTACTGAAAAGGTTCTGGGTGAGACCTTACATAGGCAAAGAAATTTCAGTTCTGCCCAGTATCTATACAGATCTCACCTGAGTTTATACTCTGCCACTTCTGTCCTCTAAAAGCCCTTTCTGTGCTGCAGGATGCTATGAATATAACTTATCGTATATCAGATAGTAAACGAGGCCGTGGAGTACACAGAAACCCATCCCCCTTCCTTTAGCTCAGAGCCATACAGTCATTCTGAGTTTGTATGAAGTCATGATACCTTCCAAGATGACCATGGGTGGAAAGCAATGCAAATGAAGTTCTGTGTACTCAGACACATTTCTTTCTCTCTTAATAACAAATACAGGGGGCCAAGACTGCCTTCCCCATATCTCTCAGAGCTCTAGCTGATGCATAAGGAACAGCTGGTTGCTTACTGCATCCACCAGATGTTGATTCCAGTGGTCCTACACATAGGTGACAAACAGGCTCAGAGATGTAAGGCTTCCGTGGAGGTCACATAGGATGTGTCACTAGAGCAATCAAAGGCAGTAGTGGGGACATGGTGCTGGATAGTAAAGCAAGAAGCACAGGGACCCTGTTGAAGGTGAGAAGGGAGGCATCTGCCCAAAGTCTTTCAGCTGGGTGGTCTGCTGGGAGAACATGTGGCAGAGGAGTGTGAAAGGCAGCAGTGAGGAGGAATTCAAAGGGTCAAAACCAGGGTAGGATGCAGAGTGTTAAGCTGAACAGAGTTTCAGATTGAAACCCTCACTTTCCTTTGTGGTTTCCTCAGCCATGCCCAGGGATTGTCCATCAGCTGCACACTGTCTCAGGAAGGGGAATGTAAGAGCTCTCTGGGCCTGCCAGAAAACATGCTTCTCCCACAAAAGACACAGTCTATGATTCTCCAGCAAATGCATAGCACTCTGGAAATGCCTGCTCGGCTCTGATTGTTAGGAGGTTTATCAGATTCAGCTCTCACAGCAACAGCACCATTCACATAGGCAGCAGTAACAATCTTCCGAGATGTTTTTGTTCCCATTTGGAAAGGGCGATGCCTCTGGGAGATCTTGCTGGAGCAAGGTGCCGAGCTCTGCATGCATCGCACCCACGTTCTCGTTGGAGAAGCAGCGCTTTCCCAAAGCAGCCTAAGAGAGGGAAAGCTCATGCATCTTCTCCACTAACCATGTAGTTGGCCCATAAAGCGCAGCCGCAGCTGTTAGCATAGCTGCGGCCCATTCCTCTAAAGTTCCAATAAAGGAAGCATTGCGTGTGAAGAGAGATGTCCTGCAGATGAGGTAACGCTGAAGGGGGCCGCCTTGATTAAACTAGGTTGTTCTGCTGAGAAGTTCTCAACGCGCTCTCTTGGTTATGACTGTTAGAGCTGCAGCAGGGTGACATGAATTGCCTTTTATCTAATTGGAAAACACCCACAGAGTTTAGAAGTACTCATTTAGACAGGCAAATCAATAAAGGAAATGGTAAGCATGAGAATACAGTGCAACTATAGAGCCTGTGTGGGTCCTACATGCTTTTGCTTAATAAAGATTAACTCTTGCCAGTTTGCTGCAATGCCTGCACTTAGATAATAGCAGAACTGGTAGATTCTACCCTGTAATATCAAGGAGTAACTTGCCCTTATACATACATCCCAAAGCAAGAGAATAAACCTTTTGTTAAAGGGACTAGAAATTTAGAAGACATTGCAGCAGAAGAGAGAAAAAAACTCATCTTAATTGTAACAGTCCTGAAGCTGGCACCAGATCAAAGGTTACTTATTTCTATTAAAAGGAAAAAGGTGAAAAACGTGGTTTACAAAATAGCAAAAGCAACAGCTCTATTTCCATAGATGTCTGCTGTTATAAGGCAAATTGCAATGTAGGAAATGAGCAGAGAAGCGACTCCAGCTTTTCAACTTTCCTTGTCCTTTTAACTCCAACCCTCATCAGTGGCTGTGCAAATCCCCACGCACAGAGCCACTCCAAAAATTCAGGACTGTTAAGAACAGTTATTTAGTTGTTAAAAAAAAATCTCCAGGTTTCAAGAAAAAAAAAAAAAACAGCAAAAATCCCACAATTCTTACAGTTGCTTAGTTTAGGATTAGTTTTGTTTTTCTTATTTCTCTTTGGCATTCCTTCCCCTAAATCTCCAATCACTTTCACAACAGGCTTATGCTGAGTAGCTTCAGGCAGCTGAGAAAAAAAATCCTGTTTAACAATGTAAGTATCTCTTCTCTCACTGTTGCTAATAGGAGTTCTGTGCATAAATCACAGCATGCACTGAAGAGAGAACAGAACCTGAAGCCCACGACTGTCTTTACCCACTGCTTGATTCTCTTCTCATTTATACCAATATATTGGCCTCAGGGGGAGCGCTTCTGACATGCCTCAGTGTAAGTCAGAGGAGAATCAGGTCCATGGGATGAGAACAGAGAATTTTACATCTTAGTCTGCTGGCAAAAGTCAGAAAGAGGGTTTGGAGTAATACAGGTTGACTCTCGATGGCTCCTCAGAAGCCATGGGACAGGCTGGGACTCGTTCCAAACTCAGCCATCCTTACCTCACCATCCCTTGTCTCTGCCACAGGCTGACCAGCCATACCTTCAGCCCTTCCACATGTACTTCACCGAAGTACAGAAAACGTGGTATTTCCTTGCTGGGGTGACAACTGTTTAGAACAAGGTCTTGGAGAAAGTAGGCAGGTCTGACAATAGCCTCATGTTCAGAAAGAGCCTCTCTGTATGAACCACTGCATGACAGAAGATGAGTCAGCCAACCTCTTGTTGCATCAAGGGCATCTTTTGCAGTATAGGACTACTAAACCAGGGTATCCTTTGCCTCTTTCTTCCTCCTATTTGGAAATATCTAGAAAACGTTCATGCAGTGCCCTCTCCAAGCTAGCCCCAGTTCTAGGGAAGGGGAACACACAAAGCAAAGGTAACCCTGATCGGGTTTTCATTTGGTAAGTTTGTTTGATGCCTCTGCACTGCCAACAGCAGATGGGCTTCTTTTAACATTGCCTGGCCTTCATGATGCTCTCCAAAATATCTATTGGGTGCAGGGTATTCCAAAGTAGGGCAGGAGGTGGTCTTCTCTACTAAACACATGTGAGGATTTGCAGAACAGGTCTCTAGGGCTGTGGTTTCTTTTTCCCTAGTGTGGGTGACTGGAGGCAGAACAGTTGTTAGGGATATTGCAGGGTCTTAAGAGAGAAATATCATGACTAAGGGAGCCTAATTGGAGCATAGATACAGCTGGGGTGGACCGGTAAGTTCCTAAGGGGCCTACAAACAATTGCATAAAGGTAATCTTTCCTGGGGAAGGTCTGCCAAGAAACCTTTCATGGTCATTGCTCTATATAGGTCTATTGGTATTAGAAAGCACTCCTCTGTTTAAAAAAAAAAAAAAAAAAAAAAAAAAAAAAAAAAAAAACAAACCACACACACACACAAAAAAAACCCACACTTACCATCAGGATTTTAAGTAAGGTTTTGTATATATTACAGCTGCGGTTCTTTAGTTCACGTTTCCTTTCAAACCAACGTTTTATTGATCAACATAAACAAGTAAAAAACAAACAGCTCCTTGGAAGAAGCACTTTTCATATGCACTTATGTTCAGTTGGAGAAGAAAATGCATAATAAAATAAATGGCTTTTTCACGAGTTCCTTTTCTTCTTATTGACAAAGCATATTTTAATAAGGACTTTATCTCCTCTTGCTTGATCCCACACTAAAGTCATGATCCCATACTTTGGACATCAGTCTGTTGCCATGGAAATGATCATAATATCACAAAAAAAAATGCAGTATTATGACTTCACTGCAGGATCAAGGAGAGAGAAAAAGACAGGCTGTAGGGGATCAAGTCCTTAAGCAGCAATAGCCTTAGTTATTAACACAAAGAAAGAGAACAATTATGAAAAATACATCCAAGGCAAATTCACTTATGTTTTGCAATGTTCAAAGGATATTTTCCCTAGAAGGCAAATGCTTTTTGAAGCACTAATTTCAAAGAGATCCTAAATGCCCAGTTTCTGTTCTTCCAATCTGTAATCCCACTCTCCATTTGAAATATGCCCTTTCTATGAATGAATCCTGGTCATTTTTCATTCTATCCCTTCCCAATGCCTACTCAGGACCTCCTTGCTGAGTTTGTAGTCCCATGTTAACAGTGAAAGGACTGATACTTAATTCAAAGGAATTGTTGCAATTGTAAACGGTCATTTAGTTCAGGTGGTATGAGTGGTGGGACAAGGTGATGTGCACCAAATCTTACCCTGAAATGGAAATAGCACATGGCTACCACAACATGCAGATCTGATAAGCTGTCTCTACGCCTAAAAGTACATACTTGCAGACACCCAGTGTCCTCAAGACTGTATTTTACCTCTAAAGAGGTAAAGTGAACTTTCCTGTTCATTTTCGCCCTCTGCTATAGCACTTTCCTATGCTGGTTGAGAACAATTTTAATTCTTACCCAAGACGAAGCCAAGGACTTTAGGGACCCTACCAGAGAAGGCTTTCTTAAGAAATGGCCAGGCCAGTTTCAAAAGTTACAGACAAATTCAAAGGTGCAAACTTTGAGCTCTTCACTTGTACTAAGCATTTGCTTAAACCTGAAACTTCATGAAGGACCCTCCACATCCCAGCAGGGCTGCATGAATGAATTAAAGCCTAGGGAAAAAACAAACAAACAAACAAACAAACAAAAAAAACCCCACACTACTGATACTTTGAAAACTTAAACAGCTCAATGGAAACTGCAGGATGGTGGGTGCTACTGTACCCTACTGATGTAATTCCTGACAGGAACAGCAACCTTACAACAGTAATAGCAACAGACACACTTTGAAAAACTCCAAAAGAGACTTGTGACCTTAATAATTTGTTTTCAGGCCATATTTGTTCTTGTGAGGTCTGTTCCAGTGACCATTTTTGGAGGTTGCCTAAAGCTAGAGAAGAGGTGCTGCTGCAGAATCCAACTTTGGACTTTGAGCTTTAATGAGCATGACTTTCTCCCAAAATCTGCCAGCCTTGGCAGCTCTCCGAGAGCTCCTTTCCACATATCCCACATCAAACAATTTCCTCCTGCAACCCTGTCTCAGGAAGAAAATAGGATTTGCAGTGGTCACAGACAGTACAAAAGGTGCTGGAAGAAAGATTAGGGAAAAAGAAAAGAAAGCAATGGTTGAGATAAGAGTGTTCCTTCATGGTTTCTCTCATTTTCTTTTGGATGAAAAACTTATCTTCTGAACTCCAACATGCACACACCATAAACTTGTGATTTCTTATGAATTCACATGTATACAACTCGGGTTTCTCCACATTACTAAATCTTCCAAGCGAGAAAGCCTAGAGCATCTGTACTACATACCAAAAGACTATTCATTCCCATTAGGAATTCACTGTTTTTTTGCCTCCAGATGTGTTTTAAGCTGCTGGGAAGCCTCAGAATTCAGCAGATTAATGTGCTCTAAATGTCATTTGATAAAGGACACTGCTGCCAATAGTTCATTCACACTGCACAGATTTAATTACCTAAATGAAGTACCCTCCAAGAAATGCATGTTGGGTTTGGTTTGGGATTTTTTTTTTTTTTGGTGATTGTGGGTTTAGGTGTTTTGGGTTTTTTTGTTTTGGGTTTTTTGGTTTTGTTTTGTTTTGTTTGTTGGTTTGTTTTTTTTTTTTTAAATAAAACTCTACTTCTGTTTATCTTTTTTCCTTTCTAATTGAAATTAATTTCCCTAGCTGTTTTATTTTAGAAAACACCTGGAACAGGGCTATTATTTCAAAGAGGTAATTATGAAATTAGAAGGATAACTGTGATACTTATTTCTTTAATTACAGATATAAATAGGGACTATAACGCAGAAATTGCTTACAGACATCTTCCTGGATTGTGCTGGAAGAAAACTGCAGAATCTGCTGCTCGTCTAATTCCAAGGAGACACAAACCAAGATAAAATGAAGAGGCTGCTAAATCTACTACTGAGTTCTGTCTGAAACTTTGACGAGGCCCTTCTCTATCATAGCTCCGTTTGCACAACCAGAGCAAAAATTGTGAGGTTTTTTTGGTTTGGTTTTGTTTTTAAAAGCTTCCTCAGGTTTTAGTACATCATTGAAATCAGACAACAGGATCTGCAGGTCTTACTGCAGAAAGCAGAACTTCTCTGATCCTGGAAGCAACATAGCAGGATAAAAGCACAATAGCAGCCCATATCCTTTGCCAGAAGTCTTAGCCACTTACCTTTTTGAGCTGGACAAGTTAATCCTATGTTGAAATGTCTACAGATGAAACAGTGGCAGCACCAGTTGCTACACAAAAGTGAGCGTATTAAAGGAAGGTGACACTGGAGATTTTTAAGAGCAGGCAGGATAAGCCCATCTCAGGAATAAAATGGCTGCAGTTAATCTCATATGGGACTAGAGGGTCTCTCGGAGCCTCTCCCAAACCTATAGCATTAGGAAAAGACAGAGCCTGCACTTTCGGGGATGCAGGCCAGCACAGCCCAGTGCAAGATGGCAGCAACACCAACAACAACCAGAATAAAATGCAGTTATTCACCATCCCTGTTCAAAGCCCTCTGTTATTGTAGCTGGCCACAGCGACAGCTATAATTAGGCACTCTTAACACAGCATGATGCTTTTCAGAAATCAAGGCACTCCCCCTCGCCGCCCCCAAGAGTCATGTCAAGGGGCAACTTCCACAACTGCTGCCTGACCCCTCTCTGACGTGACTTGATCATTCTCCGTTATTGATCTCAGCCTTTTTTTCCTTCCGTGACTCCCAAGCCACCTGCCAGGTAATAAAAATCTGCATCAAAATGCACAGCACACAGGGTCCTGTGAGTCAGAAGCGACATTTGTCTTATAGACCTGGAAACCTGACAGTGTCGATAGGGGCCAGTTATCACAGCATTATTTGATCTTTCTGCTGAGGTTGTAAATAACTGCCATGGGCAGCCAAACAGGGATACAAAGAGAGACTCTGCCGCATTAACCATAAAAGCAAGGTGCTGCTGTGTCAGTGGCAGAAGACATTATTAAGCAACACAAACAGCCCCTGCTGTCTACAAACCTCTAAAGACTCCCTGAGCTTCAAAGGGAAGGTTTAGGATGCTGCATTTTTCTTACACCGTCATTAATTATGTCTTTTTCTTTTAGTACATTGCTGTCCATCAAGCTCTGTGTTCAGATGCATGCCCGACACAAGCATCTCAGAATGGGTTCATGGAGCCCTATAAGGATATATGACATTTCAAGCCCAGTCTCACTCAGAAAAATTCTGCATCCCTTTGCTCTCCAAAGCGCCTCCGAGCCCCATATGCCAACAAAAGTAAACGTACCCACTGAGTGTGGTTAACAGTATTTTTGGGCAATGGAGATATGCCTCTTTTCTCACTCTCTCCTTCCCCCACAAGGTGAAAGTCCAGAATATGCCTTGCATGGCTACATAAGATATATCTAAATTACACACCACTTTCTAAAATCCCGTTGTGCCAGGTTTACACTGAAAAGTCAGTGTAGTAGCCCAGCTTACTACTGAAATAGAAATAATGAAGACCTAAAGCAAATACCATGTGTTTTGCCAAAGAGGTGAAGATAACAAATCTGATTCTGGCTCACTGCTTTTCCATTCTCCCATTCCAGCTCTCCAGCCCTGAATGAGAAGGAGTTAAAGCAAGCCACAAGAGAAGACAGACTGGAGACAAGCTAGGCAAGAAAAGAAAAGGGGGCAAGGGGAATAAAGGCAAACTGACAACAGCTGTTCACCAGTGCAGCACAGAGACTTAAGCAGGTCTCAGGTGTGGAAATTCAAACAAAAACACAACAACAACAAAATAATCCGTGTTTCCAGAAGAAACTTATTCTGTTGCATCCACATGGCACCAACTGGACCAAGCAGTTTCTGAGCAAAAACAGAACCCCAAATGCATGATGCTAATCCTCAAAACCTTTAAAAGATCTTTCCTGCAATTGTGCCTGCCTCATAACTTGGTGTTTATTAAACATCGTTCACTGAACAACCTCTTTGGTGTGAGGATGACATTTCCTGAATTTACTGAAGTTTTCTGAATTTACCAAACGCACCAACACAGTTGCTGTTGTTATCACAGACTAGAAGATATATCGGGACATCTTTGATCCCGTTTTCCTACCTGGGAAGGTTTCAGCACCTTCCACTGATCAGCTGTAAGTTCAAAGGCAGAACAATTTTCTTAGTCTCTCCATTTTCAGCAAGGCACATTGAAATTACACCTAGAGCATGATCACATTTTTGCAGCAAGTATATCAGTTGGCTTGGCGAAGTGAAAATGCACATACCAGGCTTTCATTTCACCCCAAAATGACTAGTATGGATAGTGATTGAAGTCTGTCATGGTGAAAGAGATTTTTGAAGGCATACATGAAATGAATCAGTACTTTTCACTTTAGTTTTTGGATGATAGTGGTCCTTTTCCAATATGACCAAACTGAGGTACAAGGCAGGGAGGAAAAGCAAACTCTTATTTCATCCACACAGAGGATGATCTCTCAACAATTACTATTAAAGTACCAGTAATGCCGCAGCCAGGGAAGTTGCCCGAGCTATGAGCTTTTTCCTTATTAATTAATTCAAACCTGCAATATTTCTTCCTGCTGTCACAGTCCAGTCCCTTTCATAAACACTGAAAGCATCTGCTTAAAAATAATCTTTGTTTCCATCCAGTTGTTCAAGGCTTTCTACTAGGAGACTTTTTATTCATCCTCTTCTCTCAGATATGTATGTGGTGCATATATAAATAGGTAGTAATATATTTAAGGAAGATTTACATGCATTTTTCACTCTGTTTTTAATAGACAGGACAAAATAGCTTTTTATTAAAAAAAAAAGAAAAAATGGAAGCAGACACAGAAAAATCTAGCCTACTGTTTTACTAGGTCGCAGAATAATTTGACATAGGCTAAGAAATTTTTCTAACTGCTCATCTATGCCATCCTTTAATCTTAATGCAGTACAAAGATTACTTTCCAAGCTTTTCCCCACACTATTTAAGATTTTCTGACTACATTTTTCCATTTCTCTCTAAATTATTACTGTAGAGGTATAAACGGATTTGCAGCACTAGAGCTAAGGACCTAGTTCTCCTCTCCTTTATACAAAAGTAAAACGAGGAATAACTCCAATAAGAACACATCTCTAAAATTGACTAAATTGTACCAAACACATTCCTAGTCTCGAGGCAACATTTTTCTCTTGAAAAACAATAAGAAAGCCAAACTTACCTAACAATTTCAAACAGGTAGTTTATCAGATCTGGCACTTTTGGGGCCAGACGAAATATTATTTTAATGAATTGAATATATGGAAGCACTTGCGTTGGATCATTACTCTCAGAGCTATAATGCTTAACTTGAAATAGTGACTTGAAGCTAGATTTGCTCCTAAAAGCAGGATTTTCTGTTGAATGCAGGTGCCTCCCTGCAAAGTTACAACCCAAAAGATTTCACTCAATTGCAATCTTTCCCTGGAAGCAGTCAAACTCCTTAAGCACTTTCCTTTTTCACTGAAAGCAGTCACATGCCTTAAATTGTTCTTCCAAGCCTGCCCAGGACAGCCACAGTAGCACCCAGCTCTGGCTTGATGCAAAACCAGGCTGGAGCAAGCACAGCAATGAGAGGCTACACCCACGGCTCTCCTTTCTGGAGTCCCTGTTTAGGGTGAAGGGATTCAAAACTGCTTTTCCAAAATAAGTGCTCTACTCACCCATTTTGGGAAAGAGCATGTACTGCTTTGACTGTTGAAGCTGCAACACCATGCAGGAAGGAGTTCAAGGAGGAGGAAGAAGAGAGGCAGACAGCACAGCCCTGAAACCTAGCAGTGAGGACACTCCTCTGGTTAAGAGAACCAAGGCTCAAGTCTCTGCCTTGTCCTTCCACAGAAGCAGCTATGAGAGGTATCTTTTCCATATTCTGCACTAGCGGTATCCAAAGCTGTGCTTGTGCCCATGAAGTGCCCTCCCTCCGTCTGGTAGCAGATACAGCACAGGTGGAAGCCTCTCCATCCAGTACCAGTGATCAGCAGAGGTGAAGAACCACCTCACCTTCTCTTCTGGACTTGTTGCTCACATGTAGCAAAGAGTTTTTTCTAGTCCATGTTTTAGTGCAGCACTCAGCAGTTCAACAAGCTTCTACATGAATAAAATCCTAGGGGTCAGTGAGGGTTTCAGTACATGGACTAAAATACCATAGAAATGAACTAAAGCAATTTGTGATTTTAATTCAATTTTTTCCCTCACAATCTGCCCAATACAGAAGATTACCCTGATCTTCTGAAATAAGTTAAATGAAGTAGTATAGGCCAATCCAGTATCATCCAAGAATTATTGCTTGTCTATTGTATAAAGGTCTACAAATTCTTCAAACCTAGATTGATTTCAGTAGCTGCATATTCAAAAGCTAAGACAATACACATACTACATGCCATCACATTACTGTTTTACCAGAAGTCCTTTAGATCTACTGTCCATTGTATTTGAAACTATTTCCTGTCATTACTAATGCCAAAAGCACAGATTTTCAAGTTTTCATCACCTTTTCCTTTTGAGCTGTTTTGATGACTCATCTTGTCAACATTTATTATCAACACAGAAACATAATGCTACATTAACACTTGCATTCAAACTGGACCCCTAAAGAATTCAAAGTTATTACTTCACATACAGCTAGGGTCTGAGACAGATCCCATACTGCAGCACTCCACTAATATTGTATCACATCCAGCTGAGACTCACAGCCAAGACAATATTAGAAGATTCACTCACTTAGTCACTTACTTGTGCATGGACACACACACAGAGCTCTTCCAACTTTTTCCAAAAAAAACTTTTCAATCTCAGGCATTTTACAACACTATTAAACCCTTTTCTTTAAAGTGATATTTCTGACACCAGCTGACAAGAAGGAAGAAAAATTAAAGTTAAAGCTGTTGTTCTATCCTTAATCTGCTGCATTGTGATTAGGGTGATGCACTGGTTGGATAGCTGCATCTGTAGGATTGCTGTGTGTCTTGCAGGTTCATGCAAAAAGCAATGAACTCTAGGCACAAGGGCTTATGAAATAGCAGTTTTGGAATACGTAAGTTACTATCCTTTTCTCATCTATTTCAGAGAATTAATGTTTGTTATCTTGATATAATCAGAAGGGCCAAAAGGTATAGCTGTGCATTACCAGCACTGCTGTGCATCACTGCCAGACTCCCAGACTGATGGCACTAGTGCAGCCTATGAAATTTCTTAGTTTGTGACAAAGCCTCCAAGTTAATTATACAAGTATCTTTTTTTTTTGTCTTTGTTCATTTTATCAAAGCCCATTCTAACAGTGTTTCATAATGACAACCAAGGGGACAAAGTTTTCTGTCTTTTGTATAATTTGGTTCCCTTAGATTTGCTAATTCTGCTGAATTCTTCCAGTAACTGCCTCGCTATTTACCGCGCAGCGGAGGTCTGATACCTTCCCTACAGAGAGAAGTAGCTTTGCCTTCTCCTTTGGGCTCTTCGTACTCCTCCAAATTATTCTGATTGATATAGCCCTCTATCCATGCTAATTATGCAGAGCTCCTCTTATAAAGTGAAGTTCCCATGGCAACAGCATCGGGCAAACAGGTGCGTGGAAAGCTGTGATATATTAAACGACAGCTACCCTCTGCCTCTACGATGCAGATTGCCGTTCGCAGGGTTTATTTATAGCAGGTAGTAATTAATCCGTGTGAATCTCATTTCATTGAGAAGGAAAAAATAAAAATGCACAGAATGATTAGCAGAAGTCCTAATTATCCTCATACCTTTGATTCTGAAAATTTTGTCGCCATCAGATAACTCCAATACAGAATTGTTGAATTATCGTTTGTGTGGAGATGTCATTATGAGAAACACTAAGCCATCGCCTGACAAACACCTCGTATTCTCACCACTGCAGTGCTGAAACTTGCATTCGTGTTGCTGCAGTGGAGGTGGAGCAACAAAATATAGACATTACTCTGTAAAAAAAAAAAAAAAAGTAGCTGTAAGCTTTAGTTGGTTTTTGTTGGGGGCCCATAATGCTGAGTCGAGTGAGAATAAGATGTACAGCATAGGTCTTCAAAGCCTGTGACAGGAATGACAGAAACCAGATTTTAGCCCTGATACCAGCTCCCTCTGGGGCCTGAAGCAAGTCCCTCAGCCTTTCTTTCTCAGATACGACTTCCATAATGCCTCTTTTTCTGGGACTAAAGGCAAATTATCTGAAAGCACTTCAAAGATGAAAAATTAGTTACTGTACTGCAAAGGGGGATAGGCTTTGCGTTTTAAAAAACACACATGTGATAGGTTCATCTGGACTGCTCTCTGCCTAGCTCAGCCTTGTGTTTTAGAGCTCCTTGAGTAACACGGGTAAGCTTGGGAAGCCAAAACTAAACCACAGCATTTTTGTGGGTAGTGAGAACAGTGATTCACATTGCAATGCAATATTAGTAATAGGTAGAGTTCTTGGATCTTGGCTACGTCTCAGTTTTCATTCCTTATTTTTCTTTTTTATAATTACATGAATGATCTTGGTTGGCAGAAAAGGTCCCCCACCCCTGAAAAAGACGATGATAGAAAATGAACACATGATCAAAATAGCCTTCCCCCAAAAAATCAATACATGTCTTAGATGAAAGTGTACATTTTGGAGCATAATGTTGAGAAGGTAAAGAAAAGATCCTCAGATGCTGTTATGGTTACCACTAGAAATATTTTTACAAGCAAACGTTACAATCACAATTACTGCAAAACCTACATATTTTTCCACTGACCTGTTTTTTTAAAAAAAGGCAACTCGGAAAAGTTAAACAACTAGTAGATGTGGGCCAGATCATTCATACGCAGTATAGCCTGAGCTGCCTCTTAGTCTCAGGGCCTTCTGAAACTGTCGGATAAACGGAGCTACAGATGACAACAATTAGCAGGTGGAAGGCACTGAAAATGCTTTCCTCAGCCCTCCAACCCTAAGTGAAAACTTTGGGAGTACAACAGCCTGGAAGTGTTCGTGCCTGGAGAGCGTTCTTCTCATAAGCACGTGCTCCAGAAAGCCGATAGCCCAGGTGCAGTGACTGAACGTCCCTTGCAGCAGGACTTGCCTGTGCCGCTTCATCCTTAAGGATGGTTTGCCCCGTACTGGGGCCATGGGGTCCAAATTTGTCAGAGTTTAGAGGACTTTTTGCAGACTTGGAAAAAGTTACCACCTACTATCCTTTGAAATTAAGCAGCTGTGGTGTTGGAGACATTGCAGATTATTCCAGGAGTCATGCAAAGTAATCTAAGTCAAGATTCAACTTCACCTATAGTCCAAGGCAGCACCTTATTCTTGTTTTATCAGGTTCAGGTTAGAACTTCACAGGCAACAGCTAAACTTGTAATTCTAGGAGAAAGCAAAAATCATGACGGCATAGCAATTATTCATTTCCTGAATAGACCCAGTTAAATCAGAGTATGAAAAATGAAGGCTGCATAAGTATGTGCCTAACCTGCTGGGAAATCCTCCCATGATAAAACTCTTCTTGGGAATATAAATATTTCACAGAAATGGGTTACACGTTGGTTGAACCCTGGTATAAATCACTGTCTACTCAGATCCAGACCTAGTTCTGGGACCAAGCACTACACATCCCACCCTTGCAGATGGCCCTACCAAGCTTAGTTAGGAGGTGATGTTGGCTAGTATGGAGCAGTAGAGAGTATATAACTTTGGCTTTTTGGAGACTTAATCCTCTTTTCCTGAGTCTCATACTAGATAGTACATATTAGACCCCCATTCTAGCAGATCGGATGTACATCCGTTGAAATTCATTAGCCATGTTTCTATTTTATTCTAGAAAACATGGTCTCAGAACAATGCAGGTGAGTAAATTATTCTTGCAAACCAGACCAATTTTTACAGCAAGGTCTGCTTGTTATGACTTTCCAACTGCCCAGGGATATCTGCATCATTCTCTAAGAGATACCACACCACGAGACCAGGCATGGCTAGAGAATAGGACACAGTAGCCACAGCTGCTGTTTGCACCCAGGATGCGTCAGGCATTCAGAGCATGGTGCAGATACCATTTATACATGAGTTGCACCAGTTAAAATTCTGCTAAAGTGGCAAATCCCAGCTGGAAAATCCAAGCAGACTTCAGCCCTATTTTACCATCTGAGCAGGAGAGAGAGGCTCAAGCATCTCACCAGCTAAAGTTTTACATTAACATCAAACCTGAGCCTTTCAGATCTTCTGGTTGTTCAAAACCCCAATTCAGACCTATTTTCTTAAGTGTTCTCTGCCTCCTTCAAGAGCCTAACTCAGGTCCTAGGTCTGAACTCCCCATGCTTTCCCAAACCTTTCAATTTCCAGAGGTCTGTGACAGGACACAGAGGCCAGCTTAGCATTGGAAACCCACATCTACTGGACATTAACATGTAACCTCTTAAGTTACATCAGTTCCAGCCATGCCCCTTAACTCATCCTTCAAAACTGCCTCTTTTACCATCAAGCCCTTAAACAACTGCCAGCAAGGAGGAAGAGAGGCTACTGGCAACTTCGGAAGTGTACTCCAGCACATGCCTGCTCCTTGAAATGAGCTGTACAGAGAGCTGACCTACGCAAACGCACTTGTCCAGTAATCTCTCCCTGGTGCTTCCTCCTCTTATGCCTGTCACACTTCATGGTGGAGTCTGGTTTCTAATTAGACTGCAGCCTCTCCCAGCAGGAGCAGTCTCTTATATGTTTGTATAGCACAACTACAGTACAAGTTATAGTTAATAATAATGTATACTTCAGTGCTGATGGAGTTGTGGAGATCTGAGGACACAAACAAGATAAAGTTAGAATGGAAAGAGAAAATACCTTTTTTGGGTTTTTTTCTTAGACTGACTAGGAGAGGTGGAAAAAGCAGACAAATGCTTGTATGCCCCAGGAGCCTGCCTACTTTTTCCAGCTCTACCAGTTAGTTCAATAAAAGATGGTACTTGCTTTGCCTAATAATTATGTCTAATGTCAAGAGAGTTAAGGTTTCAGTTAAACTCTATTTAAGCAGGATTTTAAATTAAAGCATGCAAACTTAGCACTCCTTACAGTGAGAGATCCCTTGTGTGCGTAAAAGAAGAAGGTTGACTGCATGGGTCACTGCTAGAACTCATTTAGAAATAAGCCTCTGGATTTTTTTCCCTCCCTTAGTAAAGCTGTAAATATTAAAATACCATGCATGGCTTCCACTAAGTCATCCTCTTTTTACATCAAGCATATCAAGTTCTCCATTTTGAATGCCTTTCCAAGGTCTCCACTCTAAGCAAACATCAAGTTGTTCTAACCTAAGGAGCATATAATGACCCTCTCCAGCAAGTTCACATTCTGCTCATGATTTATATGTTGCTTTTTGTAGGTGCTGGCATGTTTCTGCATCCAGAGGACAACAGGAAAATGCTCTTTTCCACTTATGCTGGTTCCAAAGGTCTGATTGCTCTTAGAAACACTCAAGAATAATGCTGGATCAAACATTATCACAGACAATGGATATACTGATAGGAAAATAGACAGTAAAAAAAAAAAAAAAAAAAAAAGAGAGAGAACCACTACAATAACCCAACTGTCTAGATGCCAGTGCATGGCTGTAAAAAAATTCAGCTAGGATAGAGTTCAAACTAAACTCTTAGATCTCCCAGCCCATGAAAAATTTGTAGTAACCATCCAGCAAACCTCTAGAGAGGTAAGGGAAAATTAGGAGCCTTATCAATGGTATTAATGTCACACAGGAAACTGTCCTTATGAAAAAATTCAGGGTCTGCCTATACAACTGGCTATATGATTCATTCTCTAGCTTACTTCATGCTAACTTAGTCATTCAGCCGAGCCTGCAAAGAGTTTCTCTCTGCCTCGCCCCAGTACATAACATTTACAAGAAAGATTCATTTAATTTCTGTCCTTCCCCCAGTCCCAGAAGGAAACTTCTCCTTTCTTCAGTGAACACACTCCCAGTTATGTTGCTTTGCTAATTCCCACTTCTTGGTCTTTGTCAAAACTGTCATCTTTTCTTCTGAGGAAAACCGTACCAGGATGCATCTGGGGCATGGCACCACTGACACTTAGGTGACTGTGGAGTTTGCCGTCAAATGAGACCAGTCTGTTGACTCTCAGATTAAGTCTGGTACCACGGCAGTGCTCTGCTAGAGCTTCAAAGCAAACAGCAGCATAACAAAATCTTTGGTGAAGGTGGAAGAGATATCACCAAACAACAGACTTTGAATATATGCAGCAAAGCTGCTCATTTCAAATGCTTTATAGGTTTACAGGTTTATTTCCTGGTCACCCTCATCTTTCTCCTGCCTTCCAGATCACTGCAAGGCATAGCTGCAGGTTTGCCTGGGCTCCCGGGTTCTGGAGGAAACTCCTGTTGAAAAGGATGTTCCCCACAAGGATCTTCGCCCCACTCAGAAATTCTCAGCCAAGTGGTATCTACATGCCATACACCCTGAACCACCTCATCTATGCTAGTTTAGGCAAAGAAAGAGGAGAGAAAAGATGAATAATTCCAATTTCTACACAATATTTGCAACGACTAAGGCCTGCTGGTCCCACAGGTACCAAGCCTAAAAGAAACAACCAGGGAAAAAAAAAAAAACTAAGGGCACAAATATCCATGAGATATAATTATTACAAGGTGGAAGACTAAAGCATCCTAAAAATTTATGAAATGACTTTTTTTTTATGTTGCCATACCAGATACTTCAAGAGAAGGCTGAGAATTCTTGTGCGATTTAGGCCCGTCACGTTAATTATAATTGGTCTGTCAAAGATTTAAAAACGCTTAAGTGATAGGTTTTAAAATTACATCAACAGCAGGGCACTAAGTTTAGTTCTGCAAAGCTGAGAAAATAAGGTCTAATAAAGGGGAACCTGTTTACTCCATAACATCAGTTCCAGTCCCTGGAGCTCTCACTTGAGCTCAGCACTGTGTGCGCAAGTGGGAGGCAATAGGACCTAGTGAACAATATTTCCAGTTTATCCAGTATTTTCCCCACCAATTGTCAGAAAACATAGGGCTACCTTCCTTCCATTATTCAAACCATTTCACCAAAGAGGAGGCTTCTTTAAACATGCACACAATTTTGAGTGCATTCAAACTCCAGCACTAGCTCTCTTCCATTCTATATTTTAGATCAAACCTATATTAGTCTGGATGTACAGCTGTACAGAGAAGGCAAAAACATTATAAGAATATTATAATAATCCCTCAAACAAGAATCATAAAGCTAGAGAGATTCCAATTTATGTTTAAATTGAAAAGAAATTCAAGTAAAATGTGATGCATGGAAATGCATTATTAAGTCACACAATACAATTTTTTCCTCTTTGAAAGACGTAATGATACCATTCAGAGTGCTGTATAAGAATATTTATGGTCCCACTAATTTTCAAAGACACCTGAGACTTGAAGGGGTTGTTTGTTGTGGAGGATTTTAGGTGAGATGAGGAACTTGTTTGTTTGGTTGATTGTTGTTTTTTGGTTTTTTTTGTTTTTTTTTTATTCCTTATGCTACTAGGTGAAGCTAAAGCTTCAGAAATTTCCTAGCTGTGTATTTCCAGGCTTTTGACTATTTAGGTCTGTTTTGCATTTGACTGCTTCTGGACATTCTGCATTTTGAGTGCTTGGTTCTGGATGTTACAGTCTCCTGAACTAGGTTATTGGCATTCAGCACCAACATTAGCTGCTGGTTTACTCCTTTTATAAAACAAGGCTTTCTTGTACAATTTCTCTTCCTCGCCACAAATGAGAGCAGCCTGCGTTCTCACTCTCTCTCTCCAGAAGAGCATGAGATGAAACCTTGCTGTAGAAGGGCCATGCTTTCCACAGCCCAGGGCAGCAACATACAGTTAGCCAAACGCCAGCAACAACTGCACGCTGGACAGAGAGCATCAGCCCCAGCAGCGCTCAAACCAATGCACCCAAGCCCAGCAGACTGCAGCAGGGGACTCCTCATCCCCCTGCCGTAACAGCAACTCATGAAGTGTGCGTTTGTGTGCGTAAGGGCAAATAGCATAGTACAACATCAAGCTTGCATTAAAAACAAACAAATGAGTTTGGATCCCTTGCTTGCGTTACTTCTGTTTTGCCAGCATCACCCACCACGCAGATGAGAGCCCACAGAGAGTGCACAGAATTGCTGGGATCACTTGAAGCAAAGCCATCAGCTGCCATGGGGCACCGATTTTCCATAGTGTCCCACTTTCCATTCACTTTAGCTCATAAGCCAATCAATTGATTTATTCCTGCACTCCCTGGAAACCCAATTCTGCACTCAACCATCATTTTGGGGAGGATCTGCTGCACCTTTCATAGGCAACCAGCGGTAGTTCAAAACCCAGTCCTAACAGCAGAGTCATGACTTGCTGCTGCATCTCCTCACCGTACAGAAAATTCATCCAAGCATCTTTCAAACCAGACCTTCTCTAGCTTGCATTTGTGACCTGTTACCCCCTCAGTTTTGACCTCACCAAAAATAGCTCCCCTTGCCCACAGCACGTTCGCTTTATCCCTTTGTCCCTTTCAGCTGGATGTATTTTACATGCTGCTGCTGCTTAGTCTCATCTTCCATCACCACCCACCCGCTCCTCCTTTTTTTAAGTCATTGGCATGTTGCCAGCATTAAGGAAGCATTTTGGATATGGAATAAATTCATACATTGGCCCGTGCCAACATGCACTTTTTCAAGACAAAACTACCAGAGCTGCTCTTCTGGGGGGCAATCAGGTTCCTTAATTCCCATTTCTTCATCAGTTCTTCCTCAGGAAACACTCTTGCAGGGAGGAGCCCCCAGTGAGGACAGGAGAATAACTGGCTCAAATATTTCCCTCAACTCCATGGGACTTTCACTTGCTTGAAAATAAATGAAACCTGAAAAAAAAACAGTGGAGGGAAACCTGTTATCACTTGCCTTACTCCTTTTTTGAGACCTCTGTTCAAATAGCCCAGAACCATATGTACAAATTCTTTTCAGGGGTATGTAGATCTCCATTAAATCTACTTAGAAGCTTTTCCAGATAAATCTTCCGTAGAGAATGAACTTTAAGAACAAGCATTTCCATTTCTTTCCTCACCTCATTAATTAATGTGGGAGCATTGGCTGACTCCCACATACAGATCTGCTGCTGAGCCATTTTCTCCAGGCCGTTCTGCATATTGAGGCTACTGTCACACATTACCAGATGCTTCCCACTTGTCTGGGTTTTTTTCTGATCACTGATCGAGGGGGGAAGTATCCTAAATTGGCCTTTTCCCTAATTTGACACAGTCACTCATCCCTACACAGCCCAAGAAGATTCACCCCTGCCACAGAGTAGCAAAAAGAAAGGTTCACATCCTCCTCCCTCTGCATACAAACTGTTCTCCCTGAATTCAGTCCTTGAATCAACTTTTACGCCAGCCTGCCTACAATCTGTAAAGCATCATTAGTACCCTCAAACAGGAATACTTTCTGTCAGGGAAGTAGATCTCTTCGAACTTATCCTCTACCCTGGTTGTCTAAAGCACAGCAACCTTTTTTATCCAATGGCTAGATATTAAGAAAGAAATAGTCTCTCTCCTTTCCCTAAAAACATTCCTCATCCTCCTCCTTGTCATAAGATTCCTCCTTTTCATGTTCTCACAGGTGTAGCAGGCAAAAAATTAAGAGCCAGTAGTAAGTTTTCCTAAAAAGGCAGTTTCAGTTATCCCAGAATTATGTCTAAATTCAAAATTTGAATGTTTTCATAGTACCATTCCATTTTCTCCAATAGTCAAGGCAACAGCCCAAGGTGTGGGAGCCTTAGGTTTGAGTCTCTCTCCTGACCTTGGGGATTTTAACCCATGTCTTCTACAGTCCCCAGTTGCACCCTGTCACAGTGCCTGATCATCCTGGGTCAGACAAACCCAGTAAGTGTGTAAATAAGTCACCAAGACAGACAGCTATTCCCTTGCTCTCTCAATTGATTTTCACATATTCTGCATGAATAGGGATGGGATCACCAGGGGGAAGAATCCCTCACTCCATAGCAGCCACAGGACACACTCAAATCATGCTTTGCACAGAAATGTGCTATTTTGTGTGGAGCCATGATGTCAAACAGGTCACTGAAATAGCCCAAAAAATAAGTTGGGGGTGGGATTCATCATTTTAACCCAAGTCATTTCAATAGTTAACTTTCCAGCACAGACCTGCAAACTGCAGCACCAGAGAACTGAACCCCTTAGATCAGCTTCACACCTGAGGAAAACATGTTGTAGAGCCAAACTGTCAAAGAGCAGCTAAGCTAGTCAGATGAAAGTAGAAAAGAGATCACTCCAACAACTGAGTCTGATGCTAGAAGTCAAATCGACAAAACTTTGGGATTTCAGGATGACCAGTTATATTTTTTTCTTTTTTTTAATAGAATATTTAGTGTTCTTAGAATTAAAGAGTTAAAGGTCATTTAGTTCATGTTACAATGAAATTGGAACATTTTAGATGGAAACAATCCCATATTAATAAGTGTAATCCTATATTCCTAATGAGCAGAATTAACAGTTTAGGCTATTGTTCCCTCTCATACCATAATAGAGAGCATTACACCAGCAATGGACTGTCTGGAACAATACACAGCCAGAGCCTTAGAGGATATCTGTTTGCAGACTACATAGTTTTGGGGGAGTGAGATTTTAATAACAGTGTACAAGCATCTATCTTCCCAGATACTTGATCTGATTTGAACCATGACTTTGATATTGGTACTTACTGTTTTACTAGAGCCAAGTGGGCCTAAACAATGTCTATTCAGTTACTGCTAAAAGGAAATAAGCAAATTAACAAGCCCATATTCAATAAAGTTCAGAACTGGAAAAAGAATCAGCTTATGCTGCTTAAATCTCCAGCTAGAAATTAAAATATCTGGACTTGGTTCAATTACATTTTGAATGTGATCCCCAATAGGACTCAGTAACCTTTAGGGTTTAATAACCTCAGCTCATTTAATGTCCTTTCATTACATCAGTGTAACAATCCAAGAGCAAGGTTTGAAAACTAAAACTGTATGCTTCCTCCTGGGCTTTCCCATATGTTCACCATCTTTAGCTCAGACTCCCAGGATACTCATGCCAAGTCTTACAAAATGTTCCTAGCAGAACAGAAAAACATCTTCTTCCACTCTAATTTATATATTTATTCTTTGTAGAGGAGAAGGGGAAAGAAAGAAGAGAAAAAAAAAAAAAAAGTACTGCAAAGCAATACTCTGGGTATCTACAAAGATCCAGCCTGATCTCAGGGAGAAAAGCTAACCAGAACTCCTCATCCAGCCCCAGCAGAAGGTCAGAAAAATGTGATAGGGTCCACACCTGAGACAGCAAGTTGTTTTGCAATCTGGATAGCTGTCTAAACACACACTGATTGCAAATCTGGCACTAAGTAATGATTTTGGCAGAAGACTCACAGAATAAACTAGACTGGAAGAGGCCTTTGGAGGTCACATAATCCAACCCCTGCTCAAAACAGCACTAACTTGCTGTAGGTTTACAGCAAAAGGCCCATTTCACAAAAAACTCCTGCAGCATCTCTACTCCCTTCCAATATGTTACATAAATTCAAGTGTTTTAATTTTAGCACGTCACTTTTAGCATAAGTACAGCGTTCTAAAACATTTGGAGACCCCACACTCATACTGATGAACTCTGACGTCAGAGCTTGCAGAAGGGCCCAGCCCTTAGAAGGGCAGAGCTGTAGTGTCGTAAGCAGGGGCAACCCGCTGTAGGAACCACTCTCCATTGACACAATGGGTGGGATGTGCATCGCCAAACCTTAGTATCTACAGGGTTGATGACCGTAACACAGCCACCTACACTCCTTCTAAAATGAGTGGAAAGAAATAAGCCTCCCTAGGCATGGCTTATCTGACCCACTTAAGTGCTGCTTTAGGACAGCAGGAATTGTGCTGCAGAATCTATTGACTGTCCTTATTTGATCTCCACTGACTGTAAAGGAAACTTGGTTGTAGGCAGAGGAATCCTACCCTGTGACTGCTTTTACTCACAACAGATTTTTTAAACTAGAAATAATGTGCGTATGTGAACAAAGCAAGGTCAGATTGTACTTTTCAAAGCAAATACTACCAAAGGCAGGTTGTAAAGAGATGGGGATAACCATAGCATTGTTCTACAAAGAATATATATAGGCCTGTCCAAAAGACTATCTAAAGAAGCAAATATTTCTCAGAGATTTTTCCAAGTGCAATTTCTGCATCCCTAAGCATCTGTCCCCCTTCACCAACAAGTGTGAACACAGATTGGGATTCAACTGATTCTGCCCCCCTTGGGAATGACCCGAATTCCCCATGCTTTTGCCCTACTAGATACTTTGAGGAAAAATGAAGCAATGACAAGTGTTCCTTAATTGTTTTTCTAAAATGTGTTAAAAGTAAACTGAATTCTTACAAGCCAGAAATAGTGTGGACAAGGAGGACCTCCTCTCCATGGATTAGCATCACTCAGTACAGGGCTTTAAGTCCCAGTGTGGTCATGCTCACACAGATGCGTAGCCTTTTTCTTCATGCCCCAATATGGAAGGATCATGATATAATTTCTAGGCTGCACTCAATCCTGAACTGTTAGAAACAAAAAAGACCAAGACTTGTCTGCCTCCCACCTACTAAACACGGAAAAACACTGCTAAATTAGTGAAACAGCCCAGAAAGTTAATGCACCAAGTGCTAATGTATAGCTACTGTGGGGTGGTGATGTTTCTTTCCTGATCTTTTTATTTGTTCCTGTAAAAGAAACCGTAAGGAAACAGACCTCTTCAAAGTTCAAGGCCTGAAAAAGACATTAGAGTGACCAACTTCTCCACTAGGAAATCAGAAATGCATACAAAATATTTTTGTCCTGGTGGGAACCTCAGTGGTAAGAGGAGGTTGACTGAGAAAGGCACAGAGGGTATTCCCCAGGCAAAAGCTTTTGACACACAGGAGCTGTTGCTATGCCTGATAAGGCTGCAAACAAAGAAAACCGTTATAGCCCAGATATTATCCACGTACAGAGTGCATATACTTAGCTACATAACATAGCCGCTAGTTGAATCACTCTGTTTAAGATCACAAAGGCAAGGTTACAAAAAAAGTCCAGTACTGAACACCCCCCAAACATTAAGGGTCAAAACTGGGATTTTAAGACTGATCCCTACTCTGTAATAAAATGGAAGTGAAAAACTCGAGGTCCAGACACCTCAGATCTGATATAGGTTTAAGACTGGAATTTAACATCTCAAACCTATGCTTAATTTAACAAAATCATAGGTGAAACACAGATATCTGCAAATCTACCAGAGGAAGTTTTGACTTGAAATTCCCCTGCCCCAGGCCAAAAAAGAAAAAAGTCTGATGGTGGAAAGCCCCAGATGAGGCACAAACATTTTTGGGTGCTACTGAAGTCATTTATGTGTACAAACCTGGTCGAATACACTGCTGAATTATTACCAGATCTTGAAAGAAAGGAATTCCTCAGCTAGGCAAAAATGAACTAACACTTGGGCTAACAAATGAACATTTATATGTGCAGCAATAACATCTGATTTATGTCACTGTCAAGTTCTCTTTAATTTAGGAGAATTTGATAACCTCATCAAATATTGCTACTGTGAGGAGAATCTTTATTTGTTAATCCAAATGACATCTGTTAGTGGAAAAAAAAGTAGACACGCTATTCCTCGAAGATGCAGTTTATATATTCCCTACCAGACATGATTTCAAGTAGTCTGAAGTTTAAAGAGGAGCTGTTTTGTGTTTCAATTAAGAAACAATTTGAGTCAAATGATCAATATGCTTGCTCCTGAGGAGTTATATTCTCAGCACATATTTTTATATATCCACAAATTGCATTTTGTGCACTCTGCTAAGCTGTTGTGCGTACGTATCGGGTAGCTGCATGCCAAGCTGCCCTGTGGGCGATTGCAAACACCATCTCTGTGCACCACACTCGGGAGCACTGCACATAGGCAAATGCCCCTATAAAGCGCGTTGATGCTTATATGCCAGTACACCATGACAACTCATTACATCACCTCACAGCTTTTCATTCCAATCTCTTTCCCTCTCCTATTTACCCATACTGAAGACATAACAGTCCTTGCATTATTGTTTCAAAGTAGATAATAAATGAATCGGTTTAGGACTCCCTACAGGTCCTTTTTCGCACCCAAGCTGTTAAGAGCAGTAGATACCCTCTTCAACTTTGCTAAAAGAGCAGACTGGTACAAGGGTGAGAACAGGGATAACAGTTGAGTATGACAAGACTCATATTTCTGTCAGGCATCAAGTAAATTACAAAATCATTTACACTTCGGTCTCTCTCTTAATGGCTCTGCAAATAAACAAACAGAAACCAGATGCAATTGAAAAGTTACATCAGTCTTTAAAAAGCCTGTCTAAAAAAGTTTTGTTAATTTCTGTAACATACGTAAGAGTATTTAAAATAGAAGCAGCATAAGACTCTAGACATAAGTATACAGTGGTTTAATTCAGTACAAGGCAGGCCAGGCAATTGTCATTACTGAAGTTGCAAGAGCAATTAACCTTATAGGACAAGGACATTTTAAGTGTCTATAAACTGAAAATAAAGATGTTTCAACATCAAGGGCCCATATAAGACTTCAGTAAAGTTTTATTTTCTGAAGGTACTTTATATTTAACCACACTGCATTTCTGGTGATAACAGCCTAAGTAAAAAACAGATAAAGATGCATACTTTAAGATTATCAAGAAATAAAGTCAAAGTTTTCATTAAAAGTAATTACTGTTCTGAAAAAGTGATCTTTGATATCTGTTGTTCACCTTGCTCCTACTAAGACAAAACCTGTAATAAGCCATTACAATTTGCTTGTAGGGATTCTTAATATGATATTAATAATACAAATTACAAGTCCTCTATCTTAGTATCACATGCAAGTGTGTAGTATTTCCTTTATTAACTTTCTCATAATTTGTGATATTTTTAATTAAAAAAAAAAATGACCACATTATCTTTATCTGTAACTGTAGCAAATAGCCCCATGTGACTGCAGCTGATGTGCTGAGGAACCCCAGCCTCAGGTTTCTTGCCTGTACAGCAAGAATTGCTCCTCCTTACATTTCCTTACAAACACTCAACAGTTCCAAGAGAGGGAAAAATTAACACAAAGTACTGTGCTACAGCTCCTGAAAGAAATCTTAAGAGTGGTAAACATCTGACCCAAAGCCCAGGTATGGTCATAAGAGGCATGCAAAACCTTTCCATTAAGAAGTGAGCATAAAGAGACCACTTCAGCTTCACAAGAATCAAACAGGCCACTGTGTTCAGAAGGGGGAATGACTGCAGTGGCCTTCATGCTGGGATCTACCAAAACATCACACAGCTGTCCAGAAAGCACATATAGTCAAAATAATGAAGGATACAGAACTACCCAGCTCAGTACCGAAGAGCATCTAGCCTAGTCAGGGATTCAGTGTTACAGAGTTATCTTCCAGGTGACCTCCATAATACAAACCCCAGTGAACTGAGCTGTTCTTCCATAGTGAAACTTCCAAGGAAGAGCAATCATGCCAACACCTTTCAGCCTCCAGCAGGCACAAACAGCCTTTCCCACCTTACTCTTCAAGGAGCAGGTATATCCTCAATCTAATGCCAAAGCACGGGTCACCTACCAGCCTTTGAGATTCTCTGGGATATCAGAGACAGTCATGGCAGACGTGGAGCAACAGCTGGAGGTCAGTCAGGTAGGATATCTTAGGCCATTTCAAATGAGACCACTATAGGCAAGTGAATCAAGCATCTCCATGATGAGAATTTGGATACCATATAGACACCTAAACATATCCAACCCCAACCATGAATACATAAGCGTGTTCTGTACTAGCTTCCATAAATCTTCATTCTAGTGTTTAGGGCAGGCCCCAAGCATGGGTTTCTTTACTGCAACTGTATAAGGATCTTTACAAACCCTTCAAATCTTTCAGTCTGAAATGAATCCCTCTTAATCAAATGTCAGCACTTCTAGGTGAAGTTTCTGTGGCTCCCATCTCCACCTCCAAAGCATCTTGCTCCTGCCCATTCAGACACAAAGGGCTGGTGCAAGGAACAAGGCCACAACACCTATACAAAGCAGACACCTCCTCAGTTGTCCATCACCCAGACACACCAAGTCAGTTGTTTCAAGTCCTAGCAACAGCCAGATGCTCTGTGGGGCTTGCCAAGATGCCATGAATTCTGAAGACTTCATTAAAGACCAAAACATTCAAAAGGTGGCTCACAAGCAGAGAAACATGACTTCAAAATTTCCCAGCAAGTCAGAAGAGTTTTGCATGTCCTGAGCATTAAGGATCAGTATTTTCCATTTCCCTCTGACCTTCTTATCTTGTAAATTTATTAGAACAATTTAAACTGACATCAACAAAACAAGTTAAGAGGCTCGTGGCTTTACTGGTACCTAGAGCATCCCTCTGAGGTGACTGGGCATTTTGCTGAAGTTGGTTGAAGTAGACCTATGAAAAGGAGCTTAGCAGGACATATTTTGCTCTACAGATTCACAAACCTTTTTTACTTGAGGAAGTAAAGAGCCTGAGGCTAAGTGGGAGTTTACACCATATTCTTTAGATTCTGTGCATACGTTATTATAGTGAAATCACCAGGGGAGTAATGAAGAGCTCTGCTGCTTTCCAGTGATGACTTCAGTGATCCTGGTCTTTCCCTACTTCCTCTCTTCACAGCAGCATTGTCAGGTTTAATTTAATCCACTTTAAAACTACAAGTACAGTACTTTCTTTTAGCAAAGCATAACAAGAGTGTCCCTTTCAAGAACCACATTAGGCATCACAGTTCAATCTTCAATAAGAGATTAAAAGATATGTGCTGAAGATTAACCGGAACAAACCTTTTCGTTATGAGCGGCCACATGTAATTCCGAGTGGTTTTGGAATCAAATCATTGACTTGTCTGGAAATACACATACAACAATTACAAGTTTATTACTACAGCTTGGTCAAATGAAAGAGCCTATTAAGAACATTTATCCTGATTCCACATGAATCTCGTCTTCTCTAAAGAATTTGTCTGCATTACACTAAGACTAATCAAAACTGCTCCATGGTCGACAATACTAAGTTGTTCGACAGTAATAAGTTATAAAGCACAAATGGCATTCTCCCCACATCAGTTGCACTTTAAGAACTGTGTTTTTCTGGCTGTAAAGGCTGCATCTCTTTGGATAGGTCCGAGTGATAATACACTGCGTTCTACACAGTCAGAAAAGTTCAGTGAACAGGGGAGAAAAGAAAATGGAAATAGAAAAAAGAACCCGCCACTCTTCTGCAATATAGCCAAGTCAGTCACTTGTCCAGCAAAGAATATGGTAACTCTCATTTCTTGTCACCTATCCATGTGACGCATCCAAGGCAGGCAACACCTGCTGTGGGCATTGTACAGCCCAAAAAACTTCTGCTTTGATGCAATCTTACTTTCTGCAGCTTCCTTTATCCTGCACCAGGACTTTCACAAATAAACACTGTCATTATCAGCTGAGCAACAAATGGAGCTGAGGAAGGTGTGTCACACGCAGAGGAGAAATGCAGTCCTGAGCCAGGAAAAAAGTTTCAAGAATTTGGCCGCTAAATTTAGAACTCACAATCAGAGTCCAGCACTGAAATTCCCTGTGCAGCACAATGACTGGGGCCAATAAGGGGATTCCCTGGGGCTAGCACACCAAGAAGAGACAGGATATCTACATCAGTCAATAAGACACTCTTAAAAGGGGGATACAGCTGAAATTTTTTTAAATTTAGAGTGCCTCAAAGTCAACAGTATCTGAGAAATCAACAGGCCAAAACTCTCCTGAAGTTTCCTCCTTCCATCGTCCACTATTATACGGACAACATGCTCACTCTTTCCTGAAGATGGCGGACACTGTGCAGGTAATGAAACAATGTCTTTGTATTGCACACCTCCCCAGGAAGTGGTGAATCTGGCTGGATTCAGTCACCTTAGCTTGCTGACACTCACAACCACTTCCCCCATTTTCTATAAGGTTTTTAAATAAGGTCTGGGAGTAGCCTGTAGGACTACCTAGGACTAAGAGTGCGGTGCAGGTCATTCTGTATTCATTGGGACCGAAACGGAGACCACTGCACCTTGTAAAATACTTTTCAAACTCACTTTGTGGAATTTCAGAGTGTTTCCCACCACAGAAAACTAATCTTCTTACACAAGTCCCATTTTTCACAAACTAACTATTAGTTTTCACCATATTATATGCCTCACCCAACAGAGGGTGAGTTCTAGTTCCTTTTGATTCAAGTTTAATTAGCATCCTACCCCCAGCAAAATGCCCTGTGTAAGTGCTGATATGTCAATATGCCACATACTTCCTGACCTTCCTTTGAGAAAGAAAGGAGAAAAGACATTTTTGTAGTATTTCAAAGGAAGAGCACCACATGCACATGGGAGAACTACACACTCAACCGTACAAAGCAAAAGATCTCCACATTTGACAATGCAACGGCACCTGCACATTCAGGTCAGTATTTTTAGTGGCTAGTAATGTTTGCTTTCCTACATAAAGAAAAGTTTCTACTAGTAATCTGCAAGCTTGTTTAGCATCATTTTGATTTGGAAAGATGTTAAGACTGTTTGGTTGCACAGCGAAATTAGATTCAATACGTTACTATTTTCAAAGGAAAAACTATCACAGCCTAAATTCGTATTTAATCTTTGAAGCTACTTACCAGGAAAAACAAAGGTTTTTTCAGCATGACTCATCTTGTTATCATAGAGTAAAAACTGTTCCAATTCCTGTCACCCTTACACTCAAGTTTTCATAGCAACCTGAAGTACTAACCAAACCTCCACATGCAATTCTCCTGTGTTGCCTCTTACATGACCATTTACACTTGGTGCTTACTAGCTGCGGAGTTAATCAGAGTGTACTTCATCTACTTTGCCGTAGTGCTAAGTTCAAGACTCATCTTTCTAATGACTGAAGATTTAAAGGCTGTTTTGGATTTGAGGTTTTTATTTGTAGTAACTGCCTGTCCTTCACTAACCAGCCATCTAATACTAGTGTCATGTAAGGCACCATCCAAAGCTATGACTGTTGTGAAGAGATTATCTAATAAGCGTCCCTCGGCTTTGCTTAGGACATTTATTACCCTATTACCTGACTGCAAATTTGATTTGAAGATAATGCAGTAGGAAAAGCTTTAATTGCGAAAAGAAAGTATCCAAGCATATCTGGGTCTTTTCATTTTGTTTTCATAATGGATGTTTCTCTCTTAGCACCTATATCACACCACCTTCTGGAAGTAAACAAGTGTGACCATAAAATGAGATCAGATTTTGTCACTTATAAACTAAACACAAACATACACAGAGCATGCTCTTGTACAGAAACATTTACAAACAAATAAGCAAAGGGCAAAGACCACAGTTTTCAATAACGAAGTCTGTGATTCACGTGTCCTCTCTATGAACTCTGTGTAGTAGTGGGTGTGCATGTGTGTGTTTTCCAGAGCACAGGATGGGATGCATCAGTCAGAAGAAGGTCGTGGGCCCGAACGCTGACAGCCACACAGCACGTAGAGCACACAGGCCAAATATTGAGATTGGGACTCTCCCTCAGGCATAAACGACCCAGCAATCTTAGTGCCAGCAAGTGCCAGGGTCCTGTCAAAATGAAATTATCCAGTGTAGGCACAGCCTGGAAAACAAATCAGGTATTGACATCTGTGTTCAGAACACCGTCCAGAAACGTCTTTCCACGCAAGAAGCACATTAGCTGGCTTTCATGTGTCATCGCTCTGCTTTTCAGAGGGGAACCTGGGCTATTCAAATCTCCATTCCTGTTTGTTGTTCTTCAACACTGATTTCGTTTCATTAGTTAACAAAAGTTTCCTGATGCTAAATATTTATTAAATTCTGCCACTGTCTATTTACCTTCCTTGGGGCTTCGCAAAGGCTAGAATCTGCCTCTGAACAGAAGCGATACATCTTATGAAAAGGGAGTTGCTGTTCTTTGTACACTACACCTCTGAACTGTACCCTCTGGGAACAGCCACAGGGCTGACCTGCTCCCTTTAGTCACAATCTCATTAAAAACAAAAACAAAACAGGAAAAGGCTGAAATTTGTTATAATGTTCTGTAAGCCTCTGCTCAGCCAGAAGAAAGGGGCTGCATTCAATTAGTATGGGTTCCTACTGAACTGTTAAATGAGCTAAGACCTACCCTCAGGGAGTCAGGAGGTCTCTGCTCATCCAAAAGCTGTGGCTTCCTCTCCTCACTAGCAAGTATCAACAGCAAACTCTCTTCTCTCAGGTCTTTAAGTTACTATTACGCTATTGCACACACACACCAGCTTCAAGTCTCTTTTTATACCTGGTAAAGCAGCAGACCCTTACCGGTCACCTTCAGTTCTTCTCCTGTAGTCTTGATTAAAACAAGTGGGTGCTGCCTACCTGTAAAACTTTTCCAGACTCGAGGCTTCTACTTCTTTTCCTATTTTAGAGACGCTGATGCACACGTTTTTTTACTCCCAAATTGCCTACACTCATCAGCAATCCTAACTCGGCTGTTTAACAGTTTGTACAGAACGCAGCAGTTAGCGCTCCAACACTGCGATGACTCAATCGCGCGGGGTGGCCGTGAACTGCTTGTTCAAGTTCTCCGCAGTGCCAATACACGATCTGCCTCTTAGCTAACTTTTAAGTGGTGCTGTTCATTATAGATTCCACATCTACCCCACACGCTCTGGGAAAAGGTACAAAGCTGCAGGCACTGTTTTACTGTGAAACGGAGCCTTGCTTGTGGACTTGTACAGAGATTTCACACCCAGGGACATAACTAATCTAAAGCTTTGCAAACTCCTGGTAAATGGTAGCAAGCTGCTTGATTCAAAATGTGGACAATCTCAATTGTCCCAGTGCACAGAGAGGGAAGTCTGGTAACACAGTTTTTCCGTCAGCAAACCCAAACGGCTCACTTTCAGGGAACTACTTCTAGTCATCTTCATGCCCAGGGTGTAGGAGTAATAAGCACCAGAAATTTCTCATGTCTCTCACTTTCTTTGCTTGAATGCAAATTGAAGGCTTCTGCTTTAAATATTTCTAGGTTAGGTATAACCCACTGCTGACCAACTCATTTCTGGTGCTTCTCTCCTGATTTGCTCTATAGGAGATGCAAGTCTTTCTAGTTGCAGCTGAGCTTTTTCAGCTCCAGATGTAGGTTTGGATGTGTTTGGCTGGGGGAGGCTCTGAATCATTCCCAGATGCCAGCTAAGATAACAGGTCCTCAAGGAAAAGGTTTGTCTTTGTGCCCCAGTTGTTGCCCGCTTTCTGACCAGAGACCACTAGATTGCTTTGGTACAGGCAGTATTTCATGGCTGAAGTGGCATAAAAAAATACTAGCTTTACATCCCTCTACATAAGCTTCAGTAATACCACAGAGCAGAAACGCAAATCAACATATTCTGTATTCAGCAGAGATCAGTGCCTCAGGACAGCCAACTAGGAGTACTGTTAGGGGAAGGACACACATGAAATAGCAGGATGGAAGATGCTTGCTTGACAACATATCACGATAAATCTAGTCTTTGCACCAGGCTTGTGCGCTGTATGCCTCTGAGGCATAACATTTCCAGTTTAGATTTATTTGGAAAGCATACTCTATGGTTACAGACCTTGCATTTCTACACAGACCTGGTCTTAAATATTGCTTTAACTAGTGTTGTTGGTCCTTTCTTAATCATTAAATTCATTTCTAAGAGTTAAAAAACGTGAGCAAAAGGCAGCTTCTGAAAAACAGAACTCAATATCTATATGGAAAGTAGGTTTCTGGCTCTCACTAACACACCCTTCAATCTTAAACAATAAAACTGGTAGGTTCTCTCCCTTCTTCAGAAAAGTTAGACAAAGATATCATCCAGAGTCTACAAAATGGAGCTTCAAAGAAATCTGTTCTGCAAAATAATAGAAAAAGTGATGCTAACTGGTGGATGGGAATCAATTAAACTGATTTCTGGGACACATTATGCATTAAGAAATCAGAGACTGTGTGTTCATTGAAAGAAGTGTAGGAGGCACGTTAAAAACTTTTAAGGGAATAAGAAAAAAAAAGTCAAACATTATATTTCAAAGGAACCTACAGGAGGATTAGCACTAACATCTTTTCATGAACACTAATACTGAGCACTTACACGAGGATCAAGAAAAGAGACAACTCCACAGGAACTTCTGCAAGTTATTTTTTTGTTTTAGAAGATGCTGCTGCTTTTCACTGCAGTTAACAACCCTGTGCTGTTTCTGAAGCTCTCTCACCCAGCCCACAGCAAAGGTATTAGTTCCAACACTGACCATCAATTATAATACTACAAAAACACCAATCCTCCTGTTTAGCAAGAGCACAGTCCCAGAAATTGAAAGAACTTTTGCACTGGAAGTAAAATCAAACACATGCCTCAACCGTGGGTCCCGAGAGATGCATGCTTCAACATGAGCAAAATGGGAGGTTTGTAGTTCTGAGGACTTAGGCTTGCAAATCACCTCAGTGCTATCTCCAGCCTGCCAAGTGACTGGCTGAGCAAACCAAGTTTAAAAAGTCAGGAAAAAGCAAGCCTCTCAACCCGAAAAAAAATTGAGCCCTTGCATCTCTCAGGAACAGGAGACTTCTGTAGGTAGATGAACTTAACCAGGCTGCTCTTCCTCAGCATCTTGACTGAAGATGTAGGAATCTAGGAAAAAACTCCCATATTTAAAAAACTCAACACCCTCTGGGGTTTGCTGCATTCAGGCAAAACCTATTTATGCTGCAGAAGTGGGTTTTTGTTTCTTCCCCCTCAAATACAACAACAACAAAAAAAAAAAGATATGTTTCCTCAGACTCATTTACAGAGTGACCCTGCTGCTACTAACACATTGAAGGCACTGTTAGAGGTTAGAATGCAAAATGATTAAGACAGCCAGAGAGCAGCTATATGCTGGGGAAGCAATGTTTCAGTTGATAATACAAGACTACACTGAAGTCTGTGAACACAAAACATGCTGTTCTGTCAATAAACCCTTACCCTCTTTTCCTTCTTTGTTCCAGCTCAATTACAAACTCTCAGAATGGATGTATCATGGTACAGCAGGCTTATATATCAGTAAGTTAAGGCAATCAAGCTCAGGTTCAGCCATGAAAACCTCCATGATTTCAGTAAATTGGAAAAAGCATAAGTGAAGACAGAATGTATCCTGCATTTTCTGTTGTTGTAATCTAGTGGAGTTACAAAGCAATCCTCATTTAGGCAGCTCCAGATGCTAGGTTACTTGCAGCAGTGGACAGGTTACAGCAAAAAGGAACACATATTAAATTACTCCTGTTTCAAAAGCATAACATCGCTACGGTCTATGCATTCTAACAGAGCAGTTTGTGTTGTACATTCATCCTACAGCTCGTAGAAGATGCATTTTCTAGGAAGCTAGATGTTAGGCAGCATTCTTAAGATGAAGGGCATGCTATTATATTAATACATACTCGCATAAAAACATGATCTGGGACAACTAAACAAGAAATTAAGAAATAACTTGTAAGGCTTATAAATAATTGAAAAGAGAATGTTCCAAAGTTTTGATGTGTCATAAAAGCTAAGTTTAGAAGGTGAAGAAATTATTTCAATTAAACAGAACAAATGTCAGCAATGAATGCCTAAGCATTTTAATGAATTCATCTGTAATACTATGGTGCATGCTGAGGCACAGAGCCAGTGGGGGTATACAAATACAGACAAGTTATTTGTGAATATAATTTGAACTGTATAAGAAACACCTACTCAGACTGGGGAAGTGTTTCTTGGAACAAAATCTGCAAGAGCTCCAGAAATTTCTCTGATACCAAAGCCTGATTGCAGAATTATGATACACAAAGATGAAGCAGCAAGCTGGTCCAAAACCAGGGAACCAGTTTGGTCCAAGCAGCTGAAAGAATTCCTTTAACTTGATTCCCAATGTATATAAAGTAGTTTTGCAACAGAGCAGTTCCACTGACTTAAATGGCAGCACTTCCCACCCTGCAAAGGAGACAAGAACTAAGCTTCCTTCCTGCAAAATGACAGATTAGAAAAGTTCCTAGTCAGCTGAAAGACAACATTCCCCTTTACCAAAAAAATGAAGAGGGCAAAGGAGCTATATACCCAACAAACACAATGGGTAAATAGAGCTGGCACCCAAATTATTTCACCTCAAGAAAAAGTGACTGGAAAAAAATTGGAAGGCAATAAGTTTTAAATTAAACAAAAACAATCTGCTGCCTCTTCACAGCAGTGTCTGCATTTCAAAGACTATCACTGCTAGGACTCCAAAATGACTGTCAGCACTCCAGAATACAACTGATCACCCACATTGGTTGTTTTACTGCTCTTGAAGCCATTTCTTATCCCATCTTTTTCAATGAACCCGATTCCTCCAACCTTAACTTATCACACATTTCAGATAAATACTGGATTTATTGTTAGATTTGGTAAGTAGTAAACATTGGTGATTAAACAACCAGCAATGGTGTCCGACACTCCAACACTTTGAATCCAAAGAACCCAAGGTATGGGCTATATCATATTCATGTTATCAGTATGCTGTATTGCACACTGTCTTATCATCATCTATGATATATTTTCAATTTGGTTAATTATTTTTCCCCATAGGAAAGGCATGCTCACAAACTCCGGTGATTAGCAGCACCACGGACACAGCTCAAGTTATGAGCTGTTACCTGCAGATTTCCCAGCCATATGTTCTCCTTGTACAGAGCCATACAGGTCTTCCACAGCCCGTGCTTAGTCCTTTGATAGATTACTGACATTCTGCTCCTTAATCCTTTATTTCACTATCAGACCCTCTCTAAAACACTCCATTACCTCAGTTGCACAGCTATAGTAATTAGATTTCGTATTTTTGAATTCTTCAATTATAATCTACAAATGAAGCCTTAATCTGTGCATAGCTGAGCTGTGAAACTCATTGCCATGGTGGTTTTAGGTCAAGATTAACAGAAAGGACAAAATAAGCACACGCACTAACCTTTTGAAAGTGTTAGGGATGTGATCTCTTCATGTCTTAGGATGCGAGCCAAACCAGCAGTACTTCAGAACCAGCTCACAGGCAGCTTTGTGTTCTTGCCCATACTCCTGGAGAGAGACTATGAGATGGACTATGCATCTGGCAGTTTATGGCAATTCCCAAACTCCTAGGAGCATTAAAAAGGATTTTGATTTAGGACAACCAAACTGACAAAAAAAAAATTCTATAAGCTTGAAGCACCTAAGAGGAACATTTAGCATCAATATTTTGCCTTTCCAAATATTTTCCAGGCATTTTGTCAAACCAAAATTAGAGTTTTCAGATCATGAAGATAAAGCCTGACTGTCTTGCTCCACAACAAAAGAGAATTAAACTGGACCATGAAGACTTTTTTTTTTTTTTTTTTAATAGAAATCACTCTTCCTATCCTCAAAATCAGACTTTTGCATGACTACCTGCTGTTAAACTGCCTTCACATGTTCATGAGAAAGCTTGGTTATCTTCCTCTGTCCTTCAGACACAGCAGGAGAAATGTCTGCAAATAACAGCTTTCTATTAAATTCTTTCCACAAGTGAGCAATCTAGCCAGGTACTCCTCCTCATGAAGGTACAGGGAAAGAGTTCCCCCCCAGAAGACTGTCAGGTGAAAGATAACTCATGAAGTCATGGAAACAGATATTTGGTAGACAAGATTGGGCCTGTTGGAGGCTTCACATGGGACAACTGGAATACCAAAGGCTTGTAGAAGTGAGAAAACCGAACTTGGAACAGAGAACAGACCACAGTAATGGCAAATAGAGAACTGTGGAAGCTGCTAGGAAATCAGCACAAACAGAAAGCAAGCAAAACACCATGCATTTACTCAGCAATTTGTAAGAAATCGCAACTTCTGACAAAGAATGTGAGCTATGTGGACAAAGAATTATTATGGATCCGGCAGGCTACAAATCAAACTCTCATTTCCAAGATTCAAGTGATGAACAAGTCAGTCAAATCTTCGAAAAAAGAAACTAGGAGAAGGTTTTATCATTGCACGGATAGAGGAACAAATTGTGACACTTAAAAACAAAAAGCCATGAGAAGCACAGAAAACCAAGGCCAAAAAAAAAAAAAAAAAAGAAAAGAAAAAAGAAAGAAGAGAGACCTTTCAACTATAACAGACAAGTCCAAAGAACAAGGAAGCCAAAACAAATAAAATACTTGGAAAACAGTTATGACAGATATGCAGCTAGCACAGGGCTGGCTTAAATCTTTTACCTTCTATAGTCATTTACATCTATGCAAAATGGCTATTAAAGTCTACTAAACAGCATAGTCATTCCTTTATGTGATGATGAATGGTTACACAAGGCACAAGAGAATGTTACATTTAGCAATCCAAATTCTAATTAATGAATAGTGTTTGAAATAGTATTAACCCAAATGAAAAAATTCAAAGCGACAAGCAAGCGAAAGGGAACAGCATCCCATGACTTCTCACTCAGCTCTCCACCAAACCAAGGTATTTGCAGGAGGATGATACAAGTCATATCTGGGCAATGTTTTCCACAACCAAATGAAGCAATAAAACAGAGAAAAGTCAGTTTCTTTATCATCCTGAGCACTGGAAACAAGAGCAATCTGTTCCACGTAGCCTAGAAAGTCAGCTCAAGTTGGAGCAGAGATCAATAAATCACATTCAGCTCCTGGTTGAGGACCAGAAGGATTTACAGCAAGTACTCCAGCAAAGACAACATATTAGCTGAAAATAACACTGCAGGTACCCTTTTTTTTGGGGGTGAGGGGGGTGGGGGTGTTGAGATGACGAGGACAATGACCACAATGGACAACAAACCCCACCACATAATCTTAATAATCATAGAAAAATAAAGGTTGGAAGGGACATCTGCAGGTCATCTAGGCCTATCCCCTGCTCAAAGCAGGGCCAGCTTCAAAGTTAGACTAGGTTGCTTGGAGTCTCGGCCCATCAAGATTTGAAAGTCTTGGGAGTTAGAGTCCACAGCCTCTCTGGGCCCTGTTCCTGCACTTGAGCACCCTTTGTTGTGAAGAATTTTCCCTTAAACCCATAGGAATTCCCATTGCAGCTACTTCTGCTCATTGTTTCTTGTCCTTTCACTGTACATCTGAGAAAACTCCATCTTCTCTACAGACCACCTTTAGGGAATGGAAAGGCTGCAAATAGATACCTAGATCCTCCCCCTTGGCCATCTCAAGGCTAAACCAATCCATGTCCTTCAGCCTCCCCAGTATGCCTCATGGTCCATCCCCTGACCATATTAATAGCTCTCCACTGGCCTCACTCCAGTTTGTCTCTTAAACTGGAGGGAACAGGGAACCACCAACACTAGACACTAATGTAGTAGTATTCCCCTCCAAGGAACAAGGCTTTTATGGAGATGGGTTAGCAAATGGTTTCCCTTTTTCATTAACAGAGACACACAGGTAAGGGAAGCAGGATACCCAGTGGCGTCTGATAAATTTGTATTTGACATCCCAGTTGCTCTGCCTTGTTACACAAGTATTTCATACATTGCCAAGGCAATTAGTAAACCCAATACAAGTGGAAAGCACCTCAGAGCCTCCCACAGAGACAGAAACCCCTCACAGAACTAATTGTGCTGAATATCACATCCTAAAAGCCACAAAACCAAAAAGAAACGCTGGCTGGTTTAGGAATACAGTGTATAGGGAGATACCGAATAAACGAACAATAACTTGCACCTTTTCCCATGTATCGTGGATTTAAATTTTAACAAGACAGAGGAAAAAACATCTATAAAGGACTTACTAAGTTGAGTGACACCGTTCTAATTACACTGGATAATCTTGAAGCAAAGAAGTTTTTCCATATCACGCCTTTAAAGGATTTAAAGAAAAAAAGAAAGCCACAAATTACCTTAATAACTGAATCTCTCTGAAGATTAATGATATTTAGCCAGAAAAGACTTCAAAGACACAAAACATCCTTCCAAAATCCCATTCACCCAGCCGCCCAGGAACAAGCAGGTTGGTTCTGCTGAACAACTGGCAAGGAGGATACGGATTTCCTTGTTTATGGCAGTCAAACAAGAAGCTGAAGCCAGTAGATTTCCACAGCAGTTCTGCAGGGCTGGCTTATCCTGAGGAAAGGAGTGAACTGGCATCTGAGCTCCATAAAGAAAAACAAAGGGGTACTCTAAGGATAATTTTTAAGAACTTTCCTGAGTTCAAACCCCTTCTCCAACATCCTGCTGCAGGTCAATGAGATTTTCTGTTTGTTTGGTTTTGCCTAATGCCAATCACCAGGACACTCCTCTTCCCCATGCAGCTGGGCTAAGATGCACCTGGTTGCTCTGGATCTTCTGGACAATCAGCTCAGGATGCTGGATCTCACAAAAGCAGTTCAGCTCCCTTTTTTAAGGATGAGACAACCCATGGGAACAGTACCAAAGCTTTGGTAGTTGTCAGTTACCTTGACACCACCCATAATACAAGCCAAGTAAAAAGCAAAGAAATAATTGACTTACTGAAATCTAAACAACAACCGCCCCGTTTCTAATGTTGTGAAGGACGAATGAACAGAAATAGAAGTGTGATTTTTCTCTTTTATCCCCTCATCCTAGGATCAGATCTAAGAGTCTTCTCACTCTTTGTTACAGAGTTTTAGATGAGACAACTGTGCGGTGAAGGCTCCACTACTTTGAACAAGCCTTCGATCCTCACATTTTCCTCACAGCAGGCAATATAGGCTGAGGAACATGTTTGCCATAATACCCCATCTCTCCTGTGTGGCCTGCAGCTAGATTCAGATCTTGGTCCCTTTCTCACCCTTTAGGACTACTGTATTTAGCTTTACTAAGGATGCAATTTCAGTAGGCTTCCCCCTCCATCACCCTCTCCCCTCTTCTATTGACCATCCTCACTTCTTCGGAAATGCTTAAAGTACAGATTAATGATGTCCCTGTGATAAAGCTATAAAAAGGGAAACAAACAATATTATTTCCACAGGCAGGTTACAGACTGAAGAAGTTAGGGCTGGATTAAAAGTACCTCTGACTTCTTAAATCTGTTTCACGGCCCACACCAAACATCCTGCTGCTCTGAGCCAGCCAGACAAAAGATAAATTGAGGAGGGAAAAAAAAAAAAAGATACAGTGTAATCGCTAAACAGAAGGAAACTGTAAATACAGCCATAGAGCACCTCTCCAACAATGTAGTTTCATGCAGATAAATTCATTTCCTTTGCACAATAGAGATCAATAACTATACCTCTAGATAAATACTGCAAACAATATGCCACTGCAGGAATAAACCAGTAGATTATAAACAGAAAGGATTATTTATGTAAAAGAGCTACATTGTTTATTATTTTTTAGCTTGTACAGCAGGTTCCTGAAGGCCTCTGAGGAATGATAAACTCTGCACATTTAAGGGCTGCTCATTTCTTATACCACTGAAAGGCAGACACCCTGGGACTGCTCTGTTGCCTCCCCTGGCAATTTTTTCAGGCATTTTTACAGTATGTGGCATTTTCCTTAAAGTTATGGCTGCAGTTTTCATATTACATGAAGAAAAGTTTCTGTCCTTTGCAGAGTAACAAAAAACTTGAAAATATGAATGCTTTTAAAAGCAAAAAAAACCCAAAACCCAAACAAAGAAAAAACACAAAAACAAACAAACAAACCAAAAACAAAACAAAACACAAAACCAAACAAACAAAAGACCCACCACACCACAAACTTATTCCAGCTGCAGGAGTGTGACAGCATAGCGACACCAACAACTGGCAACCTCCTCTTCAGCTGTTCCACCAAGGACCACACTGTTATCACGTACTGGCTTATAGTCTTGGTACAGGCAGGTATATCCAGAACAAGTTCATGTAACATCAGGTATTTCCACAGAACATAAGATATGTTCAAAATGAGTTATAAGAAAGGGCTCTGATAGAAGAGCTACTTCAGCGGGGTCCCTAAAGCAGTTTCACAGTAATAGAAAAACAGTTCTTTATTTAAAACAAACAAAAACCAAAGAAACTTCTGCCCCCAAACAAACAAAACACACACACAAAATGCCAATGTTTCTCATTAAAGGGGCTAAAGATTTTCAACACTGTGAGGAATGCTGTGTTATAGGATCCTGGTTTTAATTCAGTCATCTCAGACTCTGCTGGACATTAGAGAAATGTTATTTTGACAAAAGCTCCAACTTCATGCAGTACACAAGACTGGAGATGGTAATATTGGGCCTTTAGAGAGCTTCTACTAAAGTTGCAAAATCCAATGAAAAATAGTACAGATCCTCCTTTTTGATAGGCACAAGGATTATCTTCCATCTCTAGAAAAAGCTATAAAGTGATATTCTGTGAGAATACCTTGAACTGATATTTCAAAGGGCTCCTTTTGAAAGAATGATTTATAGATCACAAAGACCAATGGGTCTTTTATCAAAGAAAATGGATTCTTTTTCTGAACCTCAAAGAAAAGATTGATGATATCCTACATCACTTCTCCGTTTTTGAGAGTTATGTGGTTCCAAAAGACAACAGTTACAGTGGGTTAGTACTTTACAATACCACAAATAATTCACAGACTAATTACAGATTAAGTTCTCGTGGTGTTTTACGGAGGCCAGAAAGCAAAATTATAGCACAGGGAAATTCACAACATGATTTATCTTACCCCCTAAGTATATATTAAGGATGACAAGGAGCATTTTAAGTAATAAGTGCACATGAAAAAAATAACAAAATGGATTCAAATGTGTCAGTTTGTTGTTTTATTTTCTTACCAGGACTAAGAAGGTGCATATATGGAAAAGTATGCTCTGTGTATGAATGTTAAGATACTTCCAGCGTGATCATATCCCTTCCTTAATTCAGTAATGAAATTCCTATCAACTCTATTTGGAATACAGCCTGTATAGACAGGCTTTCCAAAATTATTATCCAGCCAAGAGAAAAAACATGCAAATTGTATTACCTTTTGGTTTTTACAAGGGGAAAAAAAGATACCTTTCTTTTTAAACTGCCTCCATTACTGATTTTTCAAAGCAATACTTTCCAGAGAGCCAACACCTAATATGGTAAATGACAGATACCATTTATTCAGCCTCAACAAAATACAGAATACACGTGTTTTTACAGAGGAGAGATAAACACAAGAGACTATGGAAGAAAGTGGGCAACTCACACTGGTATTTACTGTTACGTTGGCATATGCTGTCCTCAGAAGACACAACAGATCTGTGGAGATCAGCAACAAACAGCTTCCCAGCCAGATGGGACCTACTGAGGGCTGCACCTTTCACGCCCATCTGCTAAAGCCTTACATATCACCAGGGGTGTGAGATTCCACCATTGGTTTCTTGTAGAGATTTCCTCCATCCCTCAAATACCCAAGGTTTTTCTTCACCTTGTGAGCTCATGACCAAGGCTCAGTCATAACCCTTGGTACTGAAAAACTGAGCAAGGTTAGACTTAGCAAGCAAGAAACAACAGCATATTATAATAAAATAATGGAATCCTACAAGACACGGGTTTTTTTGTTAGTTTAATCAGATAGAAATCATAATAAAAAAAGATAAAATTAAGAGTAAGTCTTTTTCCAAAGTCCCTTAGATTCCCAGAAAACTCAAGGACAATGCTATTTATCAGTCATTTTACTAGTGCCTGTTCCTCTAGTACTCATTGTGCAAGGGACAGAGCCACAAGTGATAAGAATCCTGCTTCTCTGTTTCTTTTTTTCTTTTTACTGTTGTTCTTGTTGTCATCTCTATGCTTTGTTCTTTTGGGTTAATGTGGCATGTCTCCAACACAGCCTAGGAAAATAACTATAATGTGATTTGGGTTTAGTGTCATTAAAGCAGATTAGCAAGGAGTGCTCATGAAAATCCATAATTACCTCACAAAGCAAAAAAAGACATTTTTTGCTAGGAAACTACAAAGAACTTTACTTCCATTTAACTATTTGGGGTACTCGAGAAAAGTTATTGTCATATTGTTTTCCCTCTGCACTTTTCTGTGCCTTGTAAATATCATAAAATATCCAAATCTGCTGAAAACATCAGTCTTCTCTCAAAGCTGATTTTGAATGTGAAACCAAATACACCGTCTTTATTTAAAGAAAATAAAACAAAAAGCCCTAGAGAGCATAATGCATCTTGATGGATGTGCTAGTGCTTTGGGTACAAAGCCGGATTTTGTGACTAAATCTATAATAGTAAAAAAAAAAAAAGTTCCAGCTGGCCAATAGCACAATGTGGCTAACATCCGCATAGGTAAACCGTTTAACCTCCCAAAACAGGGGTGTTGCAGAGAATGCTGTCCAGTAGTTTGAGGGCTCCACTCCCACCACTTCACCATGTGTTTTTCTTTGCATTTGTTGTTTCTTGGGAAGGATAGGATAAGGCTCTAAAACTTTGTGAGTTGAGGAATAAGAAACTTTAGTCTAAGGCATACACCAATACGCATTCTTCCAAACCCTCATTTTCATTTAACATTCAGCAGAGGACAATCTCTGCCTGTAGGTTTTTTGGTCTGTTTTCAGTTGCAAATTGAGCTGAGATCAGCCCTTGCATCAACTGCTGCTTGAAAGCCTCAGTAAGAAGCAGGGAGAGAAAGAGCCTTTCTCCCCTGCGGCATCAGGAAAAGGGTCTGGGGCAGCTCCGCTGCTGCGCTCCACGGGGAAGCATTCCCACAAACCTGTCCCCTGAGCTTTGCCGAGTCCAACAGCATTCTTGTTTGATTTTTCCAGTAATACCATCCTCAGAGAATGAGCTTGCCTGTAGCTAGCATAAGCAAAACCCACCTTTCCTTTGCACTATCATTTTAAGTGGCTCCCATCCTCTGTAGTTGCGTTAAATTAGAGGCTTGTGTGGCCACAACCTTGATTTTAAGCTAGTGGGTGATCTTGAGCTATGAATGCCATAGACTTCTTCCCATACAGCTCTCATATCTGTATCCAGAGCTGTTCACCACAGGGTAAATATTTCCCCATCTTCTACATAAGGACAAAACAGCAATGTCTGTGTAATGGTTGCATGTTATATGGACACTGAACTCCATTCAGAGGCTGGATTAAGTGTCCTCTGTACCTGAATGACAGCTGGGTCTGCAGTCTGGAAAGCTGCCCTTGAAGTGCTCTAACATGCAAATTTAGAGATGTGGGTGGAAACACGTGCTGTAAAATAATATTTGAGGAACCTCCAGCCCTAGGCAATGAAGGTAAAAAACATTGACAATCTCAGTAGTAAAATGAGAAATGTAGGAAGTGGACCAAAGTCACCTTCATGGAAGAAGTAACAAGTAAACTCTGTGTTGCTCATATTAGAAGCAGGTAAAATTCCACTCACACATTTGCCCTCTACACGCAGTATGATCATGATATCTAAATTACATGAAAAATAACAAGCTTACTTCAGAAGGTCTCGGGCTTGCCTCTCCTGCATAGATTTATGAGTACACACAAGTATGAATGATAAAATACCTAGTTAAAATCCTGTGCTCTTCCCCTCCATTCCAGTTTTGATTAACCCAGTAGAAACTAAAATCTGCATATTACCACTCTGGCCAGTTTCTTTTTTGCTCCACCATATCAGAGGCTCAAAACCTGGGAGCCAGGTTACAGCTTAGAATCATAGAATACCCTGAGTTAGAAGGGACCCATGGGGATCATTGAGCCCAACTCACAAATCCACGCAGGGCAACCTAAAAGTTAAACCATATATGTAAGAACATTGTCCAAATGCTTCTTGAACACCAACAGGCTTGGGGCTGTGGCCACTTCCCTTAACCACCCTCTCAGTGAAGAATTTTTCTCCCAACATCCAACCTGAACTTCCCCTGATACAACTTTAAGCTATTCACTCTAATCCTATCACTGGATACAAGAGGAAAAAAGAAAAAAAAAAAAAAAAAAAAAAAAAGATCAGCACCTTTCTCTCTGGTCCCCATCATGAGGAAGTTGTAGACAGCAAAGAGGTCACCCCTCAGCCTCCTCTTTACTAAGCTGAACAAACTTAGTATCCTCAGCTGCTCCCCATAAGTCATGCCCTCTAGTCCTTTCACCATCTTTGTTTTCTGCCTTTGGACACATTCCAATACTTTTGTATCCTTCTTATACTGTGAAGCCAAAAACTGCACACGGTACTCCAGGTGAGGCCACACTAATGCCGGGTATATTGGGACAATCACTTATTTCGACCGGTTAGCTATATTGTGCTTAATGCACCCCAGGACAGGGTTGGTCCTTTGGGCCACCAGGGCACATTGTTGACTCATATTGAGCTTACTATCAACCAAAACCCCCAGATCCCTTTCTGAAGGGCTTCACTCCAGCCTCTGGACGCCCAGTCTATATATACACACCCAGAATTACTCTGTTCCAGATACAGAATCCAGCATTTGTTCTTGTTAAATTTCATACAGTTCATGATTGTTCAGCACTTTAATCTATCAAGATCTCTCTCTAAGGCCTCTCTACCCTCGAGGGAATCAACAGCTCCTCCTAATTCAGTATTATCAGCAAACTTACTTACTGTGCCCTCAACTGCCGTGTCCAGGTCACTGATAAAATCATTAAAGAGAAATGGCCCTAAAATGAAGCCCTGGGGAACACCACTAGTGACTGGCTACCAGTCAGATGCTACTGCATTTACTACAACACTTTGAGCCCAACCCTTCAGCCAATTGTTCACCCATCGTATTGTGTACCTGTCTAGCTGTATGCTGGACATTTTGTCCAGAAGGATATTGTGAGAGACAGTATCAAAAGCTTTGCTAAAAATAGAAAAAAAAAAAAAAAATCACATCCACTGCCTTTCTCTTGTCCACTATGAAGATAACCTTGTCATGTAAAAGGATATTAAGTTAGTAGGGCATGACTTTCCCTTCATGAACCCGTGTTGGCTTTGACTGATGACTGCATTTCTTTCAAGTGGTGTGTTCAATAACTCCCAGAATAATCTTCTCCATAATTTTACAGGGCACCAAAGTGAGATTGACAGGCCTATAATTACCAGGGTCATCTTTCTTGCCCTTCTTGAAAATTGGAATAATATTTGCTAGTTTCTGGTCAACTAGGACCTCTCCAGATTCCCAAGACCATTGGTAAACAACAGAGGTCTCACAATAACATTGGTCAACTCTTTCAGTACCCTGGGATGAATCCCATTGGGTCCCATAGATTTATGTGCATTCGGTTGCACATCCTGCTGCATTCATTTGCATTCACCTGCACATTTGCTGCATTCAGCGGCAAATCCTGTACCAGTTCAAAGTCAACCAGGAGCTTATCACTCCTCCAGTTGCAGTCCTCCAACCCAGGGCTCATCATTGGTGTTAAAGACCAAGGCAAAGAAGGCATTAAATGTCTCTGCTTTATCTTCATCCCTGTTTGTGAGATGACCAACCTCATCAAGTAATGGACCGATGTTTTCTTTAGTGCTCATTTTGCTGTTAACACACTTTAAAAAGACTTTCGTTATCCACCACAGTACTGGCAACCTTCAACTCTAGTTGAGCTTTGGCCGTACAAACTTTCCCCCTACAGTGGTGAACAGCATCTCTGTAGTCCTCCTGTACAGCCTGACCTTGCTTCCACAGGCCATACACTTTCATTTTCTGCCTAAGTTCCAGGAGATCCCTGTTCAGCCAAGCCAGCCTTGGTTGCTTGCTTGACTTCTGACACATTGGAATTGCCTGCTGCTGCACTCTTAAAAGATGACTCTTAAAAAGCAACCAGCATTTATGAACCCCAGTACCCTTAAAAGCAGCTACTCAGGGGACCTTACTAATTAGTTCTTCAAGCAGCCTAAAGTCTGCACTTCCAAAATCCAGGGTAGAAGCTCTGCTGACAGTTTTTCTCATATCAAAGATATCAAAATCAACCATTTCATAATACTGTGGCCAAGACAGCCACCAATCATCATTTCATCCATAAGACCATCTCTATTGATAAACGACAGGTCTAGGAGGCCACCTTTCCTAGTTGGCTCCCTTAGTACTTATATCAAAAAGTTATCCTCAACACGTTTCAGGAATTTCTTGGACTTGTTCAGTCTGCTGTATGATAGTCCCAGTTAAAATCTGAGAAGGTGAAGTGTTCCATAAGCATAAGGGCGACCGATCTACAGATTTCCTTTAATTCCTTGTAGAATAATACATCTGTGTCATCATCCTGGCTGGGTGATCTATAGTAGACTCCCACAACCGCATCCACTTTATTATCTTTTCCCCTAATCCTTACCCAGAGGCTCTTAACCACATCATCCCCAACTGCAAGCGCTGTACAGTCCAACCCTGCCTTTACATGCAGCGCTATCCCTCTGCCTCACGTGCCTATTTCTCCTGAAGAGCCTATAACTGTTCATCACAGCACTCCAGTCACAAGACTCTTCTCACCAAGTCTCACTTATAGCAATGATGTTGTAGCTCTGGGACTGAGCCAAAGCTTCTAGCCCATCTTGTTTTTTCCTCATACTAGGTGCATCAGTAAATAAACATTTCAAACATGCTCCAGTGTACTCAGTACCTCATGGAGCAGGGCAAAAGCCCTCACTAGGCACACCATCCCTCAAACACCGGCATGTCGTCCCATAGCTTACCACTAGTAAGCCTGATTTTAGCCCTTTCCCCCTGAAAACCTGGTTTAAAGCTCTTTCAGTCAGGTCTGCTAACTTTTCCCCCATTGAGAAAGGTGAATACCATCACTTCTCATCTCCCTTGGACTTCTCATCACAATTTCATTGGTACGCACATGAAAAAAGCAATAACAGATAATAATCTGAGGGCCATACCAGGCTAGGAAGTTTCCTGGCAATGTCTTTAACCCAAGACCCAGGGAGGCAGCAAACTTCCCTAAAAGGTGGGTCTCACTGGCAGACTGGGCCTTCTGTTCCCCTCAGAAAAGAGCCACCTCTGACAATAACCCACCATTTTTTCTTCATGGAGGTGGTCATGAAGTGGGGGATACGCTGACCTGATCTTGGTGACTCCTCTAGTATAGATGCATCATTATCCACCTCATCATGTCCCTGTCCTTCCTATTCCAGAGCCTGTTATCTGTTGTATAAGGGCACCTGCGAAGGCAAGGCAGACAAGGAGGAGCTTCTCCCACTGCCCCAAGCAGAGACTTGTATCCATTCACCTCTATCCTTCAAGTCACTACCTTCTGCCTGGTGAGGAGCGGGTGCAGGATCCCCCTTGCCATGTGTTCTACCTAGTTGACCTTTCTATTCCAGAGAGGGCAGAGTATGGTTCACCAGTCAGCCTCCTTCTCAGACTCCTGGATGCTCCTCAGCCTGTCCACTTCCTCCTGAAGCTCAGCCACCAAGCTGAGCAGTTCTTCTACCTGGGTGCAGCTTCCACAGGAGTTCTCACTACTGCCCTTAGACACCTGTAGAAACCCCTGGCATATCCTGCAATGGGAGACCTGGAAGGCTGCATGTTCCCTCGGGAGCTCTGTCTGGGTAGCTGCATCTGTCCCAGTGGGTGCTAATACCACAGGGGATGCAGAGGACATAGGTTTCTGTCAGGTGGTCACTGTTGCCTGAACTCGCTGTGGGTGGATTATGACTGGTGGCAGGGGCCTGGGGGCAGTCAGTCTGGCTGGTGAAGACACAGTGCCCCAGCATCTTGGTCACCTCCAGCAACTGGTAGTCCTTGCTGCTGCCTGGTCCCTCCACACATACAGCCCAAGGGCTTTAGGCACCCATAAACATCCTCAGACCCCCCTGGGTACCTCGCAAGCCTTGCACTCCTCTCAGCACACAGCTGCTGGCATCAGCTTTCAGCTTCACAGAACTCTACCAACAACGAATTCTGAAATTGAACAAGCCAGGCAAAGCATGTTTGTGTGTTTAGCAACCATTGAACAGCTCCAGGCCCAAGACAGAAGGTGCTAGAGGCACCCAGGAAGCTGTATGGAGGGTTATGTGTTAAAGTACCTACTACTCAAGAGCCTCCATCTACTTTCCAGTGAAATCAGTAGAAAGGCTGAAAAGTGGGAGCTGAATCAGGCACTACCTTGCAATATTAAGGTATTACAAACCTGTAGAGCTTTATCACACAAACTGAATTAATGGAAACATCCTTTACACTTGCCACTTCCCTATCATCTAATAGTATTAAAAACAAATTAAAAACCCACCTACTAGATTAACGATGAGCACAGACAAGGGACAATCTCTTAATTTAGTAGCAAAAGAAAGTTTAAAACAACCTTCGAGTGTCATCAGTAAAGGCAGTGTGGAAATTCTCCCTCTTTCATGACACAATTCTGTCAATTAGCTGGAAACAGCAATTACCAGTCCTTTTTCTTTATTATTTGTGAAGAATCGAAACTTTCTGAGAATGATAAATGGCTCCTCAGAAAATGCAATGCTCAGTTCTGCTAAATTTGCACTTTTCTGTTGGTGGTTGGTTGTTGTGTTTTTTTTTTTTTTAACCATTCTTTCACACAAGCTATGAAGAGAAAGAAGTAGAGGCTGCTGGTGGAAAAAGGAGAGGAAGAACACACGTCATGGAAGAAAAATGCCAAGGAATGGTTTAAAGGAGAATACAGACCTTTTCTCATTTAACTCACTGACCAGGTCAAAGACATGTTCCCACACCTTCATTAATTAAACAGGAAAGTTAACATTGTTAGCAACATTAGGAACAAAACCTCATTTAAATTGTTCTGAAACAAAACAGAAAAAAAGCCGATGCATTCAGAGGATGACCTTTGAGAATTCTGGCTTCATTAACATTTCAAACAGCACAGCACAAAATTAAGAAAGGAAATAGACTTGCAATGCTATTTGACTGCCGAAATATATATCATTAACATGCCCATAATTAACAGGATACCAATGTTTGTCCCATTGTCTCTGCTAATAACGGTGTAACATGCAAATGGATTTCTCTGAACAAAATTGAAGGAGATATTTAAGTTTATTCCACCTCTTAAGCATACTGAGTAAAGCCAATGAGCCCCCTTCTGCTCTTTGAAAGGGATGCCCTCCAATGCCTGCCCTCCCATGCTCACATAAAACCACTGCAGAAGGTAGGTACAGGCTGCACTTAAAACACAGAGGCCAGTCATCCTTTCCCATCTCACAACAGTCAGCTAACTGGGGAGCTACCAGTGACCCATGCAGGTGTTACAGAAAGCAGTTCAGATGCTAACATCGCCCCTTCCACACGACACCGTGATGACAGCAGATCCCATTCCCCTGAAGGGGATCGTTTTCCCCAAGACATGGCAGCAAGACTCTGCCCATTCCTAGTCATTCAACAGGCTGAGCTTCTGTGCCATTTCTCAGTGCCTGCCACATGCCAGCCAGAGACGGCCACACTGAGCACAGTCGTATGCCTCCGACACTACCCCGCTCCTATGGGGTAAGTAACTGAGCCTGCTCTTTTAAGTGCTTTGGGATTTCGGATCTTGGAGTAGAAGGAAAAATAAGCCATCTAAAACAAGGCTTAATAGGCAAATGCAATAGATCCCCTTTGTGAGGGCAGGCCACAACCCTGGGCTTGGTGGGCTCGATTCACTGTGAGAGGCCTTCAGTGCAACACACTGAAATCAGGCTGAACTGAGGTGCTACCAGTGGTGCCGCAGGTGGATCAGGGTCAGCACGCCTGAAGGTCAGAGCAAGGTCTGGGAGATGGACAGGTTACCAAATTGCTTGAGTTCCCATGAACTTCAGCCTCCTCTTGGATAAACTAGTGATAATATACATCTTTGTGAAATAGGCTTACGCCCTTCCTTAGACTGCAATCCATTAACTAACATGTAATTTGCTGCCCAGGTAGGGAAGCAAGCTGCTCCTGCAGCAGGTGGCTCCCATCACAGCCAGCTTAGTCTTGGTCTGGCTGGTGTGCATTGCCAAGGCAATGCCTGTTCATTCCTAATGGAATAGTACAGCCCTTTATAGGGCCATATGCAAGTTTTTGTTTTGTTTTTTTTTAAGCACTCACATGGAGACCATACATAACAGAGTTTCTACTACTGTTTTCCCAGAAGTATTCTACAGCCTGTTAGACCTCACTGCTGGGAAATATTGGCCTGCTATTCAGCCTAGACTCAATTTCATTCAGTGTTCCCATGTTAGATCTTCTCAAACAATATCCATCCTTGTATTCCCAAGCTGTGGCACCTGTAGGCTGCTTGGTCATCAGCTGACAGGTTGTAGGACTTTTAATCTCTCATATGTCAGATCAGCTTGGAAATCTGATAAGAGACAGCCCTGTCTTATGATAGAGAGGTAAGACGCAGTAAGAAGTTCTTGAAAAGGTCCTGTCTCTTCCCAGGGCAGAACGAAGGGTGTCACCCAGGTGTGACAAACTCTCGAAGTGTCACTGCCAGCCCTACAGTTCTGTGATTAAGTCAAGTTACATATTTTCAATCTGTTCCCGTTACCCCTTTTCTATGCAAAGAGGCTGAAGTAACAGGGAATGCAGCTTACTCTCTTGTAAGGGACTAAGGGGTTTATCTAACCTCCCTCTCTTTGTATTAAGACATCATTTAGATTATGAGTTTGCTTACAAAGTCACAGAAGAATCAGACAGATACTTAGCTGGCTGATTGTTTTGGTCATATAATAAGTATGGACAAAAAAGTCTCATCATCAAGCTGTTATACAATTACTGCTGGGCCACAGATTATGTCACCAACCTACTAAGGGTTAAGGAAATAATTATTGTGGGGCTGAGAGACTTAGTAAACAGCAGAAGTTCAAGGATGAACCAGATTTGTTGATCCCAGCAGAGGACTACAATTAAGATGTAATATTTCCTTCAGTTCCCCCGCCCGTACCGTTTATTAGTATTAAAAAGGCAATTTATACTTTGCAGTTCTCTAGATCAGCCAGTGTATCTTACCAGCAGACAGGTAAGATTAAACTGTCCATCACAACAAGATGTCCTTTCCCTGTTCTTATATTAGCAAAGCCTATTCAGATTAAAGCCGTAGGAAACTAAAGGAAATGCATTCATTCACTTCAAGTTCATAGGCTTATGAAGTTAGATTCCTACACACCTGTAGTCATCCTTAATAGAAAAAGCAAAATCCCAGAAATTCCCTCAACAGTAGTGAAAGAGTTCAAGAAGCATTATATGCATTTGCTGTACTCACTCATGAACATCACAAAATATCTTCCCAGGATGCCCTAAAACAGCAGACAGACAGGAGAGGAGAAAAAAAAAAAACAAAAACAAAAAAACCCCACACACACCCCAAACAGATTTCTGGGGCTGATCTGTTTAATGAGGAAAACTACTTACCCCACTTGGCAAGATCGAAAGTGACTCTGAGCAGCTTTCCCTTCCACAGGACTCTTACCCAACCTCTCCTGCACATACCAGTCAGCAGAGTGGTCTGAAGGTGAACGACATTTCAAAATGCTTCACTGCTCCACACACCATCACCCAAAAAACCCATTTTTGACTAAAAGTCAATACTACAGCTTTACTGTATCAGTCACCCATGATCAGTCATACTGATCTCAATAATACATGTGCAAGGTGCTTCTAGATTAATTTTTGGTATGCTCCTTCCAAGGTTTGAAAACCAGAAAAGTCTCGGTACTATGCAGCTGCCTCATGTTTGTTCTCCGGTCTAATATTCCTGGTCTCCATTCACTCCATTAACACTCTTCAATCTGCACCTATCATGCTAGCTGTAAATTCTCTAGGACCAGAACACCCATTCCTCCTGTGACATAGCACTCCTTGTCAATCAGTTGAGCTGATTGATTTGGAAAAAAGTCTTTGTGCTTTCCTTGGGGTTGAACAGAGCCTATAAAGCCGGGGATGACCATGCTAGAATTTAAAAAATAGATACATCAGTATTGCCAGCTAGCTCAACATAGCTATTGCTTTTTCACAGGCAAGACCAAGCACTCCAAAGCTATTTGTATCTGTCCAGAGGCAAACTTCTGTAACTTGGCTCCAAGTGGTGTTGAACACCTGGGTTAAATCACAAACACCTGTGCCTCAGAGCCTTCAGGTAAGTTAGTCAGCATGAGCTAATTCAAGTTGCAAAACTCCCTGGGGCATCCCAACACTGTGGTAGTGGGAACAACCTAAGGGACAAAGGAAAGAATAAGTGGCTGCACAGAGAAAGCTACTGCTGGGAGCTCTCCGTCAGAGCCCAGGTACACCCCACAGTTTTATTTGTGGTGTAAATAAGATCTCTCTCTTTCTGGAACTGTGCTCAGAAGCAGAGAATTGACCCTTCCAAGCTCAGAGCAACACAGGGAAAGAAGGCCCTCTAGGATGCCCACATCTTTTTGTGCTGCCTCCACAGACCAAATTCTACCTTTGGATGCTCACTGACACAAAGCCCTATTAACACAGCATTGAAGGAATTTAGGGGACCATTTTTCTTAGAAGCCTTTACTACATACTCTTTATCATTCCTAGTCAAAAAACACCTTTCTTCTACTCACTAAAGCCCCCTGCTACTTAAAAAGCAGAACTGCCTCAGGACAGATGTGTCCCTATAAAGAAACCGCAGAACACAACCTTCACATCCATCCCTTCACTGATGCGTCATGTCCTCAGGGGTGACAGTCAAATGCAGAGAAATTAAAAGCTTTCACAGCTTGGAGAACAGAGTGAAAAGGCAGAAGAGTGAAAGAGTGAAAGGTTGAAAATATTTGGTCCTCAAAAGGACTGATTTTTAAATTCTCCGCTTCACCCATATTAAGCAGCAGCATGAAATCTTCTATATTCAGATCTATGTTTCAGTCAAGAGGAACAGGTTCGATAACTCCAGCAAACAGGAAACTGCTGAGGACAGGTAGGCGTAATTCTTTTTCCAGCTCCAATCTGCTAACTGATAAAGTATATGACTACTTGCGGTTCAGTTTTCTCCCCCTTTTAACAGGGATAGCACTAGCTACACATCCTTATGAAACTCCTCAGCAGCTTTAGCTGCAGGAGCTGGGGACTGAGGGAAACCAAGCCTTTCAGTTTCATAAACGAATTGGAGCTGGGTGAGGATCTAACCCAGTACTATGGTGGCTGTTATTTCTGCAGGGTAAGGCCTCTACACAGGATCTAAATCTAGATGCTTCCATTTCAGAAACGGCAAAAAAATCACGTCCTTTTTTTTTTGCCCGTCTCCCCTCAGCAGCTTCCCTCCTACCCTTAGGTCTGTTAGTCCACACTGTAGGTGCTGTTTGAGGACCTCTTTGGTGGGAACAAGCAGATCTTGTGGCAATCATATTCAAGTTGATCGCTGCTGTTGTGCTTAAGCTCAACATTGACCCAAGTTGCCTGAATATGCGCCACTCCCCTCCACGCAATAAGCATTCGCTGCCTTTTGCGGGATACTCAGCTCTAGACTTCACTGTCCGTGTAGCAGCAGCTTTCCTTTGAAGCTGTGCCCACTTAAACAAGAGTACATCCCATTGATGATTCATTAGTAGCAATGCAGAAGACCAAAGGTACCAAAATGGATTCCTCAGTCCTAGTCACATTTTCTAAAAGGAGCATGGCTAAAATGTGTGTACTCTTGTCAAGATGAGACTAGCTTTCAATACTGATACAGCAAGATGTATTGGTGAAAGACATTTTCAGCAAAGGATTAATTTGTTTCCCAGAACAGACAAGGACTGATACTACTGAAGACAGCTTATAAAAAAAGACAACACACCACCAAACAACTATGAAGAACAGGAGACACTTCTTGGCAGGTTTCAGCAAATTATATGTTACTCACTGCAATACATATAATTGTTGACGCCAAGCACAAACAGAAATGAGGAGACAAAGCCAAGAAGAGACTCTAGTGTAAGTTCACAGGGAGCTTTTACACAGCAGGGGGACATGTGCGAGATTAACAGAGAAGCTGATTAACAGTAAACCACCTCTCTAAATTCACAGCAACGTCAAATCTAATGAGCAGAGGCAATGCTGTAACAGCAATCCACATTAAATCACAATAGCCAGAGCACAGGATCCCAGGAAAGACCCCAGACCTCAAGGGACGCATGGTAAGTGTGCACTGAAACTTATCACTAATCCTATCTGCCGATCCAACATTTTCCAGCAGCAATCACCATAGTAGTCAGTCAGGAAAAAAAAAAAAAAAAAATTCCCCATCCAGACCTGTTGAGAAGCAGTCTCCCTGCATAGATGTTAATGGGCAATAATCAAGAATTTTAATTCCCCACAGACTTCAGTTGTTCAACCCTAATCAAATATACTTACAGCAACATAAGGAACAAGACAGAAAAACAAAGCCTGTGCTGTGACAGACATCCATAGCACTTTCCTGGTCAGGTTAACAGCTGGGCAACCAGCAAAGAAACCAGCTGGGAGGTAGCCAGGCTTGTTATCTTTTAGCAAAGCTGCTGTAATTTAGCAAGCACTGAGAGAAATCAGCAAGATTTAAGACACCTGAGAGACCACAGATATTTTGTGATAAAGGAGGAGAAAAATCCTGATTTCTCAGGTGATGAATGGAAGGGGTAGGAGAGTGGTGCAAACACCTGCAGGCATCCGCAGCTCGGCATTCACCAGCCCTTCATACCTTTTGTGGGAGCCACAAATTAATCCACAAGGAACCCATATGCAGGAGCAGTGAATCCAACCTGAGCTCTCTAGCTCTGAAATGAACTGTGAATGACTAATTAAAGGCCAAATAGTGTTATCATTACTCACATTGCCTGGTATCTTACACCGTGAGTGGCCCCTTTGGCTTCAATTTGTTGCTATCCTGATGAGTGCTGACTAAATGGCAGATAAATGCCCAGTTTTGTCAAATTCTGAAATGCTGCCCGAGTCACTTTTCCTACCGGATGCCTGGTTGCATTGCACCTAGTTACCTCACTTGAAGAGAGCAACCCAGAGCTTTAAAAGCTCTCAACGCCACCCCTCTTGTTTGAAAAATCCGCTTTTTCCTTGAGTAGAACGCTATGATCCTTACCCTCACGAGTCTCAGCAGGACCTGGAGGAGCAGCTGGCTCAGATGCAGCCTCAACAGAGGGGCGGCAAATTTCATGGAGTGCCTTCCCTCACCTCCTGACAAGGTGCATTTTTTAAAAGCCCACACTGCTAACAAATGGCAGCATTTGGACTGTGACCTGGGGGAGCGCACCGAAGAAATCATTTTTTATGTTTCAATTTTAACTTTTGAGAGAGGCAGGATAGATGCCGTAATGTCAATTATGCCTCAGTGCAGAGCCTGCTCAGAAGCCTCTGAAATGTTCCAAAGAGGCATTTTAGAGCTACTCATCTTGTATATACCTTTGCATTGGGCTGCGTGAATGTCAAACACAGCCCAAAACAAAAATACCCAAGTTATTTATAAACCCCCAGGAAGGAAAATTCATAAGAATCAGCTGTTATTTTTAATTTTGTAGCTTTTCAAGTAACTTCAGTAAAAGGGGAAACAGAAACCTTATTTTTTTATGGCTTCTTGTAGCATGTTAAACACAGACTGCATGCTTTGTATTTACTGTGCAGCCATTCCAGCTTGCACAGGAACAAGACATTGGTTTGCATTAAATTTTTTCCCCTAATATCTGTATTTATACATGGCACTGATCTTGCTCCACAGCAACACCAGATTGACATGATGTTCTAGAAAACTTAATGTCTTTCAATTTCAGGAAAAAAAAGAAAACTGATTTATTTTTAGTTTCTCCTCCTCCTCCACCCCCTCCTCAATAGACAGAGAGGTTTTTCTATGACCCCTGGGAGCACAGGCCAACAGAGGGTCATCAGGAGTGCAAGCTTGGGGGCAGCAGCGTTACAGGAAAAGTTGAATTATTTTACGAGAAGTTCCCCTTTTCATCTGTAACTTCAAGCTGTATCCATTGCTCAAACCACTTTTGTCACCTTGGGTGACTTTGCCAAGCAGAGTGGACTTCTTCAACATCACAGTGCCCAGGATGACCCCAGAGGTCCCCACAAAGCTCCAGGCAACACCTGTAAGGCAGGAGAGGGCCAAGCACACTCCCAGGAGCTCCCACAGAGACTGGGCAGTCATGCACAGCTCGTTTCCAGCTTTGCTGCTGGGCTTATTTGACAGTCAGGTAAGAGGCTTTGTCTCCCCTGTGATAATTTTTAAATATCTCATGAGCTTTTTTCCAGCTTGAGTCTTAGCCACTTGTCAGACAAGCAGCAGGTGCCTTTTCTACCAAGATACAGGGGAAAGAGAGAGAGCACCCAAGTGAAATAAGAGCAAAACAGGCTTGGCTTACCCTCATGTGTCCCTTCCTCAGATCTTCCCTGGTTGTAGGCTCACCATTAGAGGCCAGACTGGCTATAAACTGCAGACAGCAGCCCTGCTAACCAGCCCCATCCTGAAGCTGGCACCTTTTTTTTTTTTCCTTTCCTTCTATACAACCGAGCCAGCAGTCAAGAAAGCTGCCAGTGAAGATCTAGAGGTCACATTAGTGACATCACCTGAGGTAAGAAAACATATCTGATAGAAATGTGAAGTATGTGTAGGTACATCTGCAAAAGATCATCAGAAGCTGAGACTGTGAAGGAGGGGAAAACGCAAGTTATTCAAAGCATGAAGCAGGCACTTCCTAAGCAGCCAGTCATGGAAATAAACGGACCCATTTTGATTCTCAGCCATTTATAATCACAGAGAAGAATTAAAGTCTTGTTATTTTTGAAGCCTGTAGCCATTTAATCACGCCAAACCTCATCATTCTTCAAAACAATTAACTGACTGGCCCCTTTCCTCAGCTGATCTCTCCCAAAACCCTGAGCATTGGTCTGTGCAGGCACAGCTTGGTTCAGAGTAGTAAGGATCTGAACAGCCCAGCAACGACAGAGCATCCTCCTTATTCACAGAGGACTTTGGATGACCCAGGAAAGCTTGTAAAACAAGACAAACATAGCAAAGATTTTCCTAATTAAATGGAGACCATCAAAAGTAATTTAAGTTTTTAAAGAAATGTTACGGTGTTTATAAAAGGAAGCTGATGCTGTTCAAATAGCTCCTGAGAGGACCATACAAACAGCAAGTTTGCAGCATCTAGAGTATGTTTGTCTACCAGATACTTAGTAATATATCTATGTACACTTATTAAAAGTGAAAACATACACAAACCTTGGCAGTCTAGACACCCACTGTGGATTGAACACATACTGTTCCTAAGTCTATTTATTTTCTCACATGCCTAGAGCACCCCCAGTAAAGCCCAGAAGGCTTCAAACAAAACCTTCTAGGGTGCAATACCACTGTCATAGGCAGAGGTAGAAAATAAATGACTTCAGGTGCTTTGGGAACATTAATGGTGCTGCAGGCAGAGAAGCAGGCAGTGGAAAATAAATACAGCTAAACAGTAGGAAATAGATTACTTCTGCTCCTTCAGCCTTCCCACTGGGGAAGTGGATAGCAAATACAAGGCTGGAAAGGATTCCCAGAGTTACCAGCACCCCTAAATGAGGAAACTATCCTCTTTCCTTTTAAATTCTTCAGCTCACCCTGCTAACATTGCGAAAACCAAACAGCAAGCTGTGGTGAAACCCTACACTGCTGCCATGGCCAGCACCTGGGCTGCCTGAGAACCACCAGCTCCAGGGCCAAGACTACTTGGTTAACAGGGAAAAGTAAGGCATCAGATTAAGATGTCTCTCAGTTACAAAGCAAATGCAAAGGGGACTGGGGGCTTACAGACCCTTTGTAAGCAGCCAGCCTTACAGGCATTGTTATTCTGTAGGTAGAAGAGAGACAGCACCCACATCCACCTCTCTTGCAGGGACCTCTGGACCCTTTTCAGAGGGAGATCTCATTTACCCTGTTAGATTTCATCCACAGAGACCTCCTGGAGAAAGCTCATGAACTCAGCTAGTCTTGACTGCTAGCAGCACAACACTTGCTGTTCCAGCCTTAGCCTGAGCAGCACATGGTTTTCACAGGAACAGGCAGCTCCTATGTAGCTGCCACTGTGCGGGCATACACAGGCTAGGTGTAACAGAGCAATCAGGCTAGCGCTGGACATGTAGTCAGAGCAGTGCAAACCCCAGCACAAGCTTCAAATTACAGCATACCTAGTCAGGTTTTTCCCCCCCACATTAAGACTAGCCCTAGCACACACCCAGGCACCCAGTGAGACAGCATACACACACATACCTGCACGACTCACAGCAGCCAAAAGCAGCTATTCCCAGTAGACAGGCAGCAACCCAGGCTGGGCTGAAATGGGGCTCCTGGGGCATGATCAGGGGTGGGGAAAGACCCCAGGTGAGGCCAGTTGGGTTCATTAAGGGGCTGAGAGGCTGGCGTGGTCCTGGGGAGAGGTATTGTCTCCAGCTGGTGCTGCTTCTTTGCTGCCCATGGTCTCCAGCCAGAAAGGTCCCAAACAAAGTGGAGTTCATTGCTTTTTAGAGTTGAACATCAGGGAAAATGTCACCTTCCTGAGCCACTGGCCATGGGCCTACCCTTGCAGAGGTGGCTGCAGAAGGAGGTCCTGCATTTGCTATGAGCGCTGATTGGGAATGACTTTATTTGGCCATTTGCAGCTGCATCCCTCCAACCTGCTTTCTTCAAGGATTAAAATTCAAGTCCTCAAAACTGGCCTGGTACTTCTATCTGTTCTGGTGCTTAGAAGTGGCAAATTCTGTTTGTCAAGCCTTTTCTACTTCTTTCTAATCAAATGTATCTAATGATATTAAGAATGTTTTCCTTTCTTCCATATACGCTTTGCCAACTAAGTATTTCCAGTTCAGAGAAGATACTGCACCTACGAACTGTCAAACTGCTCTAAGTCAATGTTACTCTGCCAAACTGCCCCATATCAAAGGCTCTATGAGTCCATTAAGTACCATTAAATGAAGAACAGCTTTTGAGCAGTGCTAGCAATATGAAAACTCATGAAGAGAAATCTTTGTGTGCCGGCAGCCTTCCTACCTACCTATCTGAGCATCCAACATCATGCCAGGGCTTGACTGTTCCCAAATATTCAGAGACTTCTGTCTCTTCAAGCTTTTTATGTCAGGTAATTCCATAGGAAATTTAACCACCTTTTAGAAAGAAAGAGGGAAAACATCCAGCCTTCCAGGCCTTAGAAAATATTCCCACACAAACCTCAAAACTCAAAGCAGAGGGTGAGAAGAACCTGTTTGGTTCTTCTCTTTTAAACCTCATGCTAGGAGAGCCTTTGGAGTTGGCAGCACACTCACAAGCCATCAGCAGAGAAGCCTCACTGAGTGTTGCAGTGTGTTGTAGTGGTGTCGCAAGCAACAGAAAGATAAAAGGAAATACGTGACCTTTCCTCAATTTCTTCCCATGCTCCTAAGATCTTTGGGTGAATCATTGAACCAATGGACACCAGCAGCTTCCCCATTAAAATCATAAGCAACTTGAAAAGTTATGAGTTGTATTTGATTTTTAGCCTTCTTTACAGAGAGATTTTTGAAATAGCACTGTAAAAACATAGCAAGGAATTTTAAAAAGTAGCAGTTTGCATTATTAACATGAATGAATTTTAAAACTCCAGATTTACTTTTAACTTCTTTGCTTTTCCATTATTAACTTTCCTGTATGCTGCACTCTGCATAGCCCCATGTAGAAATATGCTGAAGTAATTTAATATGAAGATGGAAAAGGCTTGGATAGTTAGGGCAAGTTCACATCAATCTGTAGAAAAAATGGTCTTGCAATCTTTTTGACAACTAGAAATGAAAGAACACCTTTGTCTCTATTCTTATCTGGAGATTTCTGAGCAACTGAGGATCTAGCAAGGTTCAGGAGGAGCTGTCAGCGTGACCCTAAGCCAGAGGAGTGCAGAGCAGTACAGTCCATCCTCCCAGGAGCAGCCAGACCCATCTTTACTCAGAATAAGGCACATCACCCTGTGCAGCAGGATGGGCTTAAAAAATGGGGGTCTGCAAAGGAAAAATATTAGATATGGAAAGCACTGTGTTTGGTGTTACTGCTCCTTTGGGAGCACTCAAAGGTCTCCTGTCCTCACTCCCAAACTGGCTCTGACTCCAGCTGACCCCTGACAGTGGGAGGTGCTGGGTTGACACCCTGCAAAGCCTGGTCCAAAGCCTGGAGGCTCACTTCAGTGCAGTGGTACAAGCCCTGCAGCAAATCAGCCCAGGCACCGTGGTATCAGCGCCCGCCGCTTCCAGTTCAAAAGCTGCCCCCAGCTCTGGAGCAAGGTCAGCTGCTGGAAAGTTGGGGTGTCCCATGTGCAGCATCGCAGACATCCAGTGGGGCTGGGCATCCAGTGAAGATCCAGCAGGGTGCAAGTGGAGAAGACCTTCTGTAACTCAGAAAAATAAGGTTTCTTTGCACCGTGCTGCTAACGTTCAGCAGCGGTGAGGCTGGTAGGAGCTGTATGTGTTTGGGGACCAAAGGGTTTTTATTTTGTTATGAGAAAGGGAGGAAATACTAAATTTCTTAAAATTTTACTTTTAAAACTGCCTCTCATCTAGAAGTGGAATATTTAGCAAGCCAAGAGGTAGCTGTATTGAAACAACACGGCTGAGAGCAGGCTGAATTCCTCTGCAGCAGCCAGAAATTGTTTGTTTTCTGGGTAAGAGAAGGCTAAAAAAGCCTTCATGTGAAAGCAGGAAGACTTTATGGCATTTACAGAATTAGCACAGAGGCGAAATCTGTGGTTCAGGATATTTCCAGAACTGACTGCAGCAGAACTGCAGGGAAAAAGAAAAAGGAAAAAACAAAAGCATTAAATATATATATATAGTCAAGCTACCTAAACAGGGAAAAACCAAAACACTTGGAAGGTGTAAAACTCTCCACATAGCAATGGTTTAAACAAAAACAATTAAAAAGAGATTTTATACTGAGTACTATGCCAAAATAGAGCAAACATTAATTAGTGGCCATTCAAGAAGGGTACTCTGAAAATGTTAATTAAAAAGGGCTTTTAATTAACAGAACACAATTTGTAGGGGGATGCCTAGGAAAAAGATTAAGCCTCTGCTTTTGGGTTTATCAAAACCGTCATGAGGTCTAGTCTGGCAGCAGTAATCAGACCATATTGCTCACTTCTGATCCGCTGGAGCTCTTCAGGGGGAAAAGGTGATCGAAGCCTTCCAACACTGGAGTGCTTCTGAAAGATCCCTGTTACCAGGAATAAGATGCTCTTAAGCTCAACTTGCAGCCCCAGGTGAGTCACAGAAGAGAGAGATCAGCGTTTTCTAGTCTGAGCATTTGATCTGAGGCAGAAGTGTTGTTTGCTTCATGAGGGGCTGACTCCAATCTGAAATACAACCCTGCCATTCTGCAAAACGCATTCCTGCCTTCAGTCCTGACACAACTACAGCATGGTCATCTTCAGATACCACGAGACTTTATTTAAAAGAGAGTCCATTTACAGATGAGATGTCATTTGAGAAGCTGTATTCTGCTTTAAGCAACAAGTTAGAGAAAAATATGATGCCGAGCTGAGTTCAGGCACTGTGAACATGCTGTAGCTCTAATATGAGGGAAAACAGGGCAGAGGAAGAGAGCATCTCCTCTCGGGGGAAAAGCAGTCTCACTGATGAATGAGATGATAGGACAATTAATAGCGAAAGGAGAGCAGATCAAAAGCTGAAAACTAAAATCAAAGTATTAATACAAGCTGCCCAGGCAGGTGCCAAAAGAACAGAACACAGTACATAAACCAGGACAGGCAGGAAAGAAAGCAGCAAGCTAGCTTGCTTTTGACCTCTCTTTAAGATAGGAGAAGAAAGAAACCTAAACATCAAGCTGCCACACAGAAGGGTGCAGGAAGAATCACAGGCTGCAAAGTCTGACCCGAGCACGTTGCATGCAGGCAGCAATAGGGTCCTCTCTCTGCCGTCTCACAGCCAACCCAAACGAGGGCCCGGGTTCACTAGCAAAAGGCGTTTCATGACCTTTCCCGAGGACAAAGAACATCGGAACCTCGGACACTGACACACACACGTGTGCTCCGTCTTGTGCCTGAGAGCTGACCGTCTCCCAAGACAGGCTTTAGGAAGCTTGAAGACTTACTGGAGAAGGGCAGAAAGTTTGACTTCAAAGCTGTCAACAGAACTTGCACCAGAGGGCTTGAAGCACAAGTATGCTTTAAACAATAATGCTGACATGCACTGGACTGTTAATAACAAGTACTTAGCAGAGATAGAAAACACACATTTCCTCAGTGTTGCTGGGGCAAAAGGCTCTATGAACGTCATCAGATGCAACAATGTACGTTACAATGAAGTGTGCACCTCAGCAAAGTACAGCAGTATCTTCAAAGGAGAAAAAAATGATGTGTGAAACGTAAAACTCACGTATATCTTGGTAGTGAAGTTTAACAATACTGTTTGAGACAGATGCAGCTGCTCCTTGGCCTTGAGTTTTGTACACAAGAGGCACAAAAGGTAGAGAATTGTCTTGCCAGGTAAGCATCCCTGCTAAGTAACCCTGATTAATCCATCAAATTATGACAGTGTTCTGAAAGGTTGAGCAATGCTGTGAACTTCATGGTTCAAGGCTTCACGATTGGAAGAAATCATCTCTTGTCAGCTTTCCGCAGGCTCAGTCAACTCCACAGATACTCTATCACATAGGTTGAAATCCCATTTCAGTTAACAAATGCCCTTGTTGGCTGGGTCTAGAAGAGCGCCTGGGAAAATTTACGAATGAGGTATTGCGTGCTGACTGATGCCCTCGTGCACGGTAGTGCCTTTGAGGGATGCACAGAGAACACGAGAAAAATATTCTGTTCATTGGAGAAACAGGAGGTGAAGCTGAAAGGTCTTAAATGTGGTCTAAGTCAGAAGTGTATGACATGGGAATCTAAATGCCTGCTTAAGGGGATTAGAGAACAGAGTAACATGGCACATAGGATGTACTTGCAGAGAAACCGCTGAGTGTCACCACAGTCTTTGCTGGTTTCTGGATTTCCTCTGCACTGCCGACAGTCCAGCCCCGAGCAGCAGAACTGCTGCGTGAGTTCTTATGGCTGGACCTGGGTACCCAATGCTGAATACCCAGAGCAGATTTAGAAAAGGAAGAAAGCCAACAGGGAAAGGTATGAACAGAGACTATCAGGCTGAACTATACAAACTACAGAGTTTTGAACACGCTGATACAGTCAGAAAAATAGTCTCTATTGGTTCTCACCTCCCCTATAGCCTACATGCAGATGTTTTCATTAAGGTATTAGGTACAGCTCATTATAATGGTGTCAGGATGTTTGATCGAGCATCACTGTTTACAGCATGGGAAGAGCACCAACTAACAGGAAAATTGGAGGTTCTTTTTCAAAAACACGGTGACTAACAAATTGATGAAACCTATACTCTGAAAAAAGCTTTTTTTTTATAGAGGGAACAACATGACTCCATTATGACAATATGGATGTTTCCCCATTTTGCCTGGACTGCAGACACCAAAACAGTTTTCAGTGCAACAGTGTTTATCTGGGTATCTTTTAGTTCACTGAAGCAAAAGCATCCCAGATTTGTCAGATTCACTGAAGTTCATGCTGAACAGCCAACAAGCTTTGCAGAAAAACAAAACTTTTTTTCTGGCAAAGCAATGGGCCAAGTTCTTGAGTAACATCTTGGAAGTAAAGTCACAAAAGAAAAGCATGATGTCAATAAAGGCAAACTTGACCCGTACTTGAAATCTAATGTTCTGCCAATGAATTATTTAAGGTTTCTCCAAGACACCTTTTAGCAAAGATACTACTGATGCTAGGAGTCTAAGATGCATCAAGATACAGCAAGGTATTCCAGTTAGCTATACCTTTCAGACATCCCTTAACTGCAACAGATAAGCATTGGCCAGCCTGAAGAGAGCTGTCTGCCAAAGGGGACCCTGCTCTAGGCTCTCCCTCACACTGGTGGTACCTGCAGTTTATCAAGGTGACATGTTGGAGCTTCAAAGCAGGTCCTGGGTCCCCAGTCTTCCTCCTTTCTTGCTAGTCACTTTACAGGGGCTGATTGCATTTACAGCTTTGATGAGCTCTGTGCATCTGTGAGAGCACAAATTAAATACTGCTTCAGCCTGTGCGGGTATATAAGAAGCCAATTTGGCACTTTGGTGTTTTACACCTACTCTAGCTGGAGGATCACCTTTCCACCTCTCAGATACCTTCTTTCCCAGATCATGTGTGTTGCATTAGGAACTCACTGCTGGATCTGTAGTAACTGGTAACTTGCACATACTGAGAGGTATCTGCTCTGGGAGCTCTCTCAGATTGAACCTGCTTAGGTCCCCCCCACAGTGGTCCCTCCACAGTGATCATGGGACAAAGTGGTACCAGTCCTACACCAGTCCATGTGTGCCCCCTAGATAGAGCAAAAAAGATGCTCCTTGCCCTCCCATCCTATTCTGGTGTCATAACCCCCATATCCCTCCCTCTACAGCCTCACCCACCAGCCCCTACCTCCTTAGCCATACTCAGACACCTGCCTGCACCAAAAGCCCACAGACCTGGGCCTTGGGAGCAACATTTCCACCCCAGCTGGCCCATGGGAAGCACTTGCTCATGTGGAGAGCCTTCTCCTGCAGCCTGACTGGGAACTGCTTCCTCTTGTGTTGTGAAGCCCTTTCTAAAAAAGATGAGGTCTAATTGCTGCTCTTGTGCTGCTGAAGTAGCAAAACCCTCGGCAGGGCGACTGGCAAATGGACGCTGAACCACTGCACAGGACATCCACAGCCTCTCAGAGCTCTATTATGTGAGGTGCCTGAGGTATTGTCTGGAAAGAGGCTCGTCAGTTGAGGAGGATCGCTTATTAAAAAAAAAAAAAAAAAAAGCTATATTAAAAAAATTAGAAAATATTATTAAAAAAAGGTGAGGGAACTGAAGAGTACAGAAAAGGAGGTATAGCAAGAGGTCTATGAAAGCTCATTGGAGGTTGGTTTTCTTATCAGACATGAGCCTCGCATGTTTTGTCAGTAGAGCCTGTACCTGCATCCAAGCACAAAGCAAACTGCCACAACTCATCTGTAGTGCCACTAGGTAACTTGAGCTTGGGTTAGGAGATGTTTCGTATCAAGAAAAAAAGAGAAATACATTTTTGGCACAGCACGCCAATGCACTTACATGTCTTGCCTGAAGCTAAAATGTCAAGAAAGACTGAGGTAGGCAACCTCTTAGATTACCTTGTTTGGAAATTTGGTTTCCTGTAAAGGATCCATGGTGCTCTGGAAGGGGCAGAATTTACAAGCAACTTCATCAGAAAGTTGCTAAAAAACAACATCTCACACAACCGTCAACTGCCCACAGATCAAAAGCGTGAGCAGCCAACTCAGCTGGCTATGCTGTGGTTTTTACTGATCTTTTGTCCAACGGGAAGTAGGGCTATACTTATGTTTGGAAGGAGGTGAAAGGATTTTTATGCTTCTGTGTTTCATGTGGAAGAGCCTGAAGCATACCCAGTGACGCTGCATTTTGCTTACCTTTAAACTCTGAATCTGCCTCTGGGGACCACGAAGTTCATGCTGAGAAATAAAAACAGCAGAATAAAGAAGCTTCTGAACCCACATCAAAATATTTGAAAAATCTGATGGGGAGGTAGAGAGCACGGGAGCTCGCAGCGCAGCCCTCTTGTCAGGAGTCTTTCAGAGAGAGGTGGATCTGGCAAATTAATGTTACTGGGATGATAAAATTTATATCATACTGGGAAGGAAAGGGAAAGAGGCCAGTAGCAAAAACAGAGATGGGAAAAGATGTTCAGAGTTCTTCACTGCAGCACTTTACCTTCTTGTAATGTTTTCCCCACATCTCTATGTACTGGTGTCTTTCGATCTGTGTCCTGCTTTATGTCAGTTCACGGTGGGCTGTAAGGAGACACACAGCGCAGAGAAAACCAACCAGCTCACACACAGACTGGAAAGAGACAGGGATTCAGACTCCAGGGACCGACACAGCAACAGTAAAAGGTGCCTTGGCCTTTATCTGCTGGCATGCTGATGCTGTCCACAGCACAAAAACTTTAAACCAAAAAGCATTTTTATCTATGTTTCAGGAACACCTGTGCTATTGTTCTGCCCAACTTAGAAAGTGCCAAGTAGACTGATCAGGTATTCATGCCAGCTACTGAAAGGCACGTTTGCCAAAACAATAAGGCAGAATCTAAGACTGGTGATGCTTCAGAGGAGAGAGAACAGCAACAACCCACCAACACTAAAAGGCCGTCCGGAGAGAGGAAGAGGTGCTCCGAACCCACCAACACTCAGCCATCACGGTGTACTTGCAGAAGGTTTACACCCAATGATGGCACCAGGCTCAGAAACCTCTTTTTTCCTTCTTTTTGTATTTTTTCTTTCTTTTTTCCTTTCTTTCTTTCTTCTTCTTTTTTCTCTTTTTTTTTTCTTTTTTCTCTTTTTTTCCCTCCTTCCCCCCCCCCTTTTACCCCCTCTTTTTTTTTTAATATCTGGGACAGTAACAAACTTATGAAAATAATTTCTAAGTATGCTGCACAGCCTAACTTCACCTGCCAAACCTTTGCCAACCTGTCAGCCCCACCAGGCTGCACAGGCAGTGCTAAGCAAACCATGGTTCTCCACTCTTCACCAGCAACCTGTTTCCTGGACTTATGTGCAACAGGAGGGTCTTTGGGGAGACAAGTTGCTTGTGAGCTACAACCAACAAACCACACAACCACCTCCATCTTGAACCTGAACTCCTATCTGACACCCTGCTGGCTAAATATTTAGTACTAGTTAGCATAGATGGCAACCATTATCAAGTATTTGGGAAGGATGAGGAAAATGAGAAATTAAGATTCTTGTACAGAACGGTCATTTCACTTTGACACCAGGTGGTAAACAGTCCCGGTTAGCAGAACTTAGACATTAGGAAATATGCAGGTGACTGAAAACAAAAAAAACCTCAATTTCTCCTTGTGCAAGTGAGCTGCTGTATTGATGATAGGTAACTTGGCAGCACACCAAGCGCTGCCTGAACCTGCTCTGCTGAGGAGCAAGCTTCAGCTGCTTGAGCTGCTTGTCTGCGTACTAACTTCGCCTTCAGCTTTCCATGAAACAGTGCCCGGAATTCTGGTAAAGCTGCTCTAACTAAGTGAAGAAAAAACTTCAGATTTTTTGCTCAACCCCTAATTTTCCAAACTGGGCAGAGAAGAAACACTGTGGTTTCACTCCCGGAGGAGCAAGGCTGGCTGCAGCATTCCCTGGGCCCCCCCTGCCGCCCAAGACCTACCAGCATCCCCGAAAGCCTCATCCCTTTGTTTAAGTCTCTTAGAACAGTGCTGTAGAGGAAAGACAGGCCTTGTCCAAAATGAACTTTTTTTTAGGAATTAGCTAACCGCTAACATTGAGAAATATTGAACATTTTTGATAGTCAATAACAAAGGCGTTTGAAATCTCATTGTGGCTTCAAGTGTTTTAGCGAGTTGAAGGTTAGCTCAGCGTATTCCTCCAAAGGTTTGCCGGTGCAGAATTAACCAGAACATACATCATTTCTTTTCCAGGCAGCATCGTTTCTGATATCTTCAGAGATAACCGCACGGATCAGGAGGATTATTGTGGCATTAACTGCTCTGATTACATTCCCTACAGTTTAATAACAAGAGCACTGAGACTGTAGGTGTATCAACAGAGTTTTGGATTTGTAAGTAAAGAAAGTTGGGGGTTATTAGCAGAATGTGAGAAAAGAAAAGGTCACACACTCAAATGCGCCTCTCAGGATACGGCTGACATATTCTGTGGGGCAAGAAAAGTGATTTCTCAATATAGCATCATGAGTTTTCTGATAAGAAGCAATAGGGACTTTGTTAGAAAAGCTGTAGATCCATCTTGTCACATCCAGCGTGCTTTGGCTGTGAACTTAACCCATAAAAAATAAGGCAACTGCATTTTGCAATATCTGCCTTTTAAAAATATTAGCTACAGCGTGTGTATGGTTTATGTTCTTATTTATCTGCCAGTGTCCACAGTGATAACTGCACTAGCTCCTGGATTTTTTTAATCAATAAGAAGAAACCTACTTTCATTGGAAATAAAAAGCTAGAAAATGGGGTCTCGGCAAAATGGTGGTTGTTACCTGCACTGTTGTTCCTTCTGTCTAGTGTTTTCCCCAAGGAAGTATCCTGCCCTCTCCATGAAAAGTTTTTGGTTGGTACTTCATGAAGAAAGCAGAGAGGTAGCTGAAGAACCTTACAGCTAAAATTACAATCTACCAATGAGATTAAACATATTTTTCCCAGGCACATTTACTGAAGATAATACAGAAGAAGTTTACAATTCTATTGTTCCAGCTCCCTGTGCCTGTTAAAGTGCAGAAGACAATCTGTAGTTGCTTATTTTGTATCTAAGCAACTGTCAGACTCTATATCTACTAATAAGAAAGGGTATAATTATATGCTGCTACTTTAATTAGCAGCAGATGCCTATGTTTATGAAATAAAATGTAAGATTTTCTGAAGTGCAGAGTCTTGCTTATATGCAAATTGCAAGAGCACTTTTGTAGGCTTCTAAAGGCTTCGTTTGGCTGTGGCAGCTCGCTTGGGGCAGGGCACAGGGTATGCACGGCCAGTTGCTGGTGCGCATTAGACCACAGGCTCAGAGCCCATCTGTCCTGAACGCCCGTTTGGGAGAGCTGCAGGGCAAGGATAAATCAGTGTCTAACGTGCCTTTTTGACACTCCCGGTGCTGGCGTGAAGCAGGTGCTTGCCCCTGATTCAAAGACCAAGAACTGCCAGCGCACAGCCTGCTTCAGGCTACCTATTTCAGTCCCCCAGGGGCTGCTTTCTGCAGGACGTGGTCACAGAGCAACCAACACAGGGGAAGAATCCTTAACATGAATTTCTGATCTCGTCGAGGTGCTTCAGCAGCACATAGTGATGCAATGCAGCATTTTTCTTCAGAAGGAATAACAACAGGGGCTATTGCTGAGGGCCCTTCTTTGCATATAAGAGGAAGAGAGTACCAACAAAACAAAATAAAATCCACAGTCTTTCAGAAACCCCTGAAGACAGATGCAGACAGAGCATATAGATGAGAATAACCTTGTCCAGGATAGAAAATACTTGTTAGATGAGTCTCTAATTTCCATTATTCAGTATTTTTAGCCCTGTTTCCATGGAAACAGCACTGTGCAATGATGCTGTCCTGCAAGGGAATGAGTGGATGTACACATGTGTATGTATATCTCTGTATTCTTCTCCCAGCCTCCAGCAACTTTGAACAAATTTGCCAGTAAAGTTGAGGTTCCAAGGATAATTAGACGCAAACAGTTTTCTGAGAGCATCCAGGTAAGGGAGAAGTGATCTTGTAAGTTCTCCAGCCAAAGAAATCTCATGAGACAGTAGAGAACCTGCATGAGAGGAGAATGAAGGAGAGGCCACCCCTGTAACTGCTGCATCTTTCGGTAGGAAAGCTCATATGTGCTTGGACATCAAACACCGTGACACACTGCCTGCCACAAGGCACAGATCCATGGGAAATCTGTTCTTGGGTTTGGAAGTCAAGGCCCCTGTTTAGAAGCCGTCAAAATGCAAGACATCCTGCCTGAAGGTTTGGGATGCTGACAGAGTAACTATCATCTGCCTTGCCTGTTTGTCCATCTTTTGGGGTGCCTTGCCCTGCCACCTGCACTCTTCAGAAAAAGTAGTAGACAACCAAGGTTGGCCCATCTCTTCATTCCTTCAAAATGAGCTAGCATGCTGCCTCTCACAGCCACGTACACCAGAAAAAGGACAGGTCGGATCATCAAGCTAAATTAGGGAGAAATGCTGAGCATCCACCACTACATTCCTCATTTCAGGAAGATATGAAATCCTTTAGTGTACCTTTATATTCACAGTTTTTATGCCCCTCTGTTACTGTTGCTAATCCAATTATAAGAACTAAGTTACACAAGACTGCACCCTAGTAGGCTGCATGATCATGCAAGCGTATAACCAGTACCTTTGTCTTCTTTTACTACACTTTCTAATCTCTAATCCGCTCTCTGCAAGAACTGGCAGCCATTTCTCTGCTCACTGCAGTAGAAGCTGTCAGCAGAGACACACACCAGATGCTTTCCCACAGAGCCCGGTTTTGCTCTCACCCTTACTCTGTGGCTCTCAATCAGAATTCAAGGTCATTCCGATCAAATTTCTGCTTGTTTTTGGTCTTCCCCATGCACAGCGTTAATGCACAGTATGTAAAGCAAACCTCCCACACTAGGTATTGCTCAGAGCATGTTTGGAGGCAGAAGGATCTGGTTGAATGAGACACCTGCTAGCTGGAGCATTTGCATTTATTCAGAAGCTTTAGGGGCTAGTTTATTGTGTAGGACATTCATGACAAAGCCCCGTCAGCCTCACCTTGAATATGCTTTAAGAAACTATCCATGCTTAAGGTTAGCTGCATAAAACTACTGTGACCTGCATTAAGCAACACTCTAGAAGAGGAAAACTATTTACACCTATGGTCATTTTCAAAGTGACCTGTATGACTGTTGAGCAGCATTTCAGGATTATCCTGTTCGCAACAGGGGCTTTGTACCTCCTGCTACACACACAGACAGTTTTAATAACCTGTGTGTAGGTAACGCTCAGTAACAGGTAAAAATATACTGAGTGTGCTCCAAATGCCAGCATGTTTTCTGTGCCATGTGATACGAATATTATTGCAGCTGTGCAGGGAACGGATCTCCTCACACCACCCTAGAAGACAGTGAGCACAGCTCCAGGGAATACACCAAGGCACAAGAAGTTTCTGCTTATATTACCCTGAGTTTCCAGCTCACCTCCTCACACTCCTCTCCATGGTGGATGAGAGGCCACACGAAATGCAGCCACCACGAAGCCACAGGAGGTAAAAAAAATAGCCCAGGTCAATTCACCCTGGGCACACGCTCTTCGTCTGTCATAACCAGCCTGCTACAGCATGAGCAATATTCAGGGTCCTGCTGTCAGCTCTGCGTCATGGCAGAGACCAGTAAGTCTCCAATAGCACGGTCACCTTCAGGACACTTTGCTTTTCTACCCAACAGCATAAGCAGTTATCCAAAGTGGTGGCCCTCGTCCAGAGGGGAGGAACGGAGGAAGGAGAAGACTCCCATGTCTGCTATTGCCTCCTCTTCAGAGATGAGGAGAGATATTTTATACTAGCAAGGTTATTAAATGTGGGTCATTGCTATCGATATTTCAAACAACCTACTGCCCTTCCATCCCTTAATTAAAAACAGTGGGCACGAGGTGTTATTTCACAGAAAACTGGGGTGTGGATGGAGGGGCTCCATTGTTAAGCCCCACTGACAGCCCTGTGGTGAAATACCACATGCTTAACATAGCCAAAGGTGGGGAAAAAGTCTCTAAGTCCAGAAAACTATCTTCTAGAGACTTACAGGTAGTGTTTCGATTTCTCTAATATCTTCGCAACAGCCTCCTTTTATAGCACAGCAAAACTTTTTCTTCCATCAGCTTGTATCATTTCATCCTGACCTTTAACAATGCTGTTCAAAATCTTCCACACAAAGCTGATGATGCCGTTGAGATGCAGGGATTTAACAGCAGTGCAGTACGTGTTGGATGATTACGGTTTATGTTATGTCTTTCCATATAATGCCACCTAGCGTGCATTATATGGAGACTGCCAGACAGCCTTAGTAATTTCTTCCTTGCATTTGGGGATTAGAAGTGCACTGCGAAGTTTTGTTTACTTCAAAGCAACAAGAGAAAGTGTTTCAAACTGGCCATATGACAACATTGGAAAACAGCAACACACCAGGCAGGGTTTTTTTCGTTGGATCTACATCTGTTTCTGTGCGAGATCACATACTCCTTTCCTGCTTATGGAAATTAATACTTGCTGGAAATCACTGACTAACAGAAAAATTACTACTAGAATATGAAATGCTCCTTCACTAATGAAATATAACTAGTGGCAGCAAGAGGCTGCACAGAGAAGAAAGTCAGCTTTCTTAAAAAAGAAACTCCATTTTCTTTAAGATACTCCCATCTACCAGCAGTTCTTGGGCTCTTGCACCTTGACCTGCTGTCTCTCCTTTCCTTCATAGGCTGCGGGGTTCACATCGCCCCTTTTTGTCTCCAACACTGGAGACTGGCATGTAAGCACCTGCCTTGATCCATCTACTCAGATTGGTCACTCCATGGATGATCCTGCTCATTTCTAAGGCCTAACTCCCCATTACAGCCAGCCTGTGCCAATGCTTTCAAAACCCACCTGATCCGCTGTCTTCCCTCTTGCCTTTTAAAGACTCTCTCTGCCCTTCACCAATTCCTAGCTGTCACCCAGCTCTCCAGCCCCACTGGAAATCACCTTCTTGATTGACCTCTTTCCTCACCATTACACTTCCCCCCCAACCCAGGGAGAAAGGGAAAAAATTACTTTCCTTCACCTTTGAATTCTTTTTCTGAACTCTCCCTCCCTGCCTGTACAACTAAAGCTCCATCTCTTTTCCTTCCTTTTACTGCCATTTCTCTTTCTTCTGTTTCAGTTAATTGTTAAGCCCTTTCAACTTGAATTCTGTTTTCCTTGTGCCACCCAAAATGTTACGATTTATGAGTTCACATTGTCAAAATCCTAGGGCCTTTCTTCCGTGCTCCCTCCTCTTCCTAAACACATTTCACAAGCCCTGTTTCCTCAGCCATTGGCTGTCCTTCCACTTTATTCTGGCTCTTTCTCCTCTCCAACCACTTTGGCACCTTCCCTCCCTAAGTGTGGTGCAACACATCCCCGTGGTGCAACATCTGCTGTTAGTGCTGTAGCTGCCCCACAGTGACGGAACGGTTTCTGCCGACGCGCTTTTCTCCTGCCAGCAACACGCGCTCCTTCTCTCTGCTCCCGCTCTCAGCATGGGTCACGGTAACACCCGCCGTCCACTTTACTCCAATGTCACTTCACGGCAGCAGCGGTTGAAGCCTAACCAGATAACTTTGCACCGCACCAGGTAAGGAGCGCACGCATCATCTTTTACTTATGACGTCAGATGAAGGGGATGAGTTTAAACCACGCTGGGTAGATTCAAATATAGACTGTCCAGGTATGCAGACTAAAGGTAGAAAATACCCCAAAGCTACGTAACTCTTGCAGAGCAATAAAGCAGTTTAGGACGACCGTGAAGTCTTACCTATCCCTTCACCTTCGCAGCACAGCGCTCTGAGTCCAGTTTGCAGCTGGTCAGGATGGTGGACGTGGGCAGCTGACGCAGTTGTCCCTGCGCTTGCCTGGTTCAGGCTCCAGGTCATCAACCAAGGAGTTTTCATGATACGTACATGCACTTAAAATTGGCAATGCTTAATTAAAAGCAATTTGCCTGTCCTTCCACCAACATGAACTCAAAAGCTCTTTTTGCGTACAGTCGCACCAAAAAGATCTGCTGGCGATGTAGAGCATTTCTCCGTTACGCGATTTCAGCCTGCCCTCTGCTGCAGGTTCAGCACACAGCGCCGTGCCGCTGCACCTCCCCTTGCCGTTTATTTTTCCGAGAACGCTAACAGCACGGGCTGGCCCTATCCTACACGAACATACAACTTAGAAGAGTTTAGTTCAAACCAGTAAAAATTAAGAGGTCCAACAAGGTGTGACAAGGAGGAGACTTAAAAATCCTTAGTAGGAAATACGAAGCAGAGAAACAAGAGTTGCGTAGGCACATCTTCAGACAGACCGCGCTGGAGTTAATTCTCCGGTTGTAAGGTAGCTCACGTGGGCACCGCAGTTTCCCGCCTAGCGAGCTCTGCGCACTCTCGCTGTCACACAACAAAAAGCGGGCAGACTGACGGCAAACCCCAGTTAAATGCAATAACCTGTGAACACTGTACCTGCCAAAATAGCGGGCAGTCTTTTATTTCAGGCAACTGCTCCATTCCAGCAGGAGTCAGCATTAGTGAAGCCTGAGCAACCTAACTCACGCCACACGAGCGACGGCCCTCCTCTCCTCTGCCTCAGCCCCGGGGCTTTACCTCCACAGGCGAACCCACCGCTGCTTCTCTCCAACAATTTTCAAGGCGGGTTTCCAGAGCGAGCCCAGTCCGGGCTGTGTCATGGGACACAGGTTACTTGAGATCAAAGCTTTCTTGAGGTTAGAGGTCAAAGGTTACTTGGGGCCAAAGGTTACTTTCCAAGGCAGACTTCCAGAGTGAGACCAGTCCGGCCTTTGTCACAGGGCACAGGTTACTTGAGGTCAAAGGTTACTTGAGGTCACAGGACAGTGGTTACTTCAGATCTAACATTACTTGAGGTCACAGGACAGAGGTTACTTGAGGTCAAAGGTTACTAGAGGTTAAAGGACAAAGGATACTTGAGGTGTCCTTCACTTGAGGTCAATGGACAGAGGTTAGTTGAGGTCAGCAGTTACCTGAGGTCAGAGGGTAGTGGTTACTCGAGGTCAAAGGTTCCTCAAGGTTAAAGGTTCCTTGAGGTCACAGGACCAAGGTTAATACATGTCAAAGGTTACTCAGAGGACAGAAGTTATTCTAGGATAAAGGTTACTTCAGGTCACAGGACAGAGGTTATTCTAGGTGAAAGGTTACTCTAAGTCAAAGATTACTTGAGGTCAAATCTGGTTTTGGTGTCATTCTCACCAGCGTCCCCACTGGAAGCCAGAACCAAGTCTCTACTGTGTCTTTGACACCCAGACGCTATCAGCTGTCGATGTGCCCAACCCACGCCCGCAGGCACGGGCCAAGGCCAGCTGGCTGGGAGGGCCCGTGCCCACACACTGGGTCACCACCTCAGCCTCCCCTCGGGGGGCTGCCCCCAACAGCCCTGCGGCTGCCCTGCCTGCCCAGCCACGTGCCACGCTCGGCTGGCAAAAGCGCTGCTTGGAAGGGGCTGCCTTCACACCAGCAAATGCTCCAGCAGCTTACCGGGACGGGGAGCAGCACTCCAGTGCCCAAGAGTGCTTTAATTTAGAAGTGTAAATGCAGTCAGACATCGCCATGCAGAATCGCTGAATGGATTTAAGGTGAAAGAGCTGAACGAACCGATAGCAATAATTTGTGATGAAGACTTGGTGCTGATCTTGCAATGGCGGTCATCTCTTCCCTTTCATGCTTGATAGTAGAAAGGTTTTTTTTCACACCTAGTTAAAATTGGTGGCCAGCTTCTTCCTATGATTAAGAAACATCACTCTATTTTCTTAAAGAAAAAAAAAAAAAAAAACAACAACTGAGATACAGTTGTTACCATCGGGGACTACTACACTCAATTAGGGAAATTAGATGCAAGACTGCAGTCGTCATTCAGCATTAACAGTAACTGCTGGTAAAGGTTACTATAATTCCAAATTTGAGTCCAAATCAGAAAAATCTCAACCTAAGCATAAAGTTTTTGGCTATTTGCCAGAACAAAAGCATAAGGGAAAAGTACTTAGAATGGTTGGGAAAAAAAAAAAAGTCAAAATTTGTATTTTTTTTTTTAATCTAGTAGTATTTAATTATCATGACAAACAGGATGTCAACTTTTTTAAAATAATGAACACTGACCACTTTAAATACAACTTTCAAGAGTCATAATAATTCTAAAAAGCTAGCAGGTGACTAATGCTAGTCAAAAAGTGACAACAAAAAGCCCCAAATCCTCCCACGTCTTTCCCCGCAAACAACACACAAAAGCAAGTTTGAGTGTTGCTCTACCATAATAGCTCATTTTTTCAAGAGCTAGAACTTTCAAAATAGTTTCTTTTAAACTAAACATAGCAAAGTCTTGAAAATTCAGGTAGCTTCATCCAACAGTACACAACCAAAACTTAAACACACAATCGCTTAGCTTAGTCTATTTTAATGTTGTGTCAGGATAAACACGTCCCAGAAAGCAAGTTCTGAGATGCAAGTCACTTCAGAACTGAACACATTTTAGTAACATGTACATCTCCCAGCTAACACACAGAAAAAATTTGCTTTCCAAAGAATTTTCTTGCCATTTTCAGCTACCTGGCAAAGGGCGACGTTGTTTCAGAACGTCAAGGTCCAAATACTGCCTCAAGGTGCTTGGAAATAGCAAAGGACTACATTCAGTGTAATTCATACTCGATCCCACAGATCAGCCCTAAAAGCACTCAAAATAATCCTACATCCTATTCAGGATTATAATAAAAGAACCATCATTAGCTGGCAATGTCAAATTAGTGGTCAGGAAAGAAGACACTTTTTCATATGGGCTGAAGCTATATAAAAAAGGAAAAAAAAAATTGAGGAAAGACCTACTAGCCCTGCAACAGTTTGGTATTTCACTGATGATCCATAATTAATTTGCTTCATAAGACTTCCTTTTCTCATTAATTGCATTGAAAGCTTTTATGCAAGACAACATAAATGCTTGACTTCAAAGTCTCCGAAAGGATGTGATTGCAAACTTTTGTCTCCACCCAGCAACTGCAATAAGCATGGTATTATAGTCTTTTTCTAAAAAAAAAAAATAAAATAAAATAAATAATAAACTTCTTGGAGTGCCCATGGGGGCCATTTATCTGCTAGGAAAAGTTAACTGCCCTTACAAGCCTTGAATGGCTTTGCCCAGCATATCCGTGCTGCTGTGAGTCATATGCAACCCAGCCTAACATGAGTTCATGAAAACTAACTTTGAATCAGAGTTTCTGGAGGCAGAAGGACCTTACCATTTCCTCCTCGTATAATCAGAGGGAAATACACTCCATCGGCCTTGGAAATAAATACAACTACAAGGACTTAAACACGGCTGTTATTACAGAGCAGCAGCTGTACTGTAAAGCACCTGCACACGCACAGGTTACCATTTCACGTGGTAGCCGACACGCTGCGTGACTTCACCACAGCACAAACTTACTTGGCTGCCCATAACTTATTTCCATCCTTTCCAAGGTAACACTTGTCTGAAGCCAAAGGACTCAAGAGAAAAGCCATGACATAAGGTTTTCTAACTGATTTTTTTTAATAAACTATAGAAGAACAAGATAACATTTCAACCAAAGTCATGACAGCTGCATGCTTAAAAGCAGATACATACATGTGTCTGGATTTTTCTGTTCTCTTTAGGAAAAAAAAAAAAAGAAGAAAAAAGGAGAAAAACGGTCATGTGAAAGCTGAACATAATGCATAGATTTCTATACATATTCAAATAATAGCAGGCTAAAGCAAGCAGTAACACAACTGGAAAAAATATTTTAACAGTGGTTCTAGAATCTTAATCGAAACCTTAAAAAGGAACTTGCAGTTCTAGGAATCTTTATGCTGAACAAGTTACATTTTTATACAGCATTAAAATAAGTTTTATAAATTGAGGCACTAGAAACAAACTTACTTACACAATAGCTCAGATGCATCTAATGCGTGAACTGAAAAAAATCTACAGGTCATAGCGTACTAGAAATTTAAAACTTAAAAGGTTGCATTAGACTTGCACTTGCTCACATTGACACAGTGAAATTAGTGGAAAACTACTGTTTTTTCAGTTAGAGTAAAATCAGGCTCTGATTGTTGGTTCCAAACAGTTATCTTCCTAGCTTTTTCTCATTGTCTTCGCTTGCCTCTTACGTATTATCATCAGGGGAAAAAAAAAAAAATGGAGAGGTTCCTGTGCCACCCCATTCAGCACCGTTTATAAAGAAATGCAAAGCACCCGTCCTTGCGCACGGTTGCATCGACGGTGCTGTATTCCCTTGCTCCATATCCTGTTCCCCCACATCACTGAACTTCTACAGGGTTAATACATTTGTTTACATTTAGATACTCATGTTCTATGAGGGATGCTTATTTTTACCTTTTGATCCACATTTTCCATGGGGGTCAGGGAGTATTAAAGATAAGTAGGTCTTCACAAAGTAATCGGAGTGATCGCATAGCAAGAAGAACTTGAGACAGAAAGAAAGGAGCTCATATGGATACGTATGCTGCTTTCTTTATGAGGAAGAGTATTCAAGATCCAGTGAGGTTTCCACCCAGATGCTACAATAACTGGCACCCTCTAAACCCCTACATTAAAATATACCTCAATATTTTAATCAGGCACTTAAATAGAAAAACAATGCAGTAACATTTAACATAGGTATTGTGATAGCTATTCTGTAAGGCCAGAACATCTTGCATGAAGCACTCGGGAAATTACCTGTGCCACAGAACCAAGTAACTCATGTCAAAGGCTAAAGGAATAGAGAGTCCCTCACTAGACAAGCATGTTTAAAAAAAAGAAAAAAAAAAGACTGAAAGATGGTTAGCAAATATTTGGTAGAAGCCATTAACCACAAACTTATATTCTTCACTATCTAATGTAAAATGTAGTGCAAGGTTATTAATCCCTTGAGAAGATGGATCCAAAAGTAAACATTCAATGTGCTCTAAATTTACAAGATAATATTTTTTTTCCCCACAAAAAAAAGTTTCTCTGCTGATAACAAGCTCCCTGAGGGAATACATTAGTTTTTTCAAGGGAAAAAAGAAACATTTTAAAAACATGATCTGAAAAGCTCCAACAACCAATAGTTGCCCTATTTTGAGCCATAACACATTTCTGATCAGCATTTCTTTGGAAAACGTGGGTTAGACCAACCAGTCACTGGTCCTGTAAGAATGACCCTGACGTCCCTTCTTTTAAGTAGTATTCTGGAGATGAGAGTAACCATTCTTTTAAAACAGTAATGAATGTATTTCAGTCCAATACACTTCAAAGTTATAGGAAAATTCTACCTGCAAGACTTCATCTACCAAGATTTAAATCGTTAGTTATAGATTCTGTCACAAAAATACAGAATCAAGGAAAAGAGGTGGAAATTCAGTTGTAAGGCTAAACACTTGAGAAGTCATCTTTATATTATGCAAGTCAAGGGATAAATGAAAGAATCTAACAGACACACAAAACACATTTTTACGGTAATGAGAATGCCAGGTGTTTAAACCATTCTTAGGTAATTTATTTTTTTTTTTTTACTGATGATTTACAAGGCCTTGATTATTAGACAAAATAGCATATTTTAAGTGAACTCAAAAAAATACAAACCAATAGAGCATAGAAGGAAATGCTATACGGTTCTGGAGAATATATCACATCCAGCGCACGCACTGCTTCATTTTTCGCATCTGAACCCATTTGTTACTTATAGGATTTTTGCAAAGAAGTATTTTGGTCTAGCCAACGCGTAGTGTACAGTTTCAGACCACTGAATTAGGCTCTAATTCTGGCATTAGTCTACAGTCTAAACCACCGCAGCAGGTCTTTCAAAGTGTTTAGTGTAATCAAAAACTGATCTAGACATTTTTGAGCAGTTAACAATAAACAGGAGTTATAGACTGCATACAGTTCAGTATGGTACGTTAACTGAAGCTAAAAGTTTTAGTATGCTTATTGCCAATTTCTCCCAAATTTTCACAAGCAGAACTTCTTTGCTGATACATTATTGCTGAGGGTAATAAGGCTGTTGAGGAAAAGGGTATCCAGGTTGTTGAGGTGCCGGATATGGTGCTTGTCCAGGGTTTTGATACACAGGTGAGGGCGCATATGGCAGATTATACTGACCATACATGTATGGATTATAGCCCATTGGCATTGGCATCTGGCAATACCTGTGGGGGGTGGGGGAAACAAAAGCATACTTTAGTTGTAAAACACTGATTATGTTAATTTGCAAATAATAACTCATTAATAGATACAAAAAGACATGCAACCACCACAAATGCTTTCCTTTCATTTTCCTTTTTGTGCAGCAGAAAGCGTGGTAACTTTCAAGGATCAAACATGAAAAAAAATTATAATGCATGGAACAGAAATGCAGGCAGAAGGTGGAGTAAAGGCAACTTGCTGGAACTAGAACTGATCTAAATTGATTCTCTTGTGTTTAATATCATTGTACATATTTTAACATTTGCTGAGCCTGCTACTGAAGGAGAGAGCAGCTGCCTTCAATTCTTCATGATGACTCCAGAAAGATGGAAAAAAGCATCAGAAGACAGCACACTACTCAACTGGAACTTTTTCTGTATTTTTCATCATCTTTAGCAAGACACCAAGATTTGAAAAATGATATATGCCAACACTTTTGAGATAAATAACACCAACTGATTATGCAAGGTCTGGCAATAGTCCACAAACCACAGTTATGGAACTGCAGCCTTATCTCCCTTCTCCTTTAAAAAAGACAAACTACAAAAACCTAAAATGAACCCCCACAAACAATACCAGCGAATGATTCCAACAAGAATTACATGATTAAAACTAAAAAATCATCTTGCCTCAAACACTAAACACATCTTCAGTTATAACAATAACCAATTTAAAAACGTCACATGCAACAAACAAGTGCTTTTAGATAACAGGATAACAAAGAACTGCTTAAGTACTCCCATAGCTTACCCTGGGTAACCTGGATAAGTTGGGTAAGGAGGTCCCTGTGCCTGTGAAGGTGCAGTGCTTGCTGCGGGTGCACTGGCTCCTGGAGTAGGAGCAGGAGCAGCAGCAGGAGGTGCAGCAGGAGGTGCAGCTGTTCCAGAGGGTGCTGATGCAGAAGAGGAACTGCTTGTTGCAGAAATCACTGGTGGTGGTGGCCGTGCTGGTGGCTGTGGTTTAGTCCCCTAACAAGAGAAAGTGAATTAAGCTGGAGCTTCTTTCTGGAAGTCTTGGAAATCAAAAGTTGTGGTTATATGATTGGTTGATTTTTATTTTTATTTTCATTTTAAACAGACATTCTATATTTACTCTATACAGATAATAATGGAAAGCATCTAAAAAGCAATAAGCTTTCCATTTCAAGTCTATAAATTATGAACTCCAATAGTACATAATACACCTCTCTGCAAAGTCTTTAGACTTTGCCCTCTATTTCACTTCAACATGTTTCCAAATACACCGATACATTAAGGAGTGATATACACAAATTACAGATCATTTTGGAGTTCTAAAGTATGGACCTTCTATTTTCAACCCACTAATTCTGTAGCATATATTTACCACCATGGTTCTGGGTGCTGGAGTAGGAGTCGGCGATGCAGCAGGCTTAGTTCCTCCAGCTGATGTGGTCTGATACGTAGGCAGAGGAATAGTGGGAGCACTGGGTTCCCTAGCAATGCTTTGTTGCAAATCTCTATCAAAAACAAACAAGCAAACATACAGCTTAGTTCAATAATTGTTTGTTATACACTTCCGCAAGCTAAGCTAAAACGATGCAACAGAGTAAATTAGTATTTAAAGCACGATCATTGAGCTATCTCAAACTAAATTTGGAGACCAAATCACTTCCACAGAAACAATCCTCTAGCCAGTCCTCTGATTAACTGTTACATTTATTTTCTAATAATATCTCTATGTTCCAACTCAATACTGGATATACATCACTGAATTAGCCAAAAGCTTTGGGATCAGAAATTATAGAACAGTCCGAACATTTAGCAACTCGGAAGCTTTCCTGAGAACCTAAGGAAACCTCAAGGCTATGGAAAAGGATAAAAGTAAATTTCAGTAATTTTGACATGTAAAGAGATGCTCAAATACAGAAGAAAAGCAATGTTGTATTGCTTGTAGATTGCCCTAAATTAAATATTGCATGCAGCTAACAACTGTTAAAATAAATAAATAAATAAATAAATAGAGGCTGCTAGATAGTCTGCAATATCATTTATATCTGGGTAAGCATAACTATCAAAAAAACCCTGGCAAAAATCTGAATGGTTCAGCACATGAGCTTTCAAGTTCTCTATTCTGTTACCTCTACTGTTGGAATGACTCTTGGTAAGCTACAAGGAGGCTTTGGTGTCATGTTGTACTACAAGCTGCCATTAAACAGTATAATTTTACAGTCAGCTTGTCATGAAAACTCCAAGAAAGCAGTTCTAAGTTACATATTCAGAGGAAGGTAGTGCATTTCTCAATGCAAAGACTCAATATTTGAGATTGGGCAGATTCTTCAGAGACACCTTCGGAAGCATTTAAAATTTCAGACAATTTTGCATAAAAATGATAGGTGAGCAATATGTAATAGCTAGAACTTGATAGCTGGCATTCTGAAACAGAGGATGGGAGACTGACAAAGGTATACAGTCTAGTTAGCAACAAACTACAGGCTCCTATTATATAGCATGCAGAGGAGAGCTCCAAAGAAGGAGAACAAAACTGGCAACTTTTGTAGAAACTGTGTAGAAAAAACAAGACAAACAAAAATTCCAAGAAAACTGTCCTCCTAGTTACTCCTGCAGTAAAAAGGAACAATGGAGAAAAAGCTGGAAATACTGTCTTGATGCTGTATTACATACGCATATGTATATCTCAAACTGTTTGTCATAGTGGGTTAACTATTCAATACTGTATTATACTTAAGCTAACAAAACCAAAATTTAGTATCTTTATCAAATTTCTCAAACCAAAGTAACAGCAGAAACAAGGTGCAGAAATCGGAAGTTCATCAAAGGAAAGAATAAAATAAAATGATTAAGAGACGCATGCCAAAAAGAACTGAGAGTGAAATCATAAGATGAAACAGATTCATACTGAACTGTATAGAGGAACAGTAGAGCAGACTTCAAAGTAGATTTTTGTATTTATTTCTCCTATCACTTTCCTCTTTTTTTCAGGGGATGGTAGAGTGGGGTTAGCGTTAAGGTAAAGAAGAGGTGATAGTGTTAACACACCTATTCTCCCTTTCTCTTTTCAACAAGTACCATAATAAACATGTCCCCAGAGATTAATTTCTGATAAATACTTAACCATTTCTACAACACAAACAAAAAATTGAAATCTTACTTGAGCAGTTCATCTCTTTCAGTCTTGCGAGCAAAGACAATGTCACTGCATTTGTTTTGGAATTTCAGCAAGATTTCTGTCAGCTCATTGTAAAACTAGCGAAGGAAAGAAAACACCAACATGCTCAATCAATACTTTCAGACTCCATGCTAGCATATTTCTACATATTGATCCAGTTATAGGTGTTACATTACAGTGCCCAGAATCTGCTATTCCAGTAAGTTTGCTAGTGCATTTTATTCTGCTTTTCAAAAACAAATATTAGTCAGCTGTTGCCCATCTCTGTAATATACATTTTTTATATATATATATACACACACACACACACACGTGTGTGTGTGTAAATATAAAACTAGTTTAAAACGACTAGAAAATGTATTAAGAAAGAACAAAACTAGATCACTTCTGGTGATTAACTCTATTTTTAAAGGATAATTTTTTCTTTTTTTTATTTTATTGCCTTCAGTCAGTTCCATGCATTTCATTTATATAGACATTTCAGAGTTTTATTTCTTTTTTCCTCTAGTGAGCTATCAATAAACCAGCAAAAAGTACTTAATACAGAAGCAGTAAGACACCTTCCAGAAGCCCAGATCAAAAAAAGCAAGCTAAAGCCCTCATCATCATCTCTCCTCATGTATGCAGTAGTAGTATATAACACACAAATTTGATAAGGTGATTAAATACCGTGGGAGAACAGCTGAAAGAATTCTTCAGATAAAATGGCTCATCTGGGTACTTCAGCATCAGTTACTCAGCTGTAATTAACACCTTTTCCTATTTTAATATAAAGCAATGCTCAGAAAAAGCTTACTTTCCAGAAACAAAGAAGCATTTCCCAGCTGTCTAAACAATCAAAATTCGAGCAACTCGCTGTCCTTACTTCAGTAGTAAAATCCTCAAAAATGTACCTCTCATCTAGCATGTCTGCAAAGTTTATTATGATTTTTATTCATGTCTCATTGTGTAAGTAAACAACAACAAAAAAGTTCTTCCAGTCCCTTAAGCATTACCATACCTTTGTGCCTTCTTTTAAATTGGCTACAAGTTCCACGAAGTTGTCATTTGCTACAGCCAAGTTCTTCAAAACTTCTTCTCTTAAATTAGATTCATTGTTTGATTGTTTCATCTTTGAAAAATCCTGATGTGCATTCTTAAAAGACGGGAAAAAATAAGCAGTGAAAATAATGCAACCTAGGTCTGTGTAAGATTCTGTATTTTGGGTTTTTTTTTTTTCCTCTTATTCATTGCTTCTATGCCCTTTTCCCAAGACCTGCCTTTCCTCACCTTCCAGCCACACACTGTACTTCCCGATACTTGCTATCTCCCAAGTGCAGTGGCTATTTCAGAACTATAATATATATATATTAACTCACTAGCAGTAGGTAACAGCTAATTATCTGTTGTGTTGTGGGCTGCCTTCAGCTAGTTCTCAAGTTCAGTCTCATACTGCAGACTCTCTCTCAGAAGCTATACTAATTAGGCCCTCTCCTGTACTACCCTCCATTGATGTTCATCAAATCATATTGAAAGTTAGTATATTTTTAAGAAGCTCTATCTCAAATTTGGCTGACATTGGCAAGCCATTAAAAGGACAAGGAAGTGGAAAACTGGCAGAAAAATCACCTACATCTCATTTCTTTTGAGAAAATAAATAAACAAGCAAACTTAAAAAGGACTACTTCACCTGCCAGAAGCAGCCAAACTTGCACTCCAGAACATTCAAACATCAAAGTAATATCCATCAAGATTTTAAAAGTATATATGTTAAAAGATATCTGAATACAAAGTCCTTAGTAAACCTGAGCCATATGGTCATTTAGAAACAATTTTTTCCCTGTTGGAAAAGTCTCCTGTTCTTGCAAATATAAGTTGCAGCCAGAAGTTCCAAGTACCCTTGTGCACAAATAAGCCCCATCATTACTCAAGCTACTATTGTCACTTGTCAAAGCACTAAGACTTCCTCTTTTGCCAGATGTTTCAGGTACCTGCCCCTAGTATTACCGACAAATTAAGGCTGAATTTATAAATCAACTTTGGGAAATTCTCATTAATTTTTACTTTGATGAGTTTTGCACATGCTGGAAGTCAAGCACACTGTAAACAGCAATTAGCAATAAACCCAAAATGTACTTCAGACACCCAAAATGTCTTCTGGTATACAGTAAGGACTGGTCTCCTGTTATCCCAGAAAGAAGTATTAAGATGGGATGAGGGGAAAAACCAAACCAAACCCAAAAACTTCTTAACACACCAGTTAAGCTTCTTTCAAGGGCAAAGCGATCTGCAGAATTGGGCCAAGAAAAGGTCCAAGAGAATTTATACTGGAGCTCTGGGAGAGTCTGCTAGAAGTTCACATTTCTTTCCAGTGAACAAAAAAGAAAAAAAACCCCACACCTGTATTTTTCAGTGATCAGAGGTGCAAAGGAATAGCAACTGGCCTATGACAGAGTAACAAGCAAAACAGTACAAAGTGAAGTGAGATTTCTAAGGCACTGGAAAGGTAGAGGAATCATTGCTCCTTAGTTTAAGAGGAAGGAAGACATACAAGTTTTTGTACCTGAATGTTTTTGAGAAGTTCTTCCTGCTTTTTTAGGGACTCTTGCACTTTCTGTGTGTAACTTCCATAAATTCTGTCCAACTCAGCCACAGAGATAGCCTCCTCGTTTATAGCACCATCCTGCGCAAGTGCAGTCAGGAATTTGCCTGTCATGTCAAAATTTACAGATTTCAGGTCATTTTCCAGTTGTTCTCTCTCCTTCTTAACTTCATCCAGATTGGCCAGCAAAGTTCTTAAGACATTAACAACCTAGGAAACAGAAATTGTCAGAAGTTAGCATGTTTAGAGGAATTACTGCAGAGGTATACTCTATTACTTGTTTCCATCTTGCACTCCTCACTGATGCTGGCAACACTACTACATGAGTATTAGTTTATAGGTGTATTTAAGATGACAAACCAGGACAGAATGCAACAAAACAAAGATCTTCAAGCATTTCTCAAGTTATATTCTCCACTAAAGAGTTGCTTCCACTAATAACATTGAATTACTACATAGATTTTTTAAATCTATTTTTTTTTTAAAACTGATCAGATACCTTCCAATGGGGTATTCTAAAAATGGCAGTCAAAACCACTGACTTCACTCTTAGGAGAAAAATAATCATATTGCTGTAGATGAGCCATGACTTTCTTGCAAAGCAAGTTGGTATAATTGCCTATTACTTTAAAATACTGGGCCATGTCTATTACATTGCCTAACTGCCCCAAGAACCTGAGCACTACACCCCACCACCCTACATAACAAAAATATTCATCAAGGATTGCTCCTTTTAGAATAGTCACCCAGTCTTGCTGTCCATGGTGACTGAACTTGCTCGCACTAAGTGTAACAAAATATACTCAAGCAGATTTTAAACAAAACCACAACTTTTCCAAATGTTAGTTACCTTCTGTATCAATTGTGACAGAAACAAGAGCAGCTAAGGATCAGCTTCCACACCAATTCATCTAAGTTTACTTTGTTAGAAAAATAGCACTTCTATTTAAAATAGAGACAAATTTCAATTCTTTACCTCACTTCCTTGTAAAGTTTTTGCTGGGTTGGCAGAAGGAATGGCTGCGTTGAGTTCTGACTCTGGCTTACACAGAAGTGCAATGGTATCCCGGTGAGACTGATAGCGCTCTTTGACTTGGCCATCTGCTTGCACAGCTTTGTTCAAAATACTATGGTAATTGGCTCCCTCTGGTGGTGGGAGAAAAAAAGGGTGTTCATATAATTTCAAAACTTGTTTTATTTAAGTCTTGCATGAGAGCAGTTTTCATGCTTTTCAGCAAGTCTTCATACATTTTTATGAGCCTGCACATTATGAAGTTATTAAGACTTATAAATAAAACTTAAGCTTCTAAGTTACGTTTTAAATAGCGTATAAACTACGCACCTATATTAATTCTCCAGACAAGCATACAAAAATATATGAATGAACACCTGTTTGAGCTACTCCCCAGGTTTAAACCCCTGTAACTTTGCCAAACTAAGGCAGGGGTACCAGTCCCTTGTTAGCTTCAAAACAATATGTATTAAGCGCATAGTAAACATGCTAGAGTGATGGCCCTAAGTAGTTTGACTAACTGCTAGGGAAAAAAAACAAAACAAACACCAAATCAAAGAGAAAAGAACACATTGATGGGCAATACAAAAAAAGATGTTAATATACAAAGAAAAATCTGCTAAAGTATTTAAGAGGTAATTGCAGCCAGATTCTTAGGAGGACAGCCATTTTTCTTTACATATGCTTTCTGAAACTTCAGCATGCATGTGCACTCCACGGGTGCAAAAGCAGCAGCAAATTCTGTGCTATCACATCATCTCTCAACTTCAAATAATGGTACGGATTGCAGTAAGGATATTTTTGGCATAATCGCTCCACCACTGAAATCTGTATCTTCAAAGATAATATCAGAGCATTAAAAACTACTTTAATTTACACAATAAGAATGGAGTTTTTTAGAGCATCCCCGGAATCCAAAGCATGAAACATGAACTTTACCTGCCCTTAAAGGCTTATAGAGTTCATTGGATGGTGTTCTCTGCCAGCGTTCCTTGAATTTTGTTCGCAGGTCATTGTCTGTAGTTTCTTCTTCATCTAATAATCTTAGTGACTACAAGAGTAAAATGTTACATGCATTATAAGCCGTTCTAAACATGAAATAGCTACAAAACATACAGCTAGTGCAGAAAATACACAGAATGCCTATACATCCTTTATAAATTTAATTTGGCAAATAAAAAACAGGCATGAAAAGCACAAATCACCCAAATTTCTTTAGAATGCTTCCCCCTCCTGCTTCTAACAATTTTTAAAACAAAATACTTGTAAGGGAACATCCTCATGTGACAGCACAGTTTTTGTATGGACTAAACCCTTAAATGGCACATTTTTAAAGTGCTGTAAAATTACAATCATTTTGGATAACCATGCTTTTTTTTTATTGCCATTTAAAGAGAAAAAGTTCAGTGGTGGTGCTTAAGAATGTTTTAGTGTTAGCAGTTGCTGAGCTTACTTCATCTAAAATTTCTTTGTTCCTTTGTAGCAGTTCAGGCAGATCTTTGATCAGCTGGTCAACAGTCTGGATTCCTCCCTGTTCGATCACAGACTTAGACTTGTTCAAAATAGACTGAGGAACGGTATCGCCAGACACATCTTCGATAGCAGCAGGAAGATTGAGGGAAGCCAACACACTGAAAACATGAACATGTCAAACAGCAACTTGTTTTGTGCTCTTAGATGGTTTTATCCTGTAAATAACACTGCTATGCAAACAATCACACAGTCAATTATAATGGAAACAGTATAATGTACTCCTGGACAGAAAATTCAAACTGAAAACGCTAAACTTATTCCTAGCATATACCTCACCAAAAATACGTTTCAAAGCTCTTAAAAAGCTAAACAAATCCTAGTCTTCTAGCACTTACAAAATATGGCAAACATTTTCAGTAGTAACTATCTGGTAGATAAAGAACCATCTGCCTTGAGTTACATTCCTGTCTTTCAGCCTGATATACTATTTTTTTATTATTAAAGAGCAAAATTCTGGGGGAAAAATATCATGTATTGAGTCACTGGTACAATCAAGCTGACCACTGGAATGTGACAATCTTTCTAGATTAATGGTACTGGAACTTTTTCTGAGCAAGTATCGGACTCCTTAAAAAATGAGAAAAAAATTGAAGAAAATTAAATATTATTTCTTCTTAACATGTTTTCAGTCTTAACGTCTGCAGAAAAGTAGTTCTAAATATCCCTGCTATGGCTGAAGTTTGCTAGCCTACCATACAGTAATAAAAAAAAAAAAAAAACACTGCTGTAATCTGGGTGTCTGCAGGCTGCAAGGCAACCATGTTGATAGGGTGTTCCATAACTCCTCTTGAGAAATTTAACAAGAAGCCATACTTACCCATTTGCCAGATTTGTGGCTTCTCTCATCTGGGCTATTAACCTGTTTACAAGATCTGCCTTTCTCTGGTTATAAACACTCACGGATTGCTGAACTTGCAATGGAACCATCTTCTCAAACAGATCTGCAATTGAAGTAGTATAAATTATTCAAGCTGCACTGTGAAGGTAAAAGGACACAAACATCTTCACAGCTCTTTTGTACAGGTTGTACTAGAGAGAGAGATCTACACAGTTTAAGATACTCTCCCCCACTCCCCAAGATGTGTTTAAAAAATAAAACAACTACTTCTACAAGTCTTTAGATTAGATTTCAGTCTTTAAGACTGAAATTGAGTTAGAAATAATTTAAAGGCACTATATTTAAAACAATTGTAGGATTACAAATCAGATTTTCCTTAAGGCCTTAATGTTTCATTTCTAATTTTGATTCTTTAAAGGAAGAAAATGAGAAAGGGAAGAGAGGATCATTTTTCAGAACTCCCCTGTACAGCCAACAAACTGAAATTTTTCAGCTTTATGGAAGGCCAGCAACTAGGTTAGTTAAGATTGTACAATTTGATACCTTTCCCTTATATTAGTGTTCCTTCTGAAATTAAATAGGTTGGTTTAATATAGTAAATACAGTTGCTGAGATAATCTGAGAAAAATCTTGACGAGAAGGGCACATTGCAGATAATTATTTTCAACCTGTGGTTTATTCTTCCAGTACTTTTTATCATCAAGTAATAGAACAACAAACTGGAAAGGACAAATGGCACTTTCAAAAACACTGCTATACACTTAATACACTTCAAAAGTAAACATTTACTTTTTCATGGTACCAATAAACTTTGGTGGCCATGTGTTTTACAAGGTAACAATTACCCTGTGTGCTCCACACACTTCCCTTACCAGTGAATTTCTGACTGAGGGGAACAACAACTGGAGTAGACTTCACAAGGCTGGCTTTTCCAATGGACTCCAAATCTTTCAGGTCAGGAACCCGGTCATGGTAAATGAAATCATTGTCTTTTTTGGCAGCCGTAAGTGCACGGTTGATTTTGTCAACAAGATCTTTAACATTTATATACTCATCATAACGAGATGCCACTGTTTTCACCAAGTCTGCTGCATGCTAAAAAAAATAAAAATACAGTTAAAATTAAAATAATAACTTTTCTTTCTGACATTCATATATATTCAGGAAAATAGATGAGCTTCCCAGTTAGCCAAGTACCTACTGTCAACACATATGATCAATATTATTATTTCCTTAAGAAAATATTCTACCCTCTTTTATGTATGAAAAAGGAAAAAGGAGATCCTAGTCATTAAAATAGCTCATTTGAAAAAAACAAACAAAAACCCCCAAAACAGTAACCAAATATCTCACAATAGTCTCACTATGAGTCCCCAAAATCCAAAAGAAGTGATCATGAGTTAGAGGCAATAACACTTCAAACACCCATTCACAGGGGAAAAAAAAAAAAAAAAATGCCACCATGTCATTTTCATGTTGTTTCATGAAACTCACAGCTTGCTTTTGCAGGTACTGCAAATTGTTTCTCGAACTTTGCTCACATTCATGAAGGAAGATGCCAGAGTCCTGCTTTTCACATCTGCCACCAACACCCATCTAACCTTGAGCTCAGAAGCTACAGAAATTATGCTGGAATCCTACTGCAAATTAAAATAAAATACAAGGTCTGCTCTCTCTTCAGTTCTGTCTGCTCAGCCTAGATGCAACCCTGAGGTATCTGGTTTTCCTACATCCAATTTACTGCAGGAGAGATGCAAGACAACACACTGTCCTTTGATTGTATCTGTTCAATCCTGATCACATTTGTGTTGTGAATGCGTAAAACAAAATACTAAGAAGTTATGTCAGTCACGGTTTACATAAACTCAACAATTCAAAAACTTGAACTTCTTGGGATTGTGAAGTGGAACCCGAGCTACATTAGAAGTGAAGTACATTTGAAATTTGCTGAGATTCTTTGCCACTTTCCACTGCGCCAGAAATCACACAACAGTAGTTTCGGTTTGATACAATACCACAGTCTTACTAGCATTTGCCAGAAACAGAAAATAAGAAACAGAGGTGTGCACATATACTTTAATTTGGAAGAATTTACCTTAATTTACCTTAATTTACCTTAATCTCCCCCCCAATTTAATCCATCTTTGTTCTAGCCTTTAAAAAGGCAAATAAAAAGAGAGTATTACTTTATAGCAACTACATTTTTCAAAAAATCATCAAAAAGGATACTAAACCTCTGATTTAGATTAATTATGGAAGCAGTATTTTAATAACTATGGAGAACAGGATTTAAGTTTCATCTTCCTAGATGTTTTAAATAAGAAGACACAGGATTTTAACTTCTGACTACATGTTGTACTTGAAGCCATGCTAGAATAAGTAATAATGGAGTATTTTCCCTCAGGCTTCACAGGAAAAAAACCAAACCAAAACAAAAAAAACCTCTTTAACAACTCGGCATGAGGGGATGCTTCCTGTAACACAATATGAAGAAAAATCATGGACACAAGCTAATTTATTATACAACTTAACAATGATAGTAAACTTGATATAGCCAGACCTGTCAAGGGTGAGCACTAAAAAAAGACATTAATATTCTATTACAGTAGAGTCCTAGAAAAAGGAGGTCTGCTAGGTAGATTTGAAACTCAAGAATAAACAACAGATACACCTTCATCCATCACCTGGTAATGTAGTCATAATACGACTTGGTATTAGAAGTTCATATAGGCACTTCATGGTCATGCAAGCATACAAAAAAAGTTTCGAGCTCCATCCCCCACCAAGTCAATAAATGCATAATGGTAACTTTCAAAATGTCAACATGATAGTCTTATATAAGTCTCCCAACTCTCCTGCATATCATTAAATAGATATTGCACAGGGATCCTACAAAGTCAGTCAAAGCAGCACTTCCCCGCCCCCCACCCCCAAGGACCAGGGGCATTGAAGAAAGTAGTTATTTTGAGCTATTTTTTTCCCTACTGCACTCAAAACATGAGACGACCTTACTCATTACAACATATATATCTGAGTCCCTCTAGAAACCAGATACGGAGGCAAAACACTATAAATACTAAAAGTACAACTGTTTGTACATTTTTCAAAAATTATTCAGATTTAAATCAGGATTGCAGGAAAGGAGTTAGGTATGGACCAGGCAGAATTTTAATGTTTTGGGGATTTTTTGATAACATTACTTAGGAAAATTTATTAAAAAATCTGTTATATTAGCTATACTGAGATAAGAAGCCTATGCAAACAAAGATACAGGCTTAACATGTCAAATAGTATCAAACTGCCCAAAACTCATTAAAATACATCTTTATAAAAGCTACAGATATACCTCTCATCTTTACAGCTGCTAATGATTTGATTCATGTGACAAACATGCTCTGCAATTTTTTAATACGTTTCATTCTTAGTTATTTGAATTTTAGAACTCTGAGCTAGCTTTTCAGGATTTAGAGTTTTCCCATATTTTTCAAAGAAGAAAAAAAGTCACCCACCTGTAACCTCCCAATTTCTTCACCAAATTTCTTCTGCTGTTTTGCCAGGATAGATTGATGATATTCTGCATTGGCCTGCATAATGCAATGCTTTGCAGCCAGAACAGGAAACACCTCCTGGAAATAAAAATACTGACCAGGGGAAAGTCCAACCACATTAACCACCACAGACAACATGGGATGCAGGAAGAAAAAAGGAAGAAGAAAAGGAAATTAGAATCACCCAATTAATGGTTTAGATAGGTTAAAACATTAGAGGTAAATGTCAGAGACCGCGTGACTTTGCATGGATTGAATCCAGTCTTTTTTTTTTTTTTTTTATCTGTTGTTGAAAAGTCTTGGTGTCCATTATTTTAGATGAACTACAATTTAAATTCAAGCCATGAAGTCGCAACATTTACTTCAAAGATTAGAAGTGCATGCATATATTAGAAAGGATAGTTGAAAGAACACACTCAAATGCCCCCAAGACAAAGGCAAGACAAAATGTTCTTAAAAGAAGGAGAGGCAGGGGAAAGACAGGCCTTTTTTCTTTTTTCTAATTTAACAAAGGAATTACACTTAAAACAGCAGCAGGCCTATCAAGAAAGCAACTCTAAAATTATGAAAGCAAAGAACAAATAAAGAGGACCAATAACTGTTGACATAGAAAGCAATTTAAAAGTCGTTTTTAGACTTTTATACAAACGCACTTATCTTTGCAGGAGTACCAACCAAGACATGAAGAAAACATTATGCTGCAGCCCACAGTATAGGCATGGTCTTTGATCAAGGATTTGGCCTTACTGTTTTATTTCTTAAACCAAGGAGCACTGGAAAACCAGAGTAATGTTTTAAAGACCTCAGTATATAAAGACATGCTTCTTCACATTTGTGCAAACTTGCTGCCCCCACAGAGATGAGGAAAAAAAAAGAAAAGAAAAAAAAAAAAGAGGGTAAATTTGGAAGAAAAAGCTGCCTGGGAGGCCTTGCAACTGGAGTCTGACACATCAAGTCAACCTCTATTTCACACTCCTAAACATGTAACTGTTCTCAGAACTGGTGTTAACTCATGGAATCAGCAAATCTGATTATGTTCTTTCAAATAATCAATTGACAGATTACTGTGAAACTGTAACAAGGGGCGGATCTATGGCTCAGAAAGGTCCACAACAACAAAAGACAAAGCAATGGCTTTATTATATCTCATTGCCTCTCAGAAATCAATCATAAACATAATACCTAAGTAAGAAATTGGCCCCATCTTTAAAATGCCACAGAATGCATGAGAGGAAATATGTGCATATATAAAAGAAACTTTCAAGTTGCAGCCAAGAAAGATATCAATTGAACTTTGAAAAACCTTTTTTTCAAATATATATACATAAAAAGTCACTGACTGGCCTACAAAGGCATTTGTGTCATTTATTTCTTAAGAATAAAAATCCATGCTTTTACTTTAGTACAGTAGCCCTTACCCATATAGCTCCTATCATTATCAAGATTCTACTCTGCATTAGAAACTAGAGGGGAAAAAAAACATTACGTGATGTTTTTCCCCAGAGGAAATAAAAGTTCCTTTAGCAAATACTTTGGCAATTATTTGACTAAGGCTGCATATTAAGTTATAGGACCAGACATCAACCACTTCCATTTATCACTGGTAGAAATATTTTTAGTAAGTTTTCTAGTGTATTTTTAGTAAATCTAGTATATTTCACATTTTATTTGTAACAAGAAAGACCACTGCAAGCTGGAATAGTTACTTTAGAGTTTTGAAACTATTAATGAATGAAAAATAACTGCAAATTAGCAACAAGGGATGCTTCCCAAGGACATTCACAAAAAAAGCACTACGGAAGACAATCTCCTACTTAGCTAGATATAAATTTCAAGAGTCCAACAATATCAAAAGTAAGTAAATCTTACCCAACTTTTACGTTTATAACACTGCACAAAAGGTTTTCTACTATTTTATGATTTGCACATAATTGATACACTTGAAACATTGAAAATCTGCTCATTTTTAAAGTACTTGTTATACAGTATATATTCAAATAGCATGAAAAAAGATCCCTCTGCATCTTCCAAAACCAACAGCACTCAAATGAACAGTCAAGACTGAAATGAGATAATTTACAAGATTCAAGACTGTTTTGGGGTGGAGGAAGAGAAGGCAGGCAGAAGGATAAAGGACACACACTGACTTCCAGTCATGTTTTTCATTAACAGGTAAGCGAACAGTACCCCTGCATTCATGCTGTCAACATGAGAGCAAATTTCACATGAAAACATTGAGACTAGAAGCCAATTAAGCCCCATTAGAAAGTGTTAGTTTGAAAAACAGATTTAGTAAGGCACTAAGTACTAAGAAGGCATCCCTAAATACTATCATAAACATTTCAAGTTCACTTTAAATGAAATGCAAGTTGCAAGTAAACACACTTCATGTAGTAGTCTGTTTTTTTTAAAATAAGTCTTATATTTTGCCTCCTAGATTCTTCACTGTTTTTCAAATTACAGGTTCATTTCCCTGCAATATAGCAATATGTCAGCTTTTCTTGAGGATACATTTTAAGTGTATTTCATCAAGTACATTGCAAACAATAACAGTTATTCACAATAACAGCAGATCCCAGATTATTTCCATGAGAGTTACTAACCTTGGGCAAAGTATCTTTATATTGACATTGTTTGTAAGCATCACCATAGTAATCTGCAGCTTGATTAGCTAGTTTAGCTATGATACCATCTTTCATTTTATCTGGGGGGAGAGAGAGAGAAAAAACAAAGAATAATTATTATTATCATCAGTTTTTACAAGTGAACAGGTAATTACTTCATCTTCAAAAAGCAACAACTGCATTCTAAGGGTATAGCTTTACATTATAGCTCAAAGGTGGGATCCCATTCTTCTCTCTTGACATTCAGCAGCATTTTCCAGATTTTCCACTTCAATCGTGACACTGAAGGTTCAGTCAGTTGTACAAGTAATCTTTTGGCAGCTGCTGGCATTTATGCAGGATTAAGGGTGATGCTTTACCTCGGACCAATGGCAAGCTGCCAATAAAAGCCGCAGTCCCGCTCTAACTCTGGCAGCTTGTTCCCAGCCCTTCCCTACTGCAGCGCAAGCATTTGTGCAGCCATAGTCAAAGAATTTAACTGAAACCTAGTTAGCAAAAAATAGTTAATTTTCAGCAGGATCCGTTCTCTAACCCAGCTCCATGTCAGGACTCTAAAAAATTTGCAGAAGCGCAACAGAAGAGAAGGGACTGCTCCTTCCCATGGCAGTCCATGCCACTGTTAGCTTACAGCGAGTGCAGAAACACCATTCCTAGACATAAATAACCACAGTTCCTCCAAGTGGTATCCACTGCTTCATATCAGAGCTGCGTGTGCCTAGCGGCAGTGGTATTCCCTGCCTCACGTCCTCACCCTGTTCCCGACGCCAAAACTATTAAAATAGCAACATGCTGCATCTATCTTTATCTCCTTTTATAATCACCTCTGGCCTGCACTAGCAATTCAGCCTTCCAAAAGAAGGCAGGCAATCAACGCAAACATTGGCCATGCTGTCTAAACATATGCCCCTACAAACAAGCATCCTCTGATTCAGGTGATTTTTATGTACTGCCAGCTTGATAAGCATGAGTGGGGGGTATGGGGAGATTAGGAAGTCTGCAGAGTATGATTAATAGCCAAAATTAAATCAAAAGAATTCCCAAGTGGGCTGCTCATTCCAGCATGTTCACACATCTATCTACAACACTTCAGGCATGAGCTATGATGTAATATTTTTACCTTTTATGAGGTAAATGCATTTAAGGTATGCCAGAAACATCTTTTCACTGTGGAACAGGATTTAGATGACAAACAGAACAGAGCTTACGACATCTAGCAGCTTACTTCTTTGCTAAAATGTTTCTGTCCAGTGCACTAAATATTTAATAAAACCACATCTATTTAGACTGTCCTTCTAGCCCCACCTAGTGTGTAGTAGTTGCATCTTCCTTCATAGGAAGCTTGAGCTCTAAGAAAAAAATATTGGCATATTAACTACATTTCCATTAACAAAGGAAATGTTAGAGGAGACTCATTTGTCCACGCAGACAGCTCAGAATAGATCTTTCACCACCAGAAGCTTTAGTTTTTACTCACAAATCTTTAAAATATTGTAGTTACAATGCAAACCTTAAGATGGAATAGCAAACACAGGCAGACTTAAAGACACTTAAAGAAAACATTAAGAAAGGCTCAGAAATTAAAGAACGGATCTGCACTTACGCAGTGGAGTTTTGACTGACCAATTTGGTTTTTTGCCAAACACTTCCGCTTTCTTTCAACTTGTGAATAAACTCAGTTATATCAGAAACAACATTATGAGCTGGTAAGCTGCTAAATGGACTGTCTCATGTGAGAGAAAAAACAGAAAATTCCAAGTAAGGTAAATAGTCAATGCAGCAAGGACCTAAATTTGAGTTTTGAGATCAAACTTCGAAGCATTTCTACTTGAAAAATAGGTTTCTCAAGTTAATCACGCTGTCAAACATAATTCTTCACAAAATGTCTTTCCTGCCAGGGAAAGGAACCTCTCTACATCTGGCAAAATCTACAGCCTCCATAGTCAGATGATTAACACCCTTACTGTCCTTCTAACAGGGGCAGACTTGCGGTCTTGGGAGTAGTCACAAAAATCTTCAGTTCACTGGACACATGTGGGTTTTGGATTAGCCTTGTTTTATCTTTTTCATGTTTTGAATAAGAAGAAATCAAGAAGATGACAGAAAGCTCTATTTCCCATGCAAAATGAGGTGCCTGCTCCTGCTCTGAAGAAAAGTTTCAGGCATTTGTTATACAAATTGATTTCAAAGCAATGTCCAAATAGCCAGACTAAAATACTGCTACCAGCGTGATAAAGAACATAAACACGATTTATCAGTTGGTTGAAGAACAATAGTTTCTCATTGAGATTCTCCCAAAGGCAGTAAGGCTACAAGAATTTTCAGGGATCTTCCCTGCAAAGAGAAGAAACATCCCAATTAAGATAACCCCTGCCTTCCTCCACTGTATTCCAAACAAGGTGGGGAGAGAGAAGAGGTGGTGGGTAATCACATGACCTCTATGTCCTTAGTTCTACTTTTAGGTATCTGTAATTTCTAGATGCACAGCTTCTTGTAAATACAGAGAGAAGAGCAGAATAGCAAAAAGTAAAAGATCTTGTACCGAAGACAGTACTGTTGCACAGGAAAATTCTTTGAAGTATATGTTCTTTAATACTTGTATTAAAATATGCAGCCTCTGAATCAGTATTTCACAATCAGCCTTTAACAGGTAGGGACATAATTCTTTGCTCTACCTGCAGAACTTCACCTTCTGAGATAAACGGGCTATTCTCAAAGTTAGACTGGGTCAAAGAGTTCCTCTCAAAAATAGGAGCTATCAAACAGAATTTGTTTCCCCTAAACTCTTAGGAAATTTCCTTTGTTTCCTAGCACAGTCATATCTTTCTTTCTAAATTCTCATGAAATCATTACCCAGACAGAGGAGGAGGGGAGTAGTGGTAAAACCCCCATGCACCATTTCTAGTACTCTCAGTTCTTTTAGAGAATGTCTTTTGTTCTCAAGGGGGAAAAGGAAAAAATATAAACCAGCAAAATCCTTTGTAAAGACGACGACTAATGGTTTTGGACATAAAAAGAAAGGAAAGGCAAGTGGGACAACTGCATTGTCGGGTGAACCTTAAACAAATTCTTAAGTGGCATCTGTAGTTTGTGTTTAATGACCTTCCACCTTTTGTTGTTTGTTTTGGGGTTTTTTTGTGGTTTTTGTTTTGTTTTGTTTGGGGGGGGGGGGGGGGGAGGTGAGAATCAGTAAAGGCAAAAATAAAAACTTCTGAAAGGCCCTTTACAAGCTCTTAGTAACTTAAAACACTTGTAAGTTTCTGTGGAAGTTGTAATGAGCACATAAATATACAAGCCAAAAATTAAGATATACCTCTTGTAGCTTTCAAAAAAAAGACTTCTTGGGCTTGAGCCAACATAATAAGACTGAGAGTTCCAACTGTGTCTGGAGAGATGTCCACTGTAGGTTCTCGATTCAAGGCTGACAAAACTGTGTCTTTAATGTGTTGGAAAGCACCACTCGCAAACTAAGTAAAACAAAACAATATATTATCATTCATGTTTCCAAACAGATTTTTTTTCCTCTTACAAATATAATACAACGATTAGAGTTTTTTTGGTATATGGTGTCCCATTTATTGTTTAGCTACTAAAAACAATTCCTTGTGACTTCTTGTTCTTGAAGCCACTTACACCGAGACATTTATCAAGACGGACTATAAGTAAAGGTATACTGGCTACACCTAACAGCATAAGAACATGGAAATTTTAATGCATTCCACAACGAAGAAAGAAAGAGATCATTACTGTATAACTTGTTAAAACTAAAATTTATACTAGCTAAAATTATTAAATCTTAAGCTGAAGGTTATTAGTTACCAACACACTTGGGGGAAGGGGGAAGGGGAACTGTAGGGAATTAAATCCTTCAAAGCTGGTAAATAAATATAAGCCAAGACCAAGTACTTAGCCAATCTACCTTTGCAATTAAGACAGGGAAAATACATGTATATATTTATGTATGTTTATATATAGCTTTAAAATTGAGACATACTTATTTGATGTTCTACAATTAATAATTTTGAATTCTTAAGCATAACCAGGGAGCCTCTGTACCTGATAGTGCTTAGCTGCAGCTTTCAGTCCTTCATCGTTATCTAGATTCTGTTCTGCTGCAATCTGGCTTGCCAATGCTCCACAGTTGAACAAAACACAGGTCTTCTCATACCCCAAACTTGCCAGAGCTGCAATCAAGACAGACAGTTACCCATACTGTTAAGAAAATAAACTTCAGTACTCTAGCATCCTATAGATGAGGCCAATACAACTAATATCTGCACTTAAAGATACCAACAGTTTCAAGCAAAAAAACCAAACAACCCAACAATCACACTAAACTTTAAAAGTCAAAGTCGTCATCATTCTGAAGGCTTTACATAGCCTAATTTAGTACTTCCACAAAGTATTTCGACATGAGGAACTATAGAGAGTGGCATAAAGCATAAAAGCAGTAGTATGAAAATCTACACAATACACAAAATAATTTGAAAGTCTTTCTAACTAGAGTACAGCTTTTTGGCTCCTGAAGATACAGAAACACATGCATTACTGAAGTATAATCTGAAATATTAATTTCCATGCATTAATCACTTCGCAATAATTGCCCAATTACATGCTCTTACTGTATCTTGAATGCAAGATTAACTACCCTTCTCTCGTTGAGGCCAAAGATTTTTACATGCTCTGTCTTACTGTCTATCGAAATGCAGGGAATTTGTCACCTCTCGGAGCTATTGTTTCAGACTGAAAATGCTGACAAATATCTTGGTTATACATTAACTGAAATAGCTAAGGATTTACTTAATTAAAGTGTGTGCTCACTAGACAGCAGTGTGGCCTATCCAGACTCAACTCCTGTAGTACTTCATAGTCCCAGAGGATGGAGCCCACACTTCTAGAAACAGTAATCTCTGAACAGGAACCATTTTGAATCTATTAATTGCTTTCAAAATGTTATTGGCCATATGCAAGTGCTGGAAAATCTAAAGACTGCAGCTATTAGTTTCCTACTACTGTTAAAAAGTGTCTAAACACTCCTCTTGGAGGATACAGAAAACTCAACTAGTGATTTTCCAATTTCAAACACCCAGGTACAGCTTCTAAGTTATCCTTAAAACATGAAGGTACTAAAGACGCACATTTGTTTCATTTCATTAACATCCAGCCTCCTTATACAGCTGCATATTTATCTAACATCTCTCTGAAGTTTCTGTGTTAGTGCTCCCTGACCTGTACTAAATTTTCAGACAAGCAGCCACAAATCTGACATGCCGTTTTCCCCATTTTGTTTCCCTGAGTGAAAAGCGAGTTACATGGTCACTGTATTTCATCAAGATAATAGTCACTTATCTAGATCATCTCTCTTCTGTAGTTTATTTTCCGGAATTTTTCTAAAAAGAAGATCTTGTACAACTCACACATCATTCAAATGACTAAAACACAAGAAAGGAAAGAAAATATGGCTTTAAAGTTTCTGAAGTGCAAAATTACTTTATATGCAGAATTACTTTATACTGTGGACTGCATCTCAAGTGTGATTTACTACAGTGAAAACAGCTGTTTAGCAATATAGGTTTTCCTCAGACTCATCTGTTTATAGCTCTACCTATTAATTTAAGCCAACATATTTCGGATTACATGGCATGCCGTGAACTGGGTCACTTTTCAAGCAGCCACAGTATCCATCAGCTACCCCTGTGATATAGACTTGGGATTCAGGAAGACAGGAAGAAAACAGTTTGTCACCACAGCAAGAGCCATAACTCTCCAGTCACACCCCTGCATCTTGGCCCCATGAAAGGCAAAGGAGTTTTACATTGAATTTCCATCTGGAGACAAGATCGCCTCCTCTTGTAAGTCAACAGAAATTCTGCTCCCTCAGTAACTGCAAACTTTGCTTTACACTGAGAAACCCCGCTGCTAATTCTGATCTGAAATAAAGTGATACACACATGCTATAGTTAATCTGGAGAGCAGCACCTGGATAATCTGCGCTACAGCACTGTGAAGATATATACTAAAAGACTCCTTTTGTTAATTTCTTTCCACTAAGATCTGCTTTAAAGTTTCAAAATAAAATATATTCCATTGCTTGTTAACTGAGCATTACTCACATCTCAGTTAAGAATTTCTTTGATATTTCACATAGACTGTTGCAGAAATCTCTGGTCATCTGCCTCACAGATTATTCAGACTAGTATATAATTAACCTGCAGACAAGCAAGCTTTCTCAAGCTGCTGTAACATCATTTATTCAAAGTCTCAGGGTAATCATCAACATGATGATTACCGATTCTTTTTCTCACAATTATTACAAATCCCTGGCGATTCACAGACTATGTTTAAGTCATAATTAAATATTCTGAACTTCACTATGAAACATGTTCAATCATCATGAAATGCGAGCCCCAAAGAAGACAGAACCAACCAAATTCTGAGAAAAAAACACAGCATCTTCGGGAAGGTCTCCAATTATCCAGAAGGACTTCTTACAACAGTTACAAAATAAAGCAAAGAAAGGTGTGCACCACCTGCTTACGCATAGGAATGCGGTGTGGTGTTACACATGTAGTTCACAGAAGCACAACTTTATCAGAACATGGAAAACTGCAAAGACTTTCAGTAGTTGCTAGCAGAGAACTATATAAAGGACACAAAAACTTTAAAAAAAACTATAAAGGGCATAAAGTACTCTAACATTTTTTCAGGCTTTGTCTGAAGCTTCAAAATCGCAATGGTCGTCTCGCAATGCTAGTCATGATGAACACTTAGGTATAAATAGAAACACTACAGAATGATGACATATGACAGAACAGCTCCTCACTTAACTCAAAAGGATTTAGTCTTAGTTTCTCTATTGGCAAGTGTTCCAAATGCATTTAATGATCCTGAATTTGCAGTGAAGAATTGTCCCTATATGACTAAAATGAATCACAGACTCAAACTCCTTATGTTTGCAGGAAACAAATACAATTTTTTTTCTTTCCAAGTGTTGAAATCTGTAGGAAAATATTTTAAGAAGAAGTGATAGGAGAATCATTTCAGGGCATGGGCAGATCCTTCTATTCTCTTGAACAAAATGTGACATCGGACTAGGTTACTGAAGCCAGCTACCATCACTCCCCTTCTTCTGGAGGGGACTCACTCACAAGCACATCTCATTAGGATCTTATTCATTTAGAACAGTAAGAGCTGGATTACCACAAACCTCCTACTGAAACTTAACATTAACAATTTTGATTAACGTCAGTTGGGGTTGCTCTCAGAAAAAGTCTGAGGAGCAGACAGCACAACTGTTATCAGACTGCACATCTATTCGTGCCTCTGGAAAACTAATATTAAACCTCAATTTTATAGAAATTCTTTGCACGGTGCCCATTTATTCATTACCAATGTTGAGGTGATTAATTTGTTACCATTATAGTTGAACTCATTTGAAAGCTATGTTGAGAATACTAGAAAGACTATTAACAATTCAGCTATATAAAAATATTCTCAAAATTTCGTATCATTAATAATTTCAGTACATTCACATACCCAATTTGGCAGATCCTCCAAAAAGTGATCCTTTATCAAAAGCATCTTTCCATGTAAATGTTACACAGACCTGAAAGTTGTGAAAAAGAAAGACCTTTATCTCTAAAATTAAATATTAGATCTTCAGAAAATATCCCAAATTCACACATTTATCCTTTTATATTCTAATTGCATAGAACATTTAATTCACTTATAAAATTACAAACATTCTGGAAGTTTCAGGAAATCATCAAGAGTTATTTTAAGAAACTTTATTCTACTTTTTTTTCCCTTCCTGTGAGTTTGCTCAAAACATTTCAAGCAGACAAGACAGAAATTCTCAAAATAATCTTTCAGCTCTGCTTATATTCTGAGTGACAGACAACTTTATTTCCAAACCAAGATATTCCTCTCCCAAGCAGTCTGACAGTCAGGTAGAGTCACAGTTAAAGGAAACCACCCAACCAGGCAGTTTCCACTGTTCCAAATTACTAGCATATTTGGAACTGCTTTGTAATATCAAAATTCACTCATTTTTATGAGTGAATTCAATAGCAGCATCATCAGGAAATGCACTTCGGAAAGAGAATGCAGGTAAAAACAGCGTGGTTTATATTATACTTCCAGCTTATATTTCATAGACAACGCAAATATTTCACAGAATCTGCTTTGAAGTTCCACAATTTGATTCCTTATTCAGCTGATCAAACTAGTTGTAGGCAACTGGTATCAGACCAGAAAAGATAGCAAAATTCCTTGTTTTAAAGTGATTGTGGAGAATAACTTAAATAGCACAGTACTGTTTGCTGTTCATTGCTGCTTCCACTGACGACTGCTTCCCTTTGATGGAACAGTTTACAGATCTACAGAACTTGCTCCTAAAGTTTTCCAGTTTTCCATGTCTCAGGGTTTGCAGATCACCGTATCAAAACATTTGCACACTAAAAACCAAAGTGCAGTTCTTGGCTACAAGTGAATGCAGCTACATGCAAAACTCAAATCAGTTTGAACTGCATTAAAACTATTCCCTTACTTGTAATCTCTAAGTCTGAAACTTTTTCCTTTAATCGTAACATTACCACTTAAATATTATCTGATCAGGAAAGAAATGGAAATTCTGTCCTATTTGTAAACACATAAAAAAAAAAATCTGTATCTTTTTCCACCAAAATACAGAAGTCTAAAGATCTATTCCAGTCTCCACCAGAGGAAGACTTCAATAGGCAGGAGTTAAGCTGAATTTCTCCTTAGAGACAGGATTCTAAAGAAATATGGTAGACAAAAAAAAAGCTTAATGATCACCATGTCTGTATAAAAATTATGTAATTTGTAGATGCAGAAGCAGGAATAAAGTGGTAAACTCTTAAGTGGGCTTATTCTGTTGGCTGTTGTGAATGAAACATCTGTTCTACTTCAAAAAACAAAGATCATATTCCACCCATTACTAAAGGTTTTCCCATAGAAATTATGTTTTAAGAAGCCTTTATAACATAGTATGAAGTAGACTCTTTGGAAAAAGGAGAGTTGAAGAGGAATCAGCACAGCACAACTCTTTCTGACCAAGACCGCAGTGACCACTAGCCAAATTTCTGAATTTGTAAATTTTGTAAATTTGTAAAAATTTGTAAATTTTGTAAATTTGTAATTTCTGAATCTGTAAAACAAAGGCAATTATGGCCACTAGAGGTGAAGTTTCAGTATAGACTACATGAGAGCACTGACTACAAAATAAACAGAGATTAGGAGGATAAGGCTTAAAGAGATTAAATGCCCTGCCCAAGAGAAGTACTGTTTAGTGTATTAGGTACAGGCTTGGAAGTCATACATGGTTGGTGCCATGACCGAGTTCAACAGTTTGATAAGTCATCTTACCTGATTTTCAGAGAATGGAAACTTTGGTTCAATTGAACACAGCTGATCATAGTATCTACAAAAAAAAAAAAAAAAAAGAAGGAAACAGCTATTAGATAAATCAAAGACTTTTGTTTCTTACACTGGCACATAAGGAAAAGGGCGCAAAAATCCCACACACAAATAAGTTGTGAAGCTCATTTGTAACTATGGAGGATTTGGAGGACAGACAGAAATTCTGCCTAAAGGGATTTTTTCAGTAGAGAAAAAAGTTCAATAGGAGGTAGTCTTCCACAGATAATGTGGAAGCCCTATCCCAGTCAGAAGTAGAAGAGTATCACAAATGAAGCTGACCCATTCCACTTTCTGATGGAGGGTGGATTAGAAAAGAATGTCATGCAAAAGAGTCCCTGTATACATACAGGAAGACAAAGAGTACATTAGACATTAAGTCATGCTGCAAAAGTAAATTAAGTACAGCATTTAACATCTTAACAAGCTACACCGCACTCTTCTTGATCTGAACATTATATCCCACTCCCCTACAATTTCTGACTCATCTGTTTAAATTTCAATGTCTTTGAAACTGATGCCATTTGCCTTGCACAGTATCAACCAGAGAGCCTAATCCTTAATAAAATTCTCTAGTTGTAAGCTTAGTTTTCATTAGAGTATATTGTAGCAGTCACAGTGAATTAAAAACAGAAGTTTCTCTGTGCCAGTATTTTGTCTACTCACAGTGAAAGATGTTTAGGAAAGAATGCCAGAAAGATAATACAGCAAGTATAGCGTAGTCCCTCACACAGTCTATCCAGGCAACAGTTAGCAATTCAAAATTTTCCTAAGTTGTACCCTACACCTGCACCACTTGTTAAACATGACAGGCTGGATGCAGAACAGAAAACCTTTAAACTGCCAACTCCTGAGAACACGTAACATGCAAAGCCTGTTTCCTATACTGTTCCTGTAGCACTTGCCGTATGGGCACACACCCAACATTATACTGGTCAAATTCTTTTTTTAACAATTTATATTCCCAATATACAAAACGCCTTGTAGTAATGAGTTTCACAGTCTGTGAAACAGGGCTAACGTTGTTCTTGTTTCCTTACATTATTAAATATTAATCACTGTTGATCTAGACATGAAGCAGATGCACCAGGTCTATGTTCTACGGGTAATAAATGTTTGTTTAAAAATTCAAGAAGCATTTTTAAAAGTCATATACAACAATAAAAATAGTGTTAGTATATTCTTCAGTGAATTATATCTGCCGATGTATACAATACTACAGGTTTCTGGCTTCAACTGAGCCACTGCAATTTAAGACACAATATACTAAGCCATATCAGAAGCTAGAATAGCCTGCAACAGTAACCCAGCAGGACTTCCACTAATAATTGAGTTGAAAGAAATTGCTCCTAAGGTGAAGGGAGGGGGGAAGAAAAAAAAAAAAGTCTACAGATGTTTACTGTGACAGCAGTTTAATCAAGATTAATTCTTACTTTTAACAACTTACGAGTATGTGAAAAGTATAGTTTAAAAAAAAAAAAAACAAACAAAACACGAAACCTTAATGTGGATTTTGAAGCTAAAAAGAATTTTTCTCACTGTCTACACAGATCTATGAATCTGTATTCTACCTTGCCATACTTCAGCATTGAGGTTGCTAGTACAAGAGCAGCCATTATGAAGTCAGATTTCAAATATACCTCCACTGAGAGACTTAACTTTATAAATCAAAGGTGTTTTTCAGAAAGAACTAAAACATCGGCCATAACAGACTCTAATAATTTTAAACTATTTGATAGTACAGTAAGTAATATCTTCCAACATTTATGAAGCTTGCACATGAAAGGTACTGGCTTTAAAAGAACGTATATTTATTTTTTGTAAAAGATTTTAATTTGCCTCTTTTCTTCATCTTGCATTTGATGGTCATACCTTGAAAGCACATACTACTTGAAATGAAGCAATAATTAAAAATAATTTAGTTACAATTTTTTTAAGTGACCTTACATCCAAGGCTTGATCTATAGAAATCCTACAGAACAGCATCCCTTTTGTAGTTAAAGAAATTCAGCTTTGCATGTTGATGCCCTCTCATCAGTTTAAGTTTGGTCTGGTTTATCACACCATCACACTTTCTTTTTTCCCTTTCCTAACCTGATCGGTTTCCCTGATACAGGTTAACACAAGCAGTACAAAAATTAGGTCAATACTAGCACTGAAGATCACTTCAACTGATATATTTATATGTATGCCTTCACTGCCTTCGGCTGGTCTCAACACAGTCGTTCTCACATAATATCACAAAGACTTTCCATGCTGTCTCCCTCCTGCCTCAATTTAATTTGTTAACCAAAAAATTGGTGTTAACCACCAATGAAGCCGAGTTGTCTTCCCACATTCCACGATTACCCTGTCCTCATCTGCCATGAGGGTAGTCAAGAAGCAAAGCTCGTTAAATGGCCTTGTGAAGTCCAGCGGGCCTAAGCACTGGCTGTTTGCAAACAGACTATTCTTTGTATGTCAAGAGAACGACAAAGAAAATAAGCCAAGGAGGTGTATGTTCCTCCCAAATATGCACATTGATGCATTTAACATCAACATTTGCATTTAACCAACAACACAGGGCTTTTTGGTTGGTTGGTTTTAAACAAGTTCAGAACTTACGTTACTATTTTCTTTACTATTTTAAGCATGTGGTGTCATTTCTTTTTATTAAAGAACTTGAAATTCTGCTCAAGATTTAAGAGCTCTTTAAAACTCCACAGACCAAAAAAAACCCCACACATGTAAAATCATTTAGTTTTGTTTAGCAGTAGCTAAACATGTATAAATATAACGGTATATATAAACTACACATATGTAAATAAAATGGTAAAAGAAGATGTTAACCACACAACAGCATAAAACTAGCAGTACAAAGGCAGAAAAAAAAAAAATTGAAGAAATGACCACATCCGATGCACAAGTCAGTTACACATTGAAGGATGAGGGTAAACATAAAGGTGTTATTTAAAAGAAAATTTACAGTCATCTAACTATCAAGACACAAACAACATAAGTTGCCGCGCAACACAGGTGAGCGTTGCGTGCTTGGCTGTGCCAGAGATGAACTACAGAAAACCACGCAAACATATCAACTGCCCCAGTTCCAACTACAGCAATGAAAGGGAGGGCAGATGTCAGCAACACAGATCTAGTTCTCCAAGTACAGCAATCTCCAAAACAGGCATTACACACTCCTAAATGCTAGTAAAAATAAGTTGCAGCAGTCAAATGAGATAGAAGTCAAGGTTTATATTAGAATTTAATTAAAATATAAGTATTGCATTAAAAACCTAAAATCCTGTTCCTCCTTCAAAGAATCATAAAGAAAAATCTCCTTCAAAAGAACATAAAAGAGACCAAGATCTGCCTTCACTCTTCTAGATAAGAAATGGAGTCCTGAACTCACAGCTGGAAACCAGAACTGCAACTTTCAGCCCCCAGAGAATTTGACCATTCAAAATAAAACCATGCACCCCCCTTCCCTCCTCTTTTCTTCTTTTAAAAAAAGAACTGCAAGAGTTGTTAGCAAAATTAAACCAATTAAACTCGCACCACCCCCCCATCCCTTCAGAAAACGGAAATGAAGTCCAGGCTATCTTTAATATTGAGAGGAACCAAGGAATCCCTTGAAGCTATAATTATACTCAGAAGAAAAAAAAAAAGAAAAAAAAACACAACAAAACACTAAATCAAATCTGCTATGACAGAATTTAAGGGGAAACATCTGTACCAAGCTCACCTACGTCACCTTCAGAGCACTCAGATTCTCGGGAAACAAAGAAAGCTTGGAAGCAGGCTGAGGTCTTTCCCAGTTACACTGTGCCCCATTTCACTGGGTACCTCAAATACTTCTCCAAGAGAAGCATTTGTGTTCATCAGTCGAACAGCAGCATACCATGCGCTTTCAAAGCTTTGGTGGCCAGTGTTTGCCTAGGAAACAAGGCTGCAACTGAGTTCATTTCTTCCATAAAAGAAAAAATTCTGCAGTAACTACTCAGCAAAACAAGGCTTCTAAAGATTACAAAACCGTGCGCAAATCCTAGATTAATTAGCAGAAGATTAAGCCCTCATTTCTTAACAGTTAAACAGTCTACAGTGCTCTACTAGGTATTATGGTCTACAAAAAGCCGCAAAGAAGTAAATGTATGCAAAGGGTATCCACATTGTAATTAGCTCTTCCAACATTACTTCACTAACAAACCAGTTTTAAACTCCAACAAAAATCTTGCTGAAGTTGTTACTTAAACATAAGACTGAGTACAACTCTTAAATAGCAACAGGAAAATACTGCAAGTTGGAGAGGGAAGGGAATTTTCAGAGGAAATGCAAGGCACTCAGACACTTGTGCTCTTTCAATCATAAGCTCAGCTGGATTCTTCAAACTTGTGGGTGTGCAGACAGTCTAACTTTTTAAAGTAACTGTGCCTTACAGAATATTAACAGAATATATGTCAGAATATTCTTAAAGAATAAGAACAAACTTATTTTCCAGCAACTGTAATGAATATAAATGGTCAGACAGGGACAAACCACTCATAACTTGTTAGAGATAGGGGAAAAACATACATCTGATTGTTTTATTTTCTCTAATTTACAGTTAATTCAGACCTTCATCTTATCTCACTTCCACTGTAAAGGGAACAACTATTCTCAAATGATACAATTTAAAATGCAGGTGTTTTATGAGAGGAGCTTCTGTGTGGCAGGGATACCACTTCTTCTGTATGAAATTCAACAAGGCTCAGTCCCGGGTCCTGCACTTGGGTCACAACAACCCCATGCAATGCTACAGGCTGGGGGAGGAGTGGCTGGAGAGCTGCCCGGCTGAAAAGGACCTGGGGGCGTTGGTTGACAGCCGCCTGAACATGAGCCAGCAGTGTGCCCAGGTGGCCAAGAGGGCCAGTACCATCCTGGCTTGTATGAGAAACAGTGTGGCCAGCAGGACCAGGCAGCTGATAGTGCCCCTGTACTTGGCACTGGTGAGGCCACACCTCGAGTACTGTGTTCAGTTTTGGACCCCTTGTTACAAGAAGGACATCGAGGGGCTGGAGCGTGTCCAAAGAAGGGCAACGAAGTTGGTGAAGGGTCTGGAGCACAAGTGTTATGAGGAGCAGCTGAGGGAGCTGGGGTGGTTTAGTCTGGAGAAGAGGAGGCTGAGGGGAGACCTTATCTCTCTCTACAACTACCTGAAAGGAGGTTGTAGGGAGGTGGGGATCGGTCTCTTCTCCCTAGTAACAAGCGATAGGATGAGAGGAAACGGCCTCAAGTTGCACCAGGGGAAGTTTAGGTTGGATATTAGGAAAAACTTTTTCACTGAAAGGGTGGTCAAGCATTAGAACAGGCTGCCCAGGGAAGTGGTTGAGTCTCCATCCCTGGAGGTATTTAAAAGACGGGTAGACGCGGTGCTTGAGGACACGGTTTAGTGGTGGACTCGGCAGTGCTAGGTTAATGGTTGGACTCGATGATCTTAAGGGTCTTTTCCAACCTTAATTATTCTATGATTCTAAGGTGGCACAGGTGCAGAGCCACATTCAACACCTCCTGACTACTGCAACGGCACCCGGGCCAGCTGAAGTCATCTGCTGATCACTGACCAACAGCAGAGAGAACAGATCACTGCATATGCAATCAACTCAAAAGGAAAACTAACAATTATGCAATTGCAAGTGGTTTCCCTTCATTACTCAGAGAGAAAACCTGAGGTAAAGTTGCCTACTATGGCTTGAATTAATTTAATGACCTACTGGAACTAAAAGAGGGCAGTCCTGCTCAGCCCCTTGGCTTTCAAGCAACACTACTTTTGTCCCGATAATCATGTGACCTTCCACTGAACTCATTCAAGTTGCTCACCTGTCAGAAAGCAATGTACACCTTTTGCCTTCCAGAAATGGCGTAAGAGGAGGACCAGAATTGAAGAGAGGGCTTTCTTCTTTTAGCAGCATAGAGCTGTTAGATAGGGTGAAGTCATAGGATGTGGCTGGGCCAAACAGGGATTTCAGATAGAAACTAATCACAAACCTGATTGGCACGATGAGAAAAGGAAGCTCAATTCCAGCGTTCAAGGGAAGACAGTAATATGCCTTTCAATTTGGCTAGCGGAGTCCCTCTTTCAGTTCATAGATGCTCATTATTTCCCTGACCTTCAAAAGGCATACACAGTAGTACCTTCAAAAGCATACGCAGCAATAAACAGGAATAGAACAGGAAACTACAAAGATACTGTAATACATGATCAGTACAGTCACAGCTTTTATAGCCCAAACACCCAGTGAAGGGTTGATAAGCTCAAAAAACATCAGTAACCCATTTTACAAATCTTGCTTTCTTTTTATTAAGTCACTTGTTTCTTTTCCATTCCTCTTCATTTTTTCAAGTTTATAAATAAGAAATTCTAGTGAATATCAAATGTATTTCTACTTGTTCAGGATATTACAGAAATGTGTCACATCTACAAGTATCGTTTCTCCATATACTAGAAAATCCCTCTATCTTTTTTCCCTTTTTTTTTAATAAACTTTTTTTAAAAAAAAAAAAAAAAAAGAATAAACTTGCTGCCACTCTGTAAAAACTCATATTCTGGTACTGCAAATCTTTGATCCCAGCTTTGCAAACAGAAGTGTGTACTTAGTATTAACGTAGTGAATAAATCACAGTAACCTCAGTGAATAGATGAGCTACGAATAAATGGGCTCAAACTATTTCCAACATAAACGGAACAACAGGACTACCATAGTAAGTCAATACTGCAGTCCATAAACGTTCTAGAGAGATAGGAAAGAGCAAGTGCTTTAGTAGATGATGGAGCAGTTAGTCCTAAAACAGGCTTTATGCAGTTTACCGTGCAGAAGGCACAGATTAATCTTTTGCTTGCCTAGCCTGTGACAATTCCAGCACAACAGAGGCACCAGTAAACTTTCTGATAGCAAACTAAGTGTGTTAAGTAGAAAATAAGGATGTGACTTTGCACATACATTAAAAGGCTGCTAAGCAGACAACAGAAGGAAAATATGACAGTTAAAAAAAAAAAAAAAACCAACAAAGCGGAAGAGAAAGTTGTCAGCTCTCACAGCACAACGTAACACTAAAACAAAAGACACACCGGCCCTCTCCTGAGAGGCAAAACAGTCTGTAATTGCTAAAGCCAGCCGCGACTGGCCGGTTACAAACACTCGGGAGGGGAAGCTGATGGGGACACGGCCTCGTCTCCGCGCCCCCCCCGCCGGCCCTGCGCCGTCATCCCGACACCCCAGGACGCCCAGCACCCGAGCCGCGCCGAGAGGGCGGGGGACCCCCGGGATGCTGCAAGGCGCCCGAGGGCCGGGCCGCCTGCGCCAGAGGCAGGCCCGCGGCGGGGAGGCGGGCACGCAGCCCACGGGCCGCCAGAGCCGGCCCGGCAGCCCCGGCCGCTTCCTCCCGGCGGACCGCCCGCCCCGCCCACACCTGGGCCCGCCCGCACCTGGTTCCTCCGCCGCGCCCAGGGCCTGGGCCCGCAGCCGCCGCCGCCGCCGGGGCCCCTCAGCCGCCGCCGGGCACCGGGGGGGGGGGGGGGTGCGCGCCCGCCCCGCCGGAAGCGGGGGGAGACGGGAGGGATGGCGGAGGGGGCGGCGGAGGCGGGGGCTAAGCCCGGCGCGGCGGGCCGCTGAGGGGCCTGCGCCGCCCCGGCCCTCCCGCCCCTACCTGAGGAGGGTCTCAAGCGCGCTGTCGTGCTTGTCGAGCGGGCGGCCGAGCGCGCTCTTGCGGAGCTTGCTGAGCTCCTCGGCGGCGCGGCAGTGCTCGGCCTGGGCGTCGCCGCCCGGGTAGCTCTGCTGAATGAACTTGCACAGCGGCTTGGCCAAGTCCACCTCCGAGGCCTTCTTCAGCTGCACCGAGATGAAGTTCGTCATGGCCGCCGGGCGGGGGGGTGGGGGGGCGGGCGGCCGCCGTTACCGCAGCTTCGCGCTCCCTTTTTCCTCTCCGAGCCGCCCCGGCCCGCCGCGCGCTGCCCGCCGCCTGCCCGGACCGCGGCCCAAGCCCCGCGCTTCCGGGATCGTCGCGCGCTCCCCACGCAGCGGCGTCACGCGCGCTGTCCCCGCCCCGCTGCCTTCGCGCAGCCTCGGCGCGGCCGTTGCCGCCTGAGGGGGGGCGGGAACCCGGCCCCGGCCCCGGCCCCGGCCCCGGCCCCGCTGCAGCGCACCGGGCCGGCTGCCCGCTGGGCACTGCGCTGCTCAAATCGCCGCTCCCGGGTGTCGGAGGGTCGGCACAGCCGGCGGGAGCCGCGCGTTTTCACCGAGGGGAAGCGGGTGGGTGCTGGAGGAGGGCGGTAATGGGGGGGAGCTGTTTGGCGCCCGGGGCAGGCGGAGAGCTCGAGTGCTGCCTCTGGAGAAGCGGCGTTTAGCGAAGGACGTGACCGCGGAGCTCAGCTGCGGTAAGGGAAACTTCGCTGGCCGGTGACATAAGCCGTGACAGGCCGGTACAAGCAGCGTTGACCCTGTGGCTGCTGGGAAGTCAGTGAGATGTCAGGCTGGTTAGGGGTTAGGAGGGAAGCAAAGGGTCCCATGCTCAACCTGCCCTAAGAATCGGTATTTTAAATAAAGTAAGAACGTTGCTTCTCCCCTGCGAATATTTCAGTGTCTGTATTGGCAGTAAAAGGCGCAGATTCACGTGCTGCTGTAATGATGGATCTGTCATCCACATCACGCTTGCTTTCTGCTGACTCAGGCCAGCATAGCTCAAATAGGCAGAACAAGCAGTCTGCAAGGCTGGCTCGTCTGAAGACCAAAGAGGGATATTCAACACATGTTCTCATTTCCCCCTTCCTTCTGCCACTCGTTCCAGACAGCTAAGGCTGTAAGCCTGCTATTTTCTTCTTACATAAGCCCCGAGGTGATGATACCATAGAAAGGAGTGGTAAAAGTGCTTTTAAAATTGTGTAAAAGGGTTTGTTCTCATGTTGTAGCAGACCACGAGTTTTGCTGTAAAGTAAAGCTAATGATCCCTTCCTATTGAAAGTGTACTAGAGTAAGTAGAGCTATCTTTGTCACCTGATGAATGTCTAAAGCGGTGGCATAAGAGGAAAAGGGTAGAGCCTGGGAAATCAGTCTTAACTGCTCCTATCGCCACTGGGAGGGGCAGCTCCTCCAGTATTAACCGTCCCTGTACGCGGTCCAGAGATGGTGTGGCAACAGCAGCCAGGCCTTCCTGGGCACGGGCACAGGGAAGGAGGCGATGGAGTTGTCCTCATTCTGCTGCTTCCAGTCACCTTCGGTGGGGCCCAAGTGGTTAGCCCTCAGAGCCTTGCCGGGTTGCTTCTGTTACAAACCTTTGCTATATTCACAAAAAGTGAGTATATATGTTAACACTTCCTTGACGCCTTCCTGCCTCCCTGCTCTGAGTAAACACCCAACTCAATTTCTCATAGCTCAATCAAAACCAAGTAGTAGTTGGCTTAATTTTACATTAAAAAAAAAAAAAAAGGATTTTTGTCGTACAATGAATACAGAAAGTAAGCTGTCCTGCCTTACTCATATCTGGGTATGTGAGTTCCTCACTGCTTTTTTTTTTCCCCAGGTTTTATTGCCCACATACACTTGTAAGCAGTTGGTCTCTTAGCCCGAGTCTGCCTTGCTGACTGCACTTTGCTGTCAAAGTGCTGTCAAAGTGGGAAAACCTCCACCCTCACAAGCTTAGATTCTGATCAGTCCTAAGATACAGTCAGCTGGGCAGTTGCCTCCCTTTGTTTCCAGCATCAAGACCTTATGGGGTATAGTTAGCCTACACATCATTAGAAGATACATGGCTGTCTATATATGGAAGATGGAAGCCATCGATACCTTCCAGCGCAACAGTCAGGAACACGGAAAGGGTGTGAACAGGGAAGGGCAAAAACTGCAGCTATGAGATCATAGTTTTACTTTGGAGCCATAGTGACCTTTAGATGGCTGTTGCTTAACAAATGCAAAGACTGATACTTTGCATTCCTAAACAGTCCACCAACACAGCACAGAAATTTCACTTTGTCTTAGAACAAGTTTCCAAAACTTCAAACATACAGGTGATTTGCTTCTTTCCCACAGATTTCTTAACAGATCAGTACTCCTCTGAAGGCTTTGTTCTGATTATTACAATTATAATATTATAAGTAGTAATGACTTGTCTCCTTGTTACCTCTGACTAGTTAATTACTATTTCCCAATTTAGAGATGAGGAAGCCACATAGTCAGTAGTTATCAGTGCAGGGGGCATAATCTACATCTTCTGACTCAGAGTCCTGTGCTTTCAACAACAGACCATACTTCCTTCTTCAACAGATTTATCATAGTATCTAAGGGAACCACTTTAAAACAGGTTTCCCCTAAAATGTTTAAAGTAATGCAGCATAAACAAGTTATAGCCATATTAAAGCATTACCAAGGTCACTGATATATTTAACACTATTTTAGTGTAGACAGATCATTAGATGTCCCCAGTTTTCCTCTTTTACCTAAACAACCATTATGTATATGTACAGCACCGCAGTTTCGCAAAAGCATTTCTAAAAGTCAGATTTGCTTTCAGTATGCAAACTGGCTTTTCTGCATGCTTCATGGTTTTTTGTCTATGGTTTTTAGACAGAAAACTTTTCATTGAACGCTGATGTTTTATTTTATGCTTGCTTTCTGTTCACGAATTTTGTGTACGGATGTTTCACTGAAGCAAGATTTTATTCTGCATTTGCTGTATTTTATTCTGTAGATTTTGATCGCGCTGCTTTATCCATAGCATAAGAGTTGCCCTGTAGCAATTGCACTAAGTGGCAAACATGCTATGCTAAACAAATCAAAAATCAGTAAAAGGTAGTGATGAGGCAGCTAGTTGTTCCTTTCATTAAATCTGATGGTCCTCTTGCCTAAAGCTTCATTTAATCACTCAGTTCTAACCCCATTTTGATACTCCTAACATAATCTTTTGGTGACATAGGGTAAGAACCAAGTCTTTTATCACCATTATCTTTTGACCGTGAGTTTCAGGAGTGATTATCATCAGTTGCCAAAATGAGGGAATGCAGAAAACAAGTTGTATGTCAGAAGAAGCTCTGATTGGATCTGAATAACCTATCAAGTCCTACTGCCCATTTAGAAGCAAATGTAAAATTCTTACGACCTATGAATGAAATTTCTCCCTAACAGCCCATAATCAAAAGTACGAGGAAGAATTCCTACCATTTCCTTCAAATTTGACACTCCCTTACCTTTTGTTTCAAAATTTAGAGGAACTATTAATCCTATTTTCCTCAGTTTTAATTTGTATTTATTAGAGTTTTCTATTTCTCATAGCTGAGGAGGGACCCGAACCAAAAGATGACATTGATAGCAAACTCAGCTGGGCAGGGCCCGTGCTTCTGCATTCGCAAGAATGCTCGATGTACCATCCTCCTGCTGTTCCAATGCTAAATAAGAAAAACACATCTTCAGTCTAAATTCCAGGTGTGATGCAGGTCAGGATGAAGAAAGGAGAGGCTGGAGAATCATGGAATCATAGAATCATAGAATCATTTAGGTTGGAGGGGGGAAAACAGGTCTAAATCAATACTGTTGGTACACTTACTTAGGCTAGACACTTGTGTATGGTGGTAATTACAACAAAGACGCCTTTCAACTGCAAGCTAAATAAGGACAGTGACTATGTCTGATTTTTGCTTGAGGAGAGGGTGCTGGCAGAACGGTCTAGAATAAGGAGGGCATCACATGCATAGCTAGTGGCACAGAAAAGAACCTTACAGATGAAATAAATGGCAAGCAGGAGCAGAAGTGGGGATGAGAGAAGGCTAAAGAGAAGACAGAGGTGAAGTAATGCAAACTTAGATGAGACATGAAAGAGAGGGAGATTATGCAAGGCCTGGAAATTGTTGACCTAGGTAAATAATTTTACCTGCTGCCTTGTAGATGGACTAGAGCAGAGCAAACAGGGAATCCAACCAGCATTAGTGCAATATTTTCCATAAATGGTTACAAGAATATTAGCTATTAGGCCAATCAGAGTGCGGCCTAGAATTTTCCTCAAGTCTCAGCAGGCTTCAGAAATATGCCGTATTACTGATCATATAATGCTAGCGCCTGTGCTTGTTACTCACATACACCACGTAATCAGGAAGAAAGAGCTCTTCACTGTCCCACATCATGGTTCGTAGTAGTCAGTCTTCATAATAAGCACCAAAAGCACTGCTAAGTTATTTTCATATATCCTATTAAAAATCTGGTAAAGTTATGTCCCACTCAAAAGGATTTATAAGGTTTTTAAAATGTTGTTATTTTTACTGCTTATACTATTCACATCACTGTGGTTCTAGAAGATTAACAAAGCAGAACAGCTTGGAGAAGACAGCAGCAACTTTCAGTTCAGTAAGAAATAGCTGAGAGACTATTAAAACATGTTTCCCAAAAGCTGAAGGTCAGGATTAGTGCAAGATGTATAAATACAAACATATAAAATGCTTTTTTATAATGCATTGAATAAAACTGCTTGCTATTTAGCTATATTACCATAGTCCTGTACACCGTATATTAGGGTACAGTCACATTCTGCCTCCAGATACAAACTCTCTATTTAAAAAGAGGCAATGTTTACATAGGTAATTATCCTGATACAAAACAAAGCATAAATGTGCAGTGCTATAGATACACTGATCCAAGCCAGGTGACTAGTAGCCCCCAAAATGGGCACTTCTACTCTGAATGAGAGCATTTGTGAGGATATAAATTTCCACCCTGTTTCCCGTCTATTGGTTATGGGGCAACTATGCATAAGAAGAGGTGGATGTAATAGAGAATATCATTGTCATTTAATCCTGGGCAGATTGCACAGCTATTTGCTGAATCCAACCTTGCGTATAAGTTTCTGAAAAATCCAAAGTCATGCATGAGTATTTGACTTAGATTTTGGCATGAAAACTCTGTAATCGACACTTTTGGTGCAATGTTTATGGTGTGCGGTTTGAAAAAAGTTCAGAGCCGCCTTCTGAAAGTTTGTTGAAAGAAGGAAAAGGTTTGTTCTACCTTTGTTCAGCGTTGAACCATTGATGTTACTTACTAAATCATTAATTCTACTTTGCGTATATAAATTATGGAGTTTTACATAATTTTGACCCTTAGGAATAGAAAACAAAGTAGCTGTCATATTGCATTAAAAGAAGATGAAAAATCAAACACCTGTTTTTTGTGATAATGGACTAAATTTTGCCATACACCACCATATTCTTACTATGAACATTTCCTTGAACTGTCATAGGATTTCAGAAGCCCCAACAGGAGATGGGTAGTGTTCTAATGTTATCCCATCTTTAATTAAAAGTTAAAAGAAGAAGGGATTAATGGCCTTGAAACACAAGTGTTTTGCATTGTATCCTTCTCCTAACTATGCTGTGTTTTTACTGCTTCTAATTTTAAAATAATAAACAACTGAAACTTAAGTATGTGATTCTTTATTCATTCCAGAAGAGAGAACAGTTTTTTATTTTACAAATTGCTCTTACAAGCTTGGCTAATTAAGCTACCTCATAAGATCTGAAAGTCAGAAAGGTTTCACTTAAATTCTGTATGACTAAATAATGCAAATATATCAATAATGGAAAGTAACAAAATAGATGAAAGATAATTGAGTAACTGAATCTCTTAATTATTGCAATATGGGGTATACCTAAAGCAATGGTTTTATTTTATTCATTTTAAAACATTGCTTTCTTTATTTAAAGCATTGTATTTCACATTTTATAAAGAATTTTGTCCAAATATGTCATCAATTCAATCCAAACACTTTTTTCACCAAAGGACAGAGCAGCCTTCAAAGAAGGAGAAATTAATATTTGTCCTTTGTTGGTATTTTACAATATGTAATTAAATTTTATATTGGTTTTGCCTGTATATTCAATGCAAGAAAAATACCTTTTCCTGTTTATTACATTACAAGGCTTGACTAGAAAACTCCATGTATAATTTGAAGACTGCTAGGTTTATTACATTGAAGATATAAAAGAAATTATATCTGGTTAATTGACAAAGATCCTTTATAAGTCATCGTTGACTTGGCATTTATTTCAATAATATTTTCTATTTGGAGTGTTTCTTATCCTGAAATATCTTATAAAATATTCAAATAGAAATAATTTTACATAGCTTGGAATAGGACTGGATGGAAGTAGGGAGTTAGGTAGTCAGTCATTATACAGCATAATGCTTGCTAGGATAGAGACATCACTCGCTACATGGAGCAAGCAGGACGGTAAATAAGATCTCGACAGAAATACCTTCACTTGGTAAATTTCACTAAAAAACACTGCTGAAATTCAGTTCTGTCATTCAACGGACTCTTTTTATAGCAAGTGAGAGGTTTACACAACTAAGCAATCCTCTGTTGACAGTGAAGTGTTTTATTTTCAGCATTTCAGGTGGAGCGTAAGTCGCAGTTCAAATACCTAGAACTCCTTTTACTGCACAAAGCAGTCTTGTTTCCTGAGAAGACAGCAACGAACGCCGTGCCTCTTGCGGGCTGCGTCGATGTGCCCCCACAGAGACAAGCCTGTCGCTCATGCGTGAGGTGGGAAGCGCCTGTCCTTTGCCGGCGGGCATGTGCCTGTCGCAGCGGCTGCCCAAATGCGCAGCTCAGCTCTTGGCTCGTTGCTAGGCTCTTTGCCACCCACTCGCTAATTCGGATAAACAACGAGACACCGTGCTCTGCCTACTCAGCAAAGCAACGTTGAGGGGTTTTGAACCAAGGTGAATCGAAAGCCAGGCGTACTTTTGAGCATGCTTGCGTGGGCCGACCCTGCGTATCCCCATCTGTGCGCATTGCCGTTGTCTCCGTGTGGATGGAATCCATTACGTAAAAGCGTCTTACAGTCGGGGGAAGAACTTGCCATTACGTGCTGGACAGAGCAGAATCACACCGCTGGGGTGGTAGTAGGAGACAACAGCAGGGGCCAAGGCCTAATTTTAGGTCCAAGGAGGATGACAAGCATGTAAGGAGGAAAGCAAGAACCTGATTTAAAAGCTGTACATTCAAGGTTTCTCTTTCTAATGTGGGCATTGAATGAATCGTTCCCCAGGAACGCAGTCCGGGAAGAACAGCTGTGGTCCTCATTCCCTGGAATCAAACCACTCCGGTGAACGACAGTCTGAGGCCTTACAAAAAATGGAAAGATCAAAGAAAAGACAGAAGACTCTGAGATCAGGGTTGTTCCATGGTTCATGCAGGGAGGGGTTTATGACTTTTCCCAGTTCAAAACATCTCCTGAACACACACACGCTGACGAGCTTTCAAAGAGCCACCTCTAATAACAATATGGGGAACCCACTTCTGAAAGCAGTGAAGATCCTTATGTCCTGCTGTTAAACTTGTCCGTAATACGAGGTTTTTATCTTACACATTCCAAACATAATGAATCAGAACAAAGCTTCTCTGTTACATAATGTAACAAATGCCAGCACAGGCAGCTCTTTTGCAAAGTTTGGTCCGACCACAAAAATTTGGGCATAAAGAAATGGTGACAGGATTTGCCAACAACACTGACAGAGGATTCCTCCTAAAAATGCTTGCTTTGCAATGTTCAAAGCAGAAATGATAGACAAACTTGCACTGGCGCAGTCTACAAAAAGTAAGATGCAAAAAATGTGGTTTAATCTTCTGTTTCATCAAACTACTGGCTCTGTATGGCCGTATGTGGTGCAAGCAGGCAACAAAATACAGCATTAGCAGTGTGCTTTTGCACAAAAAAGGCAAGGGGAGGATGATTTCATCAAAGGCATTTTTACAATACATGCCTTTTTCCTTTTTTTTTTTTCATCAAAGGAGATAACTGTGGCTCAAGTTGGTTCTAATTGTGGTAGGACATCCATAGGACATCACAGAGTCTGACTCAGACATTAAAGGGGAGAGTTTGAGAGACACTGGATGAGCCAGTTTGTCTTATGAGACTTCAGCAGCGAAAGTTATATAAATTAGGGCAGATTTCAGTGCGTTATTTGTCATGATTCATCCTGGCATGAGGTAGCTGGACATGGCTTGACTAATGCCGTCACCTAAAATGTTACTGTAAGGAATTTAGCATGCAAATTATGTTCTACAAGCTCAGGAGATTATCCCTAATACTTACTTCATGAATTCTCAGGTTGCTCTGCCTGATGTTCCCTCTGAAGATCCAGGAAGTTCTTGCTGTCATATACACAGACTGAAATTTTTGAAATGAGTCACTTTTAGGGGGAAAAAAATCCATTTTCTTAACTGATGTTTTTTTTCTGTGGAATCAGACATTCAGCTGATCTGTATATGCAACGTTTCTTCCATTCACACTGACGGGTATAAGCTGTAATGTTGCGTTCCTTTCAAACTGGTATGCCTAGCAACTTAACACTGTTTCCTCTCCTTTCAGATACAGAGATGTTGACATACACAAATAAGATATTTCAAGGAACACGAGATAATATATTCCTGCTTCAAATATTATGTTTAAATGAATGCTTAATTACTATCCATTCTCCATGCAAGCATTGACAGGCTTATCAGCTGGCACTTCTACAATCAGCTGGCACTACCTACAAACTACTTAGCTAGGAGTTTGGACGATGACTAGGCATAACTGACATTAAATTGTCCTTGGAATCACTCTAGGACAGCAAGTGAATTTCACGAAGTAAAAAGCAAAGACTAACCGCTTCTTTACCAATAGAACCCTTCATGCTTCTGTAACTCTGTTAACACCAGACGTGCATGTGTCTGTCCCCTTTCAGGCTTGTGTTTTTGTGTATCCTTTCTGTACCCCTGTGTCTACATTTGTTTCTAGCATCTGCTTCCTCCACTTTTCACAGGGTTCAAAGAACGTGCTTCAGATTGGTTAGCGAGGTGTGAGTCATCATTGCAGGTCAATTCATTTTCCCATGGCACGTTGTGTTCCACCTCATGACTGTCATTTTTTCCATTTCGATCTTACCAGTATTACCTGCTTGGCATGGCAGTTTATCAGTGACTAATGAGGTACCTATTCTCAGGGATGAAGCAGCTAAAGAATTTTTTCTTTACTATGTAGATGATTCAATATGACTTTTCATTCAACGTACCTCATGTTTATATGCCAGTTATTTAAATGTTGTGTTGTATTGGCCAGAAATACATGCAGCGATTCAATGGTAACCATCTCCGTTTGTATGAAACTCTTACAAGGTCTAAATACATGTACATCAGAATACGTGCCCAAAAAACAGCTCAGTGAGAGATGGGAAGTTTTACTTGTGATGTATTATTTGTTAAGAGCAACGATAAAAATTAAAGATGAAAACTTAAGGCTCACCAGAATTTTTTTTCAGAAGTGCTATAGTTGTACCCAGTCGTGTGTACTCTTGGGCTGTGACAGCATGCCGACACCAAATCGCATCACTGACAAACAGCAAGTTTGCTCCAACTCGTTTCCCCTCCTGTTTTCTCATATACTCACACAGAATAATAAACCATGTTTGAGAATGGCATATTAGCCAGATTATATGCAGGGAAACAGAGGAATTAAGAATGGTAACTCTTGAGGAAATGGAAAAGGGAATGCTGTAAAGAACGGAGGACTGGGGGTGATGATTGCAAGCTGAGGTGATGACTGGGAATACTTGTGAACAAGCATCAAGCTCAGGGTGTCCTGATTAAGTTGAGTGCAAAATTTTTAGGGCTTTTACATGTTTAATGAGGAACATCGGGAGCGTGGTTTTATTTACCATAATACCTGGTAAATAACTGTAGGTGCATGCAAGGATCTTTTCAAAGATTTGGGAACACTTTATAAATGTTTATTAAGTTAGACAATAATTGAAGCAATTACATATTAATCGACCTATCTGAAATATACCAGAGAAGTTATTTGCCAGAAGAACTCTCATGCCAGGCCCAGGAGAAGAGCCAGGGATTTCTGTTTTAGTAGAATTCATTAACATATTGTGGCCATTAGCTGTCCCTGTCTCTCCCCTTTTACTTCTCTTCATGTCCCAAGAACACCTGTACCAGAAGAGGTCTTCCCCAAAAATGAAGAAATTACTAGAATGGTAGTATTTGCTAAAGATCTTTCCGTGTGCGAGCCAGCATGAAAGCAGTCTGAGGTGTGGCTGAGATGTTCTTTAGTACTTGTCATGCATAGTGCTGAAAAGTCCTATGGGAAACATAGCAATTACCGTACAAGTTAGGGCAACTCTTAGGGTAGCTGGAATTTTTCCAGGGACCAAACGGGCCTGTGGCAACTTCAGAATGGAGATAAGTACTTATTTCTTGCATTTGCTTTCTGCTCTGTACTACCCCTGAAAGAAAGTAAGCTGTCTCACGTTGTCTCAATTTTCTAGGGGTGTCAGTGTTACTGTGCTGCAGATGAAGAACGCAACTGCATGAATTACTGTAAAAGCAAATAAAAAAATGCTGTCTGAAACAACATACAATTGTAAAGAGCCAACAGATGAAGACAGATGGAAATGCACAAGGTTACAGTGTAGAGATTCCTGATATAGCCCCACCAGAACTAGTTCTCAAAGCAGAAGCCTCTAGAAGCACTGCCCCAAGCCAATTAGCTCTGTGTAACAGCGCAGAGGTAGCCGTCATGCCATACTGTACAACCCACAACATTGTGGCCATCAAGGAACAAAATGCACTTTTTCCCTTGTATCTTAAAAAATTCACTTAGAGAAGGGAATAAAAAGACTTTTAAAAACAATTACCACGTAAATCACGTTTCCACCCTTGCACTCAGCGCTGCCTAAGTAGAGGGGATGCTGATAGAAGTGATAGGGAGCTCATTTTTTTCTAGCCACAAGATAAAGCTAGAAGTAATACTACTCATGCCATGCTTTTGACTTATTTTGTGAGAGGGGTATTGTATCTATCTCTTGAATCTACTACCAACTGCAAATGCCATGCTGACAAAATTAATCCCTCAGTGTCAAAAGATTACAAAGCTATTATGTATTAATTTAATATTGGATTTTCTCCTTGTTGCAGGATCAGCTTTCTACTTTATGACTACTGACACGTAAAATAAAAGAGTGACCAGAACGCTTTTGAAATTAAGTCAGATTTTATTGTATAATGGACTTTTATCAGAGTGGGGGAAAAAAAACAGGGCTCATAAAACCAACTGCTGGTTAGTGGTTATGGAAAGAAAGTCAATCTGCAATTAAACTATAATGGTGGTACATTAAATAGGAGTGAGTAATGGTAGCTAAACTTAATTAAAGCTGGAAATATTTAAAATATCAGTAACAGTTTTATACTGAAACCATATGATGAGTTTTGGCTTGATTACTTTCAGAAGGCCCGCTGCTGTACAACCCTTCAGGCGAAACACCTGCTGAGATCTATATGCTTATAAAGAGAGATTACAGACACATTTTAAAGCTGATAAAGACTGTCTGGATTCAAGCAACGATTACATAACCATTGCCCAGTTTTGTGAGATACAGCGTGCATTATCTTTTGATGGGGTGTGCCTCTTCGTGGAAAAATATTGTTTGGATGAAATATTTGTTTACAGGGACTACTGGACACAATTATTGCTCAGGAAAACTTATCGTGATAATTGTGTTCTTGGATTTTCATGTAATGACCATGTCTTGGCATGGAAAGTACAGAGTATACTTGAAACTCTGTTCTGTGATCTCAGCTGTATCACCTTGTCAGACTGTACGCTGCCTGAGGCCAGAAACCCTGACTGTCCACTGTCAATTATTTATGCACGCTCCAAGGCACTGAGAGCATAACCCAGTTAAGCTAGCAGAGGGTCCTCCTCACGTGTCCACCAGTACGTGCCATGAGGAGGCCTGGGCTGATCTGCTCTCGAGCACTGCTGCTAGGACAACGTGTACCCTACGGGGCCACGCCACGGCCTCCACCACCAGCGCTTACCTTCACCTGTGACGTGCTCCTTCAGGTATTCTGCAGCACAGGCGGGATATTCAGCCGTCTGGTTTGCTAGGCTGACTACACCATCACACCAACAAGGCACAAGAGAGGACATGACACCACGCTCCAGCTCCAGAAGGGCTAAGCGCTTGGTGACCGCTGGAGCCAGAGTCAGCCTTGCACCTACAACGACAAGTGCAAAGCAATGTTGGTAGCAGACAAGCACAACCACAGCAGCTACACCTATGTTTTCACTTCGGCTTTCACCTGCAGCTGCAGGCCTTCCTCCAGCAATGCCAGCTGAACACCAAACCCTGGGACGCCAAGCACTGCCTAGCAAGACTCTCTGGAGCTAACTGTGACAGACTCTGGCTACAACTTACGCTAGTAAGAATGGCAAAAGTATTTTGTATTGAATGACACGCCTTGAATAAAATTCCTGGCCTGGCCAGGAATATGGTCACATAACCATACAGATACCATGCTTCCTGAAATGGTGCCTTGGAGGCAGCTTTTGGCTTGCGCAAACCCACATCTTTAAACACATAAGGTTGCACAAATATGCACTCAAAAATGCTTTCAAAGCCAAAAGGTCTGATTTCTTTTTCTGACATAACTGTAGTGTATCCTTACGTATGGACGTCTGTAATAGTCTGCAAGTGTGAACACTGCAGTCCACAGCGTGAACATGGATAGAGTAACCTCAAATGCAGCGTAGACATAGCCAGGGTATCTGCTTCATTCCCTAGGCTCAAGTTAGCATTTCTTGAAGCAGAATCAAGATATCGATTACGTTGCATCGAAGAAGGAAAATGCTGCCGGTCTAATCTGTCCCAGCGAAGCCCAGAGAGGACAGCCTTTGTGAAACATCCAGGATCCCAGAGAAAAGAAAGTAGTGCGACAAAATGCCAGGGATGTTGCAACTTCTCTCAAAGTCTTCTAAGTTAGCACAATCTCATCGATTGAAGTGTTTGCTTGAAGAAATAAAATGGATGATTGGGAAGCACTTTCCTTTCATCATACACACTTCAGAAAAATGAGATTGGGAGAATAATACATTCTTATCCTCTGTTGAAGTATGTCTCAATTTTTTTTCCAAAAATACATATAACTGGATGCCAGTTTTGAAAATGTCATCATGCCCCAGGATTGCTTTCATAAATATGAGGAATTGTAGCCATTGCCAAGATGTGCTTCATTCCTATTTTTGGGCATACTTCGGAAGTTGATACTTAAGCAACAGTTGCTGCACTCAAGGGAAGTTGTGCTTAGGTAAGGACTGACACGAAGCCTCATCATAACAGGATTTTCTGGATTTCTGAATCTCAGCCCAAGTCTACAGCTAAAGTTTTGAAACTAGTCCTTAGACTTATAATGGTCCACAGCAAAACCACAGAGATGAAAAAAAGTGAACTGTGGGTGGGAAATCAAACTCTATGTTGAAATTGTAGATGTTGTCATTCAGGCCCATCTCAAATTTAAATCGGTAGTTCAGATGACTGGTTCTACTGCTCTTACTCCTCCTTTACCACGTAGCTTTGTGACAGAAGTGGGATACAAGTTCTCCTACCTTCAGTACCAAACGTTCAAAGCATTTAAGACTAAAGAACACTGCCATTCTCGTACACATAAAGAAGCGTGTATTTTTACACTTCAGAAAATGAGAGAGTATATACGGAGGTAAGAAATTAGTTTATTTTAATTGCAACCAACAAATCAGAGACCACGCATATACCATTAAAGCTGCAGTATGAGGACCCTGGGTGCAGTGCGCCAGCAGAGGTGTGACCGCCTGTGCTGGAGGCCAGCAGCGATGTGGTGTAGCTGTGTCGCCTTGGATCAGATGGCTCTCGCCCCGGGGCCCCTGCCTGAGGGACGCTGCGGCTGCGCCTGAGCCCAAGTCACGTACCTCACCGAGTCAGACACCTGGCTCCACCTGGGACCTGCCTGGTGACTGCAGACCTGTCTGGCAGCCAGCGGGCTGCTGGCTGACCCTGGCGCTGCCGGAGGACCGCTCTGCTCGCCGTGCTCCCGCACCGGGCACGGTGAGGCCCCTGCCCCGGCTTGCCTTGCCGTCACCCTCGGCCGGGGGCTTTGCCTCCCCTGACGGAGCAGCCTGCTCTGGCTGCGGTCCTCGCTGCAGTCATCCCCGCGTGGTTCACAGGATCCGATGAGAACCTAGAACATCTGCTTGATACCAGCATCACTGAATAGAAGTTATCTAAGAATGAAGAATGTTGTTTTATTAAACAAAACAAGCTACCGGTCACTAAATTGGTATTATTTTAGCTGAGGCTGTACAGTCTTTTCCCTCCCAAAGGATCAGGCTATAGATGGACATTTAAACTAGTTTAAAATCAGCCAACGTGTTTAACATAAGCAGGTATGTAAACTGAACAAACTTAAACCCTGGTCATAGATGATATCTGGCTAATCTCACTTTTGCACGTTCTCAGTTTCCTATGGGTGTCTGTCATGACAACCTTCAGAGCGAAGGCAGGGGAAGGTTCAGATGTCCACTGCAAAGACGGCGGCGTACCGTGCTGGGGGCAGGGCTTCGCATCTGTTGTCACTTCCAGCACTCGGAGGCTTGCTTACTTATGCACTGGGCATACCTTCTGGAAAACCCATAGCACAGGATACGTTTGTATGCAGAAATACCCGTACGCAGACATTTTTATTTCAATAGGAATCTACTTCTAAATAGGCCGCTTATTGTCTTTAAATGCTGGCAATGAATACAAGAATATTTCTGCTATGAGTCATACAATATTAAGAAAAAAGGGAGTTCATAATTGAGGCATCACAGACACTATGGTTACTCGGTTAAAAGCAGATTAAAAAGAGTCCACTTCTGCTGCCACAAATTTGCATGATATTGCTTGGGATTTTATAGAAAAAAGTTGTATTATATTGTTGCCTATGTTATGACATATTTTTCTTGATTCGTCTATAGTGAAATAGTCCCCCAGACCTGCAATGTGGATAAGTGAGTTCTCTCACTGGAAAGACAGAGGCTCCAAAAGGGGAACAAAACCCCTATTCATAATTTGACTCTAAGAAATGTTGTCTGTTCAAAGTGCCTGTGTATCAAATCTGTACGTTCACTTCTCTAACCATTTCCATTCTAGAATGTAGAAATGGTGAAGTACCTAAAATTTTTATTAAAATACTGCTAAATTGGCACCTAAATGTTGTTTTATGAAAGTACTAACTGCAACGTTATGGATTAGGGTAAATGAATATGAAATTCCTTATATATGTGTGTCAAAAGGCATCTGCAAACATCAAATAAATTAGTGGCTATAGAATTTGTTGGGAAGTAAACTGAAGATCTACATGGGTTCAATAAATACCAAAGAAAAGTTAGAAGTTGTTCCGAAGAATTATTGGAAACAGGTTGTTTTTTTAATTAAATTTGTTCATATATGTTTATATAACAATTTATCATTTAAGTTCTGGCAATTATATTACATTTTAATTATAAGAAACTTTTACTCATTTTTAATACTTCAATTAATTAGTTTCCACATACTTTCTTTGCAAGATCCCATCAGTACACATCACATCAGCACCTCAACCTCTTCCTGCAAATAAAAAAAAGCAAAATAGCAAGCCCAATTCCTGATACTGGTCAGAGCCACAGGATCTGAATCCAACCTTAGTTTTCAAAAATTGCCTGAATTTGAGTTGCCTGGATTCATGTGGTTTTGTTACTTGTTTCCCAGTTAGATAAGTATATGTGACTAAATGCTTTCTTTTCTTGATAGAGTGAGCTATCTGTTGATCATTAAAACACTATGAATTGAACTACATTTAATTTAAACAGTCCATTTCGGAACCCACATGATGCACATACACAAAACCAACCCTACTGTCTCCCCCCATAATCTACCTTACTTTTCCCACTATTTTACTTGACTGACAGTGCTGTTATTTTCAGAGCTGTATTTATGGCTGTTATTTCACTTCAATTTTGATTCTAAAATGGTATAATTCACTCTTGGTTGGCAGATCTGGACAGGCCATCACTTTAACCATAGGAAAACAGAGAGAATTGGTGCACCCGCTGTATTCTTAGGAGCCACCTTCACACTCCCGTCTATCAGCTGGTGCAGAGGTACCAAAAAGCGTGACTCAGCCTTTCTCACAGGAGATAGATATAAAGAGCCAGCTGCAATGACTCCACCATGTTGCGCAAGAGGTTTGCAGGATTTGTGGCTGCTGCTTTAGTCCCTGACGCTGCAGATCCGTATCTTTTCCCAGGTGAGGCACAGGAGGTCAAGACGGGGGTGGGGGAGGAGAATGTCTGAACCTCTTTTTCCAAACCCTTGGTACTCCTCCTGCGCAGCGTGGGTGACAGTTCTGAACTGCAAAGCAATTTAGTAAAAACACACCCTTGTGCAGCATAGACCCGTAACAGTAGGTGTTTGGTCAAAGCTGCTGATGGCTGTAGTAAGTAGCCTGCTTTAAACTGCACGTTCAGCAGCACCAACCCAGATACAAGAGATTCTCAACTATTCTAGACAAGGACAGTAATTTACTCTCTTCAGGGTAAAAAATAAAATCATCCATGACTTGTTTTTTTTTTTCCTAGAACACAGACAGATACTTACATTTTTTTCATATGCATATTCATTTACAGAAATTCCCCCCAAATACCAAGTGATATTTGCATCCATACCAAACCAATACGTCTCTATGTGAGAAGGCTGGACAACCAAGCAAAAAATATGATCTGCAACAACTGCTAGCTTGGCTTCTTTCTTTTGCTGCCCAGTGTTATCAGTAATAGATACGGTAGGTAAAGTTTCAACTACATGCCTTTGGACGGGAATACTTGCAAAGATCTTGCAGGAAAGTTTACCACGAGAGGGAGCTCTCAAGCAGCCAGACAAGTTTTTTTCAAACTACAGAGGGAAAGCATGTCAAATGTTAGGCAACAGCCAAAAAAATCAATGAGCTTAATCCCAAAATGTAAATGCATACAATTCTTTATGAAAAAAGCATTTTAAACTGTATGTCTGTAACTTTATGTATGCATTAAACTATATGTATGTGTCCTGGTTTCGGCTGGGATAGCGTTAAATTTCTTCCTAGTAGCTGGTGTAGTGCTGTGTTTTGGATTTAGTATGAGAATAATGTTGATAACACACTGATGTTTTAGTTGTTGCTAAGTAGGGCTTACACCAGTCAAGGACTTTTCAGCTTCCCGTGCTCTGTCAGGTGCACAAGAAGCTGGGAGGGGGCACAGCCAGGACAGCTGGCCCAGACTGGCCAAAGGGCTATGCCATACCGTATGGCGTCACGCCCAGTATATAAACTGAGGGGAGTTGGCTGGGAGGGGGGGACCACTGCTCGGGGACAGGCTGGGCATCAGTTGGTGGGTGGTGAGCAACTGCATCGTGCATCACTTGCTTTGTATATTATTATTATCATTATTATCATTATTATTACTACTACTATTTTATTTTATTTCAACTATTAAACTGCCTTTATCTCAACCCATGAGTTTTCTCACTTGTACTCTTCCAATTCTCTCCCCCATCCGACCAGGGGGGAGTGAGCGAGTGGCTGCGTGGTGCTTAGTTGCTGGCTGGGGTTAAACCACAACAGTATGTAAGGAAAACTTTCTCTCTTTCTGAGGAAGAACGCTGAAGGTTCCTCTTTCTTGAGAAAACCTTTCTTGATCAATACTGGTAATGTAGGAGTTACTCAAGTAACAAATGACTGCTGAATCTGGTCCTATTTATGGCAGGATTTGCATTACAGAAAAAAGGCAAGCCAAACCAGAGACCAACAAATCAGATCATGCATGTTTTTCCCTTTCCCTTCTAATTCCCATGCAGTGAGAAGTGGGTTGCTTTGTGTAAATGTGGGCAGAGTCTGCCACTGCACTGGTGCTACTAGGAGCAATATCAACACGCCGCCTGGTTTGGAAAGTTGTTTCTATGTAATGAGAAGGATACCATTCTGCATGGCTTTTCACATTCTTCAGCGCATTCACAGTCTTGCAAGCTTCCTGCAGATAATAAAAATGCCATGACTTGTTTTGCAAGAGCAGAGATTTTGCCAGTCCAAGGCCAAAATACACCCAGCTACACGTCCCTTGATACTGCTGTGCAGTACACTGTGTGCTCACTAGCTTTTACTTTTCAGGTCAGATGAATCAAGTGTTTTGGATCCTTTTCTAGTTCTTTCGTACTGCTGTTACAAACAGTAGCATGACAATACAAAAGTAATATTGCATCTATATTGAAATAGTTCTCATAGGTATTTTACCTAAAAGTTTAATAAATTCCTTTAACAAGTTTAACAATTTAGAAACTTTTGTATTGATGGACTATTATGCTGAGCTATTGCGTCCCAAATTTTTCCAGCGTGACACAAAATCATTATACAGCAACATTATACAATGGTTTTACACAGAACACTGGCATATCGTATTCCACCACAGAAATTTAAAGATAGAAAAGCATCATTGATCAAGGTCTAGCAAACTAACCTGCTGCACAGAACAGATGTAATCATTCACTTGACAAACCACCGTTAAATACTTTTACCGCTGGAGACAAACATCTCTGCCACTGTACAAAAATGACATAAAGGATACTAAGTTATGTAGCAGTGCTTTGAGTAATTATAGAAGATAGGATAGACTAACATGATAAAAGTGGCCACTTACACGTTAATTCTGACACTATTTTCTTGATCTGTTATTACTACTTTTCATTACCCATAGTTTTTCATTTGTTCTTCCTTCTCTGTATCAAGAAAATCAGCAAATTAATCATAAAAGATTTATCAGGATGAATTATTTAATTGCAGTACCTACGTGTTAAAATATATTTGACAATAAGGAACAAATTAATGCCTTGGAGTAATCCAGTAATCAGGCATCAGGCTGACACCCCCCCGGCCCTGTTTCTGTAATCAGATTGACTCAGTACGTACAAGAAAAATACCAAACTACTAATTTCAACTTCTATTTTATAAAATAAGCATATGAAAGCGATCTATATTAAATATGTAATTTCAAGAACATCCATGGCACAAGCCAAAATGTAGCAGAGTTCACCGAGTACATTTTTAATACAGTTACATCTAATTTCATCTTTAAGGCCTTGTGAAAAAAAAATGGGCAATACTTCAACTAGCTTGGTACATACATTGCAACATCATCAGAAGAACTTTCCTTTGCGAATGAATTGATTTATATTTAGAAGATATTTATTACTTCATTATTCTGATATTCTTAATTTTGGAGGGAGGAATTCAAAACTGACAAATTCAGCTTGAAAAGATACACATCACCCTTTTACAATTAATGTAAGAAAAGATGCAAAATCCATATCTACGTGGCATAACATGGATAACAAAAAAATGCCATGTTTCTGCTTAAAGTAGCACCATATGACACTATTATACCTCCCGACAGTATTAAGAAAAACCTCGATGTACTGATCTCAAACCTATAACCAAATAAAAGCCTCTGGTTATTCCAGAATACATTAAGAGGAGGTGGTATCACATCCAAGACGCAACGTGAACATTTACTTCAAGCCACCCAGGCTGGAACATGATGTAGAAGTGCTGTCCCGGCTGCTGAGGAATCTGACAGGAATGTAAGAACAACTTTCTCAGAGATTTCTTCAGTGTCAATTTAGGCTAAGTCAAGTGTAATTTATGGGAACTTTCTGAGTGACTCATGTTTAAATTCCCTCTGTTTTTATTATTATGGCCCACGCTTGCTATTTGTGATAGAGAGACCTTTTAATCAGAGGGTTTTTAAGGGATTTTTATGGTTCTTTCAGTGATGGGATTACACCTTCTGTATAGGAAGGGTTTTTCAGAAGGGGAGGTCAGGCTGTGGAAGGAGCTTTCTGCTGGAACGACTGACAGGCCCGCTACAGAAGATCGATAACTGGGTTGCACGAGGTCTCAGCCTGCTGAAGCGACTGCTAGGAAAGGAAAGAGGGTAGAAACAGAGCCTGAAACACAGTACGCGCTTTCTTATCAGCCAAAGGAACGAAGAGCACGGCGCTCTCCCTCCCCAGCCTGTTTCTCTGTATGATTCTTGCCTTTCTCAGAAGAGGACATTACATGCGGTAATTGTGCAGCGCACTTGTATGGGATGGGGGCGTAGAAACAGGTTTGGTGTGCAATTCAGGTTGGAAGTGCGCCTCACTAGATGAGTGTCGCTTACCTCAGGTCCTGCTGTAATCGCTCTGGTTGCTAGCAAGTCATATTGAGAAGACTGAAGGATATTTTGATTCTGCATTCAACTACAGGGCTTAATTGCTCTACAAAATATTACGCATTGTACCAATACACAAGAGTAGTGGATTTACGCTCACATGCTTGCATATCAAAAAGAAGACTGCATTCCAAAGGAAGCAATCCCCTTAACTGAGAACAAGAGGCTTTAAAGGTCTTTGGCTTGAATGAAAATGCCTTCTTTTTGGAGCCTAGCCCATACCCCTAGGTATAAAGTCCACTAGGACCTGGTGAGAACGTCCAACAACAAAACCGTGTCCTTTGTGCAAACTGGGGGACTGCTCTAGATTCAACACTAGAGTGCTACTCCTGCCTTGCTAGAAAAAGAAATGAGTATCCAGAAGCTCTGTTTGCCAAATCAAAATACTGTTTGTTTGCGGAGGAAGAAATGAACCAACATTTATTCATCCCACAAAGAAGATAATTCTGTTCAGTGCTAGGATGTCAAAGGAAATTGCCTTGATCTTATCAGAACACCTCAGCGATGAAAAGGCTACCAATTTTCTAGTGTTATATCAGTGTCCACACAGTATAAAGGCACTAGTGCTGACAGGTAGTAACAGGATGAAATACAGTAGTCTAATCCTCCAATTTTACAGCAAGGCAATTATTTTTTCCTGTGTTTTCTGAGAGAACACTTATTACATGAAATGGAAAAAAAAAAAAAAGCCACATATCCCAGCATGGCTTTTGGCCCTTAACATAGCTTTGTGATGTCGTCGTTGGGTTGCAAAATAGTTTCAATATTTCAAGTGTGTATCTTATTATACTTTACCCTTCTCCTCAGCTTCAATGCTATTCACAGCAATTAGATTACCTAATCAGAGTATGAGCTTTGAATCAAGAGAAATTCTGAAAAGCTAGTGCCACAAGCTTTCCGCCCTCTTTTTGCTTAGGATTTTCCTGTCTTAAGAGATTGACATTAACTTGGACTATAATGAAAAGTGAATTTTAAATTACCTGGGGTTTTTTTGTTTTTTTTTTCAAAAAGTTTGGTGGACTGAAACCGTTTACAATTCTTGATACTCCAAGAGTTCAGTATCATCTACGCAGTTCTTTTCTATTTAGCCAGTCTTATTAGATCAACAGTTACTTTTAAAACTTTCACAGCAAGAAATTCACTTTTTAAGCTTACACCACCAGTAAATCAGATTCTAGTGCACTGAAAAAATATAACAATGAAGTGTTATTTTTCTGTATTTACTTTTCCGTTTCCAGCAGTTTTTTGAGTCCCATTTTCAATAAAAGCAATGAGTAATTCCATACCAAGTTTTCATAATCTATCTTCGTAAATGGCATTGCACACACAGGACAAGAACTATTGAGCTCCATCCAAAATTACAGTTTTTTATATGTGCACAGGGAAATCCATGGTGAAAACACAATGAGCAGGTCATATTTTTTTTCTAAAATTATAATAAGCTCAAAGTACAATACATACATTTCTGTTTTAAAGGCATCTATAATCTTTTTAACTATCTTCATTACTGTAATGCCTAGGGACCAATCAAGCACGGGATCCCGAATTTGCCACATCATACCAAAATCAACAAAAGGCTGCTTGTGGTCTTGCCTTCTGCTATGCCTGTGGACAGAGGTCTCTTTTTTTGCCAGATCAATTCCCTGAACCAGCCCTCCGCAAGGTCACACAGATGTCAGCGCCTGGGACAGAAAGGAAGTGCAGAATTCCTGCAAATGGGATTTGTGAGAAGCAGGCAAGTAGCACCGCTGTAGCACCAATTTAGTTCGGTTTACCCTGCTGTGAAACCGCGATCTGCAGGCATGGTTCCTCAGTCAGTTTATACCTGTCTAAATCCTGCAGCCAAGCAAAGGGAGTACCTCACTTTCCTGCAGTCTCACCCTTCCCCAGCGTTAGGACTCATGAGGCAAGCCCGACTGTGCTGTCTTGAAACTAAGCTGCGCTTTCAGGACACAAGGGCTGCCATCGGCAGAGGTCCCACCAGCCCCTGTCTGCCCACATCTACCTTCTGGCTGGCTGCTTCCACTTTCCCTGCACCAATTCTGGCACTTGCTTAACCCCAGCGTGAGGCAATTTAGGAATCTGAAACAGCAAAAAGCTACTTCTGTGGGAAAAAAGGGAGAAAAATAAAGAAAAAAAAAATTATCTCCCTTAATTGTTTACATGAAGTCAAATAAACGCCAGCTCTGGCATAAGAAAAGGATTATATACGTGACTGCAGGGGAGGAAAGGGACCACCTCTCTCAACCGCAGCTTGCAGTTTGGCGTAACGTGAATCCTCCCAGCGCCACAGGGACAGCAGGCCGACACGGCCGCCCGCCGCCAGTGACGGGGATGTTACGCTTCCCATCTCCCGAGTCTCTGCCCGTCGGACCCGTGAGCCAGCCCAACGCACCGGTACCAGCCCAGCTCCGTCCCTTAGCCCGTTCCACCAACGCCAAGCGGTCAGGGGGCGCAGGACCCGGCCCAGGGACAAGGCTGGGCCCAAGCAGAGCCGCCTGGGCGTGAGGAGGCGGAAAGGGAGCTCCTCTCCTTTCCTCTCCCTGCATGTGCAAACCACAGCCGTACTTGCAGAGGCCTGGGCGGCCACAGGAGCACACCGCCGGGGCAAGATGGAAGGAGGGAGCAGGTCAGGAACCGTCTTTCCGACAGCAAGGGGATTCGGACCGGTTTAAACTGACCCTGAAACAACACCTCAAGTCACAGACCATGGACCGAAGGGTCTCTCTTTTAAATAAACTCAATTCCTGGTAGCCTGCATGTGGGTTAGCTACGCTGCAGAGTTAACCGAGCCCTGCGTATCCCGGGGGTCTCTCCGCCTTAAACCAGGGCAGAGCGTTGGGGGACAGAGGCTGCAGGGCCCCACCTGCCAGAGCCGGGACCGCGCTGGAAGGACATCGGCTTCATCCCCGCCCCCCCCCCCCCCCCCGGCCCACCTCCGCCTGCTGCGGCGGGGCTCTCCGGGCCGCGCACCGCCCTCCCCTCTGCGGGCCGCAGCGCGGCGGCCGCGGCCCGCCATCCCGCCCGCCCGCCATCCCGCCGGGCGCAGAGCGCATGCGCCTGCCGCCAGAGGGCACAGCCCGCAGGGGGCCGCCCGCCGCCGTCGGGAGCGCGCCCGGCCGCAGCGGGGCGGGGCGGGCCACAGGGGCGCGCACGGGGCGCTGGCAGCGGCGGGGGAGCAGCGGGAGGAGGCGGGGGCGTGGGGAGGGGCGGGGCCGGCGGGCGCCACGCCCAGTCTCGCTGGCGCCGGCCGGGGCGGGGGGGACGCAACTTCCACGGGACGGAGGCGGCGCCGCCTGGGCAGCCGGGCGCAGGAAGGGGCGGCGGAGCGTGAGCGGCTCCGCGGGGGCTCGCCCGGCCCGCGGTGGGGCTGAGGGGGAAGGGGAGCGAGCGGCGCTGGGACCCGCCGGGGCGAAGTTTTGAAGGCGCTCCGCGGGCGAGCAGGAGGGGCCCGGAGGCCGCGGCGTCGGGAGCATGAGAGGTCCGACCCGGCCTCGCCGCTGCTGCGTCCGTGGGAGGACGGGCCGGTGCCCGCGGCGGTGAGGGGCGGCCCGGGGATCGCTCCCCGGCGCCTGCGGGCGGGAGGAGAGAGCGAGAGGCGGCAGCGGCGGCTCCCGCGGGGACCCCTCAGCCCGCGGCTGCCCGCCCTCCCCTGAGGTGCCTGCGAGCCCCCCCCGCCCCGCGGGGCGAGCGGTAACGTGTGCTTTCGCTCTCCGTTTCCTCTGAAGAGGAGGGGCGGCGGCAGGGAGCCCTCCCGGGATCCCCCCAGGAGGAGGCGGAGGCGCCTGGAAAGCCCCGAGCCCGAGGAGGCGGCTCCCGCCCGGCCCCTCCGCCGGGCCGCCGCAAGCCTCCCGTGCGGCCCCGTCTTGGCTTCCGACTTGAGGCTTCACCTTGCGGGCAGGCTCGGGGAGGAGGCCGGAGGAAGCCGCCCCTGCCCCTGGCGGCGGCGCGCGGTGCGAGTGCGCATGGAGGCGGCGGGCGCGGAGCCGGGGCGGAGAGGGCGAGGAGAGGCTCCGTGAGCGCCGCGGCCCTGCCGGGGACCGCCGCCTCGCCGGGCGTTTCCCTCCCCCTGCCGCCCGCCCGGCCCCGGCCCCGCTTCCGAGCCTGAGAGCGGGCGGTTCGCCTCCGAAGAAACTTTTCCGCGGCGGCCGAGGATGGAGCCTGCCGGTATGGATTATTTCTGCGACCAGGTACAGCAGAAGGACGTGGGCCGCAGGATGCAGGTCGGCCAGGAGCTGCTGGAGTACCTGAGCGACCCGGCCCGGTCCCCCGATCTGGAGCAGGACCAGCAGCGCCTTGACAAAGTGATCGACGACTTAACAGGATGGGTCAACTCCAGTAATTTTAAGGTAAGGCTGGTCGGCGGGGCTTGGTGCAGGAAGACCATGATTCATCATGGTAGGGAGGCAGAGAGCTCCGGGTTACTTTTTAATCGGATACGAGCAGAAATAAAACTACGTTTGTTACCAGTTTTTATCCCTCCTCCCACAAAGGGAAATTCAGAAATGCTGGGAGGGGTTGGTTAGCGTTTTCTTGTTCCTATTCCTCTGTCCTAAAAGAAGCAGTAATGGGTTTTTTGGTTTTCCTTTTATCGTTAGTTAAACGTTTTTCTACATAATGCTAAAGAAACCTCACGCAACTATTTTACGTACTTGGGTTGTGTTTCTTATTCTGAAACAAGATAGGTGGTGATTTTTTTCTTTTTTTTCTTTTTTTTTTTTTTTTACTACCACTCCCATTCCACGGTCTCTGTACTTGGGTGTAATGTTTCATGGGATTGCCATTATTTTCTGTAGGCCGTAAAGAGTGCTGTTTCACCGGGTCTGTATTACGCCGTGCGCGTTTTATGCGATTTAATGAATAATTTGCTTCTTGGGGTTCCCATTCTAAGTTTAAAGTTGTTGATATCGTCTTTAGGTGACTTTCCCGTACGTGGGAAGTTCTATAGTATCTTGATAGCAGCCCAATGATGACTCACGTTTCGCCTTTTTTTTTTTTTTTTTTTTTTTCCTTCGTGCGTTTTAGGCTGAGCTACGGGAAAACAGTGATTACTCCTGCACACCTCCGTTGTAATATTTGTAAATTCTCCTGACGTTGGTCAGCCGATAACACGATTGCGAAGGCAGTTTTCCTACCAAGGACAACTGTATTCGCATTAGCGATTTTTTTTCTTTTTTTTTTTTTTTCTGTGTGCGTGTGTGCTGTGTGCGGTCTGTCGCCGGGACCGGTCGGCGCTGCCGTCGTCGGGTGGCGGTGTTGGTCCGCGGTGCCGGGCTGGGCTCCCTCGGCCGGGGGAGATCCGCCCTTCCCTGGGCGCCTCTGCCCTCCCCTGCCTCTCCTGCCTTCCCAGGCGATGGACTTGCCCCCTGCGCCTTTCAACCTACTCTAGTGAAATTCTCATTTGTTTTCCTACTTGCTTAGGCTCAGGGGGCAAACGTAGGAGTAACTTGTAAGGGCACTATGTTCATGAAATGGGTATTTTTTTTTTTTTCTCTCCGTAGACTTTACAGTGCTGCGTGCTTGCCAGTGTTTGCACATAGCACTGCTGAGTTTGAGGTCTGAAACTAATAAGGTTTGACTCTATTTGCGCGTATGATTTATTTTTTTTGGAAGCGTATTTGCCATTACAGGTCAGTTTAGCTTGAGGAAACAATGTTATGTTGGACAAGTATAATTTATTTGCTTTTAAATTCCTAATCTGAGGGCAGTTGTTGGTGATAATTGATTACTGTGAGACCTAGACAGGTCTTTAAAAATAGCCTTTTGTGTAAAGAGGACTAGATACTTACTTATCTCAACAGGGTAGTGTAAAAGTTTCTTCCTGCACTTTTAAATTGACAAAATGGGGCGTTAATACTTGAGATTTGCTTTGCAAGATGTATTTTTCATAACGCAAGACATTCTACTTGCTGTTGATGTAAGGTGGCAGAGCTCCTTGGTTGTTAGAACTGTAGGACAGATAAGGAACATGCACTACTCCAGATCACAAGCCTCAGTCATACAAGATGAGGTTAAAAGTATTACAAATTCTAAGGGGTTTAAAAATATCTTGTGTAATAAATAAATTTTTTTTTTTTACCTCTTCTCTATGTCCACTTACTGGTGGCTCTTTCTACATACTATATTCCAGTTCAAAGCATATTATATACATTATATTAACTGCAACAGCACAAAATCTTGCATGTTTTGCTTATGATCAGTTCCACTGTTCTTGACTGTGGTGGTGACTGCCAGCATCTACTGCTTCAAAAAGAAAATCAAAAATATTCTGGAAAACTGTGGTTTGCATTTTACTTGCATATTTTATCTTATACAAGCATAGGTGTTGTTACACATTTAAATGCTAGATCTGCATTTGTTATTAGACTCAGGGCCTGAATGATATCATAAAGTAATGAGTACGACACGCTTACATGTGCTCTCCAGAAAAATGTTAAAGTAATCTTAGTTTTGATTACTGTATTCTTAATAATTTGTTGGTTACCCTTTCCTCTGCTGAGGAATGGATATGTAGAGCACTTAGACAATTCTGCTTATCATCTCTTTCTTTTTATATCTTGCAAAAGGTCTTGCAGGTCTTCAGAGTCCCAAAGTAATTAATCCCTCCCTGTTGACAGGGCTGTTTAATTGAGCAGTGATAATGGCTGGCGACTGGCTTATTTATCAGAGCAGCTGAGCTAGATAAATTGGAGTGACAAGTGGGGAATGCTGGAGGAAGTTTTGAGGGGGAGCATTATTTTTACTGTAGGTGGCTGGTATGGATAACGAGGGAATAACTGATGTAACTTGCCCTGGATGTGCCGTATCTTTCCTTCCGTCTGAAAACTCGGTTCCTGCATGCCGTGCGCTCTGCTGACCATACTGAAAGAGAAGACGTGTGATCAGGGAGCTCTAGGCTCAACTCTGTGCTGTGCATGAGAAGAGAAAACTTTCTATGAAATGCCACCCTGGAAAGTTTCTGCCTCACGTAACCAGAAGGGAAAGGATCTGGAGGGAATAGGGGGGTTGGTTTGGCAGACTTGGTAACGAGTGGGGAAAAAGAGAATAGGCGTTCGGTAAACAAGTGTGGACTTGCAAGGTTGAATTAACTTGTCTCGAAAAGATTTTGGCCATCTAAATAGAGATTTTGCTTATCTGAAGTTTGTGGCTATTTCTAGTGGCTTAATAAACAATCTGGCAGTTCCAAACTAAGAAAGCAGATAGGAAAATTTCTGAATTCATCTAGCTCATTGAAGTGGAAAACAGTTACCAGCTTGAGTTACTGATAAATGAAAAAGGTGGGATTAAGAATGTGTTGACTCATCGGCAAGGGAGTTCTAGTGAAAGTTGGTTGCAGAACACGGGGAGTGACCTAGAGAGAGAGAGAGATGAGACATCTTTAAAGGCTGACCTTAATGGTGTATTATGGGGACTTCAGTTACAACGTCTATGCAGTCAGTGATAAATCGGCTTCCAAAGGCTGTTGAAAACTTTGCAATACCAGGGAGTACCCAGAAGATGTGCATAATTTAAGCTTTTATTTTGGATCTCATTAGTATGAAAGAGGAGTTGCTCACTGAACTGAAAACTGTTTGCTTGGTGTCCTGGTACCGTGATGTGGTTTATTTCATATTGGTTGGGGCTGACCTCTTTCCTCCTACAATATAGAGCTTTGGTTGTGGGGTATGTGGTTCCCAAATGACTGTTTTCTCAAGGCTGTGAGGAATAGTGGAGAAAAAAACCAAAGGTGGCGAATTCTGAAATCTTTTTAAGGAGCAGGTAAGTTGGATGCAAAGCATTAAGAGTTGAGTGATGGTGTTATTCTGCTGGTATTTCTCCTCAAACTCTGAAATATTTGGCAGTCTCAGAAAATTGGAACAGTGCTAATGTTTGAGTTCAGACTCTCAAGTGAACTTCAAGCAGTAAGTTAATTCTGCATTCTGAGGGTATCACTACTGATAGATATTTGCTGGCTTTACTGGGTTAACGTGGATGTTCATCTATGTATACATGAGTTTTAATTTACACATCTCTTATGTCTCTCTTGTACTTGATAGTCACGTGAAATAATTACAAGATTATCTAACTTGGTCCAGTCTGGTGGCTCAAACTGTTGTGTGTCTGACTCAAATAAGTTATCTAGAAATCCACTTTGAACTTCTGCTAAAGAGATGTGGGATGGAGAAATACGACTTTTCAAGTACAGCTTTGCAAGTCTACTCTTGGCTGTTACCATGTTGTGTTTTTTCTTAAGCCCATCAAAATTGAGTAGTTACCCTCATAAACTTTATTTTTTGAGCAATAAAGCCACCTTCCGCTTCTTTATGCAAATCACACCTGATCAGAAGTAATAAAAACCTATGACTGGTTTTTCTTCTCTGGTAGTTTCTCAAGGTAATTTTATGTGAGAAGAGTAATCAGTAATGTGTGTGACTGTGAGTCATCTTTGTATTTCTTACCTTTGTAGTCAATATTTTAGCTTGTTTTATTCCTCAACTGCAGTAGGAAAATAATTAATAATCGCTGTTTGTATGTCAGAGCAGCAGATTGTTTGCCATGCAAAGAAAAAAAAATCAGATTTCACACTGTCTGTTTCTGGTAGTGTGGATAATCTGTTTCTTTTAGGCAAATCCGTGGAGTTATCTTTTATTCTATGCTTCCTGTAGAGTGAGGTTTTTCTTAGCTTTGTTTGTCTCAACACCAAATACTGAAAGATACTAAAATACCAGTAATGTTATTGTTGCATTTTTGTATTTCCTTGGTTTGGCAAGTATTTATTTTGGTTTATATTTAGTTCAACAAAAGGCCAGCAGGAGGAGCTTTCAGTTTCTAGAAAGGAAGGGAAGATTTGAACTGTAATTTTGCAAACAGTTAAGACAAGTGGTTAGGATGTTTGTCTGAAGTCCTTGCAAAGAGATAGCAGCAGTTATCATTTTGTTGACCGCTTGTAAGTGTGTGAGGTGGAAGCTAGAATTAAAAAATCACTTGAACAAAATGCAGATACTGAGATCGGGGGGGGGGGGGGGGAGGAAAGTTCAGAAACAAAAAAATGTTAAGTCCTACCTTTCAGTAAAAATAATTGAACGCACAAATGCAGGATGTGGGGCATGCGATTGAGTAGCTGTCCTTAGGAAGAAAATGTGTGGGTTATTTTGGATTTGAACACAAGCCAACATATGCTACACAAAATGCAAATACTGCAGTGAGTTGTAGGACTAACCTGCAGGACAGAAGAATGGAGTAAAAGAGGACCCAACTCAGCCTTTGTTTTTCAGTTATTGTATAGATCCTGGTATTTCCTTAGTCTTTGTTAGCAAATAGTGGTAATTTAAATGTCTTTGTTGGAGGAGAAGTGTTTGAGCTCTTTGCTGAATTTCATTATTCCTTTCTTCAAGTTGTTTCTTTCATCTTGGCTATGTGGAGCTACTTCCCTTATTTCTATGTAATGAGAATGTGGTTCGACCTGTCCATGTATGAATCCAGTTTTAGTTTTCAAGCTCAATGATTCGATTATTTTTCTTGAGTAATAATTATTATTTTTCATGTGTTATTTATGTTCCGTTTGTAGAATGTTAAATAAACTATTGAATGTTAGCCAAATAATCAAGCAGATCTCCAGAAGACAAGGGGAACTTGCAAGAAGTTTTAATTATTTTAAGTTTAATTAAAACTAATTTTTTCCAGCCTTTAATTAAGAATGTGGAATACATAGTGTCAGACTCTGGGGCATCTCCTCCAGAGGTGGAATTGACAGTTCTCAGTTGCTTTGCAGCTTCAGCTTGTGTAATCCAGCCTAACTGTAGTCCCTGATGAAATAGCAGCTGTGCTTCTCCTGTGGCCAGGCATTCTCACTGTCGTTCTTGAGGCAATAAACTTTCTGTTGATGTTGAATTCATTTTCTAATGTTTCAACAAGCTGATTTGACTGATGCTACAGGAGATTTAAGCGCGCCAGATCAAATATGCCTGCAAGTCAAGAGGGAGAACAGCGCTATCCCTTTTAGCCTGCAGTTTGATTGATTTAGGGGTGAACAGAGACCCTTTCCAAGCTCTGTGCAGTCTGCAAGAGGAGAGGTGTGTCCTTCAGAACAGAATTCACAGCAGTCAACGCGCGTGAGGCATACGTAGTTCAACGCCCGTTTTCAGCAGCATTGCTGATTTAAGCAGTTTCTTTCCCTGGCTGCTGAATTGTGATGGTGCTCGTGCCTTCATTGCTCTGATGCAAGTGCTTGTGAGGCTGCACAGTGAACAGGCTCAGGGAAGAGATCTGGCTGAGAAGGTGCTTTCTCTTGTTCGTTTGTTGGACTGGTTTCCTAAAGCAGGTTACTATTCAGCTGCGTGAATATTTGTCTCCTCACAGTAGAGGAGCTGGTGCAGGGGTAGGAGTAAGTAGCAGAGAATGGGAATTGCTATATGTTTAGTACAATTTCAATAAGAGGAAATGGGAAAGAAAATAAGAGACCTTGGGCACAAAAAGAATGATGTTATTTTGGAAGAACTAAGTCCTAGAACAAAGTGTTTCTTTGTTTTGCTCCATCAACATGCTTAGAAAGGCTTTCAAGTGCCATTTTCTTTAGGGGGAAAAAAGCTTGCCTTTTTTTTTTTTTTTTAATTATTTATTCTAAAGAGAAATACCATACATCTCATTGTCTTCCCACTGAACCCTGCTTTTAAAGAGGCTCTGTCTTCAAACTTTTTCCACTGTAGCACATAAAGTTTAAGCCAGACAATCTCAAAAAGAAAATGGCTGAAAATTTTAGGTGTTTCTGTATCATATACTTCTGTTTTATGCTCACTGTCCTTGGAACAATGTCTATGAAAAATTTGACAGTGGTCAAGGGAGGAACGTTTCATGTATGTATGAAGCAAACTAGATATTCCTGTAGCGGAACAAGCTGGAGGCAGTACGTGACACATCTCAGAGTACTGATCACAGAATTCGGAGTATTGTCCCCAGAATACAGAACAATTTGGAGATCACACTTCCAGTGTAAACTGAAGTCAGTTTGAAGATCATGTGAGATTTTGAAATAATAGAAGGTTCTAAAGACTTTTTCAGTAACCATTTTGAGCGCTATGCTACTGTGATCTTCAAAATTGGGTAAAAATGTTTCTTAATGTGGGGAGGGAGGAATGTTACAGTTCCCATCATGGGAAAAGGGCAGTAAAAGAGATTTTTTTTTTTTTTTTTAAATAAGCTTTTTAAAATTTTTATGACAGCACTATGCTTGCTTGTTTTGGCTGCTATACGGGAGAGGTCAAAATAACAAGGACCACCCAGATCTATGCTTGTCGAGAAAGACCTCTGAAAAAACCAAGCCTTTTCAGTGCTGAACTACAGTCATCACTCTCTGGATAAATGAGTGATTCATTCAGTAATCCTCTGATAGCGTGGTTACTTGTACTGCGACGCTGTCATGATTTGTGGTTGGCCATCACAGAAGGATAATGAAAGGAAGATTATCGTAAGAAGTTTGGTAGTCTGTACCCCTTCTGAGACAGTGAGGGTTGCAGCTCGTGTAGCTTTAACAGCAGCAAAGATTTGATACTCTCAGGAGAATCTTAGCTTGTAGTCCAAATTATAGTTGCAAAACATTGCTTTGAAGTCAGTAAACATGCATTTTTATATAGAGGAGGCTCTGCGTTTGCTGAAGAACTTGTGACTTGAATTGTTGAGCTTGAAGACTTTATGCTAGATTACCAGCAACCCCTCTCTCTCTCCTTGCAATGTGATGTGATATACATTAGGGAAAAAAAAAGATTGTCTGCACCTTTGGAAGTGTGTCATTTGTTCCCTTGAAGATGAAAGAAGCAAGAGAATGGAAATAATGCTTTCTTGTCAGCTAAAATATCTAAAGTATAGATGACGTGTGTGGTAGCTTCAGCAGCTGGGACTGCAATTTTGGCTGCTGTCAGCAGAGGCAGCTGCCCAACTGATGCTGAGTGGGACGATTCAGCAATGCATTTTATTGTACAAGGGAGAATGGAGTCTGAAGATGAGCTGGCTGGGACTGAAGAACAACCTGGGTTGAAGAAATGACCCAGGAAAATGGAAGCTTCCTTCTGCCCATGGAGCCAGGGGCAGTTTTTGGTATCTGCAAGCTTTTGGGTTAAGGGAGGGAATAGATCTCAGTGAAGTGGGCCATGTGGAGAGAATCGGAGTGGGAAACAGTAAAGGGAGCAAAAAGTGATTGAGTATCCTGTGAAATAGGAGAGAAGTGTATTCGGAGAGATAAGTAAAGAGAACTAGGAATAGGAAGCTTCAAGAAGTGAAGCAGAAGAGACTGCACGTTACATACACGGTTTTGTTTCATGTTTAGCTACTTGGAAGGTGCTTGAGATTATTTGAGAATTGAGAAAGTACACCTTTGGGCTTGGCTGATGATAATTAACAAAAAAAAATTCGTTCTGTTCTTGCATATGTCTTGTTCCAGCATTGCCGTTGTGGAACAATGCTTGTTCTTGCAGGGTGTAGTTGTTTGGCATGCTGTTTTGTGTTTGTCAGCGGATTGTTAGAGATGCCACGGCTGTCCTCACGGTGACAGGAAGTCCAGTGCCTTAACTTCATTCTTTCGGCTCCAGATAGTGACCTCATAATTCCCCCATTAGATTCTCATGACTAGTTCTCAGATTGTGATCTGCAGAATCCGTAGTTCCACAGACAGTTCAGAGATCCTATGACCAAATCCAAGGACATTCATATTAAGGTCATTTGGCATCTTAGGTAACTAGAGTTGGTTTCCTGGTAGCGTCCTGCCCCTAGATGTCCCCCACAGGCACGGGAAATTACAGAATCACAGTAAGAATAATAGTAAGCATGCATGGTTAACTAAGTATGGTATGAAGAACAGTGTTTCTTTTCCTAGCAAGGACTGCCCTTCTGTGGGCAACTTCCAGGCATCTCAGTGGCAGTGCTGGAAAAGGAACAAGCTGCAGAGCAAGAAATAGGCTCAATTCCTAATTGCATTTTGGTTGGAACATCTTGATTTCACTAAAGAGTCTGGTCCATTCCAGAAGAGAGAAAATATTTCTCAGTTGGGTTGGCAATTTTGTTGTAATCTGAGAAGTCAAGGACACTAGTGTGTTAAAGGGTAGCTCAACAACTAACCAACTCCAGTTCAAATAAGCCTAAATTTCTTTTCCACTGTGGACCTCAAAAGCAGTGTTTAAATGCATGAAACAATAGTGAGCTGATGAATCAGTCTCAACATACAAAGGCTCTTTCTAGGCAGCAGGCAAAAGGCTTAATGAATGCAGAGTAAGAAACAGATCCAATGATTTTAATTCCAGAAGAAATATGTCCCTCATTGAAGCTGGTGGGGAAAGAGCTATGATGCTGGCGAGAGGTTTTTCTGTTGGTAGTGGAGAGCCTGTGTTGGTACATGGTCCCACACAGTATCTGAGAGCTTGGAATCTTTTTCTTGCAGATCAGTTCTGCCTTGACTTGTTTTTTTTTTTGGTCACTTTTTTGTTGGTTTTTTGTTTGTTTGGTTGGTTTTTTTGAATGATGCTCATGTGACCCCATATCAATTGCTAAGGACTCCTTCCAGAGGGCTGCTTGAATACTGCATGGATGATGCCTGCCAGGAGATGCTGGAACTCGGAACATTGTCTATCAAAGCAGAGAAATGTTAAGACCGATTTACAAAAACAGTAAGAGGTAGTTTATTTGGTATACTCTGTAGTGGTATGCTTCAGCTGACTTGTTTTGAAATGTGGAATAAGAGCGAATTTTGTAGCTAGAGCAGTTTCCCATTACTTCCAGCCTGAGGTCACATCATGGTTTCTCACTCTGCAGATATCATGACGTTTCGTACCTGTTATTTTCTTTTCAAAGTTGCAGACCATAGAGGACTTTGTATGAGCTAAAGGATAACCATCACATTGTAGGTAGAGGATTGCTCCTTTAAAACTGTAGTAACCTGTTCCCTTACCTCTTGTCAGTAAAGGTTCTTGTTTAGTAGCTGTTAAAGAGCTACGCAACAGTGTTTGTTACTTTTCGCGTTTCTTAAAGCCAGGGTTAGTCTCACATCTTACTCTGACTTAGAAAGGTAACTTCGAAAGCTTTATTTCATCCCGTGCAGTCTGAACTATATGTTTTCATACAATAAGGACATCATAAGACAAAACTACTCATCAGGATATTTAAATTTATAGTATTTACTGAAGTGTTTTTTGTACACTAATTATTGAAGTAGAACCCCTACTGCATTCATTAAGCAAATCCTTGATAGACAGTTATGAAGAGCCAACACCATATTGACAACTGCTTGAATGGTTAATCAAGATAAATGTGACTTGTATCATAAGAGGTGATTAAACTTTACCCATTCACAGGGAGGGATACAAAAATATGAAATATGCAGGCGTTATCTCAGTGGGTGCTCTTGATCAAAATAAAATACACAAATGAAATACAAGTGATCGGATTCTTTGTTGGCAATAACAGTCATGGTAGGATGAATAGCCATTTCTCTGGTAGTTATCAAGCCTCTGACCCTTAAGTATATGGAGATTCAAATATTCCATATGGCCACTGTTTTTACCCAGGTGAGACTTGAAAAACAATCAATCTCTACCCCCTTCCCCAACCAACCAAAAAAAAGGCAAAAAAAATCCCACAAAACCCCCTCCAAGCCCTAGAGGCTAAGCACTGGAGGAATTAATCAAGAAATACTCTATCTTACTTGGAACTCTTCTTTGGAATTAGTAAATAGTAGATCTGTAGTAAAAAACAGCCACGTGTGCTTTACTTTTTTAAATCTCCGAGCTGCTGCTGTTCAGAATGGTAGAAGTCTTCAAGGGAGATTTTAGAAAGATTATCAAATGTACGGAGAAGAGACACTCTCTGTAAGTACCTTTACAGAAGGAAAGGCTGTGGTTTGTGCTTTAATAGACCCCAAAATATTTGCATGGGAAAGGTATCTTAAAAGTTGTCACTGGAAGACGAAACAAGTCAAAGGTGGAGCTTGTAGTCAGGAAACAGAAGCATAGGAAAACAATGTGCATCCAGAATGGATTTCTTATTCTTCAGGCATCACTGTTTAGATTGAGATTTTTGTTTTGGGTCCCATATAATTTGACAATCTGGAAAAGAACATTAAAGGAAAGAGCTTTTGGGAAACCTTGGCATTACCATAAAAGCTGGCTTATATTTTTTGTCAAAGTAAGTTATCAATTATAGTATTCTGTTTTCTCATCCTAAGCCGTAGATGCAGTCACTTGTTGGCAATATATTAATTTAAGCCAGTGATGCCATCCACTTACATTTGCTATGCTCTGGTTTAGCATGTAATAAAATTGTGTAAATTTCCAAGTAGTTGTACTAAGGTGGAACTAAGTTTTGTACCTCCTGTTTCAAAGGAGATCTATTGTACTAATACTGAGTTGATTAAAATCTGCTTCATTATGTGGTTGCTTCAGACCCCAGATTTTATGGGGCCCTTCTTTGTCTAGTTTCCTGGGGAAACAAGGCTCCCGTGATCCTGTGTGCGCGGGCCGTGTGTATTCACGTTCATCTCCAGTCAGATTTTTTTTTTTGGCTTGTTGTCTAGTGTGGACAATTGCGACAGATAAGGATCTTAAGGAAACAGCGTTGTCCAAGAAAATGCGGTTCCAAGTTTCATGAAAATAAATAGCTAATAGAGGGGAGTGATTCTGCTCATGTCTTTGTGAGGAAAAATTTGCAGTGCGTGTCTTACTAGAAAATAAAGAGGAAGAAAAAACTGTTAAAAATGCCCAGGCTTCAGGAGGTCCTTCTTTTGGCATTTGCACCTTTGTGGGCAGCAAACAGAGTTAACTACAAGATGTGAAAATGCAGGTTCTGGTGTTCTTAATGAACTATTATAAGAAATTAAGAATGAAGTCTTGGAACAGTATGCAGGATAGTTAAGGGTGAAAAGAAAGTGTCCTGACTTGTTAAAATAATTTAGTTTAACTGATCATTTCTGATCATGTTTTTGTTTCTGTACTGACGGATATTGTCCTCTCATCTAGTTTCTGTTCATAGATAGGAACTTCCCCACAGTCCCAGTAGTATTTTCAATTTCCTTTTGTTTTCTGATTTTTTTTTTTTTTTTTTTAACAAGAGCAAATGAAGAGAAATAAAACTTCCCTAGCTTAACAAGCAGGTGGACAAATGGTGTGGTCTGAACTGCTAGGGAAGACAGTATTCGCTTCTCTCAGTTGTTTGCTTTTGGGAGTTTGGAAAACGATGTAATGGCCTTAGTGGATGAGCTAAGTAGCCAGATTGAAGTAAGCTCCTAGCATCTGGGAAACTGTTTAAACCATGTTTTTGTTTTGTTTTGTTTTTCCCAATCTGTATTAGTACTAATGTTTAGGGGCTTAATTAGTTTTGCATTTTAAGTTGTTTGCTTTTTCCGAGTCTGGTAACTGTGCACTGCCTGCCCCCTGTTTTTTTTTGTTCATTTGTTTGTTTAAGCCTTCTGTTTTGTTTCTTTCAGCAGCTTAGAAACCTGGTAGAGGAAGTAAGGCCTAAAGCCTTACTGGTACCTGTTTCAAAGGAATTTTGATTTTCAGTTAATACTGAGTTAGACCTCTGGAGTCATCTTTTATAGAAAATGAGGGACAGAACTGCAGTCCTAATATATGATCCAGAGGGGAAAAAATAAAGCTTCTTTCCAGTCCTTAGTCCTTATAATTATTCATTTGAATTTTAATCACTTGTAGTTGAAAATACTAAAACATTGGTTTTCTAATATTTATTTCTTCTGTTTTAAGGCAAGTACTGAAAAATCTGAACTGCCCTGGTATATGTAAATATACTTGATCCATTCCAAACATATTCTGATAACTTTGTCTTAATGAAAGCTTTCAAGGAATTATCAGCTCTCTAATTGGAACTTTAATTTATCTTTAGGTTAAGATAGTCTTTCAGCATGCTTAGAATCATAGAATCATGGAATTGTTTAGGCTGGAAAAGACCTTTAAGATCAAGTCCAACCATGATTGCATATATATGTCTAATTTCTTTAAAATATATTCTAAAGAATTCTTTAGTGATCTGTTTTGTATATCTAATGCTTTTGTTTTAACAGGTAGCATTACTCGGATTAGATGTTTTAGGTGCCTTTGTTGACAGACTATCAGGACGCTTTAAATCCTATATAGGAACTGGTAAGTGAAATATAACTTTCTTTTTCTTAAGACCAAAAAGTAAAAGATACTTTTTTTTCTTCTGCCCCTAGCACTTAAAGTGGAACATGTTGAAAGTTTTCTGAGCTAATTATAATATATTGGTAGGCATCTTATTGCTGTTGTTGGAATTTCAATAATTTTATATTAAGTTGTTAATATTCATTTGTCATGCAATCACTGATTTCTAGGTGGTGATTGGGATTTTTTTTAAAGGTTCCAGGAGTATCTTTTTCAATAATTAGTTTCATGCTGTGTAGTTGCTTAACGCTCCCATGCTATGTTCTTGCTTACTGCTCCAAGACAGTAATCTAAAAATTACATTGGAACATAAGTGTCACCTTCAACTTGTGTTAAAGATTGAAGGTTTTATTTGCAGATCACTAATTAGAGCCTTATGTCTGCTGAAGCCTGTGGTCTCAGAGGACTATGCGGTCCACCTCCTGTTAGATAACTGGACTGTAGCTTTTAGTAGTCTAAACTTTTTACGGGCTGAAAAAAAGTACAAACTGTTGTTCTTGTGTGAAATGTTTACTCTAATGAATTTCAAATTAATGGATCTACATGTGCCTGAGTATGAAGCAGTTGTTGTGGGAAGTACGAGCAAACTACGCTGCTCAACTCATTTTGCTGCTGTCCTTGAAAACAGAGAGTGATACTAGGGCATTAACATTGGTGTTACATCACTGGCTATTTTTAACAGAAGTTTCTAGCTTAATGTCCTTTTCCAAAATTTGTGTGAATTATCTTGCATCTTGTTCCCACACGCCAAGCTATCTCACGTTGTCTGTCAAAATGTTAAGCTTCCTCTTCTTTATGTGTCTACTTTTGTATTTAAGAGTTAAGAAATCGGCAAAATTTGAAAATTTAAGAATACAAAGTATAGTGTGTACCAAGTTACTAACTAAATTTATTCAAAGCATATTTCAGGATGCTGTAGAACTACTGCAATAGTGCGCTGCAGAATTTAAATCTATTTTGTTGCAGAGGGTTTTTCTCTGGCTGGTTAGTTTTGTATTGGAGCACTGTAAGGGAACTGCAGGCATATTGTGCTATGCAGTATATTGATTTCTGAATAGTCTCCATTTGTAGCTACAAACAGTGCTAGGCTTCAGAGTGTTACTCTGTTTTGATTTATATTTTAGTGGTGTGTAGAACTTAAAATTACAGCAACTTCATTAAAGGTGGGAAAGCTTTTTTCATTTCTCCTGTTTTTGCTTTTTTTAACTGTGAACTATTTGAGAATAGTTTGAAAACACTGGGTTGTGTGTTTTGTTTTTTTTTTTTTTTTTTTTTGTCCCGGTATTTGAGTAGTTTGAGATTATGAGCAAATTAAATATTTAAATTTCAGTACTTGGTAACATTCATATTTTAAAAAAAAAAAGAGTACTGGCACTGGGTGACCATCGAACATGTGTAACATCAATAGACTTCTGAAGCTGTGTAGTCCAGAAGTACTTTTTAGAAAAGCTGAGTAGTAGTGCCTTCAACTGAAACTGGTCTTCTGAGCATCTCTAGAATCAAGACCTGTAGAGTGCATTATGCTAGATATGCAAATCACTGTTGTGCATGATCAGCTCTTATATAAGCTTAACAGACACTGAAATGTTAGTCTCAGTAAGGGCAGAAAACAATCTTTATTTTAGATTACTTTTTTAAAGAGTGATTTATAGTATGAATTCTCTTCTGTTCGTAGCTGTCTGTCCAAGTCTTATAACAAGATTTGGATCACTTTCAGTTTTTGTCAGTGAAGCAGTAATACAAAAACTTTATTGTAAATGTCTGGGAGTGTGGATAGTCCGGGGTTTACGAGAGTAATTAAAAACACACTGGTGAGCAAGAAAACTGCTTCCTTCAACAAAATGTGAAGAGCCAGCAGTTTCCCAAATCGCGTTCTGTTGACTTTGCAGATTTGGCTCCTAACGTAATCTGAGAATGACTCCAGTAAGTCAGACCAAGAACTCGTGTCTGACAGCGATCTGTTTGTGGATGCCTCACAAGAAAGTAAGGGCAGGACAAACATGCAGTGATAACTCCTTCAGCATGACCCCCCCCCCCAGCTGTCAGCAGTCGTGCAGTTTAGGGCCAGCTGAGGCAGATGGTATCTTCAGGGTCTCCCCTGTCACCCTGTTTTCCTACAGCTTTATCTGGTTGGTTTTTGAACCCACGTAGACCTTTGGCTTCTACAGTGTTCCTTAGTAATGCTTAATTATGCAAAACTCTTGATTTGGACTGGTTGCCTGACAACTCGATGCCTGCTAGACCTAGTGTAGAGAGGTGAGCCATTGTTTCTTATCTTCTTGACTGCCAGTCTTTGTTTTATGGATCTCTTCTGTGCCTCTCTTCTGCTATCCTTCTTCCCCCCTGCCCCCCCCCCCCAGTCCCAGTTTAATTCTTTCTTGTATACACATTATTCCACGGTTTTTATTGTTCTTGTTTCCACTTTCTGTGCCTTTCCATTGTAGTGCTTTTGAGTTGAGGAAGCCATAACAGCACAGACACAGCATATGTTTATAGTGGCATAATTCTGTTTGGTTTTATTATGTCATCTATTACTTTCATAATTATGATAATCTATTTCTTTGATACATTGCTGCTTCCTGAAAATTGACCCAATATATTCATGAGACTGTCTACTGTAACAACCAGTTTCCTGTGCAGTGATGGTGGATTTAGGGTCCACTGTCCAGGGTGGTGTATCTTCCTCCATGCCTTTGTCATTATGGTACTTTCCTTCCTGTAAGACCCCTTCTTGAGAACTATGTGAAGATCCAACTGCACTCTGTTAGCTGAGTTACCTTCTGCACAGCTCTTCTGCAGAGAGCTCTTAAAAGTTTGTGAGGTACAACTTCTTTTTATACTAGCTGTATTGTCTCTTCTATGCCATAGCTGACTCTGTGTGTACTGACTCTAACTGTAGTGAGTTCTTTACAGATGCCAGAAGAAAGTAGAATCATAGAATCATTAAGGTTGGAAAAGACCCTTAAGATCATTGAGTCCAACCATAAACCTAACACTGCCAAGTCTACCACTAAACCATGTCCCTAAGCACCACGTCTTTTAAATACCTCCAGGGATGGTGACTCAACCACTTCCCTGGGCAGCCTGTTCCAATGCTTGACCACCCTTTCAGTGAAGAAGTTTTTCCTAATATCCAACCTAAACCTCCCCTGGTGCAACTTGAGGCCGTTTCCTCTCATCCTATTGCTTGTTACTAGGGAGAAGAGACCGACCCCCACCTCGCTACAACCTCCTTTCAGGTAGTTGTAGAGAGCGATAAGGTCTCCCCTCAGCCTCCTCTTCTCCAGGCTAAACAACCCCAGCTCCCTCAGCTGTTCCTCATAAGACTTGTTCGCTAGACCCTTCACCAGCCTTGTCCTTCTTTGGACACGCTCCAGTGTCTCAATGTCTTTCTTGCAGTGAGGGGCCCAAAACCAAACACAGTATTCGACGTGCGGCCTCACCAGTGCCGAGTACAGGGCCACGATCACTTCCCTGGTCCTGCTGGCCACACTATTCCTGATCCAAGCCAGGATGCTACTGGCCTTGGCCACCTGAGCGCACTGCTGGCTCATGTTCAGCTGGCTGCCGACCAACACCCCCAGGTCCTTTTCTGCCAGGCAGCTCTCCAGCCATTCCACCTGGTGCTTAGCCTTGTTGAACGTCATACAGTTGGCCTTGGCGCATCGATCCAGCCTGTCCAGATCTTTCTGTAGATCCTTCCTACCCTCCAGCAGATTAAAACTCCCGCCCAACTTGGTGTCGTCTGCAAACTTAGTGAGAGTGCACTTGATCCCCTCGTCCAGACCATTGATAAAGATATTAAACAGAACTGAGCCCTGGGGAACACCACTTGTGACTGGCCGCCAGCTGGATCTAACTCCATTCACCACCAGCCATGAGCAGCCAGTTTCTCCAGGAGAATGCTGTGGGAGTACTTTTAGTTTAGGTTTTAGGTGCAACGACATCATTACATCTAGATGATGAAAATTGCTTAGAAGTAGGAAAAAATAAGCTTCCCTCCAAACTTCTACGAAGTTTCCATAGTTGTGCATTTGTGAAGAATCAACTATTCTATGCAAACTGCCATTTTAGCACTATTGTTTTTTGTATCATTGTTATGTCCAGTTAGGTCATTTTTTGGTGTGAACATAGTTAATGAGGTGGGTAATCGTGTATTGCAAATTTGCAATTCATACAGGTGATATGAGGAGAAAATAAAGAACATGGTATCAAGCCTGAAAATGTTGGGAAATTTGGAAGCAAAATACTTCAACTAGGTAACGAGGTTCTTACAGCCCCATAGGAAGTCTTAGTAGTATTTTATATGGTAGGCATTTACTTTCTTCTGTTTTGGTCAAATAAATGTGAGTATATTATTTTTCGAAGACAAGCATAATAGAACTTTTCCAGGTGATTTAATTATTACTTTGAAATATTCAAAATACAGTTAACTTCTCGTTTATTGCACTAAGTTATTGTAGGTACTTGCCTTCTCACTGAAGATCAGGATTGCGCCATGAATGTAGTGAAGGAAGATGTATACGTAAAATACCTACCTACTCTGGTTTTGGTCTTTTTTTAAAATACAATGAATCGTATTTTCTAGGTGAGGTTTCACTTCTATAGCTGTATTTTGTCATAAAATACTTGGAACCTTAAATGTATTTTTGTCTTAATATTGAGTGTTACATTCTGGTGACCCTGAGATGTTTTTATTCATTATTCAGAAATCAGTAAATGATGGAAATATGATAGCATATTACCAAACTATTACATGGCAAAACATTTTTTTTTCTGCCCCTGTTTAATTTCCTGTTCAGTTATGATGGAGATAGATTTCTTTAAGTGCAGAGAAAAATAACTAATGTGACTGAATATTCACCCCCATAAACATTAGAGGCTTTTTGCTAAGAAGTAAAAAAACACAAATGCTTTAGTATGATTTCCTTCTTTACAGCTTACACCTATGCTGTAAATTAGATTTGGGCAAAATCAATACAATAGTTGTAGGACAGATGCTTTCCAATATTCTGAAGAGCATGTTAGTGATCTTTGTATTGAAGTATAATGCCTGATAAGAGACTTAATTCAGTTTCCTAGGCAACAATCTAATGTTGCAGTAACTTTTTTCCAAGGTGTTATCCTTTTATGATTAACCACATTGCACGCTCTCTGCAGCTGGCATCAGTGTTCTGGGAACTTGGACACACAAATTTGGAATCTCTGTTTTAGTACTTCCAGTGAAGGTGCTTGAAAATACTTTGCAAGCAATAAATATCAGAGTTAGTTCATAAGACTATGTGGCTATATTCTGGAAAAAATAAAGCAGAGTAAGGAGTGTTTGAGTGTTATATCTTTCAGTATTTAAAACTACTGCTTGTTCTGTGATTAAAAGAGATTACGTAAGAGTACATAATTACTCTGTCACAATTTCTTTTCCCAGGTGATGGCATTAATTATTAAAATACTATATATCAGAAATAAACGAATATTAGAATTATAGGCAAATGTGACTGGATAATAGCGTTTCTGGGAAAAGTCTCTACTCGTAGTTTCGTTTTCTAAAAGAAGTGAATGTTCTTTTGCTCTCTTGTTATTGTCAAAGGAATGGGAAAGAAAAAGTATAATAAAGGTATATGGAATCTGTTTCTGTTTTAATGTCGTGTTATATCATGACATTTTTCTACATATGTTGAACTGTCTATTAGTCTATGATAGAATTATATTGTCATTCACTTTCACGTACAACCTTACAAGATGTTGCAAAATATGTTATCTGCAAATTAAAGGAGAGATACTTGACAGTTAAAAAAGACCAAACACAGATACGCATGTTATACTTATATATGTATGTTTGAATATAGATACACATTTTACGCACAAAAACCCCATATGTAAATGTGTGTATATGTGTAATAACAGTTTCAAATTCTTCTTAATGTAAAAAGAAACAACTGGGCAAAAATAATTTTGGAAGATAGTTGTAGTGCTGTATACCAAGATGCAAAACCAATTTGAAGTGTTTAAATTCTTTCCCAGGTGGCTTCTAGAAGTGATGGAAGAACCTTTAAATTAGACTCTTCAGAATAATTTAAATGCTCTTTCAAATTTATTGCCATAATTAAGCATGCAAGTATGTTGCCTGATTTATTTTAAAGCAGTTGTAAGGACTTGCAGTGTGCATTAATTTTTTGAGTGAAATTGGATTAAAAGCATTTGGTACAAGAATTCGGAAATACTTGTTTGAGTAAGACTGCATTTAGATAAGTCACACCCACGTTCTTAATTTTTGCTTTTTCTCCTGCTTAATGTTTGAAATTTTTGGATGGAAAAGACTTAAATGCGCAGATTAATCAAGATGTGACTCTTCAATAAGTGGTTTTAATGATGTATGGAGAAATGCTTTCCTCAATACCATGAAAACCAAGAAGTGTTTTAGCAGGAGCTACCATGGATATAAAGCGTGTAGAAAAATATTGGATCTTCAGGTTTTAGGGACTGACTTTTATTCTTATTTTTCATTTTTATTAATTTCATTTAAATGTCGAGACTAATAGCATGATCTACTGTAGGATTCCAGGTTACAAATGTTTGCAGAACACCCAAACGTAAAACCTGGAATAATTTAGGTTGGAAGGGACGTTCAAAATTATCTGGCTTGTGTCTTTGCATAAAGTATGGCCAACCTTAGATGTTAGAGAAAACTTTGAAATTAAATCAAATAATTCAAGAAATTGAATTGCTCAGATAATGTAAAGCAAGCTTTTCTATTTATGTGAGAGAAGTCTTGTCTCAAAGATACTTTATTGCATCTAAATGCAAGTCAGGTGTTTTGTCTGACATTCCTTTTTCATTTTACTGCTTATTGACCTCTGGAAAAGCTGTGTTGGATATGTGTTGTAGGATTAAACAATAAAATGCTGAATGTTTCAGACTTTTTTAGAAAAGACTTTTAGAGGAGACTCTAATATTTGTATTTTTTTCTCCACAATAAATGTTTTGAATTGCTTTTATATTTTCAAATTTAATAAAAAGATGAACTTCCTGCAATATCTCAGGAAATTTTTATGTTTTCTTTGGTTCCCTCTGTAGTTAATGATCATAGCTAATTGTTACAGGTGATTTAAGCTGTGACTTTTTTTCATCTTGGTGACAGATTCCCTAAAGCTTTAGTAAAAAAAAAATAAATGAAAATCTGTGCAGCCTTTATGCAGCCTGTTCTTTATGTCCTGGCTGGCTAGCACTGGAATTTATTAGTAGTGGGAATGAGTTTTAGCTGAAGTGATCCACGCTTGAGTGATAGGCTGTGACTTAAGAGTACCATCTGCTTGCTGTCTGTGGACATTGCACTGTATGACACCTAGAAATGCATTGACATTAAGTAAGAGTAGAGAAATCCTAGCCTTCCTTGGTTTATATTTGGTTCTAATTAATACTAGGTCTGTAAAAACCTAGCCTAGAGCTAAAAATTTTCAGAAGATGACATGAACATTTGTTCTCTACTTTCCAGTTTTCTCGCTGGTGTAATACACCTCTTGAAACTCTTTGGACTCGGAGAATCTCTTTCTCATGTTCCTGAGATGGCGACCCTGATAGATTTATGGATGTATCATATAAAAAAAAAGTGGTTGTTTTTCCCCACTGCTGCTGCTGAAGAGTATATCTTATTAATCCCGTAAATGCTTTTCTTAGTTGGCTCCTGAGGAGACCCAAACAAGCACACTGATCTCCGAGATGGCTTTTGATTAAACTTAACTGTGGACTGGACTTTATCTTGAGGAGGGGAGCAGTGAGGCCCTCTCTGAGAGCCTGCTAATGATTCTTTGCTTAGAAGTAGTCCTTGGCCACGTGGGTCTGCCAGACCATCCCTACTGCCGGCCCCGTAGGAGCCTCTGTGGGATTCCTTTCTCTCCTGTGCATCTTACCCAGAAGAAGAGAGAGTGCTCTAATTGCAGAGGCAGCTGTTTCCCTCCCTCCTTTCTAATGGCAGCTGTTTAATGCTGTTGCCTGAGCTGGCAAGGTTTCTGAGAAATCTAGGAAGATATTGCTGCCTAGCTTTAATCTGCTTCTGTTCTCAAAGCCATTTCTTTTAGTGTCTGAGACAAGAAGTTAGACTTTTTAGTAACAGATTTTTTGCCAACACTAATGATGTTTCCTTGGTAAAGGTTCTTATTTGCTTAATGCTTTTTTGTAAGTCTCTGCAGTAGAGCAGACATGGACCATCTAAAGTTGGTTCATAGAAATGGGTAGGCGTGCGAGGGTATACATAAAATGGGCACTTACAAAGAGCAGGTGTAAGTGGTCAAGAGAGAAGGAATAGAGAGGGAGCTGTGAGCAATAACACAAACTGAAAAGCTCCGTATTTGTGTCATAACAGAAGGAACTCTTGTTAAAGTTTAACAAAAGGAAATTGTTTGTGCTACCTATGGCATTCTTTGCTGCAGGGGGTCATACAGTTAAGCTGCTCAGGATTTTTTAAAAAATACATTGGGTGCCATTCTAAGCACCGACTTCTGTGATTTACTTGTTTATCATCTTCGGTCCCTGTAGAGGAAGTAAATATTTAATCTCTCAAGGCTGTACTCTGACTCTCCAGGCTGGTTTTGGCCTTAACTCTTGCATCTACTGTCCAGCCAGTGGTGATAAAATCGTTATGTGAATTTGTATAAAGGAAAATTTATTTAGGTTTACCAAGCCAAGAGAAGGAAGAGAAACAATGGAAAAGAAACCGATGGGATAATAAGCTCTGTTAGGGATATAATAGAAAGATAACTGTTACATAATTAGAAAGGAAAAAGGCATAAATAGCAGCTCAGATGTAAATAGCAGGGCAGTTTGAGGTAGATCTGGTAGAATTAATGTGTGCTATAGAATACTTTTACGAACACTTCTAAGTTTTCTTCAGTAATCAGAAATTAAAATCGTGGTATAACAACGTAGAAATCTTAACAGGGCAAACTCAGGAGTGGCTGGTAGTGATAGGAAACTTTGACAACATGCTAAAATGTAGTGAAAAGACAAATTGAATGGGTTATAGTGCTGCTTGGATCTGCAAAAAATAACCAGCAACTGCAAAGGGAGTCAGTGTCTCCTGAATTTAGTGTAATGCTTCTCTGCATATCAGCAGAAATAAATAAAAGGAAGAAAGTTGTTGTATGTTATTAGGTTTTCCAAATCCCTTTGAAATAATTAAGGAAAGTAAGATGGATGAGGTTAATATAAAACAGTAAGAGTGCATGAATCCATACTGAATGTGACAAATTACATACTTCACTGGGTAACTTGGTGGGAGACTACCACTTTGAATACTGCCTTCATGCATGGTCCTGCTTCTCCTTCCTCACCTTCCTTTTAACTCCAACATCTATTTGAGATTGCTTAGTTTGCAGGCTGTTGTCAGAAATGACCAAAAGTGTATTTTTGCACTGCAGCATAAAGAAGGATGCTAGTTCGATAATGCTGATGAGAAAGCATATCAAACTTAAAGGAAAAGTATCAGCCAAAATGATTGTTCCGTTGTGTTTGGAATGAAGGTGGGCGGAAAAAAAACCATTGTTATTAGCGTTGTGTTTTCTGGTCATCCATTCTTTTGGATGTAGCAGAGCTCTAATCTTCTAAAGCAGAGACTTGATTTTTGGTAAAGAGTGCCCTTGTGTTGCAAGTATGACTTCAGCTGTTCCTGGTGGGGACAGAAACCTGCCTAAAGCTGGCCAAGGTAAAAACCTTTTTATAAAATGTTAGTGCCCAAGACACCCAGCAGATACTTCCTAAGGTGCCAAAACCTCCACAGGCTGTTCCTGTTGGCTCAGTTCCAACGCACCTCTTAGCTTGTGCTTTTGATCGACACGTGTGTATCATCTTGAATGTTTCAGTATGTCCTCAGTTCACCTTGTAAACAGACAGGTACTGGTACAAGGGCTGGTATGGGCTGTGAGGGGGCAACAGTGGTTGGGGTGGGGAGGTGGCAAAGCTGCTGCTTTCTAGTGACAGCACTGGCTTATCCTGATGTAGAGCAAAAGCCCGTGTTGCACTGTCATCTCTGACGCTCGGCTGTAATTGCTGCTTTGGGCTTAGGTGAGGTTTCTTACGAGAACTCAAGAGTTTCTTGTGCTCTGTGATTTTGGCTGGGTGGGACTAGAGAGGAGCAAGGAGAGGCCCGGAGGCTTGGAGTGGGAAGAGAGAAGGGCGATCAGCGACGCAGGATGCTGGGATGGACCTGCGTGTCTCAAATAGTGTCAGAGTTTTTAGGTAGGGGAGATGTGTTTCCCACTCATTCGTAGAAAGGACAGCTAACACAATTCAGCTGTTTTTCACTATAGCTCTCCCTAGATGTGACTAACATTTGGAGAAAAAGTGATGGAGGCATTAGAAATTCAAATTGAAATATGTTTGGCGGAGTTCCCCTTCTGGTTGAGCATTCTGAACCTTCATCAATAGGCAGCCAACTTCAAATAAATTCCTATTGGAGCTTATTCTGACAGAAAAGATGAACTACCAAACTGAAAACCAGCTGGTGGTTGCCAGCATTCAACAGCCTAATTTCATTTGTCTCATGCGAACCAAATATATCATGCCTTATATGGGGTCTTACAGAAACTTGAGATTTAGGGGGGAAAAAAGTCAAGCCTGCAGACATGTGGGCCCTTTAACAGCTCCTACAGCAGGTTGTCCCTCTGTCAGAGCTCCACGAGTGACAAAGGCTGGCATGTTCAGTAGCTACACGCCGTGAAATCTGCAGGCTGTGTCATAGCTTAGTTTAACTCGATGACCTCACCTCTGTTCAGCAGCTTCTAGTAGTTGTTCTGTGTGCTTGCCTTAGTGATTTGGAGCGGAGCCCTGGTATCTGCAGCTCCGTCGACTGACTCAGCGTGCTAATTAGTCACAAAGGAGCCGTGTTCCCGCAGGACCGGCACTCGCTGTGTTTCCCTCCGCTGGAACAGCTTCTGCGTGGCCGTGTTTGTTTCCCTCTCCGTAACGCAGGAGTTGCCTTCCGCTGCCCGACGGCCAGGTTAACGTAGCAGGCCTCACCAGTAACGTATGCTGCGGGTAAAAGGACAGTGTAGAAGTGCTAAAAACAGTAATGAAAAATACTGTTGGGAAGAAAAATGTAATCAGCAAGTATATGAGTGATGGGAAATTTAGGGGAGAGGCCAGCTGCGTACTCCTAAAATTCACTTCTCGAGTTCTGGATGTTTCTTCTGTGTTCACAAAATGGAAAAAAAAAAACCCACCAAACAAAAGAAAAACCCCCAAAACAAAACAAAACACCCACCCCACACCAACAAAACAACAACAAAAAAACTAAACTGAAACAAAAAAACTCCAAACCCTTCTCTTCAAGCCTGTAAAATGAAGGTAGCTGTAATAATTTATTCAGAAGAGAAAGGGAAGAGAAGATAAATGAAAAATGCAAAAACTTGATAATGGTAGCTAAAGATGTCGGTGGGATATCCAGAGCCAGTAGAAATAAATATTCAGATAAGGACAGTTAGAAAGTGTTCGGATACAGCAGGAGGGGAAATTCAAACTTCAGCAGCGTATTTGTCCACTAATAATCATGTTACAGAAGTGGCTGCTGATGGTAATGTAGGAGCAGAAGACTGAGGAGACCTCCCGAGTTACCGACTCTGTTCCCTTTCCTTTGCTGGCAATGCTGTTGTTCAGTTATTACTATAAAGTCATTAAGTATTGTTAACGTTCTTTCAGATCTCCCTTTCAAAAAACAGGGCGATACAGTTATTTCTGCTGTGAGTAGAATAGGGAAATTAATTTTATAGCAGCAGCTGAGAGAGATCAGGCAGCAACTGTAAAATACTCTCAGGTGCTCAGAGATGTAACACCACATGCAGCAAAAGGTGATCTTAGCTGTTATTGCATCTTTTTTTGTTGGAATATCAGCAAGTCTCCAAAAGACTCAAGGTAAACATTACGCTAATTTTAGAAGTTTGGAATAAACGGCATGGTAATTGCTAATTTAGCCCCAGCTTAACTAGAGTGCAGGAGCAGAAGGATGGGCTGGGTGGGTACTGTGGCTTGCATTGAGTAAGTTCTACTTATGTTTCGGGACTGATACTTGCAGCTCTTACAAAACTGTGGATCGGATCAGAAACAAAAGCTAATGCAGAAGGTTGAGCTGTTGACAGGTAAATGTTGCTGTCAGCACGTGACACTGCTTTTTCTAGGTGGTGTTTCACATGCTTATACTAACTTTAAAAGCACTGTCCCGCGGGAGATGACATCTCTGCCAATTCCATGTCAGTTGTACCTCGTGAGGGAAGGCGGCACACCCGGTGTCGTCACCCCTCGTTTTGAAGAACTGGTACCAAAAGCACTGGGGGGAAGAATCTCGCACAGCGTCTGTGTAGGCCCCAGATGGAGGACCGGGAACCAGTACAGCAGGATGTCTTGCACAACACTGATCTAAGCATTCATTCAGATAACTTTCCTAAATATCATAACGTTAATTTGTTTATCAGATGTAATTAGAAACTTCTCTCTGGATAAGCAAATGAAAAGAATTGGGTTGCCCAGAGCGGTGGTAGATGCCCCATCCTTGGAAACATTCAAGGCCAGGCTGGATGGGGCTCTGAGCAACCTGATCTAGTTGTAGATGTCCCTGCCTATTGCAGGGGGGATGGATTAGATGACCTTTAAAGGTCCCTTCCATCCCAAAGCATTCTATGAATTGGCGAGTCCTTTCGTTTTTCACTGAGTTTCTGATTTTTAGGATGTGAAATCATCAGCTATCGTGCAATTTTAGTTAAATATTACTTGAGGATGCTTGTTTTAAGTAGTAACTTTTACTGATACTTTTACTGAAGTAAGGCCAAGTTTCCAGAAGATACACTGTGTGAATAGGAGGATTTAAAACTTTTTAAAATTTTTTGTAATTAAACAGCAAAATCCCAGTGATTTAAAATAGTTCTTTTTCCTATCCCAGATCTTTCTCATGCGCCAAGTCCTAGCATTATTTTTCAGAAAAGCCAGGTATTGAGAAGCTACTAGCATGCTTTTTGCAGATTAAATTGAAGTCATTCGTATGGTGTTTAGGACAGGAAGCTTTCTTTTCAGCCTGTTGGAAAATACTATTTTTCTTCAATTTCAGTCCAATGCATTTGTTGTTAGTCTTGTAACATACTCAGAAATGCATTTGAGACTTTAAAATATTTTGATCAACTTAATCAGATTTTATTTTTGAATGAGATGTATCTTAAATTTGTTTCAGGAAGGATCCTTAAGTATTAGAAAATCATCATTGGGTGTTTAACCTTGGTTTTTTTTTTTTTCTCTCCTGTAGTTCTCCTGCCTTTGATAGATCGTATGGGAGATGCCAAAGACCAAGTTCGAGAGCAAGCACAGAATCTTATATTGAAATTGATGGACGAAGCAGCACCTCCTATGGTATGATTACTTAATGTAGATTCAGATGTAGGTCTCCAGTGAGCTTACGACTTATGCATGAGCTTGACTTTGAATATGTCACAATGTTATGGTGACTATTGAGGGTGTAAATGTTAAAGATATTCTTAATGGATTGACACTGATGCATTGTTCAGCTAAAGATAAAAATCTGGCACAGTTCAATTCTGCAGTTTTTGCATATCATAGCTGAATTCTGAGTAGATGTTTTTATGTCACGTGGCAGGACTTTGTTAATTAAAGCATGTTTGAAGCAACCTCCTGGGTTTGAGTTTGCATAATGAGAATAAATAAGTTTGTTTAGCTCTGAATCTATTTTAAAATTAGCTTTGTACTTGAACACGTAGGAGTAGTCCCGCAGCTGAGATGGTGCATTCTAACTTAGAAAATGTGGTTTTTTAGATGTATGACAAACATGCTGTGTGAACCTTTGACAAACTGAGATGGGGATAAGTTTCCCTCTGCCTTATCATCTTAGGTTGAAGTTTGAGTTAAGCAAACCTTTTTACAGTTCTTAGCACTATGTGGCTTCCAAGTGCTAAATCTTGTATTTCTACTGTGTGAGTCTGCAAAACATAGGATTGTTTAACAGGATTATATTGTTTGAGCAATGATGTTATTTGGAACTCCGGAGACCCTGGTTGTCAGTAGGAACTGTTATTTGAGTTTTTAATTTCTGAAGAACGTCTTATTTTTTGTGAATGAAAATGAGGTTCTTTCGCGTGCTAATTCCTGGCTTTGTTTATTCATAGATACAGGTTTGAATATGTGCAGGGAATAAGATTTTGCAGACTTCATCTGCAGTGAGAAAATTGTTCTCGATTCTTTGTTTGCCTGATAGGAAAAACAGGTAGCATGTTAGACATCTATGGAAACATTTATCTCCCTTCAAGCATGAGGTATTTTCTCACATGATTTGGTCACAGATCTGAGTGGTATTCGGGCATCAAATTCTATTAGTGTCATCCACAAAGACATACCTTTACCCTTTCACGAGATCTAGTTTTGATTGTATTCATTGATAAGAGACATCGCAGCATTTTTTTCATGCCTAAGTGCAAGTAGTTCATGAGTGACATGTTCCTGTACCCAAGATACTCTGAAGTACCTGGCGTGCAGACCTGAAAGTACACCTACTGCTACCGTAATAGCATTTGGATTAATGCACAGCAGAGCATCTTGGCAACACATTCATTTGAACAATTGCTGATAAAAAATGTGGTGATAATTGCTTTATGCTAGGCCCTCATCATGAAAGAGTTTTACATTATGGGTCCATCTTTCAGTTTCTGAAGAGCTGTTAGGTTGTACACTGAAGTGATGGAAGGAAGTTTCCGTACCCGTTGGAGGTTACCCGCAGTGTAGGAAAGAATACAAGGTTTGTGAAGTCCAGGGAACAGTATGTGTAAATAAGAGAAGGTATGGCTCTTCTGGTAACTCCCTTATGGTGGGAGAAACCTGGCTTCAGGTGTCTGCTCCCAGGACAGCTTATGTATCATCAAAAATTTGGATGAAAGGCATCCGTCATCCTCACAGCAGGGACCAGAACAGAGAAGCCTTTCCTGTGCCTCCAACACCGAAAGACAGAGTTTTAGGCTCCCTTTGCTGCAGAGAAACATCCCTTTGGAAGAGCTGGGTGGAATCCTTTTTTAGGGATAAGACCTGTAAGTTTCTTCCTGATGAACTCATCTTGTCTATTCTAGTGTGTGTTGAATAGTATTTAATTTGTCCTGTTGTCAATTCCCTTTTCTTGTTTTAAATGTGTGTGTTTGGGGGTTTTTTTGCTTTGTTTTTTATGTGAGAGAGCTAGATGTAGCTGGTTACGGGCAGGAAAGCATAAAAATAAGAATATAAGTGGTATAAATGCATGAATGGGATAAAGGGAGGCTGACACCAACTGTTGCTAGCAAGACGTGAGAGTTGAAATTTCTAAGCAGCCATCTGAATTTCTCTGTTTAGAAGGATTCAGTTCTTAAAGTAGGGTTAATTTAGTGAAAGACTAAATTTCTCTTCAGTCTGCTTTGTTTCAGTACTCTACAGTTACCTTTATACCTGTACTTTTGTACACCTAGCGAGGAGATTTCCTTTCTTCATGTTTGTCTGGGACAGCGGGTTAATCGGAAGGATGTTTTCTTCCGTAAAATCCTGTTCTTTGTTGTTAAGCTGTGCAGTTTTGGCAAGCCATATCCTGCTTGTCTAAGGTTTGTTTTCTCTAAATGTAATGAAGTATAAAACAAACAAACAAGAAACCACAGATGGGACAAAATGATCAAGCGAGGCTCTAATTGGAAAATTTTATGTCTGCTATGAAGTGTGCTACCTCATTAATAAAGAGGATGCGGTATTCCCTGCTCTTACGCTGTCTTTGTTGATCAATAGCTGTTTATGAGTTTTTTTTTCTGGAAAGCCGATTACGTTTGCAATGATTTGTATCTAATGCGTTTTAGCAGATCTGTATAGAATCATGACACGTTGCGATTGCACCACTTTCGGGGGTAGGAAATGAGGGTGGTGCCCAGGCTGCAAAAACGTGCTGTTGCCAGTGTGCAGCCATCACTAGGCAACGCGCCCCGCGGATGCTGGCTGGCTGGCGGAGGCTGTAATGGCAGCTCTGCAGCTGGGGGAGTTGCAGTTGGAGTCTGTGCATCTGCTCCGAAATACCACTGAGAATCCCAAGTCTCGTAAGCTTCACGTTTACACTTTTCTTACACCGTAACGTACAGCTAGAGAACGGCAAGGAGATGGAAAGGTAAAAAGATAAACTGGGGAGGGGAAGGCTAAAGGCAGGCAGTGAAAAACGAGTGCGCAAGAAGGTAAATGAGGGTTTAGCGAGCCAGAGAATCGCACTACAGGAAGCGGCACCGGCACAAAAGGAGAAGCGAAAGCAGAACAAAAATGGAAGCAAAGGAATTGGAATGAATGGGCAAGAAGTAATTGAAAAATGAAGAAATAAATTTGATGCGAAAGTAGGGGAGAAGTGGACAGCAGGAGTACGGATAAGGATGAGCTAAAATGGATGAGATGAAATTTTGGCAGGGAAACAGAATGTGAAGCAAAAAGAATATAGCAACTTCTGCTTGAGTCAGTAGTTTGTAATGTTAATGTTTGTTTTGTGTGTGTTAACTGTAGCAATTCTGCATGTTTTTAAGAGCTGTTTCTCAAACAATAAAAATACTCTGCTAGATTTCTGAAGGATGTTTTTTAGAAGTTGTTTTTGGCATAGCAATAATCTGTCTTGTGTTCCATGCTGTGTATTTTATAACTTAATTTTATCTGAGAAGTGCCTTTACTTTTCCAGTGGACTTGTCTTCTGTTATTTTTTTGCAACTGTTATCAATGTAATTGTAAAGTATGGGTAGAATTACATTGTACTGTGTTCCTGGTAATCAGAGACAATTATTTCTGTTTTTATAGTACATTTGGGAACGCCTTGCTGTTGGTTTTAAACACAAGAATTACCGATCCCGAGAAGGAGTGTGTTTGTGTCTTATTGCTACCTTAAACATGTAAGCTTTTTGTTTCTATGGAGATGTAATGGTTCTATCCTTCTTCTGAATGTAATTTTTCTCTGAAACTAATACTTTAGGAAGTCTGATTCAATTAAATTAATAAATGGGAAAAATCAAACAACTTAACTTGTGAGCTTTCTCAAAGAAAGACTAAAGGTATAGTATTTTTGTCTTATTTAAAAGTAGACAAAGGACTAGTGAGAGAGACGGAGCTTGATTGATGTAAGTTTGTATTTTATCATTGCTAAGCTAGAAGTTTACTTCTGCATAACGTATCTTCTGTTTTTCTGTAAAAAAACATATTTAACTTTTTGGTTTTTTTAGTTATGGTGCACAACCATTAATCCTCAGCAAGTTGGTACCACATCTGTGTACAGCATTTGGTGACTCAAATAGTCAGGTAAGGATTTCATTACTTAGTGATGCTTCAACAACTATACTTTGACAGAGGAATGAAAGCAGAATAAATGTGGGCATTTAAGAAAAGCCAATAGGCTTGCTTGTATACAACGGATCATTATTTTCTACCATGAGAAACAATAAACCCATTTTCTTCTGAATCAGTCCATCCATTGGAAGATGAAAGTAGAATTGCAAAGGCAGCAGTGTTGCAATATACTGGCCCCTTCAGTTTTGTCTTCGGAGGCTGAAACTAGTCATTACTGAAAATTATTGTTTCTTATAGAGCATCTTGAAAGAAAAGGAAAAAAAAATATTGACAGAAAGAATTGCCTACAGAAGGAGTCCCTACATGAGACCTGTAATAGCCTGCCAAATTTGCTAAAGATAACATTATCATGTGCAGGACAGGTAATAATTTCCTAAATGGAGCCCAAATGGCATTTGAGCACATGCAAGAACGGTAGTTAAAATCAGTTAATTAAGCAAAAACAACTGCAGTGAAAATCAAGATGTAGTTCGTAATGGTGACATCCGAACTTCAGAAAACCGTCAAATGGAAATGGATAAGATCTCTCTTGATTAGTCTGAAATTGTATCTGAGAGAAAAGACTAAGAATCCAGTAAGGAAGAAAGTAGCATTGGTAGGAGATGGGGAAATAAACAGGATAGGTCTTTGTGCTTATTTTTTTGGTGCAGCAAAGTCCTTGTCTCCTCTGTATAGCATAGCATTGTTCTATTCTAGAGAAAATCTGTTAAGAATTTGTCTTGTTTGTTGATCATTAGTAAAGATGTAGTTTATATCTTGATAGAGCAATTGTGGGTTTAGTTCGAACTGTTACAAAGAACAATACTAAAGTCATTCCAGTAGTTCTTTATAGAGAATAATGGCATTTACTAACATGCATTTTTGGCAGTTTTTGTTGTGATGACTATGGTTTAAATTCTTTAAAGAGGCACTCTCTGTCTCCTTGCTTTAACTGTTCTTTCCCCTTTCTCTGTCTTGTCTTACTCCCTTTCTTGTGCTTATATGATGCCACATAATTCCTTTTGAAGGAAGCAAAGAAAACGCTGATCGCTTTGGCCCACTCTTGTGGGCAGTCAGGTCCTTAGTCTTCCAGAAGGGCCTTGCTGCATGTAGAAATAGATGAAAGCAAGATGAAGTGTCAAGACTGAGTGCAGGGACTAACTTTTGGAAGTATTGCCTACTGTGATAGAATCCTAAATAAAGCACATTTTTTCCACAAATATTATTATGTCAATCCCAGAAATTCCCTCTAGAGCTGTTATTTCTAGGATTTTTCATTTACCATCTGGAGATGCTCTAACTTGGAACAAATACCATCTTGAAAAAACAGTTGTATTTCCTTTCCCTTCCATCCTCACTGTTTCAACTGTTTTGTGAAATGACTTGGCATGCAGGTCGGTAGAAACTGGAAGATTAGTGGGTTGTCAGCAAATGTTGTTTTGTTTTCTGTAACCCTGAAATTAACAACTTAAACTCTGTGTTCACAGGTGAGAGATGCTGCCATACTAGCCATTGTAGAGGTTTATAGACATGTGGGAGAGAAAGTACGAATAGATCTTACGAAGAGAGGAATTCCTCCCGGAAGGTGAGTTAGCTGTTCTGATTTTCTGATCCTGAGCCATTCTGTGTTACTGTTCTTTATCAGAACTTTCAACTCACTAAAAACTTTGTTTTAAAACTATTACAATTTTTATTTTATCTTCTCGTTAGTTTTGCTTCCATCATGATGTTACTAGGATTCCTGACTTTCTTTTGCTGTTGTCTTTTTGCTTGGAAGAGGCATACAGGTGTGTGATGAAAAGCAGCCTTACATTCACCAGTTAAAATCCCCAGTTAAAATCCCCTGAGTTTAAGAGAAGCTGAGTTGGACAGTAGTGGAAAAATGTTTCAAAGTTAAGCAAATACATACTGAGTGCAGTGGGGAAATAATTAGAAAATACTTGAATATATACATCTTGTTCCTTATTCTAGACTTGCTGTTTAGTCTCAGTGCAGAAGAGTCTCAACTGAAGCACTTAAATCGCTACTTTTCATGTATTGCGCATGTGTGAGAAAGAAAAAGCGTGTGTGTACATATGTAAGTGTACAATGAAAGTATGGCAAATCAACAAGCTTCTAGTTTCTTGAAGAGAGTTATAATGGAAAAATTGTCCTCCCTTGCTTCTTGCTAATGAACATCAGACCAATCCTTTCCACTCTGAGTGTTTGCTTATGGGCCACAGTTAGATGAGAGAGAGGTGCTGTTCAAAATAACTACTTCTCAATTCTGAAGTTGCAATTCTGGGGTTTAGTGAGAAAGGTGTTTTCAAAAGGAGTGTTCATTGGTCTGTTAAACATGCCATCACAGGACACGGGATGTTTCTTGCACAAGGTGCAAGGAAGTTTTAAAAATGCATACTTCATTGGTCCTTTCTCTTTCTGAAAAGCAATTCCAGTCTGTAAAGGCTGGTCTGTGTTGTGCGTAGATTAGTTTATATGAAATAAAAGTAGCCATTGTTTTGTTGCTACCTTGGTAAGGATTTGTTTAATTAAAAAAGCTAGACAGAGCTTGAAATTGTACTTAGTGGGAAAGACTGTTTATACAATAAAATCTTTCAAATTCCTTATTAAAACAATTTACACTTCTTAAAATGTGTTAACCCCTTGTCAATTAACATACCACTTTACTCTGAGTCTTCATCTCACTTCTTGATTTTGATAAAGCTGAATGTATCTACTACATGGTGTCAGAGAATATCAGAATGGATACTGTGCCTCATCAGACCCTTCTAAAAAACTATTAGCCCTAGTTTTAAATGATGATTTGTAGGGTATCAAAATATCATAGGAGAATGGTGTTGAATTTATTGTTTCACACTCCAGGCAGAGTTCAGCCTGTTTGGACAAAAGCTCACCCTGCCTAGGGGAATGCGAAGTGGTATGCATTCTCTTCTATTTAATGGCTGTCACAATTTTAGACTATTAAGAGATTATATGGTTACCACAGAAGTTTAAACTTTAATAATTATTACAATTCCAAAAATAGTTTCATAGCAGATGAGATAATTATTACAATTCCAAAAAGTTTCATAGCAGATAATTGGAACATACCAGAGAAGATCTTTCTTGCATTAAGATAGGGTTTTGGACATCTTCTGGAACAGAGAACAAGAGCAAAAGAGTGCAGATGATAACAGCTTTTGTTTGTACTCTGAATATTGGGTCTGACCATAAGTTTCAGTTCAGCACTCATCCTGTTCACATTTCCATGTGATACAAACTGAGTAAATCTTGGGATCCAAATAGGATTAAACACCATAGGAGCTTTGTATCCTCAGGGCAATCAACAGCTCCTAATTTAGTTGCAGTGGGTGCCAAATTGTTATTTCTACTATCTGCATCAGTTGAATACAAAATTCCCCTGATCTGAAAGCAAGCATAGTTGTACCATTTGCATTTACATAAAGAAGCAAGGCTCTACTTGGTGCATGTTAAACAGGTTGTTGCCACTGAATCTCAACAGTTTTGCACCTGACAGTCAAGGCTAGTGTAAAATAATATGAGCTGAGTCTCAGTGCTGTGTCCTCCGCAGTGGTTTTCAGGTTGGGATAAAGGGGGGAGTTACGATTTCCTTGAGTTGAGCATGAGGCTGCTGTTCTCTGTCCCATCTGTTGCTGACAGAAAGCAGAGTTCCTGTAGTCTCTTCTTACTCCTTCACACAAGTCACAAGACGGTTGACAAAGCTCAGGAAAGACAGATTAGCTCTATAGTAGCTCAGACTGTTGTTCCTTCAGAGGCAGACCTAATTTAAGACGTTTCTTCCCCAGTGCCTGTCAGAAGTTTTTTCCTTCACTTAGATGCATTAAAATTTTCATGTGGTTTTGCAGGAGCTATGATCCGTGGAAAAAACCCTTTGATGTAGAGTATCATTTTATCATTGTTTTGAGGGGAATCTGTGTTCATATTTGTGTGTCTGGGTAGGTTTTAAGGGTTTTAAGTATTACGGATAATCTGTGGTTCAGACACAGCTGCTTTCAGTTGTTGAGTTCAGCCTTGAAGAATTGCACTGCAGCTCTGTCACTGTATGACAGTGCATTAAAAATTGTGTGTAAACATAAATATTAGCAGAAAACCCCATTACTTCAGTATTTGGTGCACACGTGATTCCATAGAATGTAGGCTTGTTTGGTTTACATAACAAATTACACATTAGAGATCTGTGTCTTGCTGCTTGAATGCACTCTGCCCTAAAGCACTGAAAACAAGAGCTCTTGTCTGCTGAAAGGAAGGCAGGAAAGTTAATCAAACATTGTTTTGAGAAATTGTTCAACTTCCTTAAGTATGCAAATGGTATATACAGGTTGTGTCTATATAAAGCCAAATGTAGTTAGTAATTTAATAATAGTAGGTTTAAAAGGTTTAGTAATCTGCACCTGGTAGGTTTGCCTTTGTGGAAAATACTGGATTTTCTAGAGAAGGTTATTGGACCTGTTAAAGTCTAGGTAGTCAATAAAGGAAGACTGGATCTTACTTTTGTAGTTCAACTCTACTTGCTACTACTGTATTTTTCTTCAATGCATTTTTATTCTTTACAGACATTAATTTGTGAGTTTGCTTGTAAATAAAATCAGTGAGTTCCTATTTCTATTTGTCATTTTTCAACTTACAAATCCCAGAATAATATTGTGCTTTTTGCCTGAAGCACATTCCTTTTTCAGAGAAATCAGTATCAAGTCAGTGGTTGGAAATTTGGATGGTGTTTTCCCTTTTGTTAAAGTTGCTGCCAAAGAGGTTTGACAGTCTTTGGTATCGGACCTGTAAGTATTAGTGTTAATACATTTGTGAATACTGAAAGTGGATGTTATATTTCTTGTTCTGTGAGCCAAGAATAGTGAACAGGTTTTGTTCTATATGGGCCAAATTGAGTTTGTTACAGTATGGGATCTGTGTGGCTGATCTTCCCTGAATGGAAATAGTATATGTGGCTCCGGATAGCAGTTGCTTAGTCTGCGTGTTAAAAGCTTTTTAAGATCTTTCAGGAAGTCATCTGACAACTTATCCCACTGTTACTTGAGAAACATAAATGTATAAAACCAGCTATTTGTTTAGTTCTTACGTCTAGAGACACAGCTTCATATACTGAAATGTTAAAGCATTTTGCAGTGTGCATGTCTGAATACCACATTTTATGTCGTATGAACATTCTACTTATCTGTCTAGTTTATGTTGTAGATGAGGTCCATCTGTGTGTCCAGATGTGGACACGTCTCTGCAAGATCTTTTTTTTTTTTTTAAGGGGGAAGTAAGGGGAAATAAGTGCAAGGTTTCATATGGGCCGTTTCCTGCTTCAGACTCACTTTGGACATGAAAAACAGCCTCGTTTCCACCATTTCTTATTCTTTATCCTCCTGCTATTGACAGGGGAGTGGTGCTTTTTTGCCTCTTCATCACAAGGTCCAAACTTTCAGGTGTCCCTCTCTGCCTGTCATGCAAACAGTTGAGCTCCATCAAGCATGGTCGTAAATAACAGCTTTTCAGTCTAGAAGTATGGTGCATGTTCTTTGCTAGCATCTGCGTTTCCATGTACCTGCATGGCGGCTCATGCTGTGTCTTAGAAGGGTACGTATTCCTCTCATTGAATGTAATCACCATAAGATTTTAATCCTGTGGTAGAGACCTGTTACCTGCCGTAGGAGAGGGTTTAGCAGGTTGCCAGGAGCCCCCATTTAAAGTGCTACAACCTCATACGTTCATTTATTCATTCATTCACTGAGACAGCAACAATCGTCCAGCCCATGCAGAAGTGGCCTGTGGTCCTGAACATGTGTTTTTCGTCAATGGGGATTTTTCCTTCCATATGTGAAGTTGCAGACCTGTCTGTGCCTTTTTGGAGAAAGAAGATAATATTTCTATTCACCAGTGACATAGTATTTCTATTAACTAATGACTTCACTGACTGATTATGCATGTCATATCCAGACTTGGGCTTGCAGATATGAGATAAAGGAGTAATAATGCTGCTCTTCTCAAAGAATGTTCCTCATTGCTGCTGATGGTGAAACCAGTCTTCACCCAGCCCTCTAAACTTTCTTGGATTTCTCTTGGCCAGGCTCTCTTTTGCCAGGAGCTGAACTCCTGTAAATGTTCTTAAATTGATGGTGGTTGCAATAATTTTAGAGACCTTAGCCTATACTGCCTTGCTGCCTGTGTGAAGAAGTAGGAGAAGATGGTAGCATGAAGAGCTGGGTGGGAGGAGAGGGAAGAAGAAACTTGTTGTGAGAGTCTTTGCAAAGTCATAGTTACTGTTCCTGTAAGCTGTACTAAAGAGAGGGTTGGACCTACAGTAGTGCTTGACCATTTTGTCAGCTGTGTTTTACTGGATTTTTTTTTTGTGTGTGTGTAATTATGACAAAAGACTATAGAGTGTGCCTCTGGTCCTAAAGACATGCTTTGAAAGCTCTAGGAGCAGCAGTACTGTGTTGTTCTCCAGCCTGCACCACTGACTACATAGCATCCAGTGATGACAAACACATTTTTGAATGTTCATAGTCAGTACTTTATCAGATATTTTGTGAGAGGCAACGTGTGTATTATTATAATGTGTTTATAAGGAAGCATTTCATCTTGCTCTTCTGTTTAAAACGCTCAGGAAAGCATTTTTGGAAACTAAGTTCAAAAGAGCAGGAAATATCTTTTTTTCTTTTGAATTCTCTAAAATATGTGTGCCAAATGCATAACATCAGCCTAACAGGATATAAAAATTAAAGCAAAATTTTAAAGGAAATCTGCTAATCTCTCTAGTCTTCATGTTCAATTTCTCTCAGGATAACGGTTTCAGCCTTTCAGATGTAGTGTGAAGTCCTCCTCAGTAACTAGGCAGACTGTTAATGCGGTGTTTAGTATGGAATCCAGCAGGGTTGAGGGGAACTCACAGTCACTGGTAGACAGTAAAAACACTAGCTATGGTACAGACGGAGCAAACGCATTAACTTCCTTTTGCGAAAGCAAGATGGCATAATGCATGACTGTGTATTGATTCTTGTGTGAACTTTTCACTTTGTACATTTGAGAGCACATAGCATGTTAATGGGATGCCATGTGTCATTAGTAAATGCTAGTACCCGAAAAGTATTTCATATAATAACCGTAGTTTTACTTTTTCAAGTCTAAGTGCAAAAAACCCCCCTATTTTGGTATAAATTGCCTTTGGTTTACAAATTGACCTTTTCATTAAAAGACTGAGGTTTAATATTAAAGGAGTGTAGTCTGACATTTGTGAATTGCTGCCATTTCAGACATTTTGCTGTGGCTGCGGTGGTTGTAAACGCAATGATGGCACAAAAGGGAGAGGATAATAGGTTCCAGAGAGAAGGCTGACAAGTATGTTAGGGGAAGATTAGGCAAACTACTACTGAGCTACATATAGTTTTGAGATGAGGTGGTAGAATAACTGCTGGTTTGTGTTACAGGTTATTAACTTACATGATTAAGGGTTTTTTTGGTTTTGTTTTTTTTAGATGCTTGCAGTAGGGTAGGCCTTTTTGTGGAATTCTCAGCTAAATCCGGGTAGTTCTTGTTGTGGGCCTGTTAAATCCAGGACAAATTTGCTCTGTAGCAGATTGCTTTGAAGTATTTGGAAAGTGAAAATAACGCATTGTGAGAGTCCTAAAACAGTGGAAAGAGCGGGGAAAGGCTCAGGCTTTTTATACTGTTGTCTGGCTGCATTTCATGATTTTATCACGTTCTTCATTATTAGATAAATGAGGTAGCAGTGAATGAAAGGGGTATGCAGTGTGTCAGAGAAGGCAGACTGTGCATGTGAGAGCGCACAGCCTCCCCACACGGATCATTGAGTAAAAGTGGTGTGTGCATAAGGAAATGTTGAAGTTAAATCTTTGTGCGTCCTTGACTTTGCTCCTTTATGTATTGTGAAAATTTTCATGCCCAAGCCCTGTTCTTATCCATTTTTCTTGGTTTGTCTTAAAACAGTTTGGACTGCGAGTTGTAAAAACAGCCTTTCAGTATTTGCTCTTTTAGCAAATTTTGAATAGGGTAATACAGTCTCTAGTACTGGTAATGTAGCTGAACTGTGCCTGTTTGGAGAGTTGCAGGTTATCATGTGATTTGTAGTTCATAACTCTGTGCATTTAAGGCCAGGACTCAGTCCTGCTAGTCTTGTAGCTAAAAATTCATGTGCGTGTTAGATATTACCGTATTCTGAGTAGTCTAAAATGCAGAGAAGTCTTTGGAGAAATATAAGAAAATGTTCTCAATTGTTTGCAGCTGAACAGTGTATCGTGTCAGTACAAACCCATCGCTAGTGTGTGGGTCACATACTTTTCTGTGAGATACTTCCACTGCTTTTATTGAGTTTTCTGCAGAAGTGATGAGAAATGGCTGTTCAAGTGTTTGCCAGCTTTCTGGCTTGAATAGCATTTTCTACCTTGTGGGACTAGATTGCAAATAGAGGGTTTTTTTTGCATGGTGTGGTGTTTGTTGTTGGGGTTTTTTTGGTTTTTTGGGGTTTTTTTTGGTTTTATATATATATATATATATATTTACATGTAGCTAAGCACTTGCAGTGTGTTCTATTGTGAGAGTTTAAATCAGTGGTATGCCTGCTGAACATGACTGAAGTGTTTAGTGTACCTTAGGTTTAGAAAACAGTACTTCCTGTTTTTTGGTTTTGGTTTTTTTTTTTTGTTTTTTTGTGTGTGTGGTTTTTTTTTTTTTTTTTTTCCTGTGGAAGTGCTAACTACTACAAAAGTATTTTTGTAACAAAACTGAGGAAATTTTGAGGAACAAAAATTTTGAGGAAAATTAGTACTTGTCTCAGAACAAATTAAATAGTAATCCCTATTTTTTTTTCCCCACATGGACATTCCATAGTTCAAATGGTTGCCTTTTAGTGTTGTGTATAAACAAAGTAATACCACAGTCATCTGAATCCACTATATACTATTACTGAACCTGAACTTTAGAATTTTAGTTATTTTTAATCATGCTAATAACGGTGCTCAGTTCTGTTCTTTGCTAAGTTGGCTTAGTTTTCTGTGCATTTGTGTGAAGATGCTCAACTAAAGAGGAGTCCTTTGGAAATTGTTTCTAGATACTCTTAATCTCTTGTATATTCTGTATTACTGCTTTATATATGATAATAAACTGATTTCTGTTTTTACCAGTAACCTGGGGGATTTCAGAGATGTAAAAATATTGTTGTTGTTGTTGTTCTTTACAGGTTGCAAACAATCTTTGCAAAATTTGATGAAGTAAGAAACTCTGGAAATATGATTTTAAGTAGCATCAGTGGTGAGTATGAGACATCATATATTTATAATCAGCTTTAGATTAATACAAGATAAATGTTTAAATGCTAGCATTATCAATGTGAGATGGATGGCTAGAAACACATGGAAGTACTAAGAAAATGAGACATTTGGTGAAACAGACTTATACTGTGTTACTGAAAGTATTTTCTGGACTGCAGTCAGAATACAATTGGGAAAGGTGTTGAAACTGCATGGAAACAAGCAGTGAATCTTTAACAAGTTACATGTGTGCTCAGTAGAGGATACAAGAATCCTGCAAAGTATTCATGCATGGCGGGTGTGTGTGTGGATAAAATCAAATGAACCTTTTTCCTATGTTACAGTATGTTTCTAAAATAAAATGATAATTTAGTGATGAATGTGCTTTCTTCTCAGTTAAAATGATGAGTAATTATTATAATACAGGAAGTTTCAAATTACAGAAATAGGTGATCGCAGCATTCAAAGACTTAAATATTGAAGTTAAGACTTTGTCTTTACTGTACTGAATTTGAGCTCTTTATTTTTTGGTGTATTTAATGAAAAGAAAACGTGTTGTGCAGAGAATCCTTGTTGCTCCCTACTGCATTCTTGATATAGTATTTTATACTATAAAAGAGTAAAACCATAATTCTTCCTTACTTAAAACTATAATTTAGAAAAAAACCTGTTACATAGCAGCACAAGGGAGGTCTTGTGGCAGTGGTTTTAATATAGTTGTTTTTGAAAGCTTCATTGTCTATCTTCTGCAAGGAATCAGTAGATTTTGTTTTATAGGAGAGGGTTCTCTGATGTTCATTTTCCTTTCAAAGCAACTATGCTGACTGAAAAGGAGGCTCTGCTAGATCTAAAAGGTGTAACTATGCAAGAGTAGAAATATTTTGGGGAATGCATATGATTTGTTAACGTACTCAAATATACCTTTTCATTTTAAATATTCTCGCCTTTTTCTTGTTAGTGTGAAAACAGAAGAGACTGTAGGTTCAAAGGAACGTGTTTTTACAACCTTTTCTTTGAGGTAGTAAGAGTTTCCATGCTGCATTCTGCTTTGAAATAAAACTTTGCTATTCTTGAAGACTTAAAGAATACACGAATAGATTTGTAAGGATTAATATTAAAAAAAAAAAAAACCACATAGTAATTTAGGGGAAAAATGTTTTACATAAATGCTATGTTAGATTGTAAGTTGACTCATTGTGGGAGGGTAAACCATTATCTTTTGCATTTAAAGTTAATGCTGCTGCATAGGTTTGAGAGGTTCAAAGATGCATTTTACATGTGTGTGTTTTCTGTTGGTAGTTCTCAGGAGAATGGAGAAAGTTGTATGAGGGAATATAAATGCATTGAAATAATTTAAATATATATGAAAATATCTATACAACATTGCTGGACTAGTTTACATAGCACTTCTGAGCTTTTTGTCTCTATTCTAAGAGAGTTGATTGTTTATTTTTCTTCAAGCTGTTTTTATCTCATCTGTAAAATGCAGATATTAATGCTGATCTACAGCAGCATAAACCATTTATTTTGTCTTTTAGGTGGCAATTTCTATGCAAAAGTTACTATGATTCTGTTTTGGTACCATAGAGAAACAATCCCTCTAATATGTTGGTTTCAGTATTTTGCTTGAACCTAGTTTATCTGTTGCATCCATCTAAACAATGTTTGAATGGTATTGAGAAGATACTCTTCCATTGTTAGAGCTTTACCTTGGCTTTGTCCTTCATTATTCTCTGAAGGACAATTTGTATTTACTGCTTGCACGTGTAGACTGAAAGTTGCTGTTGAATTCCTGTAGCCTTGTTACTAACTTTTCTTTTAGGAGCTTTATCAAACATCTCTGGATAAAGGCCAGATTTTAATGTCTAAATACATCTGTTAGTGTTGAGGATTTTTTTAGTGCTTTGGATATTTTGGAGTAGCGTTTGGGAAGGTAGGGGGGAATAGGGTTGTGTTTCAAAGAGAGGGGTGAAGGGGCAAAAAACTGTTCAACAGACTTTAATATAATGAGACTGGCGCAGCTTTCTAGTGGACCTTTTTACCAGCAAAAGTGAATGGCTTTTTGCCAGATTGAGTTACTTTCCCAAATAAGCTACCTGTATTGATGGGGGTTCTCTTCAGTGTGTGACAGATAGGAAAGGGCTTGCCAGTACAACTGTGGAAGATGTCAGCTTCTCCATAGTCCTGAGTGACAGTGCTGTGGTAGTAAATCTTTGTTGTGTTGACCTAGTTTCTGAGAATCCAGAGATGTGACTGAGGATTCTTTTATCAAACGATACTAATGTCAGTTGTTCAGTCTCTTTATTCAGCATGTATTTTGGGGGGGTCAGGGGGGAGAAAACCCTCAAAGGTTGGAGCTTTAAACAATCTGAATACAAGAATGATTTCCGTAGTATTTTAATAATCAAAACAAACGTATTTTTAAAAAAAGTTTGTACTAACATGATTAAACGTGTGACAGATTTTTAAAAAGTTGCATTGGTGTGCTTATATATATATATATATGTATCTATTTGTGGGAGAAATACAGGGAGGGGAGGAAAAGATATTGTACCTCAGTCTTATGCACGCTGGTAGATTTAATATCTTGTTATCCCTGTGACTGTGTTAGAGTGGACCTAGTGTGAACAGTCCCTTTAGTCTTATGTTACCGTTTTCCTTTATTGAATCCAATCCCTGATGAAACTTTAAAGAGGAGGAGGGCAACGAGTTACTATTAGAGACTGACAGATCCTCTTGGAGGGTGGATGAGGTGAAAAGCATATTGAAACAAGTATGGATGGAATAATTGGGGCAGGATACGTAGCAAGGAGTTTCAAAAGCCAACAGACGAGAAGGCAGCGTGTCTAACAAGGGGACTGGGCAAGTCTTAGTGCTTTTGCTTGATGAGGGCGACTTACCGGCTCAAATAATGTCACACTGCAAGTGCCTCCCCAACTGACCTTTGATTTTTTTTTTAATTGTTTTTCCCCCATTCCCCCATCTTCCCTTGCCCCCAGCAGTGGGTAGTAAAAACAGACATCACTTCTTTAATGTGAATTATGTGAATGAATTAGCTGCTGTGAAAACCTTAGGGTTTGTTTACATTCATAATGGTGTTGCATATTAAGAGAATCATGTCAGGATGTTTGCCTGTTAAGCAAAATCTTACGTGTGCTGCTAGTTTTGCCCTTTCACTCCACCAGAAATACGTGTATCCCTGCAAACTGGAGAGGGTTCTTTAAAGCACCTCCCCATTTTTCAGCAAATGAATGTTCATTTCTATGGAAACAGAACTGGCAGCCAATCTGAAAGCAGCAAAAGCCCTTGTTTCTGTTGCCTGAGGTTTGTAAATACTGTTTTCTCCAAGAGAATTTAAAAAGACTCCTATATTGGGTAGTAGTGTAAATTTTGAGACAGGGGATTAAAAGAAAAGTGGGGAAAATAATAATATTGAGCTCTCTACTTTGCCTCATTCAGGAGGCAGAGTGATTTGAGCTGAATATAAATTCTGCATCTCTATTCAACCCGTGCAATTTTCCCATTTTAATGGTATGCTTCATAGCGTTAGCTTTCTAAGCGTAAAATGTGACAGGTAGGATCAGTGATGTTAGTATCACGGTTGTGGGGGAGCTGTGTTATGAGTGATAAAGATACAGTTCAGTGTTCTCCTGAAAGAAAAAAAACAGGCAAAAATCCATAGCACAAATGTGTATCTGTTTTTCCACATTACGCTCTTGTTTTTTATTTCCCTTTGTTTTCTTTTTGGAAATATAGTTACTATGGAGACAATGACGACATACTCTGGCAGAGCTCACCAGTGTACGAATGTATATAGTTTGGGAAATACGGGAGCTGGTGATAGCTGCCATGATTATGTTACAGCCTTTTGAGCTACCTGTTATTTCTTTTGCTTGCTCAGTGTGAATGGTCGGAATATAGCCACGTTATTTTAAATTTCAGCTGTTATTCTTGCTGGTTTATAATATTAAATAGGAAAATTTAGTGGCCAGCGAGGCGTGACGGTCAGTTCAAGCCCGTTGGGAAGCCAAGGGCCTCCGCAGGCTGACGCTTCCACCGGTTTCTCAGGAACTTGCCCGAGGTTTTTGAATTATTGCGACGGGGAGCTGCGCCCCGGCTCCTGCGAACGCGCGCCTTACCGGCGCCGCGCAGCTCGCCGCGGCGAGCGTTACGCTCCTGAACTTTTCCTTAGGCCAGAGGAGGTAAATGGGAGTAAATGGGAAATATTTTCTCTTTTTTTTTTTTTTTTTTTTCCTTTTATCACTTTATGGGATTGCGCTCCTTCTACCTTCAGTATGTCACTTAAAGCATTGATTGGGGAATAAACCGTGCACAGAAGTTCAGGTTTTGGGTGGGTTTTCGTTGTCGTTTCTATACCACTGCAAAACGCTGCGCGCACGCTTTGAAAACCCGCTTCTCTTACAAGTTTCGAGGGGGGATTTCCCGCGAGTCCTGTCAAAGAGCACCCTTCTTCAGCGAGCTGTCTTCTGCTTCCCGTGGTTTTATTCTGTTCATTTGCCGACGGATCTCTTTCCGTGGAACGAAAGAAGGCTCCGCCGGAGGGGTGCAACGGCACCTGACGGGCGCTGCGGCGGGGCCGGGGCGGCGGGGCGAGGGGGAGGACGGGCGCCCCGCGGGGCACGTGACCGCCGCCGCGGGGGCGGGCGGGGGGCGGAGCGCAGTAAAAGTCCCCGGTGGGACGGGGCCGGGCCAGGCGCGGCGGCGGGAGGCGCGGAGCGGGTTCCCGCGCGAGGCGGGACTGCTATTTTGAAGCGGGGCGGCGGTAGCGGCGGCTGTTGCGGCAGGGAGCCGGCAGCCGCCCCGCCTGCCCTCGGGCGGCACGGCCGCGGCATGATGGCTGTGGGGGACGGTGAGTGCGCGCCTCCGGGCGCCGCCGCTGCCCCGTCCGGCGGCGGGGGGTGGGGGGTTGCTCGCAGCCCCGTGGCGGCGCGGGGCTGCCCGGGGAGCGGTGCCGTCTCGCCGGCGAGGCGCGCGGGTCGGTCAGGGCGCTGGGCGGCCGGAGGGGCCCGCCGGGGCGGGCCGGGCGATGCTCTCCGGTGAGGGGGGGAGGCGGGCCGGCGGCGCTGCCGGGCTCCGCTCCCCTTCTTCCGCCTCCCAAAGCGAGGTTTGACTGCATTAAGCCTCCCCTAGGGCAGGTTGGCACCTTAGCCTGCTGGGCTTCGCTGCCGGCGATGGAGCCGGCCGCTGCGGGGTGGTACGTGCAGCTGGAGGGCCGCGGGGGCACCGAGCAGGGCAGCTCTAGTCCGCCCTTAGGGTTTTAACCATGCACGGGTTTCTGGGGTGGCCCGTGGTCTTAATTATTTACATCGCTGGCAGTTTCCACTCCGCATTTTTATGTTGGCATTCAGTTTACCCCTCTTGTCCCAGTGCTGCTTGTGTTAGCCAGCTCCGTAACATAAAACTGGATTTACTCTACTGCTTTGTAAACAGGCATATGTTAATCTGCACTGTTCTGTGAGGAAATTTGTAGTAATTCAGTGTAGCCATAAAAGAAGTGCCTTGCTTCTAGGGCTAGGAATATATATTTAATAAAGACATGGGATGTTACTACGTTTCCCTCGCTGCACAGTGTATTGTTACACAAACCAATGGAAAGTAGGTCAGTAAAGCAATTGCTATGTTTTGATTAAAAACTGGACGTGTGTTTTATCTTCATCACATCTCTTGGTTTTGTGTGACACCCAGGTTCTTTGAGCTGAATAACTTGATGAATTTCTATATATGCGTCGTTGTTTTCAGAGGAACTTGGGAAGCGCTCACTGGACTTGCAGCAAGTTTAGAAATGTAGTAGGAGGGCTGTGCTTTTACAAATGATTATACGTATAGTTTTAAATAACATTAAGGAAGATGGTTTTATAAAAATCACGTACTTTGATTAAGGTGAATCTTTTATCTGAATTTGCTAAAACATTAGTAGTAAAAGTCCTGAGAAAGACCTTTTCTTAAGGCATCCTGAAATGTATGTGTTTTCACTTAGTTCTTTGACGTGTTAGAGGCTGAAAGAGATAATCACTGTGACCAGAGCAGTGAAATTAGTGCTGGACTGTGTAGTTTAAAAAAAAAAAAAAAAAGTTGGGCCCTTCTTTGATGTTTGTATTTTTGTTTGTCATCTGCAAGGTGCAAGGGAAGTCGTGGTCTTTGTAGAACTGAACGTGTAGTAAGCTCTTTCTTGTTGAGATTTTTTTTCTAGGAATGTTTTTCTTCATCTTTGTTTCCTTCCTGTGAAGCAACACAGTTCTCCATGGTGTAAACATGGATTGTGGTAACTTGCAGATGAAGGATGCAAGCTGTAGCATGTTAAGAAATAACTATTCCCTAGGCAAAGCCATAGGATTTTTGTGGTTCTGTAATGGTCGAGGTTTATAAAGTGAGGGTGGTTGTGGAGCTCTCTTCTGTATAATTTAATTCGTCATTAACAAAGGCACTAAGAACAAAGTACTGTTCAGGCAGTCAGCTGACATTCTGTGTAGGAGCTTTGAGCAATAACGCCAGATACAATTAACAGTGTGTAGGATGATTATGTAGCTGTCGGTCTCTCTTAAAACTACCGCTTACCACATTTACAAGGAATTCAGTCCTCTGATGTTGTGTTATAAAACTGCTAGGGAAGCCAAAACCTTAGTTACTACTAAGAAAACTTTTTGATCTTTTTTCTGAATTTAATGTAGGTTTTGCCATGGTCTTTTGTTTTGCAAATAGCCCGTACATCCTCCTAATGTATGCAACATAGAAGAAACAATCTGGTTTAAGGTTAGTGATTCTGTAGCCTTTGAGAAATGTCTTTACTTCACAAAATAGTACTTTGTTGTGGCCAGTATGTACGTTTAACTTACTATTTGTGAGACTGTGCTGATTTTCTAGAAGGTGGTGTGCAGATACTTCAGAGAACAGATTTTTTATTTTATTTGGTTTGCTCACTTAATCAGCCCGGATATGTTACAAAATTGCACAGAATATGTTTGGAAATGCTGTATAGAGGTGGTAATTTCAACATTTTGTCTTGAATGCAAGACACTGGTTTATTGTAACTTTTTGGATTTTTTTTTTTTCAGTTTTCTTGAGCACAAGCAGAAATGTAAATAAAACATGGTGCTTAACAGTTGAATCTTAATCTGATTTCTCAACTAAAGATTAAAGGGAAGAGCCAGATTTTCTGTTTGCCCCCATGTTAACTGTCTCAAGCTCTCCAATCTTCTGTTGGAAGAATGTAGAAGGAAAAAAAATAGTACTGTGTTTGTAGCCCAGCAGACAATTGGACTGTTACTTCTACTGTACTAAATGCGTGCCAGTAGGAAAGCATGCACTATCTCAGTCTTAAAGGCATTTCACATATTTGTGTGAATGTAGGTCTTGCGTTGGACCTGCAAGTTGAGGCTGCTGAGGAAAACCAGTCAGGAACCGTTCCTCGCTCTGGATTTCTTGTTCCTCGGAGAGGATAATACATTTCTGCCCTTATCCATTGATAACCAGATTAGGGCATTTAGGAGGTTGCTAACAGAATTGCAGCGTGGTACATCGTGTTGTGCGTTCTCTTCAGGGTTTGTAATTCAGCGGCTTCCATCAGTGCTTTCTCACCTTGTTGTCAGTCTGTGCTATGCTATTTTGTTACTTCCAAACTAAGGGACTGTCTTGCTCCCGGTTGGACAAGGTGATTGGAATAAGGGCAAAATTATCTGCCTAAAACCATGAGGGGCCATGAAGGGAAGATTAGACATAGGTTTTCTTAAGATGTACTAAACATATTGCAGTACCAGACATAAGGTATTTGAGGGCTATCTGAAAGCATATAATCAGCTTTGTAAGAGGACATATTTCGTGCACGCATTTGTTGCACTAGTATATAGTAAGTATGCTATTTTGAATCATATAATGAATGAGATAAATCTACTTTATTTATTAGTGGATTTTTATTTAAATGGCATACAATGTAATGATGTTTAATGACTTTAAGCACTTGTCAGATTTCAGATGATAAAGCATATGTGACTTGTTTATGAATAGGAATTATCCTTATATCTTACTACATATGCATGTCAAATTATGGGTTTTGTCTTCTTTCAAAATACTTCATTAGTGTATGCATGGTCCTAGAGCACAAGAACAATTATTTTCCATTCTCTGATGTTCTTCTGAGGGAAGGCTGCCTTCCTAAGTCTTTAATCTGATTAGTAGTTTCTGAAAATGTGGGTGCTGTACAGCTTTAATACTTTACTTTTGACTGGAAAAAAGATTGGACATATTAAAGGTACAGAGGCTGTAGTGATGTTTGAGATGTTAGCTTGATTTAAAATTCATGTATACAATTGTAGTGCATATGCGTTTCTGATGTGTATTTTTGATTTTCCTTTCCCCTGGTAGGAGGGAGGAGGCATTTTAAACCAAGAGAGTTCTGTGAATGATGGTAATAAAGCAATTACTACACTGGCCTAGAAAGTGGGCAGGATGTAACTGTGGTGCTTTGCACCATTCACAGCTGTTTCCTGGGGAAAAAAAAAATAGAGATAGAAGCAGAAGTTTTTTCTGGGAAATAGAAATGCATCACTTGTTCCCTTTTCTGTTCTTCTTTGGGCCTGTTTTTTTTAACATGCCGACTGCGACTGCGCTGGCTCCTTTCCCTGTAATTGCTCCACACCCCTCCTCTTCTGTCATTAGCAGTTGGTGGGCACATTGGTTTGGGAAATGGCTTTACTCACTGTGCCTGAGAGAGGAAGGACAGATACTGTGAGTTGGAATTCGATTACTGTTCTGAACCAAAGCAGTGCAAAGCTTCTTTTCATGGTAAGGTCATATGCTACTCCCAGTGATTAACATAGTTTCTGAGTAGTGTTTTGTCTATAAAGTGCACGTACCGTTGCTAATAGCAGTAAAAGAACAGTGGGACAGTGAAACAACTGAGTGGGAGACGGAGGGAATGTGTAAACAAGCCAAGGGCTATATGAAAAGACACAGTTTCTACTCAGACAACGGATAAATACAGCAAGGTTCAACACTGATGTGAATAAAAAAAAAAAAATAATGCAAGGAAGAAGTATGCAACTCGGAGCATTTCTTACTTAAAAAACAAAGCTGCAAATATATGACAAACAGTTACTTTCTCAAAACCAGCATAGATTCTAGAGTGATAACTGCACTTGATTTTTTAATGTTCTAGAATAATAACTACAAGTAAGTTTTTTGTCTTCCTATTTCTAAATGACATTTTTAAAGTGTCAAGGAATTTTTGGTGTTCAGTTCTGGGGAACTTGTGGGTGGTGGTGGTTGTTGTTGTTTTCATTAAATGTGAAACACCACTCCACTAATAAGATTTCCAGATATGTTTAATCTGGCATCCAAAAGCGTTGGTTGCTTTTGCAGTCCGTTTCCATTTGTTTTTAAGAACAAGTTACATAAGAAAAAAAATCCTTTGGTGTTTCAGTTGATATCCTTATTTGCTTTGAAACATCTTTGATTATTCCAGACTATTGCTAATACTACAAGTTTTTTCTTTCTTTCTTTCTTTTTTTTTTTTTTTTTTTTTTTTTAAAAAAGGTGCATTTCGAAACAAGTATTAGAATTGCCAACAGCCTAAGGAGAAATTTAAAGTCTAGTAAGGATTTTCTTTGACAAATGTTGACTCCATCACATGACTCGCTGGATATTTGCCTTGCAGGGTTGATTTTCATCTTTGTTACCTATTAAATATGAGGAATTTTTCCTTACTGTTATATGTTATTTTTAATAAAGTCTTACTGTAGTAAATACTAATGAGCAAGTGAGCTATAATTGGATCATTTCAGGTGTCTGAAATGCCTTCAGAGGTGAAGGTGTTCTGCTGTAGTATTCACCTGAATCAGAAATTCCACTCTGTATATTGTATTCATAAAAGTAGCTTAGTTTTAAAGAATTGTGTTTTGGGTTTGGTGTGTTCTTTCCTTTCCCAGCTCCTTCATCAAAATACGCTTCTGTAGCAACAGCAGGAGAGAACAGTGCTTCACTTGAAAGAGCCTTTTGAAAACCAGCTATGCCTGTAGATTCTTACAAGTAGTAACTACAATTTAAAACTCAAAGGAGTTTCACAGCTACGTGGAGTAGAGGCAACAAGATTTTCATGGTTACTGGTTTAAAATTTCTCTGGAACAGCTTTGCATGTATTTAATCAATGTGAAAATTCCTCTCTTCAACTGAGAAACACTTAAAAGCCTTCAAAAATTATGGATAGTTGGAGCCTGAGGAAAGGTGAGGAGAAGGGATGAAGATGTAGAACAAAGCTCTTAACAGCCTGCAGAAAAAACTGACTTTCTTCAAACTAGATATTATTTGATGAAGTATCTTTTTATCATTATGGATTGTTTTGTGTGTTGACCTGCCAAAAGTCCTTTGGCCAATCAACTTATACAATATGAGGTTTGCTATTGAACTTAAAGGCCAAAAGCAGTTCTGTGTAGATTGTTTTTGTCTAAAATCTCATTGTGGTGTTGAGTTGATCTTTGCAAACTATTTAGAAACACTGAGGGAAGCAGGCAGAATGTATTATTTTGCGATTGGATGATGTTCTTGCAAAAGAAGAGGACCAATGGCAGCTGTTAAAGCTGCCTAGCTACCAGACACTTCAGATTTTCCAGAACCGATGTGAGGTTTTTAGCGTCTTGTAAGAAGTCCAGTTTGAGGAGAGTCTATGCTCTTAAAACCACAGGTTTTGTGACCTACAATGAAGCTGCAGCGTTGAGAGTAAATTAAAGATAATTTACCATCATTTCTTAATCTCCACTTCTGAATATGTGAGGTAGGGAACCCGTTGGTCAGTGAGCTCAAAGGCCACTAACAACCCCTTTTTTTCCGTGCTGTCATGTGCATGTTTTTGTGTTCAGAGATAAATATTAGTTTCTAATTGCTGAACTACAGGAATTTAAATTTAGAAAAATAAATCTCTCTACCTGCTGTGTGTTCATATTACACTTTCTGCTTCTAGGACCTGTGTTTTATTTGTGAATTTGCCCTGACATTTTGCATTTTCAATATACAAATTGAGTTCAACACACAGCAGTTGGCCACACTAAAAAGTTATGAGAGCGTTTGCTACTAAAATTTCTCTGATGATAGAAGTAAATTTGTCACTGTCAGCCTCTAATAGTAACTCACAATTTAAGCTCACTGTTTGTAAACCTTCTTATTAATATTATATGATACGTATCACATGGCCCTTCACTATCACATACACATGTGATATATGTTAAAAGTGAATGAACCATGGTCCTTATGTCTGCTTCTCTTACCTTTGCTGTGATGTAATAGACAGTTTGAAAAAATCAAATCATTAAACTCTTTAAGTGTTTCTGTGTGAATGAATTAAGTATTGGAAATGCCACAAACAGTTTCGTCCTCTGGATATCGGTTGTTTGACTGACTTAGCTACAGACAGTAAAATGATGGTCCTTTTTTCTGACTTTTCTGAACTTAAATACATTGATAATACTAGTCATAGTATTGTAATTTATGGATAGTGGATTCTAAATATAATGTGTTTTCATATTAAATATATTGGTTTAAAAGTAGGGCATTAGATTCACTGAAAAAAATACTGGTGCTATTGAGAGTAGATACTTGATGTACAAGCAAAGGAAATTTCTGAAGGAAGAAATGAAATGACTTCTAGAGCCTAGGTAATGAAGACGGTAATGAAACCAGGCCTACTGAGGAAAGACTAGCTGTTGAGTTACAGAACATTTTAAAAGGTGAATAGTGGCGTTTATACTTCAAGAAAATATTTGAAGCGGTAGCTTTTTTAGAGGGCAACTTAAGCAACAGAGTGAAGTGTTAGGCCAAAAATGAGGTCTAAATTCAGACAGGCTACAACAGTTAAATAAACCATAACTTTTGATACAGATGATGAGTCTCTCTTGTGGCTCACAGATTTACCAGGCATCAAGTAAAAATTCTCTTCAAGCCATTAATTTTTTTTTTTTTGTTATTACTATTTAAAGTGAACTACCTAATTTCATTTTGATCAGTGTCTGGATAGGGCAACTTTCTACAGGAGTACTCATTCATTTACCAGAGATCTTGATTGCTTCAGAAGTTACTGCCCTTCTTGGCTCTGCTTCTAGCATTTCATAGGAGAGCAGAACACCTGTGCTGGGATAGGCATATTGTACTTTGTGCTAAAACAGAGGAGCATTCCCATCAGTTTCTGTGTTACAGCTACTGAGTCAACCTATAATGTGTTTAAATTGTCAGAAATTATCAGTCTTTAATTTCTTCTGCAAAGCACGTCTGTGTCCTTTCTACGCTTTTTTCCTTCCCTCTGCCCAGAAGACACATAACTTGTTAACATTTCAGCGCTGGGCGCAGTGCAGTGTGGCCCAAACAGTGTGGCCTAAAGCAATGACATAGTACAAATGTTGAAGAACAATAACATTAGCTACGTAGGGTTTTTTTATCTTGCTATTTAATCTTGAATCCTGTTTTAGGTGTTGCCTTGTCATGAATTGTGGAGACCCTGGCTATCCTTCTCTTCCCCCTTTAATGATAAAATTGTGCTTTGGTTACTAATAGGTTATAGACTATTAGGTGCTGATCCAGAAGGCTATTGAACATGCCTGAGGAAAGCTGTAAATAAAGTGAAATTGATGATTTCTAAAGTACAGTAATATTGACTGCATCTCCAGTTTTCAGCAGGTTGCACCGAGTAGCATTCGAGAAATGTATAACAAAGGAAAGTCCAATTGCAAGAATTTAAAACCGACTAAAATAATTGTTTATTTATTTACTTTTAACAAATCTAACTGGACTGTGGAAATAATTTTACAGGTGCTGCAAAGGTAAAAAGTACAGCAAGATTTACAGAAACTGTCTTCAACTTTAATAGGTAAAAATGAGAAAATAACTTACTTAGGTTTAAAGGAGCTATTCCAGAACTAACAGGTGGGATGAAGCTTTGCTTGGGAGTGAAATTAGCTCAGTTGCTTATTCTGACGTGTTGCAGCTTTGAAACCTGTCTTTAAATCTTGTCTTTCAGCCAGACAATAGTAAGATGAATTGTAAGACTAGCTTTTCTTTGGGGTCAGGAAAATACTACTGGAATGTGTTATTTTTTCTGAATTAAATCTTTTCTGGACATATTCCTTCATGAAACTATTGAGGGAAATGGATAAATTATTAGTATCATTACAATAAACCTGTAAGAAATGTGGACAATTATTGTGGCAAGTGCCATTGCCACTCCTAAATATTTGTTTTCTGAATGTCTCTATCAGGTCTAGTCTCTTCTTTCCAGTTTTCCCTTCTTCTCTTTTGCCCTATTTATTCAGATTCATGTTTTAAAAACAAAACAAAACAAAACAACAAAAAAAACCCCCAACATCTGGCATGAACCTCTTTAAGTGTGCTGTAGCTGATCAGTGGAATGTATGAGAGCTGTACTCTTCTTTGCTTGTTGAAAAGTTAGGGCAACTTTATCAGAATTTGAGATTGGATCAACAGCATAAATTTAATTGATAAATATTTGCCTCATTCCTGTTACTGACTGCTATTCCCCATGCTTGCTCCTTTTTTATTCTTTTTTAAAAGACACTAGTCCACTAGAACTGCCTGAAAAACTAGCATGTGAAGGAAACGTTTGGCTTCACAATTGCCTTTAGTACATCGGGGGGGGTTTTGAGCAAAGTTGTATTATTGAGCTACTTTTGTCATTGGTATTTTTTTTATTTCCACCCCCACTGCCCCGCCTCGCCCTGTGAGGTTACAGTGGAAAAAAGACTCTCTTTTGTTAAGAGTTTGAGATTTTGCTGATGAGCATCAGAATATGTTGCACAGAACGTAAGAACTGTTTGCCAGCACTGAATCATAGGTACAGTTGCCTTCCTTCAGGAATCACAGAATGCTTTGGGATGGAAGGGACCTTCAAAGGTCATCTAGTCCACCCCCCCCCGCCATTGGCAGGGACATCTACAACTAGATCAGGTTGCTCAGAGCCCCATCCAGCCTGGCCTTGAATGTTTCCAAGGATGGGGCATCTACCACCTCTCTGGGCAGCCTGTTCCAGTGTTTCACTGCCCTCATTGTAAAAAATTTCTTCCTTATTTCCAGTCTGAATCTACCCTCTTTTAGTTTAAAACCATTACCCCTTGTCCTGTCACAGCAGGCCTTGCTAAAAAGTCTGTCCCCATCTTTCTTAAAAGCCCCCTTTAAGTACTGGAAGGCTGCAATAAGGTCAGCCCGCAGCCTTCTCTTCTCCAGGCTGAACAACCCCAGCTCTTTCAGCCTTTCCTCGTAGCAGAGGTGCTCCATCCCTCTGATCATTTTTGTGGTCTTCCTCTGGGCCGTCTCCAACAGGTCTATGTCCTTAAATGCCAAGAGAAACAGGAGGTTCCATGAAGTAAAGTTAAATCCATCAGTAAGTGGCCTCATGTTACTTCTGTCACTGCACTGTCATCTTCTGCAGGACCAGGCTCCATCATTGTGGCAAGCAGATTTTTGTTTTTGAATGAGAATGTGTGTCCGAATGGTTCAGGATCCCAGCACCTGCTGTGGCACAGGGCCAATGCCCAGGAATTATGCCTTTACAGGAGATCTAAAGCATCCTAGGTGCAATTCAGCTGCCCAGACGTAGGAGTCTTAATGCCACTTGAGGTGCCTTGCAGTATCCACACGAGCCACATGGAGCAAACAAGGCTGACACAAGACCCGCAAGAGATCTGTGCCCTTCTGGAATGTCAGCTGGCAGCCAGACAGGATACCCAGGACTGTCTAAACTGGTTTTAGATGACTGCGCTTAGGCAAACGAATCCTGTCCTTTGTGTTAGGACAAACAGATTCAGGCTGTATGGAATGTCTGATGTGTAAGGGATAAAGTGCCCACTAAATGATGTGGTGCATTGGCTTGAAGTATGGATTAGAAGGATCAACAAACCTGATGTATCTGTAGTGCTTGCAGCTTCATTTTCATGCCTGACAGAAATTGTTGTAGGCTGTGCCAGTTCATCTGGAATTGAGCTAACGATCCAGTCCCAGGTGTTCCAAGTAATTGATGCGGTCTGTGTTTGTAAATCGCTGAAGGGAGACTGGCAGTCGGTGTCTTGGTGGGCGCAGGATGTGGGAGTGACTTGGGAAATGTAAGGAGTTCATCTACTTGTCATTGTTTTGCTTGGGCATGATTTTGCAATCATGTCATTATAAACAGCTTGTGGTGTGAAAGAGGAACTCTTAGCAGTAGTTCAAAAACATTTAGTGTCTGTTAGTGATACTTGAAAGAAAAATGGATATAGGAAGGGCACGTTTTTAACAAAAGTAAAAATGTAAAAGCAGTTTTATTAAAGATACTATGTTCTCTGGTTTGACTATCATCAATCTACTGTAAAATACTGCAAGTTGGTATTTACAACCCTAGTAGTGTTAGGTATGTAAGATCTCAATACTGATACAGTGTCGAGATTTGCTTTTATGGACAGCTTTAGTTCAGTGTTTCTGCAGGGGATCCATTTTTCCTCCCCGTGGTGTTACTTGGGGATCTGCTTTAAGATCAGTTAACTTCTGATTGGCTGCTTCTCAGTAGCATGAGTGGAATATATATTGTCTATTTCTACAGCCATGTAGATGAGACTATATTTCTTTCTTCTGTTATTGACTGTGACTTAGAAAATGTTAGATATTAAATGTCACATTAATTCTATGAATCTTAAGACCACCTGAGGTAAAGGCTTGAGTTGCAGTAACAATAGATATATTTTAATTTAATTTTCTTTAAAAATAAAATATTTTTCTTTCCCGATAGGAAAAGTTCTAAAGTCCTGTTTATCCCTGGATAAACCTGTAATTACCCTTATTGCTCTATAGCCAAATCGCAGTAAATACATAGTTTAGAATCATAAAATAGAATCAGAGATTCATTTAGGTTGAAAAAGACCTTTAAGATCATCAAACCTAGCACCTAGACCTTTAAGATCATCATGTTAACCGAGCACTGCCAAGTCCACCACTAAACCATGTCCTCAAGCACCATGTCTACCCATCTTTTAAATACCTCCAGGGATGGGGACTCAACCACTTCCCTGGGCAGCCTGTGCCAGTGCCTGACTGCCCTTTTGGTGAAGAAATTTTTCCTAATATCCAACCTAAACCTCCCCTGGTGCAACTTGAGGCCGTTTCCTCTCATCCTATCGCTTGTTACTAGGGAGAAGAGACCGACCCCCACCTCGCTACAACCTCCTTTCAGGGAGTTGTAGAGAGCAATAAGGTCTCCCCTCAGCCTCCTCTTCTCCAGGCTAAACAACCCCAGCTCCCTCAGCCGCTCCTCATCAGACTTGTGCTCTAGACCCTTCACCAGCTTCGTTGCCCTTCTCTGGACACGCTCCAGCCCCTCAATGTCCTTCTTGTAGTGAGGGGCCCAAAACTGAACACAGTACTCGAGGTGTGGCCTCACCAGTGCCGGGTACAGGGGGACGATCACTTCCTTAGGCCTGCTGGCCACACTGTTTCTCATACAAGCCAGGATGGTACTGGCCCTCTTGGCCACCTGAGCACACTGCTGGCTCATGTTCAGCTGGCTGCCGATCAACACCCCCAGGTCCTTTTCTGCCAGGCAGCTCTCCAGCCACTCCTCCCCAAGCCTGCAGCGTTGCATGGGGTTGTTGTGACCCAAGTGCAGGACCCAGCACTGAGCCTTGTTGAATCTCATACAGTTGGCCCCGGCCCATCGATCCAGCCTGTCCAGGTCCCTCTGCAGGGCCTTCCTACCCTCCAGCAGATCGACACTTCCACCCAACTTGGTGTCGTCTGCAAACGTACTGAGGGTGCACTTGATCCCCTTGTCCAGATTGTTGATAAAGATACTAAACAGAACTGGCCCCAATACTGAGCCCTGGGGAACACCACTTGTGACCGGCCACCAGCTGGATTTAACTCCATTCACCACAACTCTTTGGGCCTGGCCACCCAGACAGTTTTTAATCCAGTGAAGAGTATGCCCATCTAAGCTGTGAGCAGCCAGTTTCTCCAGGAGAATGCTGTGGGAGAGTGTCAAAGGCTTTACTAAAGTCCAGGTAGACAACATCCACAGCCTTCCCCTCATCCACTAAGTGGGTCACCTTGTCACAGAAGTAGTTTTTAGCACTGGGAGTATTAGAATGTTCTTTGAGTATCGAATTTGATTGTAAATGCTTATCCTTTGATATCTCTGAATACTTTAAAAAACAGATACTACTTATTTGTAATCTGGTCCCCAAGAGTAATGCTACAAGGCACAAAGATTTCACATATGTTTTAGTTATTTTTAGTACAAATTTCATTGTTTGTTTCTTAAGAATTTTATTATTTAAACCTTTGTGATGGTTCAGAATTTTGGTCTGTGTTTCTAATTGAACAGCTGTGTCTCTATTTAATCTTACAATAACTTTGGTAAACCCCAGGTTTTGAAAGTATGGTAAACTCTAGGGTTTGATATATCATACAGGCTGGTTTGGTGGGCTTTTTACTAGAAACATTCCTTTGACTCCTCTGAGACGTTTTGTAGAAGTACACAACAGTTCATTGATACCATTGATTGCTGCATAGTACCTGCAGAACGCTCCTTTGTGGTACAGATCTCTTTCCTGTATTAGAAGAGACAACTTCTAATGCTTGGAAGTTGAATCTTGGGTTTCTAGCTTTCTGAATATAAGAACAACCTTTTCTTGAATTTTCTATTTTTTTCTGCTTTGAAGTTGTTCATCTGGAAGAGAACTTGTACCAGAGTAAGAACATTTGCTGCTCAGCAGGTTTCTTCAGGACCTTTTGGCAATGCTAGATTCCATGCTCTGCAACTGAGGCTCAGTGTTTTTCATTTAAGATGTTCTGTACATTGCTAGCAATTCATACAGCTTTTTATTCCTGTTTTTAGTAGCTTAGCACTTTGTTGTAAAATGCTGGTTGGCTGGTGCTTTCTCGGCTGTCAGGTGTATTTGCATATGTAAAATTTGTGTTGTTTGGCCTTTAAAATTACCTAGAATGAAAATTATCTAGCCATTCTAGAATGAAAAAGTGTTTGCATCCTTCATATCGGTTTGTTTGGAAATATCAATTATATTTAGGCTTTTACGACTTCTGTTGTAGAAATTAATTTTGTTTGCAGACTGCATGAAACTACCATTACAGTCACAGTTTGATGCTGACGGTAGAACTGTCATCATGCTCTGCACGTTTGCAGGTAGGAGCTCCAGGCCTGGTCCACTGCCTGGCCAAAGGCACGTAGTAAACAAGTTCATTTCAGCTGGCTTGAGCAGAACTGCACCTTGATTATACCCTGCGGAGTAGCGCTTACACCTCGAGTTGGGGTTCTGTATGCTGAAGTATGTGGAAATGCTTTCGTAAGAGATACAAGCAAGTGTATTGTGGCGCATGAGTGAGAGCACATGGAAAGCAGATCATACTGGAAGCAAATATAATGCTTTTGTTTCATTAACTGCTATAAAGACAGATGTCAGGTTTCAGATATTCACAATTACTGTTAAGCATCTTTCTGAAAATGGAATGTCCCTAAAGATCAGTTGGGGTTATGTTGTTAATAGAGCCTAGGGAAATAAGAGTGTAAAGGCCCAAAAGGGTGGAGAAAACCTCTGGTTTCTGTAAAAGACAGTACAAAATTTTCCTGTTAATGTTCGTTTAAAAACAAACAAATAACCCCACAAGAAAAGAAACTTAGCTGTGTTATCACTTTAGCCTTTAAAGAATTAAAAAAGAGCCTTTTCAGCTGTTAGTTTTATACATTTATGGTACTGTGCTGTAATTTTGGAACACTTTTAGTGACTGTACTAATTTTTAACTTATTTTAACGTAAATCATAAAAAGTCCAGTTAAGAATGCCCGTGTATCAGTGGTTAAGATCAGTTCTAGGTTTCTCAAAAATACTTAAGCATTTTAAAATAAAACCAATTTATTTTAAAAGCTAAGTTTTATGTGGACTAAGGAACTGTATGAAACTATTTCATAGTGTAGGTTTTTAATCCACTGTTAACAGTGTTTTAAATGTATGAAAAAAAAAATCTTTAACTAGGGAAAGTAATTTGACAGTATTACCAAGACCGTTGTTTAATATGTCGTCCTATAATTTACACAACGTGACAGTATGTGGGAATGTTTGCCTTTGCATTTTTCTGAAATTCTATTTTGGGGTTGAGCAGTAACTTCTATGATTCTCCATCTACAATACTCCGTAATGAATAGCTTGGTAAGGATAAAATTAATTTATCTGAGCCTTTGGTTCCCAAAGTACGCTGTTGTTTGGGGTTGTTTAGGTTTTTCTTGATGAGGAGTTTTTGCATAAATGAGCAAAATGCTCACTTACTATTTTTAAAATTGTGCTGCAAATAACTTTGTTTTTTCAAAGGCTGCTTGTGCAATATTTGCATATCAATGCTGCATTGTGGTGCTGTTGGATAGTGACATGAAAGTCTATCCTGTTACGTTATCAAACCAAAAAAAAAAATGCAGCAACAAAAACATTTTTGAGAAGCACGTTTTCACTTTTAATCAGGTTTTATGATAGCGTATTCATGTGTCAATGTTGATCTCTTCATGCTGTTTAAAAATACACAAGGTATTTCTTAATGCTATTTCAAAATTACCTATAGTGTTGCAGGTATCCTAGATATCAACCATTGCTATTTACATTTCTATTATAGTCTTTAGTTCATTGCAGTTGATCGGGCATTTGGATTAGTCGTTTTCCCTGCTGAAAAATCTTGATGTCTGGTTCTATTTAAGATACTAAGAGTAAAAGCATCAGGAATCAAAATGTATTCTGCCTCAGCCCGTGTGCTGAGCGGGAGTGCTGTTTCCATGGCAACGCACAGGCTGGTGGGGGGGAGGCTGACGCCTTTTCCCCGATTCTGAGAGTTTACATATCCAAACATGATTATTCTTAGCAAGATTCTCTTAAAAATCAGCGTTTGTAGGAGAGAAGGAAATAACGTTAGTGAAAATTGTCGACATACATCCAGATGATTCTTGCGGTGGCTTGTTTCTTCTTTAACCATGAAGATTCGTTAGTGCAACACACAGCTTTTCGCTAATGCTAGCAAATGTACGAACTATAGCAGCAGTGATCTTGGACATGTTAAATGTGGGGTGTTCTAACATTTGATGGTGCTGCAAATGCTGTTGGACAAAACCTTGCTTTACCCTTTTAATGAAAGCTGCCTTCCTTTGGGAGGCTGTATTATTAAATATAGTTGACATTTCACTGGGAGCAAGTTCTGAATAAGCAAAGGGTAAATAGTCACCGTTCCAGAGATGATAAAGCTTCACAATTAATTGTTTGGGTTTTTTTTAGAAATGGCAGGTTTTACGGCAGGTAATATGCTAAATTGGTCTTCCATTACTGTAGTGCAGCTGTGTCTCAGCCTTGCCCATTTTATTTATTGTAGGAACCATAGGCTGATACATTTTCTGTGCTCAAGCTTATAGATAAATCCTTCTTCCGTAAGTGGATTGAGAAACTGTTACGTTCTGCTGTTGGCATATGTTGGGGTTTTTTTTTGAAGGCTGAATATTTTATATTGAGACTATTTTATTTAGTCACTAGAGATTAATTTCTTTCTTGATTAAAAATACACAAACCTGAAATTATAGGAAAGAGGAGTGCAAACCCCGGAGTATTGTCTGCCTGTCTAATTTTTTTAATGAAGGATTGGAATAGTGGCAAATACCGTGTGTGGGAATGAATTTATTTGCATGGAGAATTTTCACCTTTTCCTCTGGCGGTGGCTCCCAGAAGATGATGTCACCTTGCAGCTCATTGGTTGTGCGGCACCTAGTGCGGGGAAGGGAGAGAAAGATGCCGGCACAAATCTCAGTGGTGGATCTAGGGTGTTTGCGAGCAGTTTTTGATAGAATCTTTGATTAGTATTGAGAATTTACTGCGTATGGCCATGTGAGGTGCTGGGTCCGTCCTAGGGTGAGGGGATTGAAGAGCTATCAGAGGAATGAGGCGGCTGATCTGCAAGAGGATCTGTGATTGTAAGTTGAAAAATCTGGGTGGAAGGAAAGAGACAGGGAGTGCTGGTTAGACACATTGTGGGAGGATGTGTAGCAGAAAATGCATGCATGAGTAAAAGAAGAAAAGGGAGAAGCATTTGTCTTTGGTAGACTGGAATGATAAAAATTGTATTAAGGGCTTTCCTTTGGGGAAAATATTCAGAAATGGGCAGAAATACTCTATCTCTGTAACGATATTTTCCCTTTGTGGGAATGAATGTGTAGGATTCGTTTTTTATGTTCAGTTTTACAGTGGTTAATTATGAAGGCAAAATATTATTTTATAAGAACTTAACATGTAGAAAATGCTGTTTATTTCTCATTGTCATTTTATTCCTAGGTCAGAGACAGAGGACAAAGTGATAAAGATTTGTTTTTATTTATACATTTTGTGAATTTCTATGAAATGTGAAGCAGAATAGTTGATTAGGAAATAAGTATACATTCATTCTAATAGTTGTATTTTTATTTCATGTATACTTTTCTAGACAAAAGCTTTGATGATGAAGAGTCAGTGGATGGAAATAGGCCATCATCAGCTGCTTCAGCCTTCAAGGTTCCGGCACCTAAAAAGCCAGGAAATCCTTCAAACAGTGCAAGAAAGCCAGGATCAGCTGGTGGGCCTAAGGTTGGAGGTAATGTAAAGCTATTCAGATTCTTATCGGTGTTCCCAGAAACCTTGCCAGAGCAGGCACAAAACAGGGAACTTTGGAAGGTGATGTTTAATTCATGACTGCAGTATTTTTGCAGAGCTGAAAACAGCAAGGGACCTTGTTTTATGTAATTATTCATATGTAAAGGTGTGTGCATGTCTGTTTTTATGAATGTACATTTAGTTTATAAAGGCCTCTCGTTATATATAAAATTAACATCTGGAGGTAGCAATTGTGTTGGTAAAATGACTGTATGGGTGCCTCTTTGATGGAATCCACACATCACTTACTGTATATATAAATATACTGTGAAATTCTGTAGTAAGTCTGTGTAGATGAAATTTTTACTGTAGCTCTGCACTGTTTCACATGGCTAGAAAGAACTAGCCATCAGCCATATACCTCAACAGAGATGTATATTACAATTGAATGACTTTTATTATTATTATTCCTTAAACTGGCAGAGTATTGTGAAATTGGTTGTGAAAGATAAAAAATGAGGGCCAAAACCCTTGCCAGGTTTTTTTTGCATGGTAGACTTCAAAGCAGTATAATGATGATGCTTACTAATTATAAGCTCGGAACATGGAAATCCGCATTTTTTTAGGGCGGGGGTAATCTAACAAAAGCAACTGTTTACTGCTAAAGAAGTGACAGCTTTTTTGATGGTTCATGTACACATTCAGAAAAATATATAATTAAGTGGAAATATACCATGCTTCGGGTATGGCTTTTTTATGAATAATTGATCCTTTCAGTAAGGGATTTTTTTAAGAGTAAGTAATTTTTTCATGTTCCTATTCATGTAACATTCCCTTATGTGAACTGCAAAGATAAAATTTGAAAGAAGATATACATGCCAAACAAGCTGCCTTAAGTATTTTCATGTTAACAAGATATAGATAATGTTTTGACAATTTATTGTTTTTCTAATGTGATCTTCAGAATTCCTAATAAATTTAAAAGGTTCCCTTAGGGCGGGATCAACGCTGCCAAAATTGATAGCAGTATGAATCAGAAAGTACCACCTAAAAGACTTCCTTTAGGAAGTTATCTCTTGAAATTGACTCTTAGTATTTATTATTATTACATGCATAAGTAATAATACTATCATCTCCTTTAACCTGAAGCATGGTGTTTTTTGCATGCAAGACTAACATATATAGTACCAGAACTGAATGCCTAGGAGTCCTGTTTCTTTCAGTATGGGCCACTTTTAGTAATATGTAAGAGAATATAGATATTTTGAAATGTAAAATTGTTTTTACATGTAGACTTTCACTTTATGTGCTCTGCAGGAAAAACATGGAGATAGGAGAGCAGGGGAACGGAAATAAGAACAAAATAACTGCTTGACTGATTTTTTTTTTTTTTCAGTTTATCTAAAAATTCAGGAGTAAAGGAGATTAAAAAAAAAATAACAAAACAAAACAAAAAAAAAAAAAAACAAAACAAAAAAACAAAACAAAACAAAACCCAAAATTACTACAGTGTTTTTCCTCCTTTTCCTGTATTGCCAAACTTCAAAAATTAAAATGAAAAAATACATGGAACAAGGACAAAATTTAATCATGCCAAAACCAGAGAACTTTTGGTCATTCCTTGCTTTATACTGTCTCCTTTCAACTCTGGAAAATACTGAGGAGTGTTCACATGTGCATCTGTTTCCCCTCTTTTTTTATTCTGTCAGTATGTCTGTAGTCAGAATTTTGAAAATTTAAGATTAAATGTTTGGCTGGTCTTTATAATGTTGATCGAATCATTCTTTGAACGCTTATCTATATGTGCTTCTATAGCGTGGTTGTGCAGACTGCTCAGGTGCTTGACTGCTCAGGTCCTAGCCTAATGAAGAACATTAGTGCAGATGCCAAATGTATTTCTTAAACAAATTAGTCAAGTCATAGTCTCTTCCAGAAGTGAGGAGTTTCCCGTAACATCCATATGAACGATGATACTAGGTCAGACAAAAGGTCTATATAGACCACTGTTCCATCTGACAGTAGTCAGAAATGGCTGCTAGAGAAATGTACATGAACAAGGCAAGCACCTAGAAGCACACAGTCATTACAGGGCAAAACGCTGGGTTTAGAGAGCTTTATTCCACAGAGAACCACAGTCTTTGAAGCGTCCAGTTAGGGCATCCTATTCTGCTTATCTTGAGACTTCATGGATCTTTATGGCTACAAACAAACCTTGATGCTCTTTTGTATTCACTTTCTGTAGGGTCTGCTTTGCAGGTGCCTAAAGGACACCTGAGATTTTTCTTCAGCCTCAAAATTGCCATCTTTATGGAGCAAATCCATGGTTCTGCAAGTTGTCCGCTCTTGCTGATGTATTAAGGTTCTGCCATATCCTGCAGTCCTAAATCCTTCTGCTAACCACTGCATTCCAAGCCTGTAATCAGTGGGCATGTCATGTCTCACCTTTCCCTCGTAAGCACTGGCTACAGGTATTTCAGGCTTATAACTGCTCAGCTCACTGTTCTGCCACCTGTTGGTCCTGCTTGCCCAAGTTTTCTCTGAGTCTTTCATATATACATATATACGTGCTAAGAAGTTGCAGTTCAGCCTTGGAGGAAGAAGCAGCAGCAGCTCCATTAACTGTGTTGCTTTTTCTTTCCATTTCACAAAAATCTCCAAAGTTATGTCAGTGACCCACAGCTGAAGTGGTCCTTCACTGCAGTTTATTCTCTTCAGGTTTCTGTGACCAGGCAGAACTGCTAGTGCAGGTAGAAATTGCGTTGAGTGTAGGCTGAGATTACTGCAAGTTCCATTCATTTAAACTCCCTTTTATGTTTCAGAGGTCCTTTTCCTAGGATATTGCTTTAGAAAGATGTCTTTTCCTGTCAGCTGTAGATGACAACAAAGTACAGCTTTTTCCTTGTTCCCAAAGGGAGTGGAGCCTATCCTGTCTCGAAGCTAAGAAAATTAAACCTCTTAGCCAAGCTGCTCGCTTTCTTTTATGCTGGTATCTCCTGAATTATACCTCAGATCCGTGAATGCTTGGCTTTTCATTATATACTCCATGGAGATGTTTCTTACTGAAGAAATGGATAATTCCACCACTGACCAGATACTCTGTTCAAGTGAAAGGACCCATCCAATATGCAAAAAGAGATGTCTTTCACTGTGTTAGGCACTTTCCATTTAGTGTAGGAAATGCACTTTGGTGGCACTGGCAATGCAAAATCGTTGTCCAGGAAGGCAGGGGAAACAGCTATGTACATTAGCAATAGCAGTGTCCTACTCCGGCTGGAATTCTCTCTCCTTGTGCTGGGAATGACTGTGCAAGACCTTCTCCTGTCGGCTGTAGGGATGGGAGAACTTCTAGAACTTGTGCATTTGCTGACAGGTATGATTAACTCTGTAGAGTACAGCTTGCCAGAAAAGCATCAGGGCAGGCAGCCTCAGCTGGGCACTGCCCTGAGAGTAAGAAATCCAGCAGTCTGTTTCTCATCTGACTTTACTGCTGGAAGGTGTTCAGACACTGACCTTCTTGCTGTGATGAATGAGAAGTGATGGGTCTTCAACGTAATGGGGCAGTGCTTTGTTTGGCATGTTTCTTATTCCATGGTCAATACGCTTTCCTGAGTTAGACCTTTGCCAGGAAATGCACAGCTGTCCTACCTGCTTGTGACACACTTGCTTTTAGCTCTTCATTCAAGTGGCAGAGCCTCTGGAAATACCCCTTTGCTCTAAGGCCTTCTTACTGAGAACGTGCACAGTGTGCGTTCTGCCCTTCCAGAAGTGGATACTCATGGGCTCTTTCTTGGCAGTATGGCAAGCAGGTTTTCATTGTAACGGAAACCATAATTTACAGTAGAAAGTTGAGTATGTTAGCCAAATGAGCTATATTCTCGTCCCTGTGCTGTTCAAGATCTCTTGTAGGGCTTTGGCAGGTTCTCTTGCAAATGTGAGCTCCCTGGTGCAAGTCTTCTAGGGAATTGCTCGCTTGTATGCTATTCAGAAGCTTTATGTAGTATAGATGTTAGTAGAAAACCTCAGTCAATACCTCAACAAGAAGATTGGCTTCCTTTCTTTTCCCAAAATGTCAGTTTAAGTCAGTAGTCTTTAAAATGGATTAAATGTAGGAATAGTGATGCTTCAATAGAGCCATGTGGCATTTGGAAGAAAAGCTTGCTGATGAAACCCAATCATGACAAAAGTTGGTATTAACTTTGTTGTATGTTTTATGAGAAGCTCTGTAGGGCTGGAACATCATTCTTAATGTTATAATTTGAAACAAGGTGGACTTTCTACTTTTTGTAGTTGTCTTCAGCGGGAAGATACTGCATCATGTATTTTTACCTATGGTTCATAGGCTTTTTTAGATCTATAGTGTATTGACGTACTAGCGTTATTACACATTGCGTACTGTTTAACACTAATAAGGATGTTACACTTTTTGAAACAACCTGTATTGCTTTAGGATGAGTCATCCAGTGACAAAATAGCAAAGGGGATGTTATTAATTCAAGTGTCATAATTATTGTAACTGCTGTTTAAAAAGGTATTTTGAAGTAAGAATGTTGTTGATGCCAAGTGTGAAGAATATGAAGTGAAACCCCAGGGACATAAGGTTTTGGTGTGTTTTTTGGGGGGGGTTTTGGGTTTTTTTTTTGGGGGGGGGTTGTTTTTTTTTAAATGTGTGCATGCAAAAAGCATTTTTTTCCAACATAAAACCCGTGATGTTGCCTTCTTTTCTTAAACTGTTCAAAGGATCTGGTCCTCAATGAAGACTGCAACTGTGCCAATTTGAGGTTTGGTGCTGGCATTATTTGAAGTAACCCTCAGTTTTAGGATGATCTTAATTCTTAAAGTTAAAAAAAGGCCTCCTAAATTTTGATGATTGCTCAAAAAACATTAAAAATATCCTCTTTTAGGTAGAAATCAAATAACTGGAAAACTTGGGTGAACCAGGTGAACACTTCTGGCAAAAGAAGGCTGTGAGAACTATAGTAATACCATACATGTTTTTTTTAACTGCAGGAACACATTCTTAACTGTAGGAAGCTATTCCCTACTTTAGGAAATTTAAATTTAGTTGGTGTATTTGTCTCTAGTATGTTCTATCAGCATCATAATGCTTGTTTCCCCTTCTCAATAACAGCAATATAGCTCTTTGCTGAGAAGTATTAAAATGGTACTGGTTTGCTGCTTTTGTGTCTATTTCCTAGCAGAAGACATTTCAAAGTGTTTAGAGGCTGTAGTAGGAAACAGTTTAAATGAAAAGGCTCTGCGTAAAATAAATGTGGTACTGAAAAATGGATGCTTGCCTTCTGAAATCTTAGCTAGATGATGTTAACCTCATTAAAACCACATACTATAGTTAAGAAATGTTTTTGTTAAAAGGGCTTCAATAATTGTGGAACTGTAAATACAAATTGTTAGTGAATGGACTTGAAACAGGGTAAACTCGTGCTTGCTGTATCGATCGTCTTCAGACTCATGAAGACAGTTCTGTGTTTACTTGCACAAAAAAAGCTTCATAGTAATCGATGCCCAAGGTTTTTTTTTAGTTTGTTTTTATTTTCTTTTTAAATTCTGCGTTCTGCAGAAAATAAGTTCAGGAATCTTTCCCCTATTACTTGTTTAGCCCTCATTAAGTGATTTCCAAAGTGCTGTATTTGTCATATAAAATAAACCAGGATTATTATTTTTTTATTATTATTCTATATTGGCCCTTTGTATGACATAAAACTGCTCTGAGATAATCTTGGTCAGCAAAGCGTCCCTGGTGTTTTGTGGCACTTGCTTCCCTTTTTGATTTCCAGGTTGTTGTGAAATTCAAGGACTTTTATGCAAGATCCCAGCTGAAATAAGCCTTTTGGTGTTTCTGAGCAGCCTTTGAGATCAGCCTTGGATATCAGAGTCTGAATCAGCGGATTTGTTACAGTATACCCGTTTGCTTCCTTGTCCCCACAGTGAATGTCAATAAACTTCCTTCCTGAGAGATCCTTGCCCATGGAATTGCTGGGCTGCAATCCTGCAGTTGTGAACTGCTGCTATTTTAACCTAACCCAGAACTTGGGAAGCTAGGAGATCTTCCAACTTTCCAGGTTCTCTGAGAGTTGTGAGATTTTGTTGTTGTTTTTTGCTCCCCTGAACGGCACTTCGGGAGAGGGTTTCCTTGTACATGATCAGTGGTCTGTTCTCCTTGGCCATTATCAATGCTTGTCCAGTCACTGGGGTTTCCATTCCTCTAACAGATACTTTCCTTTGCAGCTACCCTCAGCAGGAGGATTGGAAAATCAGCCTTAATGAGGAATCTGAACGAAAATAAACAAACATGATAACTTGTAAATATATATATATGTACACACACCTATACATATACCTTTGGAGAATATATATGTATGTATTCATAATTACTGTTCATTAGTGTCTCTGTTTTCTATGCATCACCCAAGGACAGCTGGCAGATAGTTCATACTACTTTATTTTGCACTAATTTCTAGAAGCTTCAATTAGATTGTGGGATTTATTATGTTGGTATAAGCATGATATTGTATCTGATAGTGTTCTCTCAAAAGGTTCATATCCTAGAAGGCAGCTTACAAATGGATAAAATAGGAAGAGAGTAACAGTGGAGCAGAAATTAAGAGGTCTGGAGATAAGAGCTCACCACACTGTGTACCGTTCTTTTGACATCTCTACTCCGTGTTGTAGTTCCAAACGTCCTACTAGCAATCATGGTAGTACCAGGCAGCGATGAGAATAAGGAAGACAACCCACCCCTTGTTTAGTTTGCTAACACTGAATACTGATTTTTTTTCAAGCAGTAAGAAGGGGAAGCAATTTGTTTATATTTTCATATGGGTGAATCCAGAAGGAAAAAGAGGAAGGGAGGGAGGAGGAAGCTGGGCTGAAATCAGCTGACCCTGCCACTTTGAGTCCTTATGGACTGTGGCTACGTTACAGAGTAAGCAAAGACAACCATTCCAAAACGTTCCTGCATTGCCGCTTTGCAAAGTAGCCGGTGTGATTCCTCTCTGTAGGGCTGGGGGGAGAAGTGTCTTAAAAAAAAAAAAAAACAACCTATTTCATTTCTTTGGATAATTGTGTATGCTCTCAAATAGAGAAGCAGGGAATGTAGAAGCATAAGATGCAAATTATTTTTATAATCTGAGTAGAGAATTTTCACCAAAGGTGCAAATATTACTTGCAACAAATAAATGAAATGCTCTTAAAAATAGAAGAGGAAAAACAATATATTAAAATCAAATCACGCTGGTCTTCTATCTTGCACTAGTGAACTCTTAGAAGTAAAAGATAAAAATGCGTCGTCTAAAACATGTTAAAACTGTAATTGTGTAGCTTGCAATGACAGGCAATGTTAGTTCTAATTGTTCTTAATACAGTATCTGTTTAAATTGTTTCAGAAAAGAATGCACAGTTGAAGAGAACTGACAACAGTAATAAAAATACTGTTTTTCTGAAACTGTTACACTGCAGCAACTCCAAAAAAATCACAGTATCCCAAGTCAGTCTGTTTTACAACACAAATGATAGATGATAGAAATGAACTGTTTGTGTTCCTGGTTGTTCTCAGTAATTTCTGTAATGTAAAATAATTAGTGCAATTTTCCCTATTCAGGTGTAAAACTAGGAACAAATTAAAGTAAAATGCAAATACTAGCTAATTAGAAAGCAATACTAAAAACTGAAAATAAGACTAATGCTGTCGTGCTCATAAAATTAGCCTAACTTTAAAGCTCACCTGTTGAAACTGGATGAATGAGCCAGGGTCTCAAATGTATGTTCTTTAAGTATTTGTGAAAAATGAGTGCCAATAGAGAAAAGAAATACATGAGTGTTTTGAAAGATTACTGTGTGAGTGTGAACATTGTGTGTGAAAGATGAAAGTTGAAAGATGACTGTATAAGCTTCCAGTTGACTAGAAACAGACATTAATCAATGGTGAGATATGCCTAAAAGAAATCAGGTATCTGTATCCGTGCTGCTCATGGAACTGCTTGTTTTTCTTCACACCCAGTGTTTGGTCTTATCTAAGGTATGCTGTCCAAACCTTGTACTAAGCAGAACACTTTAATTTCTTTGTTGGTTAGTTGTCATGTTTTCTGCATGCTTCACAAATGCTTCTGAATTTAATTGATCTCCATAGAATGCCTGTGAATATAAGAGGTAATATTATTAATCTTGTATACCTGTAAAACTGTGTTACATAGGAATTGAGGCTAAAGTTGTTGAAACTGTGCATTCTGTATTAGGAATCAACTTCAAATACTACTGACTAAGTTTCTCAGAGAACGTAATTTTCAATACACAATCCCAAAGGAATTTTCACACTCAAGAACAGCTCCAGATTTTAAGGTGTGCATGCTGGTGCACTGATCGTCAGTCTCTTCAGTCCACACAACAATTATTTTGTGCTTCCTCTTAGTGCTTGAGTCCTGTATTTGCTCCTGACTAATGTGGCACACCTCACAGATTGAGATGTGCTATCCCAAGAGTTAAAAACCTTCCACCACCTTCTTCCTTGTAAGCATAGCTCACTCCTAATTTCTTCTTGTCCCTCCTGCTCCTGTTCTTTCCTGGGGTGAGTAATTGCATGGAGAGATCTGCTTAGCATCTCAGTCCTCAGAGACAGCACACTCGCTTGCTGGGTGGAAACTTCTGTTCATGTGCAACGTCTCTGGCACGTAGGAGGAATGTTACAATGAACCAGGCACGATACAGGTGCGATCTCCGGGAAAGTTCTCTAACCATGTCCGCCAAGTTTCTAACATAGGCAGATAAAAGTAAGGAATAGAAGGTATTAGGAAGGTATTTGAAGGTATTTTGCTATTTTGTTCAGTTTGTGCAGCTGTTTCAGCTTGAATGACTTTCTGGGTGCCTCAGGGACAATGACTTTTGGCATTGCAGGAGCTCAGGTGGACAAGTTGGTTCAGAACGGATGTCAGTCACTGTGACTGAACATGACAGAATTCATCTGTCAGTTTACTTAAAGTGGGCCTTCTAGCGAAGGCTTTCCTACTCTGCTAAGTCACTTTGTTATGAATTGTCTTCTAAGCTGGTTTAAAACAATATGAAGGCTTTGTTAGTTAAGGTTTTGCCAAAAAAAAAGAGGCTTATTTGGGTTTAGTGTTGTATCTGATGATTTAAAGATGTATTTTATTTCTGAAACTTATTTCAAAAAACTGGTGTTTTTTGGAACAACTGAAATAAGTTTACTGATCCTAATTGTCTGCCCAGTGACTTTGTCAAAGGCAGTTCAGCCTAAGTCAAAGGCATTTTGGCTTAAGTTAATAAATGATGAACTGCAGTGGCTTAAGAGACTGGTACATGTTCCTTCTGCTGTTCCTCTCCCCCTCCTCTCTCCCTTCTATGCAGGTAATAACTACCATCAGACAGATGTGTTGAGCAGTGCAATAAGGTAATCTCCCAATGGTTTCCTATATTTTATTTGTGAGGTTTCTCTGGCCCGCGAGGCGTGTGCTTGCAAAAGCGCTAGGAATACAAGACAAGTTTATAGTAACAGAGAGGTTTTTGAGGATGCAATTGTTTTTTTTCTCAGAAAACAGACATGAGGCAGGTGGATTTCTGCTGATTAAAATTTTTGTCTAAACTAAGATCACTACAGCTTTTCATGGTCTGGTCTTCCTCTAAGTTTTATTAGCAGAGCTGTGGCAATTAGCAGCGTGATCTGTTTCTTAAGTTGTGTAACAAAGCCAGTAAGTGATGCTAACAGTTACACCAGGAGAATTATACATTGACTGATACAATTTATGCTGTGGGTAGGACTTCGTACAAGTTATTACAGTAACATAATTTTATTTAAATTAGTCTCATTACATCCATCCTAGTGGATTTACCAGTGTAACTATGTACAATTAAATCTGCCTTGTTTACAAAAAAATCCAGCTTGTCTAATGTTGATCAAAGTGTTTTTTATTAGAGCAGGTGCTATTTCTGTGTTGTGCTGCAATGTTTTCTTAACTTAAGCAGGCAAGCTGAAGGCATCTGTACTCAGTGACTTAGTCACCCGATGAAAGAACGCCTTCGTGATTTATCCAGATATTTGCGACTGAAGAATAGTTCTTTGCTTGATTTATGGGAGTTTTTTTATTCAAGCTTTTTGATTAAAACCCAAAGATAAATTTTTCAAACACAGAATTAAGAACATTTAGAACATTGACAGAACTGAGGTAAGATCACCAGTTTCCTGTATTCTGTTAATATGTCAAGGTGTGTGTATATGTATATCAAATTGCTTTAGATGACCCAATAATTTAAAACATGGAGTGCATTTTCAGAGATGCTCAATCTTCAGATACTTTTTCCAAACATTTGATTCATATTTTCCAGAAGCAGAAGTGTGAAAAGTGCATAAGAAAATATGTTATTCTGGACTGTTGTATTAACTGCAGCAGTAATCTTATGATATCTGGAAAGATAAAGAAATTGCTTACTCAGCCACTGAAATTCAGTCTATACACAGGGCTTTATCAGAATCATCATCTTAAAATTCACCTTTGCTATCTCAGAGGTGGTAATTCAGATCATGAAGCACTGGTAACTCCCCACCCCCACGCCCCCCCAACAGATACCATTTAAAAAGTAAGTGGTCAGTTTTATCAAATAGTAATAAGGGCTAACCCAAGGATAAACAAGTAGATTTTGCAAAGACTATGAGAGCACTACGGAAGATTCAGGAAAAATCCTAGTTTCAGAGACTAGCAAACCACAGAACGTATATTCAAAGAAAGAATTGAACACGACCTTTGCAACATCTGTCCACTAGGGCTAGGAACAGAATTTGGTTACTGAGCACTGTCTCTGTCCATTGCAAGTACCATGCTAAAGAACTCTGTTCACAAACAATTAGATTTTGTGTCTTTGTTGTTGATACGTATTCAAAAAAATGGTTGCTGTAATCTGTTAATTTATTTGTAGCTTCTGTGTGTGCATTTGCCTTTTTTGTTTGTTGGCTTTTTTGGTATCAACACTTTCCTTGGATCCCCCTCCACCCTCCTTGTGTTTAGAAAGATAGGCTGCCCATTCCACTGGGTTGCCTTTGCGCTTGTCCTTGCTTGAGTTTGTTTTGTTTGAGTATTGCTCTACTCCCTTCAGCCTATGCTTAGGCTTTCAGCAGCTGCCTGGAGTAATTTCCTTCCTCATCTCCAGTAACTCATTTGTGTCTCGGGTCATCCATTGAACTGTGCTAGCACAGTGTTTATATGGCCCCGCAGTGAAGCAGGCCAGGGAACTTGCCTCATTGAAACCATTCTTCTTGGCCAGTTTATTTTATTCTCAGCTTAGTCACTCCCCATTGTGATTTACTATTCAGCTGTACTAGTGCTAGAATGAAGGAGGTCAGTAGGAGTGAGTGGGAGCTGCTGGTCAACCTATTATACAAAAAGCTGAGTCAGTACTTGAGCTTATCCTTTCCGCTTACCCTGTGCTGATCTGAAGCTGTCATCAGTTCCTAATTTACAGCTGGTTGTTTATTATCATACAGAACCAAAAGGATAACAGTACTCTTTTTTTTAATAAAATCTGGAATGATCTGCATCTCTTACTTCTGCTTCAGTGTCTGATAGTTAAGAAGTGAAGCTTTTGAATTAGTTGCAATGTGAACATAGCTTTAGGGTTTGGGTTTTTTTTTGTTTCTTTTAGGAAAACAAAAATGTAATCCACATCATCTTGCCCTAGATGTGTTGCTCAGTAAGATGCTGTTACTGCATGCAATTAGAGAATTCTGAGGGATAAAAGACATTTGTATAACAGTACCCTTTTCAAAGTTTACTAACACTTAATTTGTGATGGGCATTGTATCAGAAAATAGTTACAAATTTTTTTATAGGGAAGTGTGTTGAGAAAAGCTTTTAAGAACAAAAAGTAAAACAAAGTTTTAGAACTCGTGTTACTCCTAAGTTTCTGTACCGGTTTTGAAATTCCCTTTTTTCACAGGGAAATTTTTGTTCTGAAATTTTAGTCAGAAGACCCACAGAAGCAGAGGAAGCTGAATCAGACTAGTAAAGAATGGCTACCAAATACAAGCTGAACGATTTTTTTGGACCAGTGCTTGTATGCTTTATTAAACAGTTAAGCATGCTTTGATTAAACAGTTCCTTGTTTCAGGACAAAAATACCAGTCCAGTATCACTCTAATGATATCTTTCTTCTCTCATATAGTGTTGTCCCGTTGTTTTCTCATCCCATCATGCGCAGCTTTGTAGATACTAGTGGGGAGAGCATCAAGGTGGTAGAGTAAGTGAGCAGTTCAAAGTTGTTGTGATATGATGGAAAGATCTCAAATGTTTCAGTCAGAAGAGGGGAAGAACTCAATCCAGGAATTAATTCCTGGGTGAGAAAATTGATTTTGCAGAAGACTGGGTAATTTCTTCACTTGCATACTGTACCCTTTCTGGTGTTGAGCTATTCATGATGCTGAACTCAAAGCCTTGTGACTGGGAAAAACTTTCTGGAAAAAAAAAAAAAAAAAAAAAAAAGAGTCCTAGGGCCTCGCAAAATGTTAGAAATCCTTAAATTTAACTTAGGAAGATGTCATCTCTCATAGTAGTCTGCAGGAAGTAAGGGGTTTGTTTCCTTTGCCTCCATCCCCAGATTCATTGAACTTAAGTTTTTAAAAAAAAAAAAAAAATCAAAAAATCGAAACCCCAAACCCACTGTAAAACGCGGAGGTGCTTCAGCTGCTGTAATTTACTTCTGTATCAAGTCTGTTTGTTTTGTTTGGTAGATTCTTTCCAGCTTCCTGTAGTGTAACTTAGGCTTGCAGGTATCTCAGTGAGTCTGTCTAACCAGGGTGCTTCAAGGACAAGAATAAGTAAATGAATGAAAACTAACAAATAACGTAGATAAATGTTATGTGTGGATTGTTCTCCTTTAGATGCATTTCTCTTCTGGTTCTCAGCTGAGGGAGGCCCAGTTGGATTCAGTAGGCCGAGTCCAAAGGTAGGGTAATGTAAATTGCACTCATTTAAGAAAAAGCCAGTTGATGAGGCTCTGGATTTTAGTTATCTGCTGAGCACTTAAAGATGTTAAATGCAGTGGGTTTACAGTCCCTTAGAATTGTTTATAGTGTCTTTGCCATTAGGAATGCAGTAGTTGAACTTGTCTGTACTTGGTCCAAGGATGTGTTCTATGGGTAAGGTTAAGAACGTGCATTATTCAGTGGAAGGCATTAACACTCAAGAGAGAGACTTCTAAGAAATTTATAATCACAGCTTGGTCTGAGAAGGTAAGCAACAACAACAACAAAACAGCTTATCAAAGTATGTGTGCTCTGTCAGATATGTCGATTTTGAGTCTGTAGGCAGTACTGAAATGAGAATTTTGTAAAGCTCTGCTGTGGCTTCTGTGAAGGAGAGCCAAGCCTTACAAAAGCGTGAGAAGTTCTTTGAAGGCATCTGCATGTGTGTGACTATTATGTATCTTGTTAGCATAGTAAAAGACTTTCTCCTGAATTGGGAAACAGTGGGTTGAGTTCTGTCATTTTTTGGTTAGTCTCTACAGAAACAGTGACTTGGTAAACAAAAGTGGTAAACATACCTATGAAGAGATTGGGAAGGGAAGGGAAAGGTTGAACAATATTTTTCTTCCTTGTGCAGTATAGAGTTTTGACTTGTATACAGTATAAAGAGAAGACAATTACTTCATACTTTATTTTGGCATGCACATGTGATAATGCAGTTGAGGAGGAGAAAGATGAGTGAAATAGAAATGAATATGCTTTTAGAGATAACTTTAAGAAAGTGTCACCTGCCAAAAAAAAACACACAACCTTTTTTATTACCAGGCAAAGAGGCAATAAAACAATTTTCTGGGAGTATTAATTTCAAAGAAAAGTGGTCTGTAGAAGTGAACTAGTTGTTGAGACTAGGGAAGGTGGAAATGTTGTGTGCCTGGACTATGTCAAATGGATTTTAAATAGTAGTCTGTCCTTCCTCTTTCTCTCTTTAAAGTAATAAAATGTTATTCCTTAGATAAAGGATTTTCTCTTATTCCTCAGGATGCATTATTGGCTGATGTTAAGGTGCTAGAAAATCTGTCATGTAGTCTATGTTATTTTCTGATTTTAAAAGTGATACTTTAATGCAGACTAAAGACGGCATCTACCTATTTAGCAAAGGCAACTTCATCCGCTTTTAGTCTTTATAGTGTACAGGAGTGCACTGCGAATACTTGAAATCCAGACATTGTCTATGTTTTTTATGTTCATGGCCTACATGTGTCAATTTTTAATGTTTGATTTCTGTAAGTTTATTCCCTTGGCAGAAAATTCGTAAGTAATGGATGGGAACGCAAAATATTTTTTTTTCCCTGCTTTAACAGTGGCATTTGGGTATTTATGTAACTGAATTATAATACAAGACTTGTATAAACTGTTAATTGTGGTAAGTGTTTTTGCCTCTAGTGTCACAGGATCACTGTAGTCTTAATATTTTATCAGGTTGCAAAGAAACATGAGTCTGAGCTTCCTAGGGGTTTACTGGGTTGTGACTAACACAATGGGTTAGCTTTGACTAAAACAATTTTGATAAGAACAGAAACCTTTTATGAACTCCTTATATAATTTTAAACATTTTAAAAAATAAGTTCTTTGACCATATGAAAACTACGTTTTAACCTTTATAATTAGGCTTTCTGGTAACCTTTTGGCTACTTAAGATTGCTTTTCCATTTACTTTTCCTGAGTACGTTCTGCATAGTGATTGTGATTATTTTGGTACTATGAGACTTTCTTACATGTCAGAGTATTTTGGGAGGGACAAATGAGGTTATGAATCAAGCATCCAGACGGCTGTTTGTACCACCTAGTTTTGCATGGTGCCCCTGTGCCAAATTCTTTCTTTTCAAGGTTTCTTTCAGCAAAATTCTGCTCTGACCAGAGCATCCTCCCTTTTAGGAGCTGTACAAGTTTGTGTGGCAGAAGGGTGTATTCTGGGTGTAAACTGTCCCTCTCCCTTTTCTTAGCCAATCAAGCACTCATTCTCTTTGTGGAAGGACTTGTTCCCTCTACTGTCTGGAGGGAGAAGAAATGGGCGGTTATAATTTCTTCTTTCCCTTCTGGCTGCCATTGGCAATTATGACAGATGGTGTTGGAGATACACATGTAGAAGTGCGTTATGTACAGCATCTCTTTACAACATCCTTGAGCTTAGGCTGTCAAAATTTGTTATGTGTTCCTCTATCATACTGCAGGCACCATGTCCAAATTTTGCTAGATATCACTTCAGTGTTTTTACACTAAGCAGCCACAAAGGCCTGTGAGAGATCTTGTTCTGCATAGAGGTGTTGAGATCTAATAAGTTTGCCATCAAATTTGTAGTGGTAGTGGACCCTCATGTTTCCAAACTGCACAAGTATACAAACACAGCAGACAATTCCCTGCACTATAAATAGGAGATCAGGGACTGTAAACTGTGAAACATTTTTGAGGAGTGCAGCCACCAAGCGTTTCATTTGTCAAGAAGTCCTAGCTTTTTGTTTTAGTTGACCACTCAGCCTTAACTGCTTTTTCCTTATGTTTTTTTATTTGTTCTGTAGTTAGTAAAATACATGTCTTCTCTGCCTGACACCCCCATTTCAGCTGTGCTCTGCAAGTTAGGGAGGACGTTCTGCCATCTATCCTGTTGGCCTTACTCTGAAAGAGTTGAGGCAAGACCCTTGTTCCTGAGTGCTCATTTGCTGTAAGAGATTTTTTTTTTTTCCCCTCTCAAGAAGGAAATGCTCTACTGGAGTGATTATTTCTCTGCAGTTAACCTGTCTTGTCATATTATCTGCCTGATTCGACTATTGAAGATCCTTAAGGATTCTGCCAAGCTTCACATTGTACTTGGAGTTTTAGGCTTGTAGCGCAGCCTGGATCTGGTGACCTTGTCCTTTGATTTGATAGCAAACTTGAGTTTGTTCCTTTAATAAAAGGGCTTTCTTGGTAACCCTAGTATTTGCAAGAAAGTGAAATCCAGACACTGTTTTCAAACTGTTTTCTTTTTTAGAGTTGCCTTAATTTCTACCCAAGATTTTAATGAAATTTGGCAACCATATGCCAGTGTGAAACCAGCAGGTTACCTGTTAGTGTTTTTCCCTGATCCTTTTGCTTGAGATTCGGGGCATCTTTGCCTGTTATGTGAGAATAGTTCCATCGTGTACCTTGCACAGAAGTAACTGCCCTACTACTTGCATAGCTGTCGTGGAAGCTTTTGGAGAGAAAACATTTTTGGTATGATAGTTTTTTAGTAATGTGTCTGGAAGGTTCTTGGGAGCTTCCTCCAGGTGATACAATCCTGGAGCCCCACTGTGGAACACCCGTGGGGATGAACGCTCTGAGAAGGAGGCCGCCAATCAGTGGAGTTCAGAGTTTGCTCCAACACAACATTCCCTTCACCATGTCCTTGCTTTCTTTGTTGAAGTTCTTGGAGCTTTGAGACTGAGAACTGCACCTCACACTTCTTAGGACCCCATGAGAATACTGGGAAGCACAAGGTAAATGAATTGTGTAGGGCTACTATGTATTCCAGGGCTGATTGCTTGTGGCACATGTGTTAAGGTGAAAATTCATCCAGAGGAATTCCATTTAATGACAAATAACTCTTGCTTTGGTAGGCAGTTTGAAATTCTTTGCTTTATTTGGGAACATTTGTATTATCAGGATGCAGGTGTCAGAGTTCTATGCAAACAGCTGCTAGAGGATTGTTGTACTAGATGTGTTTCCAATTAAACACAAATAAAAATAATAAAATGAAACCATTAACTTTGTGAAATTGGAAGCTGCTTAGAATTGTTCATTTTTGAAGAAAAAAAGTTTAACTTTTTTGTTACTCATGGTGAAGTCAGAGTTCAAGGTCTTGCAGTTTTACACATGATGAATGTTCGGGGCTTTTGTAAGTTATATTAAATGTTTGAAAATAGGTATTGTGAAAGATGCTTATGTCAGTTTGAAAACTTTTACATACATTACATACTGATTAACAGTATTCTACGTTTATGTAGGTTCCTCTAAAGAAGGAGGAGCTGGAGCTGTGGATGAGGATGATTTTATTAAGGCATTTACAGATGTTCCTACTGTACAGGTAAGATGCTGTGTATACTCATGTCTGTTTTCAGAAATATGCTATTTGTAATGTTATGTATTAGCCTACTTTTAAAACTTCATTAATTTTACAGTCTTCTAAGCAAGTGTTGTTACTTTTCCTTCTTTCTGAATTTACAGTCTCCATGGAAAGCTCTTTACTTTTTCCAGTTAGTTACCAAAAAACCCCACCTTTTCTTTACTGTCCTACTAATTATTATCACATTGTGTTTCAGCTAAGATCCATTATTGCTTTTCTTAATCTCTTCCAGGGAGTTACTGAAAATAATTGTATGTTTTAATTTTAATAAGAAAAAGATTTCCATAACATTTGAAAAATTCAGGACTGCAATTTCATGGGATAATCAAGTACTAATAATGCAGGCAAATAATTAAAAAAAACCAAGAATTATATTTTCAAATGTGTCTGAATTGTAATGATATGGTGTCTGGCATACATGTCATCATCTCTAGTAATACTTAAAAAAAAAAAATCTAATGCCTTATTTGAATACTAATGAACCTGCTGCATTCTGAGTTCTTAGTTGAAAGATCAGATTTTAATTTCTGTTCTTTAAGTGTGGGAATTGCACATACTTGGTACTTTCACACAGTTGAGTCATTTAACATGCTTGTATCTTCCTAGATCTATTTTGAATAAGTTTTTTCCTTGAGCAGCTGAGGTGTGGAAGGCAACCAAAAACTCAGTCAGCCATAGTTCCCAAACACCAGAAGGTTTTTATATGGCTCCCTTTTCTTGATCTGTACTTTTGTTCTGTTTTTATTTCCCAAGATGATAGTGTAGTTATTTATTAGATCTCCGACTGTAAGCAGAAATACTGTCTGCTTTTATGAAGGAACACTTCATATCCATGGTTCCTGTCATATTGAGGAAATCTTTGTCTTACTCTTTAAGAGCTTTATTTCTCTGCCTCTCCAAACTGTGTTAAGAATACTTTAGAGGGCAAAAACATGGAGCAGTTACTATTATTTATCCCCATTATGTTGAACAGAGCCATATTCCACAGCACAGAAAATGTGCTGCCTGTAGTTCGATGCCTTAATATTTGCAGTCTCAAGCAGAGTTCTCTAATCACTCAAGTTGGTTAATAATATTGCAAGAACAAAAGTGGGGTAATTGTATGTTATTGTCTGACTGCTGGATGACCTAGGAAGGTAGGTCCTTCCTAAACTGCAACAAGTAGAGGAGAAAGACCCACTTGTCTTTACTAATCTTACCCAAGTTGAGGTCAGGATGCAGGGGAGAAATGTGTAACTGGCCTCAAAACAACCTATTTGTTTCATGGATGAGAATGTAAGAAAGACCTGCGGACCAGGTGAAAAAAAAAGGGGGGGGGGGTGTTATCCTTAAGAAAATATGTTCCTGCTCTTCAACTTCATGCTTCTGGTTGTGGACAATCTCAGATCTTTCAAAAAAAAAAAAAAAAAAAAGGCAGATCCCATGTTCTGAGACCATGTTAATTACTAAGGAAGAGAGAAGTTTCTGTACTAGACCCTGTGAAGAAAGAATGTTTGTGAAAGAATGTTTATGTTACTTGCCACTTTATTCTAAAAGCAAAGGAAACTTGTTAGACCGAATGGGGAGAGGGAGTTGTTTGTACATTATTGGGCCCATTCCGGTGTCTTTGTTTTCATTACATTTGTGGGTTTCAGTAGTGGCTTCAGTGAAAGTAAGAAAGGGAAATATATTATGGAAAAACAGATCCAATTCTGAATCAAGATTAAGTGCATCTGGATTAATCAAGTAAATTAAGGTTACTTAGGGCATGTGTATGTTTAACTCATTCTTAACAGCCTCTAATGGGGGAACTGCCCTTCCAGTAACCTGTTCCAGTGACTGCTCATCATAAATTTTTTAGGAATATCATATTGTTTACTTATATCTAGTCTGTAATCCCCATATTGGAAATACTTTCCATCTCTATAGTTATTACTCTTACTTGTGTTTGAGCTTTTAATTTTTCTGCCTTTGATGTTGCACTTACCTTTAACGATCGGTGTGTGTGTTGCCCTCTAATGGATAACAGCAGTTTATGAAGATGGGTGATTTTGAGATGTAGTCTGATGGATCTGTGTGCCAAAAAGAGAAGTACTGTGGTGAGAGGATTGTGCCTTCATATTTGAGATTACAACCATAATGTTTTTACAACTCTGTTTATTTGCTTTTGCTTAAATTGAAGAAAATTCTGTGTTCAGGTTATTAGGAGTAACTCCTATTAATAGCTAGGATTTGTTTCAAAACATTTAATTGTTTTTATAAAAGACTGATGTGGGAACTTATGAACAAAAAAATGTATTATGTCATTGGCTGAACAGAGAATTTAATTGTGGCCTTCTAAAAGCATAATTAATCAAGGGCAGGGAGAAAAGAAATTATTAAAATATTACCTTTTATTCCTCTGAAACTAATATAGGTATGGACAACCTTGACAATTTGGAATTTTTCAGTGGAATTACATTTTCAATTTCATGACAAGATAAAATTATACCATTTACTGAATTCCTCATTACAATGCCAATCTGAATAGCAGAAATTGCATAGATCCAATTCAGTTTGTGCCAGGTAATTAAAGAAAAAATTAAATTCTTTGCCTAGGCATGCAAGTAGGATGGACATAAACCCATTGTACATGTTGCTTCTGTGCTTGTCTTGTTGCTTAGCATGTTTTAATCCTGTGGCAGTAACTACAGGACATGCTCTATGGTAACACAGAGCTGACAACAAGCAATGTCCTATTTTTGAGGATCTACTCGGACAACTTACAAAAGGTATTTGTGCCTTGACCAGAACCTCAGATGAAGTTTCAAATGTGCACTAAACAGATCTCAGTTACCGGCTGCCAAAAGGCATGATCCTGCTTCCCTTGCTGTTGCACTTCACTTCTTTGTGATAAGTTGGTATAGGCTGCGGAGTTGGCAGAGAAATTTTTACATTTCCTCTTGTAGGGTTAGCTTTTTGTATGTTAAAACCCTGAATTGGGAAGGAGGTGGGGCAAGGTGGGTGATGGTAAAGGGTGAGCCTGAGGAGGTTGAATCATGTCACAAATTCTGATGGCATTAGGGTCACCGTAACATGAAATTGCATCTTTAGTTAACCAGTGACTACTCCCTTCCACTTTTAAAAGGAAAATAAGAATTTTCTTTGACAATGAAAATTTAATTTGATAAAAATGCTTATGAAGACACACATAATATTTATTCTTAATAGTATGGCACCTGTAGAATTAGTATTAGAGTAAATTAGTGTTGTGTAACAAGTATTATACGCTACCGGTATACTTAAGTATATTAAATAGCGATACAAAACTCATGTTCGATTTTGTGGGCAGTGGAGTAGAAAGTCTGTTACGCTTGGACCCACTGTTTTCATTAACTCATTTACTCTTTTTAAGTAAGTTATGCATCAGATGTTTATTGACTTCTAATGAAGAAGAAAACAGTAATCATGAGGAATAGGTTTTTGGTTTTTATGGATGCAGTTGTGTCCCCTGTATAGAACTGCAAAGGTGTTTCCACAGTGGACCCTGGAAAAGCTTACACAGTGGTGTGGAAATAAAAATTTCAATTTTGTTGGTAAAACATATTCAGAAGTTGTTTTCCACATGATAGTGAAGCTGGCCTGGGTGTACTAATTCGTCTGTTTCTGAAGTGATTCCTACCCTGTTTATCCTACAAACTATATATGCAGGTGTTTTAGAGCATGGATGTCTTCCACCTCCTCAATATTCCAGCACGAAATATAGAGGCCTCCATAACCGTGTACTGTTAAAGCATTGGAAAAAAAGTAGATGTCAGTAGAGTCAAGGTCCCATGTCTACCGTTAGTTGAATTCATTTGATATGCTCAGGAAATTGGAAAACTAGACTGTATTTGGAATAACTCTTGTAGTAATTTGAAGTTGCCCAGGAAAATAAGATATTTTGTGGAAAATACGCATTCGGCTTAACTGTAGAACAGAAGAAAGATGTTCCTAAATCTCTTTACAATAAAATAAAAGATGCATATATACATGCAGAACAGTGTGTTGAAGAGACCAGTGTCAAAGCTCTTAAGCAATTCATGCAAAGCAACATATCCTAACCATTGATCCTTGTTTCCTCTACATGCTCTGTGCTCTTGCACATAAAAAAATTATGTCTTGGACTTAAATAACGAGGGAGCATCAGGCACTACTATTTAGGTGCTACGTAAGTTATCATGCTGGCCTCCAGCTTTCACTCTAGAAGGGTATGAGTTTCCTTGAAGTCCTGAATAGTATCTGCCAGCCCTGTGTGGATGTCTTGCATACATCTCAGATGGCACCAGATGCCTCTGTATGGCCATTCAGTTTAGCCCAATGTGTTTATGTAAACAGTTTTTCATCCAGAAAATTGGAAATCTTTAGCTGAAAATATGTTTTTGAAAAAATTCTGGCCAGATCAAATTTCTGGTGAGTAATTTGCTTCATACCATCTTCAACTTGTTCTCAGCTGGGGGGAGGAGGGGAGGTGGGGAATTTAAATTTTGTATATTCAGTGGAAGCAGAAAAGAGCATGCTGTGGCTTATATCTAGGAGAACAGAAGGGAAGTAACTTTTTTTCTGATGTTAATAATATGTTTTCATGACTACTTTTTAAAAATTTTCTTCTTTAGAAATCCACTATTGTATGTGTACAGTTATCAATAAATACATTAATTCATGTATTACCAAATAGTGACTGATATATGATTAGATTGGCCAGGCTTCAGTTTTGCTGGAGTTGCTGTGTAGAGAATAGAGAACTCTGACAGGAGGCTGCTCCTTATGTTTGTTTACTGACTGCATAAGTTAATAAATGATAGGCTTGGAGTAATAATACATATAGAAGCTATTGAAAGTTTTAATTTATTTTTTGAGACACATTCTTAATTTTAGTGTTGACTAGCAGCTCAGTTAGGCCCTCATAGAGCCATGTGCTCTTGTAATGAGGAAGAGAGTTCCTGCCCCAAAAGAGTTGCATAGGGTTAAAATCTGTTAGTTGAGTATCATTGTAATAGTGGGTATGAAAATGAAATTGAATTGCAATAGTATTGCAACACATTATCTAAAACTTCTGATTGTATTGAATTATATTTTTTTTTTAAATGGAGTTAATGAAATTCTAGATATGATTAGATCATCACAAAGGTGAAAGGTGAAATCTTGGGGAAAATGTTGATTCTTCAGCTTTTCTTTTAATGAATATTCACTAGTCAGTGATATCCTCCAAGATTTGTCTTGAAATGCCCATTTATACCTCTTATACAGTTCTCTGGAACTTTGGGGCAAGATATTCAGAATTATAATTGTATTTTCTGTCTTCTCAAGATATTTTCCTTCATCAGGTTACCTGGAATATTAACAATATAATTTCTGTTTTTTTAATACTTCAGATCTATTCTAGTCGAGAACTTGAAGAAACGTTGAACAAAATCAGGGAAATTCTCTCAGATGACAAACATGATTGGGATCAACGAACTAATGCGGTAAACTTTTTATCTGGTTTTCAGGTTTGGGTAGGTGTATTTCATAAAGTACAGGCAGCTAGATATTTTAAAATGGTTTCTCTTAAAGCAATTACATTCCAGATAATCAAAGAAAATTTTAATTTTTAAACATTGAATTTCCATAACCAAGTAAGTTTGAGCAAGTATTTTTAAAAGGCCGAAATATATTTTTGCTGACATGTAAGTGGAAGCTTTTCTAAAAGCCATCACATATGTTTCAGTTGGCATTTATGCAGAATTGCATATTCTGCAGGTAAATGCTAGCATTAGTACCTCTTATGTGTGGCTATGATAACTTCTACTTGTAGGATTGAAATGTTTGTGTGGATGTAGCATTTATATATTTTATCAGGTTTACGGTATCTTAGTGTTTGGAAACAGGTATGTGAACAGAATTACGTATTTGTATATTTGTAGACTGGGATCTGACACTTTTTAGCTCTAGAATTTAAGTAGTAGACTTTTTTTACAGTTCTTAAATTACTGCCATGTATTTCAAAATGATGCTTTGCTTTAAAGACATGCCTATGTACAGTTTTGCAATGAAGTTGTTACTTTTCTTTTTTGAAATGCGTATTGTTAGTGTCCTAAACTAAATGCCTTAAATTTTTTAGCTGAAGAAAGTTCGGTCATTGCTTGTTGCTGGAGCTGCACAGTATGATGGATTTTTCCAGCATTTACGGTTGTTGGATGGTGCTTTCAAGCTGTCGGCCAAGGATCTCAGATCCCAGGTGGTTAGAGAAGCGTGCATTACTGTAGCGTAAGTATAGTTCACATGCATTTGTGTACATGGCTAGAGTTTAGTATGAATTTGACTTCAAGATGCTTTATCAGTGTTGCAGGAAAGATTATCTTGTTGGACTGCTGTGCACTATGACTGATAAAGAGTCAAGTCAGCATCTGAAGCCGTAGAGAAAAAGAAATGTTTAAAGGAATTTGTTCTTTTAGGCGATGTATGTAGTTGATAATCTTGTAAAAGATTTTATGTGAAGCGCAAGTTACCATCATTACACTAAGTACTTAGTGCAAGTTAATACAAACTGCTGTAGGTACTACTGTAATATTGGGGGCTAGTCTTAAGAGTGCTTATGCTTGGGCGATTGGCACAGGACTTTACTGTGACTACTTGTAATAACAAAGTGAGCTGCTCTATAGTGTTTTGGGCCCTTCCGCTTGACTGTTGAATTGTCTGAGATGCAGTTTAAAAAGATAAAACCCAAGTGAAAGCTTCAGTAAAACATTGTACATTTTGGTGAGGTAATATCTTTCATGTCCATGATAATTTTAGAAGCTGTGGCTAAACAGAAATAAGATATCCATTGTCATCATCCTGGGGACTCTCATTGAATTCAAAGAGGGGGAAAAAAAAGCCTTATTTTTATACCAGAGCAGTCTTGCCCACTTCCATATTTTCCATGCCTTTTTTTTTCCTCTGGGAAGGCATTAATGTTGCCACTGATTTTCAGTGGCCATGTGGAACAGATATTCACCAGAGTTCGCCCTTGCTGTTCTGGTCTCTTGATGGAACAGCCCATGGGGACCTGTTGGAGCATACAACTGTCCTTGCCAGGGAAATACAGGCTTTGAGAAAATAATGCTAACCTTTCCTAACGTGAAGTCAGGAGTAGCGTAAAAGTACTGTAGGTATGTCCTCATCCTGCATTCAAAAGGAAAAAAATCTTGAACAATAAATCGAAAGTCTTATGGAAATTTTATACTCTCAAAGTGTGTTAAAAAGCAGAAATACTATGATATTCTATGTGGACATGAGAATTTTAGCCTTTCAAGTTGTGGTATTTGGTTTTCATTATGAAATAAAGTTATTAGTATTCAGCCTTTTAATGTGTCTGCTAAGTAACAAAAATGTTCTGCAAATCCTGCATTTCTAATGAGGCAAGGACTTGGAAATCATTAAATTAAGAAATTCTGTTGTTTGGAAAGATAAATCTTTAAAATGTACAATGAAGAAATTAATTTTTGTTAATAAGTTTTATTTCTTTTTCCTAAATAGCCATCTTTCAACTGTTTTGGGAAACAAGTTTGATCATGGCGCTGAAGCTATTGTGCCTACTCTTTTTAATCTGGTTCCCAACAGCGCCAAAGTGATGGCAACTTCAGGGTGTGCAGCCATTAGATTCATTATTCGGGTAGGTGTTCCTCTCTCACTTTGCTTGTTAGGAATATTCAGGTAGTGGCTCTTAGCAGAGATAGTAACAATTCTGAAATATAGGATTATAATTCTCTCTTTCACGGAGAGGTAATTTTTCTCACAGATGGTCAAGTATTTATCATTGACACCAATTGGCAGCAATACCATCATAAGGATGGAGAAATAGGTATGAAAAGCAAGTCTGTTTTCATGATATTTTTTGTAATGTGTTAATTGTAAAAAGGCAAGTGTATTTCAAAGGTTAACTGCATTTAACTGCCTTTTTGGAGAAGACAAAGTTAAGCTAGTAGTTAACCTAGTAAGAATTTATTAAAACAAAACAAACAAACAAAACCAAAAATATATCTTTTTCCAAAAAAAAATAATTAAAAAAAAAATTTGGAACTGTAGAGTTAATGATAAAATGTTAAAGAGGCGGAACATACATGGATCTGTTCAGAAAGCACAAGTTCATAGAAGAAAAGCCCAATAGAGATTTTAATCCTCGGGTTTAAGAACTTTCTAAGCTGAATCCTTAAAGCTATAGTATATAGAAGAGGGGAATGCTGTATACTAGGTGGTTTTTTATTGTTTTTTCTTTAGGCATCTGCTACTGACTGGTGTCTGAGGCAAGATATTTAGCTAGGTTTTTAGGACTTGTACTGATATTTTTGTGTTTCAAATAGAAGTGAGAGGTTGCCTGTAGTTTCTGCATTAAACGCTGTGGTGTTCTTAAGGCTAGGCACTTACTGCTATTCACTATGATCTCATCCGTAGTTTTAATTTTGTAAGTTGTTCAAAACCTAAGTGGTTTAATCGCACCTTTTATTGCCATCCTCAGTATGTTTTGGAATCTGTACTTATTCTGTCTAACGATGCCTCTGAGAATGTGCTCTGAGACTTCTGCATTACCTTTGTGTCAGCACTTGGGCTAAGAACCACTGGCATTTTTTTCCCAGACTCTTACCAATATACTGTGAGATGGCTAATGGCACAGAGTTGAGAGTGGAGGAAGGAATACACCTTACACAGGATGATTAAAGTTGTAAGAGAAGAATACCATTTGCAGTAGTATTAGACGAGCTCGGGCACGTAAGAAACTAGCCCTGTCTTGTGGTTTACAGGAGCCAAATCGAGCACCAGAAAAGCAGCATGAAATAAAAATTCATCAAATATATTAAATTGGCTTTATTGGTTCAGTTCAGTGGGAGACAGGCCTACGCATCAGCTATAGCTGCCCTGATTTTTTTAAAACTTCTGTTATTCTTAGCTGTAATTTAACATACTAGATTGGAGGCATAGAATTGAGAAAATCCTATCCATAGTGTTCAAATACCCAACCAATAAATGGCTTATGCAAGGTGTCCTGACAGAAAATTCAGGTGTCGGTGGAAAAAGAAAGAAAGAAATATCAGAGTCAAATGAAATACAGTCCCACTCTCCTTTGGACTTTGATCCTTTGGAGTAAATGAGAGTTGGTCAGGGAGTGCGTGAAAAGTTGAATATTTAGAGCCCAAGCCATTACAGCTTTTGGAGTCAGTGTTTTGCTCAAAAAGTCCTACCAGAATCCACTGACAGGCAGTTCAGATCCTGGTGCTTCAGTATCTAATTGCTGTGAGAGAGCAGGTACCTAAAAACAGGGAGGCTGTATTATACCAGTGATCTTGAAGAGCTCCATGTCATCTTTGCCCCTTTCTTGGATTTCATATGTCTTCTCCAGATAGTTCTTATACTGTAGTCTGATTTCTTTCTTGACTGTCAGTAAATCAGGAAACCAATTTAAAAAAAAAAAAAAAGTGGGGGAGGGTGTGTCATGATGAGGTGGCATGATGGCAGAAAATCTTTTCCAGAGGGAGGTGGGATTCAGGTTGGGTGGTTGAGCTGCAAGGTGGGTTGGGAGGAAGCATGTATCATTACAGCTTCAAAGGGGTAACCGATCAAATGTGCAATCTTAAAGCTGAATGAAAGCAAGCCTGAGGCTTTGATTCCTTTACAAAACACTTTCTAGAAATTACAATGTCAATAGCTCCAAAGACTTGGAACATACAGGTTTCTCCATCTGTAAAAATGTTTTATTCTTTCCCCTGATAGTGCTTATTGTTCCCTTTTTGGCAGTCATGTGCCACTTTTCAATTTGAAAACTACGCAAAACACAGACAAAACCCCTAAAACCCTATTAGAAGTATATCAGTACAATCAAATGCAACTGTAAGGCTCTTCCAGATTTTTTGATTAGTTCCTTCCTAATTCTGAAGTTGGCAGTACTATGAGAGCTGATAATTATATCTGCTTTTTTCATGATTTGTGTTTCTATCTTGCAACAATAACCTAAGGAGAAAGTATGATATGTGAGATACTAGGAATTGTTCAGTCCTGTACTTTTTAAGCAGTTTTTTATAGGCTACAGTTTCATGCTGTATTGGGGACTGTTTTGAAAGTTACATGTTTAATCAAGAAAGGAATAAAGAAATGAACTGAAAATGGATTTGTTGAACCACGTTACTCTTACTTGGAATTAAAATGTTAATACTGTGTGTCTACAATTAGTTAAGATAAGCTGAAGTAAGGCTGCTTTAATTCTGAATTAAAGTATTGCATTTGGATTTAATGTAGTTTATCTTATCCACTTTAAATGGTAGTTCAAGGGCTTTCTTTTCCGATGAGGATGTTAGGTGTTTCCATATAGTTTATATACATAAGCTTGCTTGTATTACATGTCATGCTTTTATTATTTTGTTGACATGTTTTGCATTAAAAGGAATTTGGTCTTTGTAGCACTAATCGTGTTGATTGATCCCTAAAAGAATGCCCACAGTTTCAGACTGATTGATTTGCTTTTTTGCTCCATAACTCTGATTTGTAAGACTGCTATGTCTATTGCTTTTTTTTTTTCTGTGGCAAAACTAAAATGACATCAACTTACAACTCCTTTGAGGAGACACTTACATTTGTGCCTTCATGTATGACTTCCGACAGCTAAATATTGCATATCATGATGTGATTGTTGATGACATTGGAAGTGCTTTTTGCTTGACATTTTGGAAAAAAATAGGTTTAATCGATTCACGTGCTAGCAGCAGTCTCTCATTTAATAGTATTCTACATTTAGTTTCAGTAAGCATTTTAAATGATTGCAGTTTTTATTACGTGGCTAATTCTGTTTCACTTAATTAGTACAGTACAAATTCAGGAATGCCTTTGTCATTAACTGCTTTGTCTTTTTTTTCTTCAGCATACCCATGTGCCACGACTCATACCTTTAATAACAAGCAACTGTACCTCAAAATCAGTTGCAGTTAGAAGGTGAGTACATTATAAATAGCAAATTACTAAAGCCATTGCTTTTTTAAATATGATTATCATATGTTGAAAATAAACAGATTTGAAGATTTATGCGTGTTAAATCTGAATACACAAAACTGTTATCCAGTAAACTACAAAAATGAATTTCAGCGAAGTTACATCAGATGATGTTGAGGAATGGTATTTTCTGCCATACTGGGGGACGTACACTGTATCCTTCTGCAGAATTTATTCTAATTTAAAATGTTCCTAACACTTGTTCAAAAAGTACCTTCTGATTTAAAACCAGAAGGGAAAAAAAAAAGAATCTGTGCTGCTCGGTCTAACGAGAATAAACAACACAGGTATTGAGAGGCATTGGGAGAGCATTAAACAGATACGTGTGTCTTTGCGAAGAACCAGCCTGAGCCCATTAGTTACTGTTAGGGCCAGACTTGACAGGCCTAATGAGGTTAGCTCTTGTTGAAGCACTACAGCATACTGCATGCATTGTATGCCAGCACCTTGCTCTCCTGATGTCAGGAGGATTTGGTAACTTTGTGCAATGTGGTTTGAATGCGTGGAGCTAGGCTGTCTGACACTGTGCCCAAAATAATAAACCTACCATGCTGGGGACTGCGGGATTGAGACAGTGGCTGCTACCTTAGACAGGACATGGTTGATCAATGTGTGGTTGTGTTTAATGACTGAGGTGCATCTTCAGCATGTTGCTTTTTCCAAGAACGTGATACTTGAACACTTGGATTGGCTCTTGACAAAATTAATTGGTTTCTGACAGAGCGTCATTTTCTGCACAGAATCTTACGAAAGCAGTTAATGCTGTTTCTGGACCCACGCTAGCCCTGAAAGCGATATAGCTATGTGTGTGCATGAAATAGCTTGAGCATCTAAACTGTTTGCTCTGAATCTAAGCTGTCTTTGCATCCAAAGCAAGTGTTATCTCAACCCAGATTATACTGAGCTGTCATAACTTCTGGTTTGACTGCAAAACAATTCACAGGTCTTCAGTGCCTCCACTTACCACTGCTTTGCTGAGGAACATGAGACTGTAGGTGCCTTTGGTGCTGCAGTTCACAATCCAGTGAGCATCAGTGAAGGTGGCCAAAATTGCATTGTTTTCATACTGACATCCTTTGGAAAGACAAAGGAAACCTTTGAGACCTTGACAGGCTGGATAGGTGGGCCCATGTGAACCTCATGAAGTTCATGTGAACTCAACTTGTTCAACAAGGCCAAGTGCAAGGTCCTGCACATGCGTCGGGGCAATCCCAAGGACAACTACCGGCTGGGTGGAGAATGAATAGAGAGAAGGAGGAGAAGGACTTCAGGGTGTTGGTTGGTGAGAAACTCAACGTGACCCGGCAATGTACGCTTGCAGCCCAGAAAGCCAACCGTATCCTGGGCTGCATCAAAAGAAGTGTGACCAGCAGGTCCACTACCTTTTTGAAGACTCGTTATCTACACCTTCCTAATCCATATCACTTTGATTTGTTCACCAGGATCTAGCTTCAGACATATTTTAAAGTATGCCTTTTGCTAATGGCTGTCTGCTAAATTGTCAAGAATTCTGAATTAATAATGAATAAGGTTACATAACTTAGTTTGTACAGTGCCAGCAGATCTTTGAGTGTGTCATAGTTTAACCCCAGGCAGCAACTAAGCACCACGCAGCCGCTCACTCACTCCCCCCCAGTGGGAAGGGGGAGAGAATCAGAAGGGTAAAAGTGAGAAAACTCGTGGGCTGAGATAAAAACAGTTTCATAGGTAAAGCAAAAGCCACGCATGCAAGCAAAGCAAAGCAAGGAATTCATTCCCTACTTCCCATTGGCAGGCAGGTGTTCAGCCATCTCCAGGAAAGCAGGGGTCCATCACGCTTAATGGTTACTTGGGAAGATAAATGCCATCACTCCAAATGTGCCCCCCTTCCTTCTTTTTCCCCCAGCTTTATATGCTGAGCACGACGGCATATGGTATGGAATATACCTTTAGTCAGTTGGGGTCAGCTGTCCTGGCTGTGTCCCCTCCCAGCTTCTTGTGCACCCTCAGCCTTCTTCGCTGGTGGGGTGGGGTGAGAGGCAGAAAAGGCCTTGACTGTGTGTAAGCACTGCTCAGCAGTAACTAAAACACCCCTGTGTTATCAACACTGATTTCAGCCCAAATCCAAACCATAGCCCCATACTAGCTACTATGAAGAAAATTAACTCTATCCCAGCCAAAACCAGCACAGAGTGCTTTCTGTATGCTGGGACCTGTACTAATAGTCTCATATTTTCCTTTATGCTACATACTCAGTAATGACAGATGAAAGGATGGGAATAGTGTTTGGGACAGAAGCACACTGCCATAGAAACATCATGTTGTGACTTACTAGCTGAATTTTTAAAATATTGATTTTTTTTAAGATTTCATAGTTTGTACAATTTTTGAACTTTATTGATTTTTGTCTGTTATGTTGGGGCTAATAAAACTGACATAGCATATGTGTTAATAACATGACAGATGATTAATTCAACCAGATCTATTTTTTTCACGTTTAATATTAGTTTGCCTGCATGTTTGCTTTCTATACAGAATATTTTAACTTTGCTATAAGGCAACCAATGTTCTTATTTGACAGATAAACTTACTTTTATTTTATGTATTTGTTTCCCTCAGGGGGAGAGAATAAAGTTACTGTTTATTCCACAAGCACATTAGAGAAACGAGTATTAATTATAACTTTTTCATCTGTCTTTTTAGGCGCTCCTTTGAATTTTTAGACCTGTTGTTACAAGAGTGGCAAACACATTCATTGGAAAGGTATGGGCCAATATACTTTTTCCTCAAGAATAAACTGCTAATGAAGTTTAAAACAGAAATCTTTTGAGTTTTTTAGTTGGAGTATGTTGTTCAATGTTGGCCAACCTCTCTAGCAGAGACAGTCTTTCTAGCACAGCAGGTCTTGTGGCTCATTTAAGTGCCAGGGAGAAGCTGTATGCTCCAGCCTTGACTTTGTGTTGTCTCCTCTCCTTACGTCCTGCCTCTTCTCCTATACCACCTGTGAGTAATGCGTACCATGCTTTCTCAGAGTTTCACTTATGTATCCTGTGCAACAAAGATGCACAGGTAAGCATCTGTCTTTTTGCCTGAAAGGGGGAAATTTGTGTGTCCGACATAAAAGAGGGCACGTGGCATTAGGCTGGAGGACTTTTTCTGGTAATGATTAAGAGCACACTGTAGCTTCTCGGACTAGATGGGAAAATATACCTGCATCAGCTCTGTAGAATGTATACTGTAAGCACAGAGTAAGAGCAAAAAGAGTACAGGGCGTCCAGAGAGGGCTCCGAAGAGCTCATCCAGCTCCATAGTCACCTTTCAACTCGTGAAGGTGCTCCTGAGAAAGGGAGCAATGGGGAGATTACTTGAATTATGTCAGAGTGTGTATTTAAAAAACAAACAAACAAACAAACAAAACCCACAAAAAACAAAACCAAGCAAACAAAAAACCCCACATACCCCCCTCCAAACCAAAAACCAAACCCCCAAACATGTCTTGAATTAAAATCTGTGTATCATCACAATTTTTGATTGTTCTGATGGGCGCTTTGCTGTTCTTTGAGCATGTCTTGAGGTTTAGAACTCATACACGAAAAGCTTTCAGAGGTTAATTTCCAGGAAAGCACACTTACTAATCTTAACTTTTTCCTTTTTCTTACTATTAATATAGTAGGGGAAGTAGTTTTTCCATCTCAGGAAAGTAGGCGTCTTCAAAATGGTATTTTAAAATAACTTTTTAAGTGTGATAGGTGGATGTATGTCTGAAAAGTAGATTATAATTCTTTTAGATTGAAGGAGGAATCTTACCTAAACCTTTACAGAAGGTGCAATTATGTCATCAGTATGCTTAAGCATTTGTTTACTTCATATCTTAGAACTACTATCTAAGATGGTTTTTACTTAGAGAAATGTTAATTAAAGTGTAAACCTTTACTACTTAAAATAGAATTTGGAGTAGCAAAATAGTATGAAGAATGTCTGTCTTCTAGGCACGCAGCTGTCTTGGTTGAAACAATCAAGAAAGGCATCCATGATGCTGATGCAGAAGCAAGAGTGGAGGCAAGAAAGTGAGTTTTGACTACATTTTGCTCTGAAAAATTGTATATTTTACGTGAGCGATAGAAGACTTAATTGGAGGTGAGCGGCTAACTATGGCTGAAGAAGAGGACATAAGTTAGCTTGAAAATTGATGTTTCTGTTCTCGGAGTCCTGAATTAATATCTAGTTTCTTTTCCAAAAGATATTCTGAAAGTTGAGGCAATTAATACTGTCGTGCAGCATATGAAGATTCTGCTGAAACATGAGTCATAAAGGTTGATATTGCTGCATAATCATTCTTTTTTTTCCCCTGCCATTAAGTTATTAAATGACTGCAGCGCTTTGACTAGTGAGTAGGCCAGAAGAGAATTTCTCTTGCTTCCCCACAGAACTGGTAAATGAATGTGAGAATTTCAGAGGATAGTCTTAAGTTATTTTGAAAAGATGAATTCAGTCAAAGTAGCTGGTTTCTTTTATGATTTGATGAGCATGCATTACATATTTTCAGTCTGAATTCCTTTGCCTCCCATCCCTGGTCCATCCTGTAATCTTTACTTCCCGAGTCCACACTTTGAAGAAAATATACAGCAATTACATGTGGTTATTCTCTTATTTTGCAGAGCTTATTTGGGTCTTAGAAATCACTTTCCGAGTGAAGCTGAGACTCTGTACAATTCTCTTGAGCCGCCCTATCAAAGAAGCCTCCAGACCTACTTGAAGAATTCTGGCAGTATAGCATCCCTCCCTCAGTCAGACAGGTCATCCTCCAGCTCACAGGAGAGCCTCAAGTAAGGGCCACTTAACTGTTTCTGAGCCTATAAACAAATAAAATCTGTTTCTCAAAAGCAAATGAGCCAGACTTCTGTGGTGTGCAAAAAAGCTGCAATTGTATTTTGTCACTTTTAATTTTTTTTTTAATAAAAAAATCTTTTATTGTGTTTTGTCATATGATGGTATTACCCCAGCAAGGTGAAAAATACAGGCAGTCATTAATTGGATGTTAGCAGGCTGTTCTTATTCGTATATTTTTTCCTTACCAGCCTCTTACACCAAAATATCTTCAAGGTTCACATCTTAATGTCCAGCATTATGGTACGATGAATAAATCTAGGAAAGAAATAATGATGTTACTCCTTTCTTATCCCTTTTCACTGGGAAGAATGAGAAAGAGACATTTGACAGTGAGATTCATTCAGATCAGAGATTGTTGCGTTTTTTTTGACTTGTCTTCACAGTATTGAATATGTATTAGCAGTATTTTGCAGCTATGCTAATTAGTAGAGGGTGGGTCTGTGCTGCAGTCAGTGGTGTATTAAAATGTATAGACAGTCTTGAGCTGAATAGATTAAACTTTGCCTACGCGCCAATAGCAAAAGAAATCTACTGGCTTTTTAGTGGAAACGTAAAATAGTAGTAGTAGTAGTAGTAGTAGTAGTATATGGTGATTTTTTCCTTTAAATTCTAGAAAGCTTCCTCAAAGTATTTGAACCTGTTAAGATTTCAATTCAGATACTTAATTTCCAAAGCTAGAGAACTTGTCTGCTCACTTTTGACTTGAAAGCAAAGACTGCTTCCAGCATATTGGAAGTTACTTTTTTTCTCTTTTTTTGGCTGCTACCTTAAATACCAGAGGCTTTCCCTCTTTGTCAAATCTTATCTTTCCTATGATACTTGTAATTATAAAAAATATTTTAAAAATAATTGTCTGTAATGTAGGCTATTGCTAATACTTCATTTTCCACAAACGAATGTTTATTCAAAGCTTAATTACTCTTGTTTAAATTAATCTATATTCCCTGTCTGAAAATCAAAGTGCTGTTAATGAGTAACTAGTAATAAAATGTTAAAAACCAGATCAGAATCTTAAAATACTCTTAAATCCTCAAGTAAATATTACTTCCTCTATTGCAAGATACGTGAGTACAATAGTACAGAAAGGGAGGAGTAAAATAAGAGATGAACAGAAGAGATCATTATATTGGAAATTAATTAACTTTTAATTGATTTTTCACTAATTTTGCATTTAGATGCACGTTGTTTTCCCTGTGTTACCCAAAATTATGTTTCTGGCTCCCAGTATAGATGCTGAGTTCTCCCTGCATAGACTAACTTAGGAAACATGAGTATGGTTTTCCTAAAAGTCTGATCCTCCATGATTTTTGACCCTCTGAACTTATAGCTCTTAGAGATCATTGATCAAAAATAGTTTTAAAGAGGATGGTGGAATGAGAGAAATGTGTTGACTTGTGCCTACCTATATGAAACTGCTTAAACGAAACGTCACTCGCGATAGATTGTGCAAGTGCTGATATTGTAACAGCTGTCTGGGCCTTCTGTTTGGGGCAATTTGTCAGGTCAGGATGCACCCAGAAGCTCTGCCTGGGCCTCCCCAACTTACTTGCAGCAAAATACCTCCAAAACACTAGTTAGTACTGTCAGAAAAGCAGGTGTTACTCATAATAAGCTGCAAATACATGATCTTCTGTGAGGATTTAGGTAACAGTGCTGCCCTCTATGTTGTTATTGAGCACCTGAGCTAGTAACTCAGATAAATACACAATATTAAGCATCTCTCTTCTCTCTGCTTTTTGGTTTAAAATTAGAGAGGGATTATTTTTACTAAAGCTGAGACTGTAGACTTAGGTTGTAATTTGACTATTGATGAAATAGTCAACTATTTCAGCAAATACAAACCTTCCCAGTCGGCTAAATATTTAGATGGCTAGATGTTAATCAATGAATAAAGTATCATGCTTTCTTTATAGTCTTTTGCTTTTCCCTGGTCCCCTCTGACTGCATTTTACCCTTCTGAACCAGGCAGAAGGAAGGGCTCACAGTTAAACTTGAGTAGACAGAAAGATTTTGCTTCAGCAGCTACTCATTTTTGCAGTAAGAGTAAAGGGAAATGGAGAGAAAACATAGAGGAAAACACATGGAATTTTTCTCCTTTTATAAATTGTGGGAGCCTCTAACATTCAAACAGGGGAAATTCAGTCTAGCTGCTTGGAAGTTCCAGTATTTTCCTTTCTAATTTGTAACTTGATTCTTGGGAGATACAGGACTTGAGGAGGCTTATGAATTGTACACCTGTTGTCCTTGTTACTGCAGACACCACTTCACATCTTTCTTTCATAAATCAAGCTTTTTGTGTAGCACCCACTATTTTTGTTTGACGGCTGATTTAGGTGATTAGCCCTGTGCTTGAAACCTTGTACTGACCACCTTAAATGTTTCTGTGACCAAGTCTGGAATGCCTAAACTTTGTGTTAGCAAAGTGTGCCCGTTGGTAACCTAAGGATTAATGCTTTGTAATGAAGATGTGGTTTTATAAAAAAAGAAAGATAAGATGATTGTGTTTTCCTTAGCATTCTGTATATAATGTGTTTATAAAACATGCTGAGAAAGTTGAAGGGGAAAAAAGAACAGAATTTTTTTTTACCTCTCTGTTACTGTTGCCTTTTGGATCTGATACATGAAACCTACTTATTGGGCTTATTGACTTTTTTTTTCAGTCGGCCTCTATCTTCTAAATGGTCTGCAGCCAGCCCAGCAAGCCTTGCCGGCCGAGGTAAGGTGGTTGCTATATAGTGCAGTGCACAATAATTGTTCTGTATGTTCTTTGACTTAAAGGTATTAAACGCAGCTTAAAATCTTACTGTCTTAAGCATTTACCCTGTTTCCAAGTTGAATAATGGTATTTTTCACTACAGACTGCACCTGGAGCTAAGATTGCCTCATACTTGCTTCACATTTTATGTTTGTTCAGTTGTTGCAAGCATAAGACATAATTTGTTATGTATTGGTACTATTAATTGGTCACCTGTCTTGGAGTTTTGTCATGAAACAGTCACTCTCAAAGAAGCAAAACATTATTCTATGGTCTATTCATGATTACTAGGCTTATGGCAATTGGAAATGAAGGACTAGGACCTTTCATCTATTCCCATGTAGCTGCTGTTCTTTATAAAAAAAAGAAAAAAACAAACCCACAGATTTGTAATTCAAAGAGTTTAATTTTGTCTTGAGTTTTCAGAATTTAATATCTTCATTCTCTTCTCACATAATGTGTTTCACATATTGTTTTCACTCTTGCAGAGTGAATCACTGAACTCCTTTTCACAAATGGCCAGTAATTGAGAGTGCTTGTTTCCTGGATACTGAAACTGTTACGGGGTAGTCAAGTTTTGTAGACATAAACCAATGGTTAAAATTAACTGAAGCGAATAGTTAATATTCAGTAAATAATAGGAGGTGAATATAAAAATACTTCACAGGAGGTTAGACCCTAAAGCAAATCAAGGTATGCATTCAGCTTGCATGTGGCTTTATCTTAGCTGAAGTGTGGGAATATTATCTTCCCTCAGTATCACAAGGGATGCTGTGAATGTCCTTATGTTTGTGAAGCATTCAATACTGTAATAAATCACATAAATGTTCAAAATAATGTAATTTGTAAAATTTCATGCTGAATGAAGATAAATACTACTGTAAAATAAACTGTTTGTTACCTGAATTGCATGGCAACACCAGGTCTAGTTTGCTTCTTAACCTCAACAATACTTTGTTTAATATTTACTAGACTTACGCCATTTTACATAGTTTTCTGTACTTTTTGCAGGTATGCTGCAGTAGTAGAAAATTTTTTCCTTTCAAGTATAATTAATTTTATTCATTACCAACTAATTTCCTAATTTTTTTTTTTTGCCAGTTTCAGGCAGCAGCAAGAGTGTTCCAGGCCCAGGAACTCTGCAAAGGTCTCGCAGCGACATTGATGTTAATGCTGCCGCAGGCGCAAAGGCCCGCCATGCTGCTGGACAGACAGCTGGAGCTGGGCGCTTGTCAGCAGCTGGTCTGCCTCCAGGATCTTACGCTTCACTAGGTAAGGGAAACATCTTTACAATACTGTGAAATATTTTTTGAAGTTTTTGATAAAAAGTTACAGGGAAAATACTTATATATTTGAAAAATTGTCGTCATTTTTAGTAGTATTGGAGGATTGCAAAAGAGCAGGTGTTCTGAAGTAAGTTACCAACTTTGCTAGATGTTTTTTCTTGTGCTGGAAGAATGCCAATGCAAAGAATGTATCCATACTATTCTCTTTAAATGTGTTAATCTGGAATTAATATTAAGTATTCGAAGGAACGGTACTTTCACTTAACAGCAGGTGGTGATCATGGCTTTTTTTGTTTCTGGAAGTAATAGGGAAATGAGTGCTAGGACTCTTGATTTTTCTGTTTTTCTCAGTTCTTTAGCTGACTATTTTACAACAATGCTAAAGAGACATCCTGGCAGTAAGTGGTGGCTTCTTCATGTAATACAGAAGTGTTTTACACAATAGTACAACATTGATTTAATAGATTTCTTCCTAAGCATGTTGATGGAACTATGTGTATGTTTTTATCTAGGTGACAGTCTTCATTGGTAGGAGTACTTGCTGTTAGACACAGAAAGTGCTACAAATTATAAGAGTGCAGAAAAGTATTTGATAGTGGTGGTGGTGGTAGATGCTAGAACCTTCACTAAGTGGGCATGGTTTTGTTCTTTTTAGGTTATCCATTCTGCAGGTGTAGCAATGGGGAAAGTAAGATTCAGTGTTCACAAAACGGTTAGTTTTTTCTTCTCGGCTTATGTGCCAGCTAGATCACCAAGGAGGCATGTCCTAATGTCAGTATTGCCAAAGATGATCACAAGAGAGGCAGAGAAACTGTATAGGTCTTCTGATTTACCTTGCGTTTGGGGAGATGTTAGGATACACTTAGGCTATGGTTTTCAAAGTTTTTGGTTGTGCTTTTTTAAATTAAAATTTAAGTTAAAAACTATTTAAAATGAGTTTATTCTTTTGTTATGAGAGCCTACTTGAAATGGTTTGAACACCATTGATTTTAGGATTAAGTTCATGAGTGTGAGCAATGCTGACTAAAAGGAATACTTGCTACTTGAAATGGTAATTTCGAGTGTGGGCTCCCTCTAGTGCCCACAGGGCGGGAATCGGAAAACCTGCTGGGTAGCAGGGGGACACCGAAGTTAGGCAGCTCAGTTTGCTTGGTGGACGAGATATGCTTGTGGTTATCGCTTGAGGAATTCTCAGTTCCTCCTAACTTAATGCCTAAAAGCCTGAAATAGGTGGGATGGTTATTCTTCAAGATCAGAGTATTGCCTGGTCTGTTTTGGTGTGCAACAGGACATATTCTGAATCTCGGACAAAGCTGGAGTTCAGCTATTGTGAGAAGTAAAAGTGACAGAGCATGGTGGTAGAAAGAAAAAAAAGTCAAACAGAAAAGGAGGAGAGAAATCTCTCTGTTAGTCTGTCTTATTCATGCTGCTGAAATGAAAGGACTACTTTTGTCTTAAGAGTTTCACAGAAAATTAACTCTTGATTGGAGTATTGGTTTGCTTTCAGAACATTTTAAGTAATATGTGATTCAGGCCCAGAATTTTGTAAGCAAGGGTTGAGAAGGGCACAGAGGTTTTCAGGGAAGTAAATAGTGGTGGTTTTATGCAGGAAAATAACAGAAATAAAGAAATGGCTTATTCTTTTTGTAGTTTATAGATCTGGTGAGTAGGGCTGGAGGAGAGGAATAAATAGGCAGTAAGTCCAGGTCATATTATTTTGAAGGATTTGAGTAGCTGGGAAGCTTTGCCTTGCTAGAATATGCAGTCACTTGTGGAGAAGAATACAACGGTGGTTTGAAATGGCAAAATAATGTGATACTGGCAATGTATAGTAAAGTCAAATCGTATTACAGATGGTATAAGGGCAGTGATAGTCAAGGAGACCAAGGTTTGTTTACGGTCACACAGAAGCAGTACTGCTTGATTGATCTTGACTCATTCTCCTAACAGTTTTTTTAATAGTGGTAAGGTAATGTAAATTACACATACCTGTCCCTTCGTACGTATGTAGAGAGCATGACTGTAGTGCGTGTGGCTATGGATTAACCATGCAGTCCACCTCAAAATATTGTTTGCTCTTAGTTTTCAAAAGATAACCTTAAAATGAATGGAATGTAAATCCAAGCAAGTGCCATATTTCAGAAAATGGGCTAATTTGTAAACTTCTCCCCTCTGTTCGTTTTTAAGGGGGCTGTTTATACTAAATCCAAATATGGCAACTTAAATGACAGAATTGTCAAGATAATGCTGACCATGGTACTAAAATGCCTAGAAAACGTGACTGTATTTCCATAATGCTTTCCACATCTCCTCAGGTGTTGCAGTCAATACCAAAATAAATAACATTGTCTCCTCTGGAGCTTAAATTTATCTTCATTTTCACCCTTACTTAAAGAGAAACATATACTTTTTGCTTAAACTGCTGCAGAATTTAGAGCCTCAGAGGATCACAAGTTCATGAGCATAGTAGTCTATAATTGTCTCCGCCCGTCTCTTCCCTTTTTAATAGAAGAACTCTTGCTTATTTATGTTTGGGTTTTTTTTTTTAAACTGTCCTAGAAGCATGAGGACATTCTCTACTTCACTTGTTCTAAATGTTGACTATCTTTGACATCCTTAAGTATTAATGTCCTTTTTGAGGAGACTTGAGCTGTAAATATATATGTCTCACTCTAAATATTTTGATTGTTGCTGTCAGAATATGTATGTACTACCTTCCAGCTGAACTGGTAAATCTTTAATGCTTTTAAACCAGAGTGGAACTTTCTTCCATTTGTCCTCTGTCTTTATTGTGATATCTTTTTTCCCTCCTGTCCCTTACCCCAGGTGGGCCTTCATGGTCAGTAGCAAATTTCATAAGAAATAGAAATATTGCGGTTCATTAATGATATAAATATGTACTGATGCTTCAGTAACTGTTGACGCTAAGTATGAAGCAGTTTATAAATATTTTACTGTAAGGGTTTGCTCAAATCTGGGTAATACAGGGAGGTGCAACATCCCTGTGCAGGGTACTTGTACTCTCTTCTGTAATTTTGTACCTTGAACTGAGAGAAACCAGCTTTACTTAAGGTAGCTTATACATGCATGAATTAGATAAACATGTCTGCTGTATTTAATATTAATGTATTTTCCTTAATTAATGTTTTATGACTCTGCTGTGAACACCTTTATTCTAACACACTAAGTTTTCCATGTTTCTTTGCCTGCTTTTTCAACAAAGAGGATACTTCTGACAAGATGGATGGTAAGAAATTGTTTAGTCTGTCCTCTAATTCTATTAAATATTTAATAAAGTGTCTTTTATGTAAAATTATTGATGTTTAATATATTTGTCTGTTCATTAACAAAATACTACACTGTTTTCATTAACCCCTATATAATCTTGAGGTCTTAATATATGTGTTGTGTTATTGCTTTATTTGTCAATATTTTTGATGATTGGTCTCTATCAGCAACAGAAACTTAATCAGAAATGGGATGTTACTCCTGTTTTTTTAAAAAAGCTCCATTAATTACAGAGCAATTCTGTAATCAACATATGCTTTTTCTTAACCAGTTCTAGTTCCATCATGTTTCATAGTTTTACCTGTAAAGTCAAATTTTTTGACTTCTTGGCAGAACAGCAATGGGAGAGCAGAAGATGCTTGACCACATTATTAAGGATTTAAAAAAAAAAAACCACCACTAAAATCTTCTCTTGCAAAAGTACTGTATCAAAATCTAGTCTAGCTACATAAATTTAAGTGCTTGTAAATCCTGTAATACAATGTAATTCTATTAAAGAATAGTTTATTAAGACGACCCACCTGGTAAAATAGCTTACCAAGTATTCCAACTAAGTTTTAGCGCTTACTTTTTCTTAATTCACTGTATTAAAGACATGGAGAGAGCTGTGATATATTTTTATCCTAACTGCAAAGCAGTTGAGAATCAGGCTTCTTATAGCAGTTGTCTGTTTTGAGTGTGTGTAAGTAATGCTTCCCATATAATAACATGACAGAGTCCCAGCGTGATGCCTGATAATTCTAGTTGTAATTTATTGCATATTTTTCTAGAATAAGAAGGTAGATCTCTCAAACCCAGAATCCTGAATCGTTTTAAAGCACAGATAATCAGTTTCACTAGAGAGACTTTTTAGAAGAATTTGAGCTATTTTTTAATATTGCAGATGGTAAGCCTACTTTAATAAAATAGAGGGGGTTTGTACAGGGTAGTAGTGTCTGTCTTGCTTATGTCCATACCAGATTTCCTTATGTTGCATATAATAGGATTTATTTATAACTATCTGTGCTAAACACTTCATCTTGAGCTTTTGCACATTGTCACCAGCAATAAAGGTTCTTAGGGCCATATGTACAGGCTTTTTCTTTTGTTGAGACCAGTAGTCACAACTAATAGTGTCCCACACATCTGTTTAAAAATAGTAGGGGAAGTTCTACACAACTGATCAGAATAACAGGGTTTTTTTCCTAGAGGATATCTGTAGGGATATGTGCGAGACAGAATGAACACAGCTTAGCTGTCCAGCTGTAGTTGTATGACATAGCTGCTCTGATCTAACCGCCACCAGGAGGAACTAATCGTTTTTCCCACTAATCTTGGCCACGTGTTTTTACCACTACTTTCACTAGTGCCTTGTAATACTCCATTATCAATCACTGTAGATGAACAAACTCCAGAAAACTGATTTCATAAAACAAAAGTGAATAGTATTCTATTATTTAGCTTTTGGAGCTGACAGTGAGCCTTTAGCCATCCAAACCAGGTGGTAGCACAAGGGTGGAGAGGAAGGAGAAGCAGAACCACCCCTTTTAGGAGCAGCTAGCTGTTAGCCTGGCTTAGGTGTTGCATAGAACCTGCCCTCCCAGATGCAACTCGAGAAGAATATTGGATTTGGGGATGTAGTTTAGGGTTTGGGTTTTTTTATACAGACTGGCAAATTTGATCTGGAAAACTTTGAGGCACTCCTACCTAAGTATTACTGTAACTTATTTTCGTGAGGAAGCATTGAAATTTACACTGAATTAATTTTTAAGAGGGAGTTTTTAAAAATAGTGTCTTGAAGATAATATAACATGAGAAAGCCATAGCTAGATTTGCCAAGAAAGTTAAGTTCAGGCTAGCCAAAGACACTAACAAACATTTTAATCATTGTAGTTCTTTTACAAGGCAGAAATGGGAGAGTGTGAAAACAAAATGGAAATATCCTTTGATTTTTTGGAGGCATTTAACATTTTTATCACTACTAATATATATTTTATTCCATAATCAGATTTGTTTCAAAGGAACTTAGAGAGAGGAAGGACTGCTGTTTAGATAGCTTCCCATCAATTCCTAGGTACTGATGTCAGTAAAAAGATTTGTCTAACTCTCATTTTGTCATAATCAAGCCTTGTTAAGCTTGGCATACTTGTTCAAGTGTGATCTGGTTTCAGCAAGCTCGCATTACTTCCACCTCTCTGAGAAAAACTTGATCTTGTGCGTGTAGGTATTCAGAGTAATCATGGATTAAATTCAGAGAAATCCTCCTTGCTGGCAGTTCCTATCAGATTATCACTGTCCAGTGTGGGAAACGCTGTCCTTGTCTTTTTCTCTGAAATAATTTATAATAGTATGTTTTATATTTTCAGAAGAGCTTGCACTAAAATATTTTTAATGTCTGTTTTGATCTGTACATGTCATCTTGTTGACTGATCTCAGAGGTTTATATTTTTTCCTTTTTTTTTTTTTTTTTTTGTGGTTTTGTAACAAGTTTGGAAGTCAGTGCTTTATATTGTGTTCTTGTAAATCACTAACAGTATAGTATGGATGTTTCTTGATAATTTTGCTTCAGTTCAATAATGGAGTTGCAACACAAAAGCTTTAGACCTCTTGACTTGATAAAATTTGTCAAGACTCATAAGATTAATCTCAACAAGGATTTGGAGAGACACAGTATTGTTTGGAATATCATGTATTTTATTATTTTTTCTGTTTAGGAACAGCTTCTGAAGATGGTAAGAAAATATTTTGTTAGAATAGCTAATATTTTCAGCTTTACATTTTCATTGATACAAATTAAGCTTTAAAAGTAGAATGTGGTCTTTCTGGGGCTTTGTGGAGGTTCATAACTCCAGATAGCTTATGCATCTAATACTTGGTTGCCATGTAGTATTTTTTTAAATTCTTTTGCTTTTATTTTAATTCTCAAGTACTCATCTGCAGTAGAAGTGTCATCGCTTAACATTTTTAGTGTGAAAATATAGAAGCTTTATAATTTTGCATTTGTTTTTTAAAGCGAATCTTGTCACAGAATATTTCATCCAATGTGTTCATGCTCTGGGAAGCAGGTGCTACTATTACTCATCTCTCTGAGACTTGGGAATTCATTTTCAATATGCTGTTAACATTTAAACCTGTCATTAGTGAATGGATGTAGAGACTCCAAGTGAGTTAAGAGTTCATTTGCCTCACAAACTGTTTTTTTACTTGATAAAATTGAACCAGGTTCCAAGTGATAATTTAACATAGTATCGAAATAGTGGCACTCTGTATTCCTAAGTTTTTGGGCCAAATTCTGAACGCAGTTACATGCCTTGCAGTCTCACAGCGCTCAGTGGGAAAACATTGCCATTGCACGGGGATAACTAGTAGAGTTTGGACTAGTTAATCTAACCGTTCTTGCTAGCATATTGTTTTCTGATAGTTTAGTGAATAACCTCCTTTATCCTGATTCTCTTCTTATAGACTCATCTATGGCTATTCCCTCTACTTGGATGAATAATATTAACTTGGTTGGTCTCCAAATTCTGCTGTGGAAAGCCTAAAGGGGCTAGAGCTAAATAACAGTCTGCGTACCTAATTCTTCTGGGTCAAATATTGACTCGACATGTCTAGAAAATATTTTAATTACGCTGTTTTTAAAAGTGGATTACTTGTTGAGCTAGATCCACCCTGTACGAGCTTTTTGGGTTTTGTTCTTGCAACTTCTAAGAATTACGGTTAGCATGGTTTTTGGTGGTTGTTTCATTTTTCTGTTGTTTGAGAGGTTGGCTTAGGAAATGTAGTACACAACTCTACTATTTTCTTTTATGAATAATCTTTCAGTTATCTATAATTCATCCAACTGGGGTCTTCCTTTCTTCTGTAATTTTATTGTATACTCTGGATGTTATGAGGAACATGGCTAATAATGCAGAAAGGTTTAACCCAAAACCAAGATGGTTTGGCATTCTAGAGAGAAGTGAATCTATTGTTTTTAGTTGTAGATACTCAGTTTAATCTGTGTCTTCCTCAGTTCTTCTATCTGTTGAGGAGAGTAGTGTTTCCTTATATCATGTTGTCACTGAGAAGTACTTAAGTGTACTTAGTCTTTGAAAAATGTTGTAAAAGGCTTGGGAAATCCTGTAGGAGTCTATATGACTGTGGCCAGGAAAACAGTAGAATCTTCAGTAATAGGAAAGCTAGTATTTAGATTTCTAAAAAGAGGAGTGAAGTTAGGAAGAAGCCTCAGAACCCTATTCAAAAAATAGTCAATGTCATTTTTGTAGTTTTACGACAGCAAAAGTAGAATTATAACCACAAGTCATCAGGAGAAGACTGTACCTGATACAGCAACATTAGCATATGCATTACCTATTATATTTTATAACTTCCCTTTTTTTAATATAATCAACCTATTTATGTAGGAAGCAAGAACTAGCTAGCTAGTTCATCGTGTTTAAATGATAACGTGTAAATTGTTTACTGAAACATGTAGTGTCAGACGAGAAGTATTTTGATTCCTCAACTATTAAGTCCTTCAAGGTGTTCAAATTCTTACTAATTATCCCAAGTGAATTTTCACCAGTTGAGTTACGTTATGCTTCTTTTTATCTACAGAAACTTAAGAAAATATTAGTAAATGCTACTGATGCTTTGCTTTCTACATTACTGTGAAAAGCTCATTTAAAGCCATTTTTCTTTTCTAGGTCGTGTACGAACAAAGCTTTCAACGCCTTCTGTTGGTATTGGAAATTCTAAAACAGATTCCAGAGGACGGAGTAGAACCAAAGTGGTGTCACAATCTCAGCGTATGTATTTTCTGTTTGTCAGTTACACCTGATAAAGAGGCCAAATGCTTAAGCATATATTCATTGACCAATGGCTACAGTCAAAGTTAATTTTTTGAAAAGCTACATACTGAGTTGTTGTTCTGTGCCTTAGGTTCATCATCGCCAGACAAAAATGAAGGTATTTTTTTCAGTGTTTTGGGTCAGTGGTATTTGCATGCTTTTCTAATTCATGTTGTTTTTCTCTGGACAAAATAATAGGTTAGGTTTTAGTTTGCCACTTAAATTAGATAATGTAACAGGAAATGAAATCTAGCCTTAAATTCTGTCTTCAGTTATAACTTCTCAACATTCTTTTCCCCCCCTTTCTGACCTCGCCAACATGAAACACCAGTAAACTTCTGTGTCAGTTACATATGACATATGGACAAGTAATACAGAAGAATGAGTAGGCTGAATGGTATCTTCAACGTTAGCTGCAAAATGTAACTTTTCATTTTTCAAAAAGTCTTATTTTTCAGCCAGAAATACCTATTTTCATTTTAAGCTAGGCACTAGTCTGGCTCTTGGATATATACTCCTTTTTTTGTATTACAACTGTTACCTTTTCTTAACTCTTCTTTGGAGTAAAAATACTAAATCCTAACTTTATAATCAGTTACTTAGCTCATGTTGAATCAGAGGGTTAAAACAATAATTTACTGTATGTCAGCTAATCCACAGTAATTTTCTATGTGTGTTTAGAAACCAAAGCAAATGCAAAATTTCCGATCTAGCTGAGCACTCTGTCGTTAATTAAAAAGACCTGATTACCTCACGTTCTTTGGCACTGGCTGACCTACAGCAATTTGTTCACACATCTGCTGTCTCCAAGAGATGATATCTGACTAAGCTCTGTAGTGTTTTCAGATTCTTGTCTTTGGCTAATTAAGTGAAATGCAATGAAATTAATGAAAGGAAGACAAACTAACAATAAAATTAAAATAAACTAACCAGTCCTACAGTTCGTCAGGTCTAATGTTATAAACCAAGTAAATTATACAGGTTTTGAATTTTCCAGTACATTTATTTTGCTATCGGTAACTGTATCCACTTTCTTTTAATAAAACCCCCTTAATCCTGTGTTTAATGGCAGAAACATTGATCTTCATAGCTATGACTGCATTTATCATAAATAAAATAACTTCAGAGGTTAAAAAAGCAGGTAAAAGAGTTTTGAGGGTTTTTTTTCTGTTAGAGTGCTTCCCATTCAGTTTTGCGTTACTTCATTTTCCAAGAAATGCAGTTGGATCAAACCTGATCCACTGCTTGCAGGTTTTGTGAAATAAAACTTTCAAAAAATCTGAACAGATAAATATAAAATCCAGTAACAGAAGTTCTCTTAAGTCATTTTTTGCTTTGACAGTGCTCTAATCCCATGAGTGTTTGTGGGATGAGAGCTTGAAAATAAAGTCTAGTTATTGGCTGTAACAAAGGTTGTGCAAAACTTGTTTTACATTTTCAGTGTTAACGTGACTATACTATATCATAAGCAAAGAATATTTTGATTAATAATTTAAGGCGGAGGGGAAGTAACAGTCCCCTCAAATAACTTTTTCCCTTTATGAAAAGCTGTAAGCAGTATCTGTAATACTCAAAAGTTACTCATTACTCAAAAGTAAGCTTTTTGAAAATACCTTTGTACTTTGAATAGATTTGGTAAATTCTTAAAAAGTTAAGGTGTTTGATAAACTGTTTGGGGGAGGGGTTAAATTTAGGTAGCAATATAAGACACTTGCGATTATCGTTGTCATATAATATTAATTAAACTGACTATATTCAGGGAAACAAACTGAAGCTTTTTCAGTTTCTTTTTACTGATAATGACTTTTTTTTCCAAGAGAATTCATTTTTTGCACAGTATTAATGTCTAAAGAGATAAGTAGAATTGATATTGAAATAACTAGATTTGTCTACATGTGATAATGTGTGAAAATTAAATGCATGAATGCATCTTTACAGCCTTTTATTACTACTGCTGTTCAGAACTGATGGCTTCAGATAGCTCATTATAACCTGTCAGTGGGGGAGAACAAGAATTCTGAGATGTTTTAAGGAAGATAAACAGGGCAAATACGAATGGACAGGCGAAGGAGAATTGTCAGGCACTGTATGCCAGCTATTTGGGTGGTGCTTCTTTATGTGACTGAAAATTTTCACAGTATTGTGGGGAGCGAGATGCTTGATGTTTCGATACAGAGGATTGTTTTCGTTCCCCAGCTTATAGTGGGAAAATAGCTTCATATTAGATTTAAGCTTTTATTTTTAAAAAAACACTGTAACACAGATGCTTTTGTAAATTTAGGGTTACAACTATTTAGTACTTTTGTTCAAAAATCATTTTATGAAAGACTTGCAAATTTGAATGCTTTTACAAAAGATATATTTTTTTAGGGTTTTAGAAGCCCTTTATTCTTCCTCTTCTATTTTTAAATTGTAACATAAAATAAATGCATATACAATTTATAGCTTGTTACTTTATTCTTATCTATGGAAAAAAATTCTTCCATTGTTTTCCTCTCCGTTCCTGTTTCATTGTCAGGTAATTCAACAAGGTGTGCTAAAATTACCTTACAATCCTAATTCAGAGAAAAACTAAATTTCTGAGTGGAAACAAATTCTTACTTTTATACTTCAGATTAATTTTAGAGAGGAAAACCTGAAATTCTATGCAAGTCTTTTCAGTTGTGCCATTGTGATTTTTTTTTTGTCATCCACCGCACCTGCAGCTCAGTTCCTTTACTGTCTGTCTCAAAAAAAAAAAAAAAAAAAAAAAAGTTCTGGCCTTGTGTGTAATTTTTGTTCAGCTGTTGAACTTCTTGAACCTTTTTGGCAATGTAATATTCTTTTAAAGTAATATGAAGGCTACAGTTTCATGTTTAATTGAAATTTAATTCTTCAGTATTATCCAGTCGTTAATTAGAAAGCTGAAGAATTGTATTTTGCTTGTGCAGCTTTGCTTCATCTGCTTTGTACATATAGCATCTAAGTTTAGTTCTTCAACTGTGGAAGCTACTTAAAAGCACTGCTTTAGCATAACCCCCTTGTGGCTTTTTTTCCTGTGTGAAATGACTAAAGCTTTCTTATTTCCATTTGCCATCCATTTTTTAATCTGCTCTGCTCCCTCCCTCTTCATGGATTATAAACCCCTACCCTAATCCTGCCTTTACACTTGTTCAGGATCACAGTCTGCTAACCCCATTGGTGGTAAGAGTCTACAGAATTTGTGTATACATCATTGTTTGATCACCTGTTTGACATATCTCATTTAAGGACCCTATTCAGCAGAAATTCTGGCTCGCTTTTTTCCATATGCTGCACTTAGTCAATTGGATGGAATCCTTATTTAGAAGGCAGTAGAGATGGGAGTTTTTTCTCATTTTGGAATACTGTTTTAGTAATCCTTCTTTCATCATTCAGTTCGCTTAGATCTACTACTGATGGTAGTACTGACAACAGTATGCCAATGCTGTTATTAGCATAATATTTTCAGAATATTAAGCTTCATTTGGTTTATTTGCTCTATAGTGGTACGCTTTGCAGGTCAGACAATAGAAAGATAAAGTATTAGAACGAGAGGTTGCATTTCTTCGGTATATTCTGAGAAGAGTAAGTTTTTCAGGTTTCTGACCTATTGAAGAAAATCTAAGTCTCCAGCACAGTGAAAACTTTTACAATATTTTCATTGTTTTAAAGAGATATAGAATATTGGAGGCTAGGAAGAAGGCATAGTAATATCAGGTCTAAGTTGAAATGCCCTGAGATGAAGAAACTGCCAAACCCTTAGTTCTTGCAGACCACAGCACTTTTATAGATTTGCCTATTCTTCTTTTGCTATAGAAGTTGTGCTTGTTTTTTTCCAGGCTGTGTAATATTTTCTTTATCATTTCTGCTGAATAGGTTCATAGTTTGTAAAAGGGATTTTGCTAAATAATCATTTCAAGTTTGAATTCAAACAATGACTCTGAAAGTATATGCATGGTACATTGTTTTAGTTTTCTCGCTTCCACCCAGCATATGTTTTATTTTGTTTGGGAATTTGTTTCTTTTCCCATATAGTCAAGCTTTAATCAACTTGTATCTTTTTTAAATGTGCCTCATAAGAAGTAACCCATGAAACTCACTTGAGATGTTGCATGTTAAGTCTATAGATCTGATAGCATAGCTGTGGTCATACAGTTACCTGATTATATTTAAAAGTTTAATGAAAGGTTCGTATCTGTATGTAATTAACCTTTGGTTAAAATTATGTTTTGCTTTTTATTTGGTCAGACTTCTTGAATTCTGCAGCGGGAAACAATATATTTGTATCAACTGGTGGTATAAATTGGTTATAACTAGAGAAGAATGGGTTCTTTGTTAGGGCATAGAACTTAAATTTTCTGTAATGAAATATCAAAATTAGGGATCAGTGACCAGTTTCTGGTAGTGAGTACATTGTGTTGAACATTTATAGCACTGCGTAATGTACAGGTTTGATTAATAAGATGCTTAAGTACGTCTTGATCAATTTTTTAGCTTGTTTAAAACTAATTGAAGATTTTCTTTGTATTTGTGGGGTAACCTCCACAGAAATGAACATGAGTATATTAATTGTCTTCAGTGACATTTTATTTAACTTCTCAGAGAGTAGTGCTTGAAGACCCCCTGCTTTTAGAAGCAAGGGAGAAGAGTTTAAATGTTAAGAAAATTATGTTGTTTTATTATAACATTGGTTGCATTGGAAGAGCTGGGATAATTATGAAATCACTAGTTTAAAGTTGCTCCCATTAGCTTTCTAGCAGTTCTTTTCTTTTTTTTTTTTCTTTTTTAATAGAAAATGTAATCAGTGAGACATGTAGGTTAAAAAATGAACACACCAATGTTCATGTTAGGGACATTGGAACTGTTGATGAAGACTAGAAATATTATTTATGGTTTCTTGGGCGTATCTAGTGCTAAATACCATGCCAAGTGCTTCCTAGCATTGATAATTTTATCTACCTTGTATGTAGTGCTATAAGAACTTGGACCAGGGTTTTCTATTTCACATTTTTACCTTGTAAGTTTTTCCAGACCATTTCAATCTACCACCACTTTCCTACTAACTTTAAGTGTTTTTTTCATTTTAACCGTGATTGTTTATCTTCTATGCTGTTACTTACATTTATTCATTTTGCCTTCAGCTGGCAGTAGATCTGGGTCTCCTGGAAGAGTTTTGACAACAACCACACTTTCCACTATGAACACAGGAGTTCAGAGAGTGTTAGTGAATCCTGCAACTGCACAAAAACGAAGCAAAATCCCACGGAGTCAGGGATGCAGTAGAGAAGCTAGTCCTTCTAGATTGTCAGTAGGTAAGAATCACTAAATACCTCTTGGTTTCTTTATAGCCGTTCTTACTTTAAGTGCTGGATATCTACAGCTTGCGTTTAGTTATAGGTGGATGATAAAATTGGACTGCGCATCAGTAAAAATTTGAAACGTGTCTGTTTTCTGAGGCTAGTCTTTAATATACAAGACAGTTTTAAATTTAAGCTGAAACTTCAGGGTTTTTTTCTGTCAGAATGCAGTAGTTGTTCTTTTTCTCACCTCCCTGTCTTCCTTCTCTCTTTCACTTTTCTTCACTTCTTATCCCTACCCCCAAAATACTCATATCCACTGAATGAAAGTGTGGTACCATTTTGAAAAGATTATTTTCTTCATTACTTTTGTGTGTCTTCTGTGTATGTGTGCGTGCATGTGTATACTTCTATGATACAAAAATGAATGTTATACTTCTTAAACCTCGTGATATAACCTGATTACACTCTATTACAAAAAATATTATTGAAAAATATCAGTTGATTTTAATGGCATTGCTGCTGTTCTTTGTTTTGTATTTTGATTTTTACCTTAGCTGTATTAACTTTTTATTTTCCTTCTTTAGAAAGCTATGGTTTTTTTTCATTTGCGTTACTGTTGATTGATTTGATCTTGAGCACAAATTTTGGATCAATACTCTGTTCATATTTTTCGTTGCTTGTTTCCTCTCCATCCTTTTCAAGAGGTTTTTCAGCCATTCTGTAAAGAGTTTGTAAGTCCCCATTTTTAGCTGTGCGAAGAAGTAATTCCATTAAACTGGCTACACTTAGTGTAATCTAGCACAAGAAAGTGTGTGGAAACAGTTATGACTTAATACAACATAATCATCAGTGTCTTTTCTTAGAAATACGTCTTTGATCTTACTACAAAACAGAACTGCATTAAAACTGCAACTTTTCTTATGTCTTCTCCCTTCTGTGCTGCTGTTTGTCTGTACCCTGAATCATACTAGCACGAGGCAGCCGCATTCCTCGGCCTAGTGTGAGTCAGGGGTGCAGTCGGGAGGCCAGCCGTGAAAGTAGCAGGGACACAAGCCCTGTCCGCTCTTTTCCACCCCTTGGTAAGTACTCAGAGCCCCTTGTTGTGCATGGCTGTCTTTGCCCTTCATTATTCGCACCTAACGAATCCGTGCCTCCTTCATTTAGCTTGTAGCCAGCCACCATTATTTTCCCTTCCTTTGGCTCACTCACCACTTACTTTAATGGAGAATTGACCAATGTGTGAATGGGTTGCACACTTGAAAAACAAACACTATGCTAGTGTTAGTCTTATCTTAAATACCAAGTCTGGAAAAGTGTGTGATACACAGTGCCTAGAGACTTTTTTTGAAAGGGTAATTCTCCTTTTGGAAAGTTTTTTGAAATTATGTTTCTCTTTATTACAGCACTCATTGCTTGGGTGCAGTTAGGTAATCCATTTCTCACTGACCAGCTAGAGCAAACAAAGAAGTCCGGCTGTCGTCCTCTGTCTTTCCCTGCATCAACAGCTAGGGTCTGCTAGTATTCAAAATTGCTCCCTTGTCCATGAATCATTTTGGTGTATGAGAAGAAAATATGCTTCATTTTATGTCTCCTTAGCTATACTGTCATCTCTGTATTATGTGAAAAAAATATTAAAATCTTAACTTTTTGCTGCTAAAGCAAGTAAATATGATGGTGCAGATAAGGGACCAATCTACTGAAGCAGAACTGTATTCTGAGGCTGCTTTCCGTTTTCTAAAAATGAACAGGGCAAGTAGTGAGGTCCTTATCCAAATAGATGAACAGTTCTGAAGTTTACTTTTAATCTGTGTAAAACAAGTGATAAGTAATTAAAGTAGCAGCTGTTTTTACATAGGGAAGAAGAGAGAAATTGAAAACTAGCATTCACACATCCATGGCCATGTTCAGTCCTCATTCCTAGAGCTGCTATAAGCAAAAGTTCTGTTTCACTTAGTATTTAAGTTTATTGGCCTGACACTTAAAAAATTTTGTAAGATTGTCAAGCTGTTGTCCATTTCTGAAACATCAATAAGGCACAGGAATGTTAGCTTGTAATTACTTTAACATGTTTTTGATTAAGGATTAGGGAAGCTACTCATCTCCGTGTATCCTTATCAAGTTTATTGTGACGTTGGTAGTAAATTTTGATAGAAGTCTTTGTACACGTTTGGTTTTTTGTTTGATTTTTTTTTTTTAATTGTTTGGTAATACAAAACTGTCTCTGTAAGATTGTGGCTAAAACTGATCTTTTTTTGGTGTTATCTTTGATCAGTTAGTCTTCAGTATGTATCCCTCTTCTTTCGTTTGTTCAAGCGTAGCTTACAGTTAATGACTTTGTAATACTAGCTGTTAAACGTAGTCTGAAAATAGTAAATCTCTGGTTTCTATCTCAAATTGAGGCACCCAACTGTGCTCCTAATTAGCATTGGAAGTCTGTTGTGGTCTGTTAAGGCAGTATGCTTCCCATCAGCTGTAGTTTTATTGGAAAAGTACAGATTAATTGAATGAAAGCTGCTTCAATAACTAATGCTAATTTGTCCAGATGCTATTTAATTGGGAAATTAAATGAAAAGTAGACGTTATGCAGGTTCCATTAGTAAACTTGTATCTTTTACTAAAACACAGCTGGCAAACTGTATAGTAGTACACACATATAATCTTTTTTTTTTTTTTTAAATGAGGGTATTTTCCAGATATTTTTGTGCTTCTTTTGCTACCTTACAGCTTGATTTCAATTATATGCATGCAAGATATGATTTACATTTTATAGTTGATGAAATGCATGTTACCTTAAGAAATCCATATTAAACTAATACCATAAGATGGTTCATTGGGATGAATGCTGCTTGAGGTTTTCTTCTTATTGATGGAGTTTTTTGTATTCAGATATCAAAACAAGTACCTAGACAGATACAGTAGGTTGAATTGTCTGATAGCACAGAGAATGCAAATTAGCATGTATAGGAATCCAGTGTTGTTTAAAAACAAACAAACAAAAAAACAAACCAAAACGACACAACCCCAGCTATACCTGGAATAAATGAAGATTCAAAGGATTCCTTCTAGTATGACTTCTTATTTGAATTATTTCAAATGTCATTCAGTGTTTTGTTGGACCAGTTTTGTCTTATGGGATGCTATTAACTTCTATCAAAAATAATTAACTTCAATGTTTTTCAAGGGTACAAGTGGAAGATGAAATAAGGCAAATTCAGCTCTCTTTGTAGCTAGAGACAGCTTTACATGGGGTTGGAGGGAGGAATTTGTATTGCGTCTGATTCTCAGCACAGAAACTTTTGCTTACAAATGCTAAGCCCTTTGGGGCATAAAATGACCCAAATGCTCTGTAATTGTTTCTCTCTGTACATCGGTATGAAGTGTATATGTAATCTCACATCTCAGTATAAGATAATAAACTGGGAGATAAGAGCCACTCTGAGAAGCAAGTGATTTGTAATTTATATGGAAGTGCCTATTTTTCTGTTCATATAGTTGATATTAAATATCAGACTAGTATAATTTCCATATACCTTATTTTGAGTCCATTTAAAATTTTATTTTGATTAATCTTAAAAAATGAAACAACAAAAGTAAATACTTGCACGATTTCTGCAATTTGAGGGGTACAAAGAATATTCTTGAAAATACACTTTGGAATGAGGTATGTTTAATCCAATATAGTGCTTCCTTTCACTGTCTTAAAAACTTCTCCAGTATATTTCAGATGTATATGGGGGCAAGATCATCTTGAATTATATGGCTAAAGTTTAAATTTTTAATTGTACCTTTAATTTTCAGGGCTTGTTGATGGAAAGCAATAGAAAGGTTTATCCTATTATTGCTTGTATTTAAAGCTTTATCAGCCTTGATGCTTGTGTTTTGACATCTTCCATCCTGTCTCCTTTTCCATGCTTGAGACGTACTTTCTAAACAAACAAGTATTCCACAAAGCAAAATAAAATTCCCTAGCTAAAGAGCTTCATGCAGGTTTAGTTTGAAATAAAATACATTGCTGTGCCTTATGTAAGGAGTAGAGAACTGTACGTGGAAAAAAACAACGTTGTTTCTGGGACCTTTACAGGACTTAGGATCGTTTTGGCGTTCACTCAGGTTAAGAGGGGTGCTTCCCCAAATGTGACATGGTCCGTGTCAGGGTTATTTGATTCAGATCAGACTCGTACGTTGTCTATGTTAATCAGAGTAAAGGATGATTCATTTGATTCCTAGTTTCTATTTATACTGCTTTATGTATCCAAAAGGTGTAAAATATTTGCATTAACAGTTATTTATTAAATCGCAGGGTTATATGTGGGGTTTATGTCACTGTGGGTGGACATTTGAATTCAAGTTAAAATTGTCAAAACCAATTTCATTTACATGGCGGTAAAATTCTAACTTAAGTGAACTGAAGAAAGAAGATGAATTGTTTAAAAACACATTGAATTTAAAATTACTCAGTTTAAGAAAGAAAATATTAGCAATGGTGAGTTAACTTCTTTAGAATCTCTAAAAGACCAGTTTCATACAAGTGCCAGAAGCAGGAGGGTGCTCAGTGTCATTCAGAAGTCCTTAAGGATCTTTGGTTCCCACTTTCCATAACTTTAAAGAGTCTTAGTAAGCTATAGTAACTAACATAAATGTTTCAATTTCACATTTTATTTATTTAAAGAAAACAATACAAATGTGAACTATTAATTGTGTTAAATTGTTTTAAACTCTTAATTAAAATTGTATAATTTTAACTTTCATCTACATAGTGGTGAGTTTTAACTGAGGTTGACTTATCTGCACATAGGCAAGAACTCAAGTTTATACAAATTGTCAGCTGCTAAACAGTAAGTTTTTAAAGGAGTCACTTTTTGCAGATAATGTTTGGTACGTGAGCACTGGCTCTGACTTGAGCACGTAGAATTGAGTTAACTCTACAATGGAAGACCAGTATCAGTGGAACTTTTTAGATATTTCTGAGGATTCTCTGTATGTGTGTGTGCGCGTGCAGGTGTGTCTACGCATTTTTTCTTCTTTGAACTTAAACATACTTGCTTTTAATCTGCTCTTAATCTTTTAAATTAAAAAAAAAAAAAAAATGCATGAAATGTCCAGTGTACATAAACCTATATAATTCTATATAATCGTATTCTATCTAATCAAAGAACTTCTCTGAAGCTTTTTCCTTCTGTGTAATACTCAGTTTCTTGTGCTAAAGCTGAATCTTTCCGATAAATATTCTCTTGTTCATCTAAGCAACTATTGCAGCACTTTGATTCCATGGTAATAGATAGGGTTTATATGATCCTGTTATTGCAGCTTCCAGACATCACTCCAGATCCACTGGTGCCCTCTACACTCCTGATGTTTATGGGGCTACAGGTGAAGGATGAGTACACTTTGCTGTCATCTGTGCAGTCATCCTGGATTTTTTTTTTCCCACCTACTTGGTTATTCTCATAGTTCAGTTTTAAAAAGCATTATTTATATTAATTTGAGTTTTGTGGTTTTAATAATCCAGATAGATGTGTTTATGTTGCTAGATTTCGTCTCCACCCCACCCTCCGATGTTAATCCTTTTCTTCCTTAACAACAGTCATTTTATTTTTACTTGCAGAAGAACTTTTTTTAGTTTTCCATTTTTCAGTATTTGTAGAGCATTCTTTATGCATGTAGTTTTCTAATCAGCACTCTCAATAGCCTTCCTATTGTATTTGCTTCCTGTTTAAATGAAAACAAAAACCCAAAATGAAGAAGACACTAATTTAAAAAAAAAAAAAAAAAAAGAAAGGGTCTGTCAGTTAAAACTATTGGTTTTTTTGTTTGGTCCTCTGCTTTTCTTCTGCTTGGGTTTTTTTTAAGTGAGTGTGGTATTAATGTCCCACGTTGCTATTCTGACTGAATTCTTTATATTCATTTTTGTTGTTGTTACAACAGGTACCGGCTTTGGAATTAGTCAGTCGAGTAGATTGTCATCATCAGTTAGTGCTATGCGAGTTCTGAACACAGGTTCTGACGTGGAAGAAGCAGTAGCAGATGCTTTGGTAAGAATCTCGCGCTTATCTTGTGTAGGACACAGACTCTTAAAATGTTTGGTACCTATACGTTAAAGTATGCAAAAGAACTTGTCATTCATCATTTTATTTGCTTCTAGGTAGGGAAAAAGGAGAAACTGAATTGCTAGAGCTGCAAAGTATTGGAAATTTTTGTTCCCTACAGAAGTCTTAACTTCTGAGAAATGTACATTTTTCCATGGCAGACAGGAAATAGTCTTGGTCTGTTGGAGTGGCCCAAGGAACCACTTGAGCAGGTGGCACTCACCAGCAGTTTCGCACAACAGCCAAACTTCTGGATAGGTTGAAGGCTTGTCAGAGCTGGGAATGACGACAGCACTCTGCTTATCATAAGCCTGGGTTCCATTTAAAGTTGTTTTCTCTGACAACATGTGAGAGTGATGCTGAAGAGATGAACTGATGGCTTGTCAGGCAGCATTTCATAAGTTTAGTTTTTGTTTTCTTTTGTTTTCAAAATGTTCCTCTGAATTTAAAACTGGTTATGCCATTCTCTTTCTTAACCTTTACTGTTCTTTAATAGGGTGGGTTTGGCTCCTTTACCTCCCTGCCCCAGTTAAGCCAGACTGAACTCCTCATGTATTTTGCTATTCTGACACTTACATCAGCAAGCTGAAATCTTCAGTTAATTTAAAATACAGACGCTATGAGTCAAATACATTTTTATCAGGTTTTGTATACTATTTGCATATCATTAAATATTTGTAAGTACCTGTTATCTAGTTATCAGAATGCTTTAAGGAATTTGTTATTACTCTGCTTTAACAAAAAGATTATTTGGAACGTTAGTAAAAAACCTAGAAATTAGACTCTAAGAAATGTAATTATGGCTAGATATGACTGGATAGAGAGCAATAAAATTTCAAAGGAAAAAAATCTGAAGAACTCTGTCATGTTCTTAGTCTGGCAATTTATTGATTTCTTGGTTCATACTGTCTTCTTGGCACAGTAGTTTAAAATTCATGTGCCTTCACTGGCATAGAGATCAGGATATCTGTGAAATCTTGCATAAGAGGTCATGGTGAGATTGAGTGGGTTTTCCCCTTTCTGATATTGTCAACTTGCAGAAAGCTTTCAGTATTGATGGGGAATGCTAGTCAGTAAACTGGAAGTCAGTCTGGATTTTGGAATAGGGAACAACAGAAAAACAGTCGGTGGAACATGAAAAGTTTCCCGCTGTCATTCCAAAGCCTGGATTTATCCACACTGGTGCTACATGAAGAGTATCTTTAGTACTTTTAGTAGCTTCATAGCTTATTCAAATTTAGGTGGGCAAAGTATGTAGTAAGATTATAAATTGAGGAGAAACTCATGCTTCCAATGACTGCTCTTAAGGCTTGAATGTGTCCTGATTTCTTGAAGTAATAAAGTTTGTTCATAGAAACCGGTTTGTATTACCTGAATCCAAACCAGCATGATGCTTCTGGAAATGTTAGAGGAAAATTAGTTTGTATATTTTAGCTAGAATCTGTCATTACAAAGAAGGATCAAGAACAGCAACATTTTATTATTGTAGTGTTTGCATGCCTGGTTGCTTGCCATGCTCTAAATGTACAGGTTGTCCTGTACAAATGGCTCCATTTAGATGGAAATTTAGTTATGAACACTCTTCCTGTTTTATCATAGACTGAAGCCCCCACTCAGTGTTTTTAAAAAGGTAGAATGTAGAGTTCTGACAGATAAAATACGAAAATCTAAAATATTCTGGATTGTATTATTATTTTTATGGTATCAAAAATAGTCAGTTTTAATACTTCTCAGGCCAAAGGGGTATCAGTCTTCTGGCTAAGATCTGATTTGAATACAAGATGCCTGAAATGCAGCAATATGGCGATCTTTACATATTTTCATACCTTTTACTTTAGCACAGTCCTTGGCATTTCAGAGTCTTTCTTTAAATTTTTTTTTTTTTTTTTACTTACGGTGACCCTTTTCAAAAATACTCATGTCTTTGTGATTTTTTCCCTTCCTTTATTCTCTTATACAGGTATGTACGCTTGTTCAGTTGACAGTAAGCTTGCGTGTTACATGATGTATTGACTAGTTTGTATTTGGGTATCCTTTAAGTTATTCCACAGTCAAAAATGAGAACCCTGTGCAAATGGCAATGGTATTTAAGGGGAAAACAATCACTTATATATATTGCTGCTTTTTTGGGTATGTAATGAAACTGAATTTTTAACTACTAGCTTCAACTCCAAAATTTGAATGGCAGACTTCTTTTGCAGAGGTGTGTGCTTTTCCTTTTGGGATAAATATATTTTTTTTTCCTCTGTCCTTTGGCACATTGTGTTTTGTTTTGTTGGCTTGTTTTTGGTTTTAGGGGACTTGGGATTTTGCATTATGTAATTAATTTTTTTGGAGGACGTTGCTGTAGTAATTGTTGCAATGACAAAATTTAGATACGGAAATGAAGTTAAACAAAGAGATGGAGAAGTTGATGGGAAAATAAAGTTTAAATGAAGGTTTCATACTTAGATAGCAATTGACTGCATGTGTTAAGTCTTCATGATCAAATACAACTGCATAAGACACAAAGATTTTGACAAAGAAGTCATTGTGACCAACCAGCAGATGATATATAATATTTCTGTGGAAAATGGAAGCTTAGCAAACTACTCCTTGGCGATGCATGATATGCTAATCAGATACAGAGCGCTAAGAACAAAATTTACAATAAGACTATATGTTTTCCAGTGGCAGGTAGTTTAATAGTCACAATGCTGCTATGCCTTACCTTCCTGTTCTCAATTTCTGTTTCTTTTCAATAATTTACTGCTAACAGCTCTTAGGAGACATACGGACTAAGGTATAGAAACTATTTTCCTTCTTCAGTAGTTTAATATTTTGCTATTAACATGCTTGATACAGAGTAAGCTAAAAATGACAGAATATGTGGGTTTAGACCTGATTCTTATGTCCTGTAACATATATAAAGTTATTAAGTGAAATAGCTAACTTTCAATACAGTCTTTATGTCACCCTGTAATGTGATTTTATGGATTTTTACAAGTAAACTTTAAGTTGAACGTTTCATCAGACGTATGTCTCTCTGCATTTGCTTTGCTTTTCTATTTGGAATACTATGCAAGCCATACTTTAAAATGTTTTTATTAACTCTGTTTGACCTGTTGAACAGTTGGAGCCATTTGTCACTGCAGGGAGTAGGGGTCACACTGATTATTGGAATTGTTGGTCTTTCTACTGATAATGGATATGTGTACTATCTCTTTGAAAATTGGTACTAATGTGGGGTGTTTCTGTACAACAGAAGAAGCCTGTGCGAAGAAGATACGAGTCCTATGGCATGTACTCAGATGATGATGCCAACAGTGATGCATCAAGTGCCTGTTCAGAAAGGTCCTATAGCTCTAGGAATGGAAGCATACCAACGTATATGAGACAGACAGAAGATGTGGCTGAAGTCCTAAATCGCTGTGCCAGCTCCAACTGGTCAGAGAGAAAAGAAGGCCTTCTAGGCCTGCAAAACTTACTAAAGAACCAGAGAACTTTAAGGTAAGAAGACATGTTAACAGAAAAACATTTTATTTCAGAGTTGAAGTAAGGCAAGGGAAATAGGAAAGGAGGCTAATGTTCTAAAGAATACAGAAAGTTGGGGAAGGGAAAGCAGGGTCTGTGTCTGTGAGAGTAAGATGGGGGAAGGGGTGAGGAAGCTATTGTCACTTCTGGCCACTAGTGTATAGGATCTGTTTAAAAAGCTCAGTTTAAGAAATTGAATTTAAAATCAAGAGAATTCTTGCAATACAAAAGATTCCTAAAGTGCTTGCATCTAGTGTTGATGGAAGGCTTTTATTTTTATTTATTTATCTTACAATATTGTAGTATTATTATTTATTCCATATTTATTCAGAAGAAACTGTTTACTACTAGCTACTAAGAATAATCTTTTTCATTATCAGCTCTTAAAATAGTTTGGGAATGGTTTAATTTATGAATTAGTCTTGAACAAAATGCTTTTTTCTACTTTGTTTACTAGATAATTTGATTCAATATATACAGTTGATTTCACTGATTGCTATGCGTTAGTGTTCCAGTACTACTAGCAGGGGAGTTGACTACTGTATTGTTGTCACTTTAACAGTCGTGTTGAGTTGAAAAGGTTGTGTGAAATCTTCACAAGAATGTTTGCTGATCCTCACAGTAAGGTATGTTTAGGTTTTTCTTACTTACAGTAAATGTTTGAAAACATATATTAATAGAAAGCCAGTTGGGGTAAAATGTCAGCGGTATTTGCACATGTAAAAATTGCACAAACTGTGTTCTATAAGCAGTTAATGGTGTCAGATTTCAATCCATTTAGTTGGCAATTTTGAACAAGATAATTTTCCACCTTTTTTTCAGGATAATTGAAATAAAGGTTAGTTTCATTTAAAACGCATTGAAGTAGTTCAACAGTTTGTGCTCAAAATTTGTAAGTCATGTTGTTTACAGAGGCCACTTCAACATGAGTAAAGGTTTTCTCTCAATTAGAAACAAAAGGCTCTGGTGCAGTAATTTAAATTGTAAAGAAAGTGATGAGTCTGATGAACTATACTAAATGTGTACTTAGGTATTTTCGAGGGTATTTTGTATTATGTTATGATGTCTTCCTGGAATTTCATAGATAGGGCTGGCAGTTGAGGCTGTTGAACAATTTTTACATCATTGTTAGTATTCAATAAGTAAGATGGAAACTATACTTCGGTATAGAAGAAAATACAATGTTTTATTCACTTTTACCTAGGTAAAGACCCAGTATGGGTGATATAACAAGGAGAATAATCCTTCTGTTTTCGAAGACCATTAAAAACTTTTTAACTGAGTTAAAGAGATTTGCTTGATAGTATTTTTATAATTTTTGCGGGAGGTGGGTTACTAGTACATCTTTGTATATGCAGTAATTTCCCTTCGCAAAAGGACTACAGGTAAATAAGGAGCCGAATAAAGTTATAATGGTATCATGTAAAAAACATGTAACTTCATCTTTTGTTTGAATTATAGGCTTGTTTGGAAGAAACCGTATCTTTTATGTTGAGTATAACATGTCCCACTTTGTGTTCATATGTCAGAATTAATAAAATGATAACCCAGAAAAATTCAGAGCAAATTAGTTATTTCAGAAGTATTGGCTTTTCCCAGCAGAATTCTGAAAAACTACTTTGATTATGCAATTCCATTAACGTATTTTTAAGTCTTCTTTATTGCTGCAATGGAAAATTAAATTCAGAGTAATGAGAAGTCTTGACAGGTTACCTTAGTGTTCATCTGTCCTCCTTATTTTTCCTGCTGGAAAAAGTGACTAGCTGCTATCTGTGACACCATGTATTTTGGAAGAAACTTGCATTGCACACAGCAACATGATATTAAAGTTGTTCACATACTGCAGAAATCCAGAAGAAAAGACTAAAGCCAAGCAGTTAAAGAGAAACTGAAGAAAGCATTCCATAAAAAGAACAGTTAAGTCAGAGGAGAGGAAAAAAAATTAAATGTTGAAATACTACTGGTTTTTAAATGAAGTAATGACAAAATTGTGAATTGCTTGGTTTAATTTTGCTTGTTCTTGTGTTAATTGATATTGCAGCTACGCATATATCAGAACTACCCTGTATATTTTTTTGTAGTGGGGGAGCCAGGGAAGGATAATGAAAATGTTCCAAAATGTAGTTGTATGTGTCAGAAGAGCATTTTATCTTTTCATTACGCGTTTAGGAATGTTACGTTGAATTGTTCTAGTTGATTGTTTTGTTTTGTTTTGTTTACTGGGCATTCTGACATAAAAGAACATTGCTTTGATTTTGAAAATTTGGCCTGTGTTGTTAGCACATGTGGTACACCTGTTCCACTCACTGAAACCTTGTCTGCTTTTTGGTGTTGCAAAAGTATTAGTAGTTATCAATATAGTATCAGGAGGATCCTTTAAGTATTGAGTTAATGAGCTGTGAATTTTTTATCACACACAGATCTCATCTTAGACTCTTTTCAAGTGTCTGTAGGAATTATTCTCTCATCGCTTTTGTTTTGGTTTTGTCTTGGTTTTTTTTTTTTTTTTTTTTAAAGTTTACTTTAACATGATAGCTGAATGTAGGGAATTGCTTAGAAACAGAGTAATAATATCATTTGGAGGAGAAAATGGGAGAATGATTTGAAGGACATGCCAAGTGCTTACTTTTAAAATACATTGGGTATCCCAATAAAATTACTACATTTATCATAAAAGTTTTGAAATACCTTTTTTGTTTTATTTTGTTTTATATTCCATACAGGAACTTTGTATTGATGGCCACTAATTTGTGTGTTTTTATCTTTTTCCCTTTTTTGTTGTTTTTTTGTTTTGTTTCGTTTTTGTTTCGTTTTGCATGCTGTCCCCTGTGTTGGAACTCTCTTTAGAGAGTAAGTTGGTTCAATATTTGTTGGAAGTCTAACCTTACTCGCATGAATGTGCAATTAACCCTTTTTCTCTATTTTTCTTCCCCAAAGAGTTCATGCAGTGTCAAGCCTTTTGCAATCATAAAATGCTATATACAATTATGTAAACTGTGTGGTAAAGTTCGAGATGTGCTTTATCTACTAATTAACTGACATCATTTGGTTATGCATTCCTGCTTTATATTGTGGTGGTTGGCACATCTGAAATAATTCACTTTAGAGGTAGATCACTTATAGTTAATTTCATATCTGTTTATTTTTTCCACTATCGAATTATTAAAAACTTGAACTTTAGATGCTTGATTTCAGAATTTTTATTTACATCATAAAAATGAAAACTGCAAAAATCACAGTACCCACATACATTGTTCACATATAGGTGATTGAGTTCCATTTTCCATTCCAAATTCATCCTTTACCTGAAATGCTCTTACAGCCTTCTTAAATTCTTCATGCTTTGGCCTAAGACAAAATGGTATGATTCTTTTTTTTTTTTTTTTTTTTTTAAACACAACAAAATGACTCAACTTACTTGAGTTTTCTCCAGACATTCACTGTGGAAAACCTAAAATCAAACAAAGCTTGAAAACAAACTTGAGTCGTCAGTTATGTATTTTTTAACAGCTAAAACATTGGCACAGGATCTTTAGAGTGCTTTTGCCATAGTGATTCATAATTCACTTCATAATGACTTCAACTGAAACCACTTTACATGTTTAAAGTATTATAAGAAGTCCACATTACTCCATCAAATAAGAGGTTGTAACTAGTTTGTTCAGCTTGCACATTTTAATGAAAAAGACGTGTGTGTCAGTGTCTGCAAACGCGAAGAAACGGGTACAGTTTTTAAATTCTGCTGAGCTGTGTAGTTTAATTTGAAGGGTTTTAAATACAATTGTAAGACTTCCAGTGTAATCTTTATAGCACCAGAATTTTTTTTGTTGTTTGCCTAAGTCCAATATATTTTCCCCTTATTTTAGGGCTGTGAAATCCAAAGACTGTCATATTACAATACAGAAAGTACTTTTTGGGTTGTTTTTGCCTAGGTCTTATAATTGTGCCCACTACTTGTGCATCCACAAAGTGATATATTGTTTCAGTTCAGCCAAATACAGAAGACCTTGTTTCTAATCCCGAGCATAAAAATTTTCTCCCATCACTGGGAGGTTAATTTTTAAACGTCAGAATTGAGTGCAAATCTAGATCATCGCAGAGGAGTTAGCAGGTTTTTTTTCTTTTTTACAATTTTCAATGTAGTTTGCCCCAAAAGGGAAGTTAATTAAAGTAGCTCATCCTGATGGGCTTTATGTTAAGTAGGATTTGTATTGGTTTTTTTCTAATACAGCTTTTCAGTATTTAAGATTTAAAGATCTAAGATTCTCCCTGGTCTTTATGAGATCCTGAAGGAATCTGCATTTATTTTTTATTTCTAATGTAAATTTTAAGGGACTTCTTTTAAAGATACCTGTATGGATTTTTTCACTTTATGGTATGAAATTGCTTACCTTTGGCTTGATTAACAACATGAAAAGAAATCTAATTTCCTCAGCGATGAAGGCATGCAACAGCATGCGCCAAATCCTCCACACTCGGATCAGTGCTGTGGAAGAAAGCCCACTTCCGTGGACTGGTTTCTGCAGCCATGGGAGGTATGATCACAGTCTGGGATCATCTGCTCTCACAGACAGCAGCAGAATTTGGCCTTATGACAAGCCAGGCCAGCTGCAGGAGGATGTGAGTTTCCAACCCTTCCTCTGCAACAGCCATTTTCGACCTTGTACGCATGTCATAAGTACTCAGGAGGCAATATCGCTCCAGCCTTCTTTGCATCGTAGCAATACTTTTGCTTCTGTACCCAGTTATGTGCTGGAGCTGGAGCGTGTATCAGTTGTGCAGGTAGCATTTTCAGCCCAAACACCCATTTTTCTTATCAGAGAAATGGGAAACCCGTGGGCCGCACTGGTATAGAGCATATACATCCTGATTTCACCATAAGTCTTGAAAAAACATAAAATTAGTGAGATACTAAAAAGGCTGTTTAAACAAACTTACCTATTTGCCATGCCCTGCTTTACCCCTTCCCTCCAAAAAGACCTTCTTCCTGGTCTGAGTGCTGAAGTTACTATACGTACAATAATATGTGTCTTTTTTTTTTTTTTTTTTTTTAACTGAATGCAGTCTTTTCAACTTTATTTGTTGAAAAGAACACAGTGGAGAACATGTTTTTAAAAAGACAAAAGTACTTCTGTGTTTTAAACACCTGCCAATCTGAAATGTATCATGGCTTTTTTCCCTATTCTGGTGAATAATTTTGTGTTTGGATATCTGCAATATCAGGAGAATCCTGTTCTGTTCCACAAATATTTTGTGTAAAGGAATTGGCCGGCTTTCATGATTTTGCAGTATTTAGTAACGCAGATACTTAGAAGGAATATTTTGCTAAAGAATTGTAGCAGCATTTTTGGTTTTAGAGAGAAAGCGTTTTTGAAGTCTTCAAGGAATATGTCAAATCAACTTAATGATAAAGCTTGAAAGGGTAGAAAAATTAAGTTTTACTGAAAAAATTGAGGTTGCGCCAGCCATCACAGTAAGCATTTCTTTTCTTGACGAAACTGCATGGAATACCTAATTGTCAAACTTCTACAGAACTCGGCTAACATTTCCAATGTACTCTCGTATCAAAATCCAATGAAAAAGCAAGACAGATTTCTTTTTTTTTTCTTTTTATTTTTCCTGCTTGGCTGCAAAACACTGCCTTTCTCTGCCTCTGATTCCCTTACTGCTTTCTTCTTTGTTTGTAAGTTCAGCATTACATCAGTGTCGTTTCCTCTTTTGCCCCATCCTACCCTCTTTCCATCTTCTTCTGCCTTTTAGGTGTTCAGTATGTTTTTGGAGACACTGGTGGACTTCATCCAGGTCCATAAAGAAGATCTGCAGGACTGGCTGTTTGTACTGCTGACACAGCTGTTGAAAAAAATGGGTGCTGATTTGCTTGGGTCCGTACAAGCAAAAGTTCAGAAGGCACTTGATGTCACAAGGTAATGAGTTCTTAAAAAACTAATTAAAACAAAACAAAACAAATTCCAAACCCTCATGCTACTTCCAAATTTTTGGGTTTTTTTAGTGTGCTATGAGATTCTTGGAAAAATGCAGAGCTAACAACAGATCGTGAAACTTCAGTAAACCTTGCTGCTTAAGTATTGTGGTTTCCTAAATGACTCCTAGTTGAAAGGGTTTGAGTCCTTAATGCCGAGCAATTAATATGATACTACTTACCTGATTCCAAAATGTGCATCTGAGACACGTATGTTTGTTGTCTTGCCTTGCGTTCAGTGACCCAGTGCTTGTGTTTGAACTTCTTTATTTTGATATAAAAATACTGTTGCAATATTCATCTCTCTGTATCAGCAGGCTTTTAAGCAGTTAGGGCAATAATCGATTTGCTTTCTGTCTTCCCTCTGCTCTCCCCAAATGTCACTGATATCCTGGTTCCAAAATGACGTTACGTTATTTTGGGGGCCATCAGAGCTGCCCATCCCTGGCCAGTTTTATTTCCAAATGAAAGCCAGATTTTTAAGTAGAGTGGGAGGGGCTCCGGGACCTACTTCTCATCCTCCATTTTCTGAGGTACAGGACAGTCTAAGCGGTCTAGGCCTCTGCTGAGCCTATTCGTATGGCAGATCTGCTGTGAAATCTGGGGAAGGGTATGGTGTGTGTTGTGGGGAGAGAGGGAATGTGATCTGCTACACGTCTTTTTTGCTGCTGCAGCAGAGCCATTGAGGGTCGTACCCGGAGTGTGGCATGTGGGAGAGCGAGGCAGCTGGAATGGAACAGGATGATTCAGAGAAGCATGCAGGAGGGGTGTGGTGTGTACCTTTAGCAGTACTACTGCATAATAATTTGGGGATGGCATAGATTTAGAATCAGAATACTACCGTATCATTATTATATCACTCCTTATTACTTGCATTATCTATTCTATCTATAATTGCTTTAAAGCAGGAATTTCTTAAATTTTGTCCTTTACATGCTAGGTGAATGTTTCTGAAAGTCAGATACAATATCAACAAAACTGGTAGAAATTTTTTTGTTTTAGGAGTACTAAAGCTTTTATTTTCAGTAAAGAGTGAGGGCTTATTTAGTGCCTCTCAACAGGTATTAAAAGAAAATTTCATGTAACTTAGCATGATTTGATTTGTTTGTTTTACAGGGAATCTTTTCCAAATGACCTCCAGTTCAGTATTTTAATGAGATTTACTGTTGACCAGACCCAAACACCTAGCCTGAAGGTAAGAATTTTCAGGCTTGCCTTGCAAACAAAAGTCTTCATTGATAGACATTTGCTTGTCTTAATATTTGAATTTGGATTGTTATTTTTGTTTTGTTAAAAAAAAAAAAAAAAAAAAAAAAAAGGTTTTCAATTAGTGGATTTTGTTTTTGTAAACTTTCAGACAGTCAAGCCAGCACTACAGGACCAGCTTCGCTCTTTTTGGAGCTCAAAGGTTTTTGTCTGAATTACTGTCTTTATTCTTAACCCTATGTCAAACTCTTACAGTGTTTCCAATAATTTTTATTTGAATGCATTCGTATGCTGCTACTAACCTTTGCGAGAAACTTTAAGCATGCAGACGTTGAATTTTAAATATTATACTAGTATGAAAATGTTTGCTGCAAGAGAGATCTAATAAAACCACAGTACGGTAAAAATGAGCAACAAAAATGTGGCCGCCTAACATCAAGCTGGTTATGCAAACTCACTCTATCAAATCTTTTCTAATTTTATGTTTGTGATTTCCCAATCGTGTTTTCCTAGTTCATATATATTTTTTCCTGTGTTCAGCCTGATAGGTCTTGCATTAATTTAGATTATTTTAATATTAATATGAACTTGAGTTACCATATTAAAAATCAGCTCCCTTTGTGGTACACTTACTTTTCTGAAAGCAGCGTGTAGCTTTATAACTACACACATTTTTACATAAGAATCTGTAGTCCATAGACCTGCTAGTATAACTGAAAAGTAAAACTGTATTCTGTGGTACATTTATAGTTCCAAAGAGAGCTGATTTTAGGATAAATGCATCAAATCCTAAGAAGATTTACAAGTGATGTAAATGGGGAAATAACAAGCATATGATAACTGGCATTTTCTGCTCTATCCTGCACGAAATATTTTTTACATAGTGTGATACTGCACAAGAATATGACTTTTCCCAAATTATGTTGAACCTAAAGTCACATAAATATGCCTTTTTTGTCTACAATACAGTAAAACTTACATTTTTAAGCTTTTGAGGACAGTTGATACGTTGACCACTGTTGCTTCGTAGAGCTGTGTTAAAAAGGGACTGCTGTCATTTATTGAAGACAGCAAATGAGGTAGTAAAAATCAGTTTGTTGTTTAAATAAATCCTTGGAACAAATTGGGCTTGGTTTTGTTTTACTTGGTTTTCCTCCTCAGGAAGGTGAATTTGATGGCTGAGATGTTCTTTTTTTCCATACAGTAGTATAGCTGGTAAATGCATATCAATCATGTTTCAAAGTTGAGAGTGTAGATTTGGAATGAGACATGGACTCCTACTAGGCTGAATTGGGGCTAAATTCAAGAATGTTCACTATGCGACCTAGAAGGAATTAAAAAATCTGAAACACTTAATGGGAAGACATTCTGAAAATAACTTCCAGTATTTGAGAGAGACTTCTGAAATCAAGATGTCGGTAAAAACTACCTCCATAGAAGAGCACCTGTTAGTTTGAAATAAAATCAAGACTACTTAAAATGAATTGTTTGGACAGTAAAGTATGTAACTGTTTAAGAGAAGGTAAGATTTTTTTTCAGAAGAAAGTGGTATCTACCCCCTACTTCCGTCTTTATGAGGCAACTACAACTTCAGGATCCAGACAGTAAAGTTATTGAACATAAATTGCAGAAGCGTCTATTTAATATCCACGTTCTTCAATATTTTGTCTAAATCCCATCCTCAGTGCACCCAGATGTCTAACAGATTAATTGGTCATCACAGGGTATTGCTTCATTTCTTGAAGTCTTCAGCTTTTGTTCTTAATCTGAGAAATTATTATTTTGTTGCAGAGTGTGCCTTTGTGCTAGATATACTGAGAAACAACCTTCACTGTGACAGGAAAAATTAGAGAAAGGATTTTCAGCATCCTTGAAGATGATCAGATATAAGAAGGGATGATAGACCAGAAATTTGCTCTGTGGAAGGATTCTCTTCTACAAATGACTTTTCCCTCTGGTTTTCATGTGGTAGTAGTAAATAATCGTAATCCTTTAGAGTAAACTGTCTTTGTCATTCTAATATTTACAAACACAGCTATCTTGGGCAATAAAAGTCAAGCTTTTAGAGTGGCCACAGAGGTGGATTTCGATAGCTAGCCAGTAAGAGGACCAAACATAGAGGAGATACAATTCTACTGACCTAATCCATGGAGGATGCAGCACAGTGTATTGCACTGTATCTATCTATCTTTCTTTTGCTATAATTTTACATGTAGGTGTGGTGAACTGCTGTAACACAGTTTAGAGGTGCCAGATGCACGTATCTATTTTGGTCAAATGTATGGACGGGCATAGGAATCAAATTTTCTAGACGGGATGTAATGTATTAAGCTTATTTTCACAGGTGCAGAACATAAGCTTTCCAAAGGATGGGTGTTGTCCTGAAATACACTTCAAATCATCACTTTCATTTTTCTCAGGTTGAATATCACATGGCTCACACTCAGTGAGGAATTGATTTAAGCATTGTGACCAAAGTTTTCCTTTGAAAATACTGATTTACTGACAAAGATTATTGCTGTAGTTGATGAGAAGATTTTTTTTTCCCCCCCTAAGTCCATATTAAAATTTCTGGATTACAAAAAAAAACAATCAATCAATGATACGGATTGACAGATATGAGAGAGCCCTTCAAAATTCATCTTTACTGTATATTTTAGTCACTTTGGTTAAATAATGGCGGAGGCAGTCACTCCTAAGTATCCAGTAGCTTAGGGACAGATAGCTGGGATGTGACAATCTGGAAGTCACTTTGCGTGATTGCTTGTATTCAGTCTGAGTAAGGCAGAGTGGAGTCTCTCACATCCCAGGAAAGCCCTGTAAGAGGTGGACTTTTCTCTGGTTTCAGTAAAGCAGCTTCTCTACATTCCTCTCTCCCCCCCACCCCCCCACCCCCCTTTTTTTTCCCCCCATTTTTTCTTGTTATGTGAAATGTTTCTTTTGTCTTACCCTGATGCAACAAATGAAACTCTAAATCTCAAATTTTTCACAGGACAGGAAAACAATTTGCCTTCTAGCACTGACTGTGTAGCATCCTTACAGTATTTCCTGAATCTCTGGAGGTAGTTGTACATATTTTTGTGCCAGAATTTGTCATTTCATTATCTGTGAAAGATGTTTATGAAGCACTTTAGTTCCATTTATGTCTAATGTTTTCTTTGTGAGTAATAGTGCTAATTGTGGCTTGATCTATATTTCAGCTCACTTAATTCAGCAGTGCTATTATTAAACAAAATGTCTGTTCATGTTATATGTTGTACAGGAAAAATGTTTCAGTGTTTATAGTCCAGCAAAAGTACAGTAAATTCAACCTAGAAGGGTACAAAGAAAGTCAAGACAGTATTAAACAACTTCATAGATAGTGGTTTCAGATTAATGACAAATATTCGTTGTAAGAATTCCTGGAGCTGCTTTCATTGCAGTCAAAAATTATCTCCTCTCTCAGAGAGATTAAATGGATTGTTGAGGAGGACTATGTTAGATCTTTTCTTCTAAATCTCAACTCTTGACATACTTGCTGGAAGTAGGGACAAAAATACATCATAAGCAGATTTGCTGCTATTATGGAGTTTATTTCAGGGTGGGTTTTTTATCCATAATAATACTGTCTCATTATATTTGAGCGTAGAAAGATACACCTTCCAGAATTTCTTCTCTAAAAAGCAATTAGTGAAAAACACTCTCTTTCAAAATAGCTGTCAAACTTACCTTTGGGTATCTTGTCTCACTGTGAAAAGCTTTATCAGTGTGAACTCTCTCTATTCATTTTCTGTTCAGTGCTCTTCTGTCTCATGAGAGCCTCCATCGTTCCAGAAGTCTGTGCGATTTACTCTGTGGGAGTAGCGTAAACACTAAATAATACTGCTCTCTGAGATACAGTACTCCAGATTTTTTTCATTGGGAGAAATGCCTCTGGATGTTCTAAGTGTTACAGTTCTTAACAGTATTTTTTTTAAGTTGTGATACTACATATTTAAATAGTGATCACTGAAACATAGTGCTGTTGTAATGGTTTCACTTGGTAATCTAGAAATTGTAACTATTACTTCGTATTTGGAAAACCATGTAGCCTAAGGTTTTTTGCTGCGGAGATACTTGTGGTTTTTTTTTCCCTTGGACAGAACCTAGCAAATAATGTGGTTTTTACTGCATTTGTTGATATTGATCTGCATAAGATGAAAGTCTCCAGCTGTTGCTTGTTGTATAACTTTGGAGAAGTTGAGCTTGAACAGCTGCTGTGAAAATGAAGTATTCATTATTAATCTACGTGTACCAGCTATCACTAATGTGTGTGTCACTTAGTGTATCTTGAGTTTTTAATAGCTTGCAAGTTTTCATGATGAAGGGAAATCTTTGTATAGCTTTGCTCAGAACAGTTGTACTACAAGCCATGAACAATTAAAAATACACCCAGAACTCTCTTTCTTTCTGGTTATGATGGACGTGGGTGTCTCCCTCCTGGTAGATATTTCTGGTTCACTATAATTATTAGTGGAAATAAAAGCGGCTAAGTCAAATAGGTGGCCTAAATAAATGTTCACCACTTCGTCACCCAAACTGTCAACAAAATCTCTGAGGCCGCAGGAGTTGAGATCAATATTTAAGGGAGATACAGGCATAATAGCCCTTTGCCCAAAGCTGTGCAGTGGTGCAATTTTGGAGAAACTAGAGAGAGGCTAGGGTGTATAAAACACAGATTCTCCCTAAGGAGTAGAGGCAGGGAGTGGAGTAGAACAATGTGCTGATAAATGAGGAAGTAAAGCAGCTTTTCTATCCTCCTGGTGAATCCATGTCTCTATCTTCTAACTATCTTCAAAGGAAAAGTGTGCATGTGACCCCTTCTAAGTCTTTGTAGAAATTCTATGCATACCTTTTTAGTATTTAATGGGAAGTTTCATGTGGCTTATCCCCAAAGATAGTGACTGCTCAACTCTGCTGTTTTATAAAAGAATGCCAAGTGTTAACTACATAGTAGGAACTAATAGGAACTGATTATTGGTTCATCAGATATTCAGTTTTCATTTTAGTGCTTGAAAAAAGTTCTTAATAATTCTGAATAATTCTTTAAAACCCTGATTATTCTCAAATATTCTGAGTACTTTGGTTTTCTTTTTGTTAAATATTTAAGCTTCTGCATATGCAATGATTTGTGTGTCTTTCAGTTGCTACCAGTGAAATCTATTATTTCTATTAATATTTGAATTTCTGTGCAATAACTCCCTTCTTGAAATGTTATATCCATTTGTAAATTGATTTGTTGTATAGAGTTTTCCATCAATGCTGAAAAGATGTTTAGTTTAATTAGGGGGAAAAAAAAAAAATCTTTATTTTAGGGAATGAGCATTACTCTTTGAGCACACTTGTTCTTACACCACACCATTTTTCTTGTCCACCTGACTCTATTTCTCTTTGCAGGTCAAAGTTGCAATCCTTAAATACATAGAGACTCTTGCGCAACAGATGGATCCAGGAGATTTTGTAAATTCAAGTGAAACTAGGTTAGCAGTGTCTCGAATCATCACCTGGACCACAGAACCTAAAAGCTCAGATGTTAGGAAGGTAGGTTTGTTAATCTATGCTTAGAATTGCAGGATGTTCCAAGTATCTTGGCACATTAGAGAAGCTTTTCTTGCCCAAAAAAAAAAAAAAAAAAATCATTCTTTGAAAACAAAGTTACTCCTTCATAGAAAAAAAATACTTTTATATCCTTCTCAGCAAACACACCTAATTTTTCTGTATAAACTATCAGAATTGACAAAGCAAAACTTTGCCAAAAATTATATGTTTAAGAATATTCAAGTAAAAATTTAATATGAACACGTGTTGAAACTCTCTGCTAGGGTTCTATTTTTATGTATGTTAATATGTTGAGATTATATTTTATAATACAAGGAATAACTTTGTTTCAAGCAATATCTGGTATTAAAATCTCTTCAGTGGGCATTTTCTATACAGTTTTAATATTACTTCAGAGACCACCCTCTGTGATACTAATAGCACCTTTGTAACAGGAATGGTAAATTTGGTAGCAAACTCTGTTCAATCTCTGGATTTTCTCAGATCCATTCTGTTTAACAAAAGATAGGTAAATAACTGTTGACCCTTTGACAAAAGAAAGTTTGTGCTTTAATAAGGTAGTATCAAAGGTTTGTTCTTGTAATGCTGCAGTTCCAGTGCAAAACTTTTCCACATAACTGTTGTGAAGTGAAAATTAATGTGAGCTACATAGATACACCAGGGATACAGAATAACCATGAGAAATGTACTAGTGCAGTCTTTGGAAAGGGTTTCTAAATAGTCTTTCCAATTATAGAAAGCAAAAATTTTTTAATTTTGTTCGTGGTTTGATGGAATAGAGTTTTGTTGTTGTTGGTCTGTTTGTCACCAGCCATTCTATCTTAGCTGCCATTCTCAGCATGCTGACACTTTTTGAATGCTAAACATACATACTTACTTTATGGCTCATAAGTGCAAGCATCTTTGACACAGAGAACTAACTCTTCTGTTCCTTTTTCTCTGTTTATTTCTGCAGTTTGAAGAGTTGAAACAATTTGTTTGTTTAGATTTCCTTTGCTATTTTCAATTAAGTTTGAGTTTTGGCAACTTCATCATTTCTGGAAACAGTACCAAAACTTCCTTTCTTTAGGAGGAATGTTTTGTGGGAGAGAATTGAGAGAAAATAGTGGGAGCTGTCTCACGAAGTGTGTAGTGTGAAAAGAACAAAAATAAAAGTAACTTCCACAACTTCTTGATATCTGGAATGTTTGTAATATGTATTAAAAAACCATAGGAGAGTTTATTTGGAGATAATGTTTCTGTCTTTCACTTCTTGTGTAACTTCATGAGTATGAGAAGGCAGTAATAGATGATATCCTATGGACTTTTCTTGCCTAGTACCATGTTCTAGTGACATGTATAAGACCATAAAACAGGAGGAGAATTGAAGCAGCACTATCTTCTAAATCAGTAAAGTTTTAGTACTAAGCCACGTGGCAAGCTGTCTTATCTGATGGTTCATATCTCTAATAAGCATTTTTATGTCAATAAGTAACTGAATCATGGAAAGAATTGCCAGTGAGTTTAATCACCTGGAACACCTTAATTATATGAAGTTTTCTTATTTTATTTTTTCTTTCCATAACACAGCTGTTAAAGGCAGCTAACTGGCAAAATCCTTTAATAACTCTTGAAAACAAAATTTCACCAGTAAGTAACTCAAGAGTTATTCTGATGGTGTGTGTATATATATATATACACACACATACATGTTTCATCCTCTTAAGCTTCACAGCCTGCTATCACAGGCTTTCTCATTTTATTTGTTTTAATAAGCTTAAAGCATTTAGTATGATTTCTTTAAATTGAAAGGTTTTGCCAAGTGTATTTCACTGTAGTTGATAGGTTTGGGGTTTTTTCTTAGTAAAAACATTTCCAGTACTAAGTATTATGAAAAATCCTTTCATTAGTCTGAAGTTGGGCACTTTTAGTGCAGTTCAGTGACGTGGGACTTCTTTCTGGAAGGTAAAATTCTATGTTTCAGAAATTAGATTTCATGTAAGATTAGAATTCTTCTGAAAAGAATTAGTTTTCTTAGGGTTCTTCTAAGAACAACACAAACCCAAAAAAATTTCTCAGCCTTTTTTGGAGACTTTTAAAGATGTTATTTGTATGACTGGGCTTAAACCTTGAGAGAGAGAGAGGGAGCTTATACTGAGGAGAAGAAAAACCTCCAGATACTCTAAAATGCATTTTTTTGGTCAAGGAAGAGAGAGAGAAAATAGATAATTGCGCAGTTGAAAACCACCTGTGAGTCATTGTCAATTTTGATACTTTAGGTTGAGCTTCCTTCTGAGCAGACTTGATGGTACCGGTTCCTTTCCTGATATGACCCTGGACTGTCTATTGTGTTATTTTATTGGCAGCTTAAATAGACACAGTGTTACGGAGTGGAGACATGGGTAACAGGACAAAAAAAGGAAAGTGGTGATTCCCAAGCCTTTGCTCAGTTGCAGGATTTGTTTTGGTTTTGCTTTGTATCAATTTCTGTTAAAAGACCATAAGAAATAACAAGGGAAAGAGAAACATTAAAGATATTGTAGAGGGCATTCAGGGTGTTCACTTGAAGGGAAGGCTATCAGAGGGAGAAGGGAATAAAAGTTCAAGAAAACAGCTGGTCACGAGTCTGCAAAGATAATTTGTGGCAATCTAACATGTTAATATTTTTGTCGTTAAACTTAATACTAAGATGTGTGCTGGTATGTGTGCTCATACCTTGGCTTTCCACTTTTAATTAAAAAATGCTACAGTTCATTGCTCTGGAAGCAAAAGAAGGGAAATAAATGTCTGAAAGAATTTTCTAAACTACTTGCTTTGAAGTATATTGCTGCTTAAGCAAGCTGCCTATCATTCTGTCTAGCATGAAGCACTGGTTCTCTCCAGTACATGGCAGAGCTTGATGGTGAGCTGTATAAACTAGACATAGTTGGTTAATGTTAGAATCAGAGTTTCGTACTACAAATAAACTATTAAACAATTCTGGAGAACTTAATCTCTAGCCCTTCATTGTGTGTGTTAGTTTAGTTGCTGTTGACAGGTTTGTTAGCCTATCCAGTGAATATTCATAAAACTGTACAAACATTACTATGTCATGCAGTCAACATTCCTTTACTAGAGGGAACCCAACTATTGTGTAACTTACTGTGTTGCTTTGTCAGTAAAGAGCTTTGATTTTTAATTGAGATTAAAATATATATATATACACACACACATATATATGTATAGTAAAATATGCAGTAGGATGAGGACAACCTTAAAGATGAACTATTAAAATTGAGGGTGTGGGAGGTGACATCCAGTAGACTACAAACTCCAGTACTTAACAGTTTTCGTCTTTAGAATATGTAGTCACTTAAATTATTCCTCATGATGTTTGCCTATTTTTTAAAAAGAGAAAGGAAGCAAGGGGGAAAGGCTAACTAGTTTGGCTGTAGGCCAAGTTATAAAAAATATCAAGTGCTGTCATCATGACGCAAAATCAAGACTGTCTCATTCCAAATTAGGGTATCTGTTTGTTTTGTTTTGTTTTAAATTTCTAAAGTGGTAACTGTTCCTTTTCAAGTTAGTGTGTTGATTATCCATCATCTGTAATTACCACTTTCAGACCTCAGGAGAAGGAATTGCAGGCTTGTTCCTGTGTGGTGTATTCCATTCCTTTCCTTAAATTTGTCCAACTTGCTGAACTCTTTAAAAGCCATTTTGTGAATTCTTTCAGCACTTTTTTTAGTAAGTAGGGATCTGGGGTTGGGGGGGGTTGAGGAGCACATTTCTGAAAGACTGCTTGTTAGAATGATTGTGCAAAGTGTAAGCTCATTGTTGTGTGCCTGGATTTATCAATATCTGAACTTCCAGCTTACCAGCAAATATGAATTGCTTTTGTTCACATATGTTAACATCTTTATTCAAGCTTGATCAAGACTTAAGTCATGTTTTGTGATTACCACTCATTATAGCATCTCTTGCTGATAAAATTACTTAGAAACTCAAATTAATGTCTTCAATCTGTATCATCTTCTTCTAGGCTGCACAGTCAGTGCTGATTTCACTTTTTGAACTCAACACTCCAGAGTTTACAATGCTATTGGGTGCTTTACCAAAAACATTTCAGGATGGAGCCACAAAGCTTCTCCATAATCATCTCCGGAATACAGGCAACAGTGGTCAGGTATCTACACTTCTCTCATTATTCTTCTGAAGTTACTGGTGTTTTGAACATAAGTCCATTGCAGTAGAGTTATTTGTGAGAGCAAGAAGGTTGGTAGAGGAGGGGAGGCAACCCAAATCCTATGTAGAAGTCTGCCTCAGTAGCAGATACCACTCTTTATGGAAAGCCTTTTCTTTCTCCTCCGGAGAATGATACTAAGTCTATGTTGCTTCCAAGTGACTTAAACTACTCTTAAAAAGCACATTTAAAGTTATTATCTTTTACTTTACTCATTTCAAAGTTATACTTGACTGAAGTTACTAGTTAGCCAATCCAACTAATTAAATAGAAGCTATTTAAATGTTTCTGGGCACTAGAAAATAAATAAATACAATAATAAGTTAAAAGGGAAGCTGAAGTCCTACTGGAGTATCTCTTCTCACCTCTCCTCCTCCAGGGATCAATGGGAAGTCCTTTAACAAGACCTACTCCACGCTCCCCAGCAAGTTGGTCAAGTCCTCTCACTTCCCCAACCAATACATCGCAGAACACTTTGTCACCAAGGTAACATAGGCTGGTGTCGCTACAGTTCTTCATCTAAGACTTCATTACACATTATCCAAAATCGTAACCCCAACGGTGAAAGCATGAAACGAATTTTGCACAAAGTGACAGATACTGAAAAATAATCCCCCTCCCTCCACAGAATGACAGTACAGTGAACTGCTTAGCCGCCGTGAAGGGTCTGACAAGTGCCAGGGCTGGCCAGAGGTGGGAGGGCTGTGCACCTTGGAGTGCAAATGGATTAGCAAGAGATGGAATGGAAGTGTTCATCTCTAGCAAATATTACAATAGATCAGCTAGGTCATCAAACCAGGCTTAATGTTGGGGAGGCTAAAAAAGTAGTAGTTCATAAATGTTCTGGTCTTTAATTTTGTGGTACCAATGTTGCCAACAAAGTGAATTTTGTAATTTTGCTTTTAGCAATCAAGCTAACTGTGAAAACTCTTGAGTTTTATCAATCCTCCTTACTTTGGGACTTTTTTCAGAAAGAGAGAATGGTATAAAAATCCCAGTTGTTTTGTACTCATAAAACAGAGCAAAAGAAGATTGTTTCTTCAGACAGATGCTGCTACTTAATGTAGCCCTTCTCTTAGCTAGCTACTCAGCTACTTAGCTAGCTACTTAGCTAGCTACTACAGTGCTTTGTCTGTCAGTGGCAGTACACTTACTAAGGTGTACCACAGCACAGTTTTGTCATGTGGAGACCCAGCTTTCTTCCTTAATGTGTTTCAAGAAAAATAATAATATTATTAATATTTCTTGAGTGTCTGTAGTTCCAGGCTAATGTTATTTAGAAATATGGCGTCACAAAATAAATCCATCGTAATTCCTATATCCTTGTCTGTGGCCCACAGTGCATTTGACTATGACACTGAAAATATGAATTCTGAAGATATTTACAGCTCTCTTCGTGGAGTCACTGAAGCCATTCAGAATTTCAGTTTTCGTAGTCAGGAAGATATGAATGAGCCTGTAAAACGAGATTCCAAAAAAGATGATGGTGATTCGGTGAGTATTTAAACTCAGTGCATCTTGGTATCAGTAAACCAAGCCAATGACTGATTTATTACAGATAATAAAGCATCTTTTTCAGTAGGTTTATATGTTACGATTTCTGAAATGGGACATTTCTTGTAAATTGCTTCAGAGCTTTAGAAAAATCTGTTCCTAGTCTTAAACCACATTTTGAAATGTAAATGCTAATTCTAAGTAGTACTAACTGTTCGTTTATTTAAAATGTTAGCAATTTTTAAAAACAGATTATCTTGCAAAACAGCTGGAGTTCAGTTTTTGAGAGGTCTGCACCTTAATATATGTTTTTCCAAAAGTTTTATTTTATTTTGTACAAAACCTGTGGGTTTTTCAGTGCTACATGCAGTGTTTTAAACTTCCATTTCTGTGGAACTTTGGCTCTCAGATTTGTTGAGCTTACCAAATATATATATGCTTAAACATGTTTTTATTTACTTAGCATCAAACTTCTGAGATAAAATATTGACATGTTTATAGATCATGATTTTTTTTGGACTATGCACACTTTTTTTTTTTTTTTAAGGAAAGCAAAGTTTAGGGAACTGTTTCTAAGACTTATTTGAAGGCTAGTTTGAAATCTGTAAACTTCTTGAAATTTTTAAGTTTTGGCTACCTAGATGAATTAGTAACGTAGTTAATTGAAAAGTGTGTGTATTTCATATGCTTGTATGATACTTCTTTTCCTGTAGATTTGCAGTGCTTCTGGAATAGTAGACCTACGAGCAGGAAGCGGTGTGAGCGATACAGGCCGAACAGCTCTTGATAACAAAACATCATTACTCAACACAATGCCTCCTCACTCTTCGCCACGTTCACGAGATTATAACCCATACAATTATTCTGATGGTATCAGTTCATTTAATAAATCTGCTTTGAAAGAAGCCATGTTTGATGACGATGCAGAGCAATTTCCTGATGGTAAGCTTCAGATTGCATTCTGTGCTAAAGAAAAATGGCGAGATTTTTCCATCTTTCAGTTCAGTTTCTGAATTTATTATTAGTAATATATGTATCACCAGTGGCGCTTCTTTTGAGAGGTTTTTAGAAATACTGTATTTCAAATTAGTTTCTTCATTAGTAATCCTTTTGAGTGACATTGCTGGATTACTTGGTATTTGTAGAGATTAAGCGTAAAAATGAGATAAATACTGAACTATATTGTATACCTTTGGTAGCACATCCTGTAGCAGTATTGTCAATATAAATTTGCTTATCAGATTGCTTTATGATTGAAATTGAAAGGGGACAAAAAAGGATTTACAGCAAGGAAGTAAAACTGGATCAGACCAGTTTGGGAATTAGGTGAAAGATTAAGTATTTTGTTAGTAATGTGTTTGTATTTGAAACATGACATTGGTGTTTTCTATTGACTAAACATTCTTTAAAAAAGAAAAAAAAAACAAACCCAAACCAACAACAGCTTTTACCAGGAAGGTGGCTCTTTTAGCCTGTGTAAATCTAGGAACTTGGACTGTTGTTTTGTAGGCTTCTAGAGCTTCTTTTTAGCATTTCTCAGTATATCTTTGGGTAATTTTTTATATCTAAATGTTGGGAAGGTTCCAAAGTATCACTACTATCATTATTTTAAAAAGGAGTAGGTGGTTTTCATAATCTGGTATTCATGATTGTTGATATTTCATATTCGGTTAGAGATTAAAATCAGTCTTTAAATAAAAAAAAAATTCTTAATAGTGAGGGACAAATGAGTTTCTCCCTCCTGAATGTTTTGCTTCTGTCATCCAACAAAGATGTGTTATAGAAACTGTTGAAAAACAAAGCTATTTTCTGACATGATGTTTTATTCAGCTATTCTAGAAGTTGGCTTTAAGTTTACATTAAATTAAAACCAAATCCAAGTAAGGTGCATTCCTCTCTTTCTCTGCTGTTTAGTGAAGAGGCATATAGAATCATAGAACCATAGAGTGCTTTGGGATAGAAGGGACCTTTAAAGGTCATCTAGTCCATCCACCCTGCAATTGGCAGGGACATCTACAACTAGATCAGGTTGCTCAGAGCCCCATCCAGCCTGGCCTTGAATGTTTCCAAGGATGGGGCATCTACCACCTCTCTGGGCAGCCTGTTCCAGTGTTTCACTGCCCTCATTGTAAAAAATTTCTTCCTTATTTCCAGTCTGAATCTACCCTCTTTTAGTTTAAAACCATTACCCCTTGTCCTGTCACAGCAGGCCTTGCTAAAAAGACTGTCCCCATCTTTCTTAAAAGCCCCCTTTAAGTACTGGAAGGCTGCAATAAGGTCAGCCCGCAGCCTTCTCTTCTCCAGGCTGAACAACCCCAACTCTTTCAGCCTTTCCTCGTAGCAGAGGTGCTCCATCCCTCTGATCATTTTTGTGGCCCTCCTCTGGACCCGCTCCAACAGGTCGATGTCGTTCCTGTGCTGAGGACCCCAGAGCTGGACGCAATACTCCAGGTGGGGCCTCACCAGAGCAGAGTAGAGGGGCAGAATCACCTCCCTCGACCCACTGGCCACACTTCTTTTGATGCAGCCCAGGATACGGTTGGCTTTATGGGCTGCGAGAGCACATTGCTGGCTCATGTCCAGCTTTTCGTCTGTCGGTACCCCCAAGTCGTTCTCGGCAGGGCTGCACACAATCCCTTCATTCCCCCAGGCTGTATTGATACTGGGAATTACCCCGACCCAAGTGCAGGACTCTGCACTGTCCTTGTTGAACCTCATGAGGTTCACACAGGCCTACCTCTCCAGCCTGTTCAGATCCCTCTGGATGGCATCCCGTCCCTCAGGTGTGTCGACTGCACCACTCAGCTTGGTGTCATTTGCAAAGTTGCTGAGGGTGCACTCGATCCCACTGTCTATGTAATTGATGAAGATATTAAACAGCACTGGCCCCAGAACAGACCCCTGAGGGACACCACTTGTCACTGTTCTCCGTGTGGACATCGAGCCATTGACCACTGCCCTCTGGATGCGACCATCCAGACAATTCCTTATCCACCGAACAGTCCACCCATCAGATCCATATCCTTCCAATTTTGAGAGGAGGATATTGTAGGGGACCGTGTCAAAGGCCTTACAGAAGTCCAGATGACATCCATAGCTCTTCCCTCATCCACTGATGTAGTTACTCCATTATAGAAGGCCACTAGGTTGGTCAGGCAGGACTTGCCCTTGGTGAAGCCGTGCTGACTGTCCCGAATCACCTCCGTGTCCTCCATGTGCCCTAGCATAGATTCCAGGAGGATCTGTTCCATGATCTTCCCAGGCACAGAGGTGAGGCTGACAGGTCGGTAGTTCCCAGGGTCCTCCTTTTTACCCTTTTTAAAAATGGCTGTAATATTTCCCTTTTTCCAGTCCCCAGGGACTTCACCTGACTGCCATGACTTTTCAAGTATCATGGTGAGTGGCTTAGCAACTACATCAGCCAGTTCCCTCAGAACTCTGGGATGCATCTCATCAGGACCCATAGACTTACTTACGTTCAGGTTCCTCAGGTGGTCACGAACCTGATCTTCTCTTACAGTGGGAGGACCTCTGTCCTCCCTATCCCCATCAAATGGCCCATTGACTCGGGAGGTGTGAGGAGAGAGATTGCCAGTGAAGTCTGAGGCAAAAAAGTTGTTGAGTACCTCAGCCTTCTCCTCATCTGTTGTTACCAGCTCTCCACTACTGCTCATCAGAGGGGGTACGCTTTCCTTAACCTTCCTTTTCTGGTTAACGTACATATAGAAGTCCTTCTTACTATTCTTTGCATCCCTCACCAGGTTCAGCTCCAATATGGCCAATTATTACTTTCTGAAAAAGATCGAGGGGAAGGCAAAATTTACAAATCATGTCATGGAAATATCAATAGTTAAATACCTTTGTCATCCACGTACAGACCCAGTTTATGATACAGATTCTGTATTATAGGGCTACTGTTGTTACATGGAATAAGCCTCTTTATACCCTCTGACAACATATTTCTGGATATTGCATGAAACCAAATGCAATCTGTGCTGCACCAGCATGTTCTGGTTTTGTAAAAACTCATGACACTCATGGAATGATGCATCCCCACCCAGAATTAGTTTGTCCTGGCTGGAGGAGTAGTGCAGCGTGTTAGTTAGGTCTGCTCTTTAATGGGTCTTAACAAAGTACTTGCATTCATTCCTGTGTTCACCCTTAGTTTTTAGTTATACCATATGCATTCTGTCATTTGTGTGTTAGATTTAGAATTTCATCTAAGATAACTTCGAAAAAGTCTGCATGAAAAAACATACACTCGGCAAAATACTTTGTGCCTACAATCCCTCAATTAGGAGTTGCATGCTTCTCCCGTAAACCTGAAGTGCTCGTTGGACGTTAGATTTTACGTTTCAGAAACTCCACAGAACTGCTCCCTGTTAATGATGGTGTCCTGTTTTTACTGGACTCCTAGCTATCCTCTCATGTGTTACTTGGAGAAAGATGCAGAAATACAGGGGTTGATGGGAAAACCTTAGCTGCTCATATAATCCCGTCAACAGCACTGAGGCATGAATGTGTATTCTGCAGATGGTTTGTCTTAACAGTTGAAAATTTCTGGTGGAGGAGATGCCACAGTGTACCCTACATGGCTATTTGAGTGGTTTGCCTCTCTTAGAGTTAAAAGGTTTTCAGAGTAACAGCCTAAATCTTCCAATCACTAGCACTTTTTTTTTTCCCAAGGGAGATGCTCATTATCCAAAGCATAGGGAAACCTGGCTTTCTAAGTCACTTCCAGACTCCTTAAAAGGAGTCCACGTCTCTGGTTGAAAAACAGTGTTCCTCTTCAAAGAAGCTTGTTTATTTCAGCTTACTTCCATGGATTATGTTTTCCAAACATCTTCCTTTTTAACTGCTACTGTGTGTATGGGCTTAAGATTTCTGCTTCTGTGTGTTGCCTTACACTTACCATCTTTTTTCTTTCAAACCATCCCTCTGATTTATCATGATAATTTTCAATTTTTATCCTGTCTTCCAGAATGTTTGCAACTGCTCTTACACTTATGTCATCTGCAGATTTTATAAGTGGTCTCCATATTCCTTCGATAGCATTAACAAAAGCATCAGACAGAACCAGGCTCTGGACAGACCTGAGCAGGGATGTGACTCGTATCCTCCTACATTAATAGAAAGCCATTTATAGTCCAGTCACCCTGCAAGTGATTCATCAAGTTTTGCACCCACTTCGTTGGCTTTTTGGCCACCATGTTTGCATAGCTTCTGTATGAAGATGCTGTGGGTGACAGTACGAAAATCTTTACTAAATTCAGGACATACCTATGTTTTCCCTTTTAACCTCTAAACCACTGTTTATCCTCTCAAAAGGATATTTGATTGGTTTGCGAAGAGCTGTTCTTCATCAAATACTTCTCTCGTATGCCTGTTTTAATTCATTCAAATGAAAGAGTTGCATCTGCGCCTCATTTGTGTTTTGTTTTCTTTCTGAACCAGAAATTTTGAGAGTAGACTTTGAATATGACTTCTTTTATGTTTCTCCTTTCTTATGTGGAGACTGTTTGGAAGTGAAACACTGGGTGCTAAGTCATACAGAGGAAAGGAAAATACAGGCTGTGAAGGCACATCCCTATTGGTTGTCTTCATGTTTTTCAGGAATTCCAACTATTTCCTCCACTACTGGAGCTTCTTTCCTCCCCTTATTCATGCATGGACATGGCTGCTACCTTCTCCTTTCTTTACCCTTCCCTCCATACATTCAAGTTGCCACATTTTTCATTCTCATACTTCCAAAGTGAAAATAACTTTATTCAAACAGATATGTGTAGTTTTGCTAATTATATGTCAATATGCGTTCCCCAAAATAGGATTTCCGTATCTGTAATCCTCACAGTTTGGTAGAACAAGTTCTGGTACTAAAAGCAATGATCTTGCTTCTGTAAAAGTGCTTGTCCATTCTGCGCATCTGTACTGATTGATAACCTGCCTAATGCAATTTCAGTCTGTCCTCTAGGCAAACATTAATGATCCATTTAGAGAGTCTGCAAAGCATGCATTAATACAGAGGCAGTAGAAGTGCTTCGAGAAAAGTTTCTGCTTTTAGGTGCTTGTGCTCCTGATTATTCATGCAAAACAGAATGCAAATAGGAATGCTGGGTACAAAAACAGTGTGATTTTTAAGGTAACTGATGTGTGATTTTAAGCTACTTGATATGTGGTATTCAGCTTTTACTTGTTTTTTTGTACAGGTGCTTTGTACAGCATTTATAATTTACAATATTGAATACAGTAATATAAGGTGTTCAAGGGCTGCGGTTTCAGTATATGACCTAATAAATTTGTTATGGAGAATGTATTTCATGTGTTAATAAATGGAATAATTTTAGGAAAGATGTAACGCAGGAACATGTGCATTTTATGCCAATACTTTCAACCTTTTCCAGAAAGAAATGTGTGTTTCTGTTAATTTATCCAAAAGTCTCAGTGCAAAGATGGAAGCTATATGCTTTTCTTTCTTGAAGGCTAAATGGGTCTTGATGATGGAATAAAGGCAACAAGTTGGTATTTAATTTTCATTAAGACCATTTTTAAGTTTCTTGACTGTTTGCAGATCTCTCCATTTGCAGTCCAGTATTTACAAATATGGGTCGTGTTACTAATGTGTTTCCATCATCATGGAATCCTCTAATCAAAACTAAAATCCAGAGCCATCTCGTAATGACTGCTATTGGGAATCTCTGTGGGACTAACGGCCTTGGTTTGCTTCTATTTCAGCTATTTTGTACCAAGCACCGTTCTTTTTTCCCTGTTTGTGTTAGCAGCCTAGCTATTGCTGAGGAACCATGGCTTACAAAAGTCTAAGCAATTCTGTAATACTAATGGAGAAAAGACAAATTTAACATCTTGGATGGAAGGGTCATATGGAAAAGGTAGCACTTTGTGTATAGATCAGATTTAAAAGGATGCAGAGTACTTATCACTTTGGGTATTGCAAGCATAACTCTTGCAGTAAACTAGCTCACAGGGTTGGTTTTTTTTCAATATCATTGTAGGGGTTTTTTGGTGATTGTAAGCTTGTTCAGCAATGTTGGCTGCACTGAAAATGTAGTAGCCAAATTGCAATTTATGCAGATGAATTTGGGGAAAAAAATAAAAGCATGCTAGAAAGCCAGCTAGCCATCCTAGAAAATACCCTTCAGTTGTACAGCAGGCACTGATATTAATTTGCAATTATCTGAGAACTGTGTTTGTGGATTCCTTTTTGACAGAGCCTCCCATGGACCATTCTGATCTGGTTGCAGAGTTACTGAAAGAGTTATCAAACCATAACGAGAGAGTTGAGGAAAGAAAGGCTGCCCTGTACGAGCTCATGAAGTTAACTCAGGAAGAGTCTTTTGGTGTTTGGGATGAGCACTTCAAAACAATACTACTTTTGCTGCTTGAAACACTTGGAGATAAAGAGGTAAAGCACATGGTTTACTTTCAGTATCTTTGAAATTTGTATGGGTAGTAGGAAGGGCACAAATCCCAGTCAGTCTTGAAAAACAAAAAATAGTGGAAATACAAAAATGTCATGAAGTCTGAATGCCCTGATGGTGAAAAAAGCATCAATAATACTTACCTTCTCAAGTATTCTTATTTGACAATTCCCACATGATAGATTAAATGAAGCATTTTTCACTGGGATTCAAAGCTTATCTGTTAAATAGCCCCTGGTGGAATCTAGAATATCAAAACATCATGTGTGGCAAAGCATTTAAAAACATATTTCTAAAATACAGTAATGCTCATTGTGAAGAGACTGAGCTCTATATAGTTGTTCTCTACAAGGGCCATGTTTTTGAAATTACTGAGGATCAAAAAGACAGATTTTTAAATAAAAAACCAAGTAATTTGTAAAAAAAAATTCAAAAATGTATTTGCATGATGTGATGCTAAAGGTTTTTATCGGCACTTGTGAAGAGTAAAGCTGTTTGCAACTTAACTTCTGGGTAGCATAGATAACTAGGTTAGCAACATGTTTATGATACGCCACCTGAATTATCTGCAAAAAGAGAGATCAGGAAGAGTGAGAAACTGAAGATTCTTTTCTAGCTTTGCTTGTTAACACTAGGTTCATACTGTATATATGCATAGAGCATAATCTGATATTTTTCTATTATCAAAGACTCTTCTAGCTGCTGAACAAATGTAAAAGTGTATGTTTAACATAACTCATTTATTTTAATATTAAATCTTCAGCATGCAATTAGAGCTTTGGCATTGAAAGTTCTAAGAGAAATTCTAAGAAACCAGCCAGCAAGGTTTAAGAATTACGCAGAGCTCACAATCATGAAGACATTAGAAGCGCATAAGGATCCTCATAAGGAGGTTAGTAATCAGTTATTCTATTTGTTTGAGGTTATGACAAATTATTACAAAATGAAACAGCTGTACGAAAAATGTTTGAGAAATTAGTCAGATCTTACTGAGGAAGTAATTTATTTAATAATTAAGCAGTCAGCTGTTACTACTTAACACGGGTATACAAGAAAAAAAACAACTGCAGTTTTATAAGCTCTCAAATGCTTAATATCAGCCCTAATAACAATTGCCTTGGGTGCTGTCCAAGAGGACATACTAACCCATGATGTGTTGTTACAGCTCTTCAAGGAGTAACTGAAGGGAGTTTCTTAAGCCACATATGAGTGTGCTGGAGCTCTACAACAAGCTTTTGGATTTCATTAAGGTTCATGGTTGAGAGATGGGACTGAACATGGCAAGGAATTGTCAACCCTTTCTATTTTTAGCCAGCTCTGCACCATTCAAGAGCATGGCTTTGAACGTTGTTAGGGGAGAATGCACAGGAACGTATCAAAGGGAGGAGTTGGTTGTGGCTGAGAATAGTGAGGGGATTCAGAAGTAGAAGGATAACTGTAATCTTGCTCAGAAGTATTTGTGATGCAAACATACACAATAGAGGATAATGCATGTAGATGAAGAAACACAAATACAGTAACCACCCCAATATTAAACGGTTCACATCAGTATCACTAACGCTATGGAAAGACTCCAGGTTTATTATCAAATGAGTATATCTTCTCCCTGCCATCCCCATGCAAGGGCACTTAATCTATATGGAACTTACTGTGGCATTCCAGGTTTTGAAGTTTGACTGCAGTTCCTCTCATACCAATGACTTTTGTCACTCATCTGTTACTAATTTCTCTTTTCCCTGCACCCTCTTGATTTGTTCCATATACTGTATTTATTACATTGTCTTGTCCCCGTCTTTCCTTCTCTCTTACTGTGCTCTTTCTCTCTTTTTTTGTGTATATGAGTAAGAGAGTAAAGAGGGTAAGGATGGACAGAAACAGTTAAGGAGGTTTTTGTGCATCATTGATGTATAAACTGCTGACTTTGTGCAGTGGTTTTTCTTGTTAGATGCCAGGTGCCACAGCTGCACTAATACGAAGATCAGATGTGAATTTTCTCTGTTGTGCCCATGTTGTATGCTGAGCTTCTGTACCTATTGCCTTCCTACCTAATTTTGTTCTGCTTGTTCTGCATATTCTTCAGGCTTTAAGTACTTTCTTGTCATAGTTTCTGTCAAACTTAGAGGGGAGGAAAAACAGCTAAATTGACTTCTAAAAGTAGCAATCTAGGCATGTCATTAAACATGTTTGAGATGAATGTGAAAACACGTCAGTGATCACTGACATAACAAGTGATAACAAATGACCAACACAAGAAGTTACAGTTTGACAAAGGTGGTGATATTTCAGTATGTAGTTGGGAGGGTATTGCAGAATAGAGAAATTTCAGATCCAATTCAACAAGTAAGTTTGAAAAACTGATATTCATATTGCCAAGGACATAGATTAGCCCCAGAATATTGGGAAAAGTCTTGTTTTTAGGAAGGTATGTCCAACAGTTGGAATCTTGTATTTTCAAGAGACTCTTCATTCACGTATCTCTACAATATTGTAGAGCTCTTGGTAGGAAATGTTTATGCTCAAGACCATTACTGCCAGATAACAGGCCATAGTAACAGTCTCTTGTAAATCATTTTTCCATGTCTTTTACTTACTCTCTCAATAGGTGGTGAGATCTGCTGAAGAAGCTGCTTCCATGCTGGCCACTTCCATTAGCCCAGATCAGTGCATCAAAGTTCTTTGTCCAATTATCCAAACAGCAGATTACCCCATTAATCTGGCTGCAATCAAAATGCAGACGAAAGTCATAGAAAGAGTATCTAAAGAAACCCTTACTCAGCTTTTACCGGAGATTGTGCCAGGTCTAATACAGGTAAGGAGAGAAGAAAGGGAAGGAAAAAAAAAGAAACAAACAAAAAAAGAAACTATATATAAGAATTGAAAAGACTTTTTAAAAATAATATCACTTGGCTCTCATGAAGGATTTTGTTTGTCTGATAGCTGATGGCTGCTTTGACCCAAAATAACTCAGATAGTGGGAACAAAGTCTTTGACTGGCAGGTAGCTGAATTACAACTGTGGTTAGGACTCAAAGGAAATCTTGGTAGGATATAAAGTACTGGTTATAGTTAAGCTTAGCAGATACTTGTAGTTATAAGATAGTTTTTTATTGTTTGTATCTTCTTCCAAGTTGCAATCTTTTGGTCTGAAATTGTCCATGTTGTATTTGTATATAATTGTAGGGTTTTATCACTTGGGACTTGGGGGAGGCAAGAGGAAAGAAGCAGTTGATTGGGGAAAGTTTAATAAAATGAGAGGGATATCAGAGGTTTCTTCTCCTTTGTCTTTAAAAGTAAATTCTTTCCCACCTTATCAAGAGCCCAGATACATTAATTTGCACGTGATGGATAAAGACTTTTCAGAGTTTGACAGCTGCATTCTGCAGATTCCTGTCTTTAATGGGTGTGATCCAATCATACATCTTGCAGGAAGGTAAAGGCAGAGAAGGGGCCCTCTGAGAAGGGGGGGTGGGTGAGACAGCCAGGCATGGGGTACTAGCAAAATGGCAACGGAAACAAAAATCATTAGGGAATGAGATGGGAGTTAATGAAAGAGTCTTGAGCTGTTAAGAGAATACTTCTTTCAGAGTAAGGAAGCTCTAAATGGAGTGCTCTTCTGCTTTAAGTAAATATCTCTATAATGTAGAACAATTTCTCTTATGTACTCCCCAACTGCATGACAGCAACTCTGTTTTCAGTGTAACTTATGAACAGGATTGTGTGGGTTTTAATTTCAGTCTGGAAAATGATTATCAACGGTGATTAATAAGAAGCCTGCTTTTTAAGTGCATGCTCTGTATTTGCGTGTTTGTTTTTTTGTTGGAATGCTTCATTGGGCTACACTAGCATTCATTTACTGTAGACTTCAATGTATTTATTATAGTAAATAAGTAAATAGCTTTCTGAGGCTTTTAATCATTAACTGATAAGGTATTAATGTTAATTTTATTGCTTTCTAGGGTTATGATAATTCAGAGAGCAGTGTTCGTAAGGCATGTGTTTTCTGCCTTGTAGCCATTCATGCAGTAATTGGTGATGAACTAAAACCACATCTCAGTCAACTCACTGGCAGTAAAGTAAGTAAAAGATACCGTTTAAAGAAATCTTGGTTCATAATTTCATGTATGCATTTGCGTTTTGGTTGCAATTGCCAGAAAGTTCCATAAAATTATATACTTGAATGAGAATATCAGGGCTACTGAAACCCTCTGAGGATTAATGTAACTTGGTCATAAAAGGTTCAAAACTGAAAATCCATAGATCTTATATTTATGCAAGTATACAAACTTTAGCATTAAGGTAAATACTAAATTATGTTTCTTACTGCTGTTTAATGGATTTGGTTGCTGGTTGTATCCGAGGTAATAGTGCTAATGCATGGCTTTTCCTATCAGTATTTCTTGGTTTGTTTTTCATGCAAGTTCTGATTGGAAAGCAATAAATGTAATACATCGATGTTATATACAGCAGTTTTATTTATTCTCCCTCCTTGTTATTTTGCTTTCATCAGTCCATTCAGTACCTCTAATTTGAAATAATAACAAATAGTAATCAGTCTGTGGTCCTTTTTGGTTCAGGATATTTATGATTTTATTGACATCTCTTGCATACAGTTTTTTGCATGCAAACAGCTGTATGTTAATTGTGATTCTCTTTGTCCAGGACAGGACAATTAATTTTGTATATCTTTGAATAAGACAGTTATATCTTAAAAATACTCTCTGGCAGTGATTGTGTTGAATGTGATTCTAGACAGTATTGGAAGCTTTAGTAAGTACCAGTATCAACAACTCTAACTAGAAGCTTAAAACCTCAGCATTAACTTAGGAAAAAAACCTCCTACCTTATTTAGAACAGCATTGTAATTTGAGGAAATATTACACCTATCTTAATCTAGCTACCTTAGATCATTCTCTTTACATCCTTAAAGAAGCTTGAGCAGTTTCCTTGTGACAGATTTTGCTGTTTGACGTTTTCATTGGCAAGTATGTTACCTTTGAAACAACTGTGTAAAATACAATTTTGCTTGTGGGGAAAAGAAAACTATTTAACGTCTCCTTTGTTGTACCATTCCTGTAGTCTGTACAGTTTGCAAATACTAAACAAAGTGAATTTCTGGCTTAAATTTGCAGATGAAATTATTGAACCTTTACATCAAACGTGCACAAACAGGCTCTGGACCAGGGGATACAACAGCAGATATGTCTGGACAAAGCTAATGAAGCTGACAAGAGTTAACCAGGTCTCCTAAAGCAAGGGCAAGGCCCTCTTCAGTGAAAGGAAAATTCTTACATACAACGTTTGGAACTTTTTTCTTGTTTGTTTGTTTGTTTTTTTTTTTCCTGTTCCTTTTGTTTTGTTTTTGTTTTCTTTAACCAACGGCTGTCCTCAGCCTGCATGTGACTGTTGCAATAGAATTATTCCAAATCCAAGGAAAAACAGTATTAACATCAGTTGATCAAAGCAGAATAAAATCTAAAAATAATCTAATCCATCAGTTATCCTGTTCACAATCCTCTGTGTCTTCCCATTAACTTTTGCCAGTGTTATTGTATTTAAAAAAAGATTTTTTTTTAATGCTAATTAAAAAGGTATGCTTTAAGCTTCAGAAGTTAAAATATAAATTCTGTTGCTTTTATTCAGCTGCAGATAACATTACTTTTTTATTGCTATTTTGTTTGAGTATCATGTCCTTCGCTAGAAACAAGAAGTGATGTGAACCAAGGCTGAACTAGTCTGAACTGCAGTGAGACTCGTTCGCTGTGTTGGTGGTTCATCATCTTATTTACAGCTTGTTTGGGATATTCTGGAGATTGAGAAATATGCCTATAAAAAAAAGCTGGATTGATCCAGTTCTGTAAAAGTGATATTGTTCATTGGTTGTATGTTTGTTGCATAAATAAGAATTTAGTGTGCGCAGTAGAGGACTGGTACAACCAGTACCTCTTAATGTGGAAGACAGCCCATTTCAGGGTAGCATTGCCGACCTGGTGATAGTGTGGCAGTCTGCTTTGTAGCAGCAGAGTTAATGGTCACTTGATGGACGTGAACCATCCTTGTCACCTTTCGTTCTTCAAGCAGGATGCTTCAGAATGGAGTGCTCTGCCCAAGCATGCTCAGTATGTATTTATCTTTATCACTAGAATGTTTCCTCTCAACCTAATTGCTGGAACAAGTAGTCTTGTATTGTAACTCACATGGGATTTTATGACAACAGTGCAGAAAACTATTTATTCGTTACTTTCCTAAAAGCACCAAGATTTTCTGCATTGAATTTAAATGGGGGGAGGGGGAATAGTCACAAATGCTATGGATCTTGCCACCTTTTAATTTAAAAAAAAAAAAAATATATATATTTTGGATGAGTTGGGAAAGCTGCACCAAATTATTTGCATGGTTTTCTTGAATAGCATCCTCAAGACCCATCTGGATTAAGGTGTGGAATTGTTTCCGGGGTTTGTTTTTCCATTTTTGAAAAAGAGTTAGTTTATTGTGAATAATGGTTCTTTGTATTTATGAACTTGATAATGGAAAGAGAACAAAGATCAAGTAAACGTGTCCCTAAATGTTGTCTTTTTTCTCCCCACCCCCCCCCCCCCCACCCCCCCTTTTTTTTTTGGTCTTGGAAATAAGCAGTAAGCTAATTAACTGAGAACTGGGATGAAACGGTGCCCTTCCCAGGAATGGTGGAACTTTTTTTTTCCTGACTTTTTTTCCATTTGACTGTGATGTCGTCTAGTTGTAGGAAGTGTATCCTGATATGAGAGAAATTAGCGGTGCCAAGGATGATCTATGCTAGGCTAAAATTCTCTCTACCTCTTCAGGGTGACTAATTTTTGACTGAGCTGCTGCATATAGCACCCAGTGGAAGAACTATCTACAGAAAATATTTTTTTTTTCTTTTTTTTTTTCTTTTTTTTTTTTTCAAATTATCACTTAATGTGTATTCAAAACTCTGTTCTTCAACATTGCAGCCAAATATCATAAGAAACTACTTATACACTTTACTTGCTAGGAACCCTGAAAAGCAAAACTGAATAAAAATTAAGTCAGATGCTTGTAGTTACATGAAAGGTTGTTTTCACTTTAGTTTGAAGTGAATCCAATAGAAAGAGCTAAGATGTGGTTGTTAAAGAAGCAATGCTGTTGCAGAGATTTATTTGGAGGAAAAGTTGTAGAAATATATGTAAAGACTTAAAACCAAGACTGTCATAACTTGTCACTAGCCCTTTTTAGCAGCTACATCAAGAAAATAGTATCTCCTCTTTCTTTCCTTTGTTCTGTGTGACATCCTTGTTGTTTTCTACTGTTTAATTACATTGTGTATTTATAGTTCTATGCTTACCATTGTGCATATACTGGCAATAAAATGTACATAACATTACTTAAAAAAATAGCAATGTATACATTCTGGCTTTCTGTTTTATTTGATCACATGCTATAAGAAAAATTATAAATGTGATTGATACAACATTGGTTAAAAAAAAATTATCTTAATCTTCATGATTTGTGTGTCCAATTGATGTTTCTTTATATACTCGTTACTAAATCTGACTTGGCATTTGAGAATATGCTGTGAATATAGGTATGCTAGACAAAAACGTTTTTTGGAAATTGAATAGAATCTTTATGAACACCCAGTTTCCTTCATCTAGGCAGGTTTCTTGTTTACTATTTCATTTATTTGTACATTATACATTGTTTGGATTTTATTTTTTTTAATATTTCGAAAATATTTTTCAGTCTACAATCTTGTAGTTTACATTTTGACTATACAAAAGATCACTTAAAAAAAATGGCGCAAATTCTAAGCTTAATAGTCCTGTATGTTATTCCTGCTTTCTCTACAGGAAGTATTTATTTTCAGAGGATCATTTCAAGATGACTGCTGTTTGTCATCTTTTTGAAGATGCTATTTCATACTGAAAAAATAAGTTATTGAAACATACAATATATATTCTGGATGAACCTATTTTTTTGTGTGTGTAAACTAAAGTTGGTAAGAAAGAAATGCTTTTATCCCCTGTATGACTGAAAAATTTTGCTCCAGGTAGGGGGGGAGGAAGATATTTACACAAAGTTTGTCCTTCAGTTTTGCTTCTAAGCCATCTTTTAACGTTCTAAGTGTGGATATCCCATGTATTAAAAATCTAAACGCAATGTATTTAAATGAATATTTTACTTATATGACTAGTTCTGTTTCTAACAAAGATGGGGCTGCTATAGCGGACAGAATCTGTTTATGTTACATGGAGCCATCAGAATGTAAGAATTTGCAACAAAATTATTTCCACTGCAGCCAGTTATGAGATTCACTGCATTGCTTTTTGCCTTCATTTCCTGTATTATAAATACACGTTAGCTCAGTTAAATTTGAGCAGTGATTAGTCATGCCTTATGTTCCTCCTGGAGATGGTTTCTCTAATGGATTAGCATAAAGATCTGGGAAAAATTAGGGCAATTATAAGTTGCTGTTCTTTCAGAAAGGGTTTCTTTATGTTCTTTCTAATATTCTGTAAAGATGGGTCATTGCAATCATTTGAATACTGAAATGTGATTCTTAAAGGTTGGGTTTGGGCTCGAAAAAAGGAAGAAGGAAAGAATGCTCCATGCAGAATCAGGATAGGGAACGCATGTCTTGGATGTCCCAGACTTGGATGTCATTTGCTTCAAAGAATTTTGGGTGACACATTATGTTAAGCTGAAGTCTTAGCAAGGAAGTTGGGATAGTAACTGTAAATTGAAAGGAGAGCTGGTCATGTACATTTTCCCGAGTTGGGTTGCTTGTTTGTTTTTGAAGATAAAAGTTGCAACAGTTATTAACAGTTATGCAAAGTTATTATTTTGTTATGTTAAAGTTATTATTTGTGGTCTGAGTCCCAGAGCAAAAAGAACAAACATTTGTATCCTGAACCACTTACATAGTCTTAGTAGTTTCTATGAATGTTTAAATGTTTGAGTAAATTCACAAACATACCAATGTAAAAAGCTTATTGCGAATGCAGGCTCAAACTGCTCACAGTTTAATTTTCAGCAAAAGAATTCAAATTCTGAATATGACATTGTCCCTTTGAAAACAATCATAAAGAGAAAATAATCTTGAGGAATAAATCTGTTGAATTATGCTATAGTTAGTCCCTATGATAGGCTAGTGAGAATGGTTCAGCTGGTTGTGGTAACTTTCACTGTCAGGTTGGGACTTACAAGACACAAACATAGAACACACTAAACATAAATACGATGGAGATAAATGGGCAGTTTAGGAACTGGAGGATTATCTGGAGAAAGAAAACTGATGTTTTCTCCTAATTAAAACAGTGAACTGATGGGTTTTGCAGTTGCAGGCTACTTCCAGGTAAGATGAAGGTCAATATTCATATTACAATCTCTAAAGAAAATGTCTTACATTTTCTCCCCTACATTTTGTAATTAAGTCTTCCAGCTCTTTAAAAGCACATACTTTAAAGATTTGCTTCGTATATTATAAACATTCTCTTAAACATTAAAATTTTTCTTCCTTTTTTGTAAAAAAACACAGAAGATTTTCAGTAATGTGGGAAGTTTGAGAAACTAACTGTGCTAGTCTGGCAGGTGAAGAAAAATCAAACTTCATTTACTGTTTTTCTATATTGTGTATATGTTTGTATATTTAAGTATATTTTAAGACCTCAAGGGTTCCCAAGCTTGTGCAGCTTGGATTATCCCAGTTAAAGAAGTTTCTTCATTTGCTGATAGGATTTTAGCATAGTAAGTGCATTTATGGAGAGGCTCCCTACTGAGGAAAGTTTGCCAACAGGTAATTTCTGCTGGGACAGACTCACAAGTATGTTTGTAAATTGCTGTTTAACTGTGACTCTTGGACACTTTGGAATGGTATTTTGCAAGCAGTTTTGAACGCTGTATGATTTCTATCAAATATAAAAATTCTGTAACTCTTGATGTATTTTAGGTAGATATAAGTGATCCTAATGAAGCATATTTTGAGGGAGTAAAATTGGAAAAAATGATGGATAGCAAAACATGGAAAATATCTTTCTTCAGTGGAAAAAGCAACATACCTGCATACAACTGTGTGATATCCAGACTTGTTACCATTGGCAGTAGGTAGAAAGGTAACTAAACTTTCTCTCGGGCATCAGAGTTGTACAAGTTTTCCATTTCGGTGGGCTTCCTTTCCTAGATCGTGCTATTGTCCACCAGTGCAAATCTTTGGAGCTCTCTAAACTCATACTGAAATCGGTACTGGAGTCAGTTCTGTTAACTGTATGTCAGGCTAGCTTCAAAGGTAGTGCCTGTCTATCCAAGGAAGATGCATACCAGTAAAAACAAACATGTAGATTTAAGTTAGGCGGTAGACAGACGTTCTCAAATGTCAGGTAGACTGGTGAGTTATTCCCTCACCGTCTATTCATCTCTGCCCATGGCAGAGCCAACAGAGTACCTTGTGGGAGCTCCCTTAATCGATTCCAGGCAAATCACCCTGGGGAACAGTCTCAGACTGGTCTTCAGCAGCACCCTGGGATCAGAAGCTTCTGCCAGAGATGCGGGCGAAAGGGAACATCTGTCCTGGGCTTTGAGGGTCTGCCTGTATGGGGCGGGGCGGGCAGGGAAACAAATACAAAAAAACATTCCTGAGCACAGCTTGTTTAGCTGGAGCATATGTAGTTCATGTTAAAATACCAGACAAGACAAGGAACCTGTGATTTCAACTTCATTTAACCAGCTGAAGTGCAAGCCTGTGGGTGGAATGGGATGTGTCTGTTTCAGTTAGAATCGCAGATGAGTGTGTTTTAAAATGCTTATTTAATCTATCTGCTAATCTGAAATAATACACTTGAAATGTAACTGTAATGGTATACAAGTGCAAAAAGCCTCTAATCTGGTAAAATAGTAATTTTTGGCCTGTTATTTTTTGTCCTTTCAGCACAACTTAAACTGATGTGGATAAAACAGTTTTACACTATACTAAATGTCATTATAGATGGTTGTATTTTATGTAGAGAAATTCTGAGGTGTTTGATATGGTTTTTGATCTTTCAGATGACAGCTGTGGCCATGTTGGCCAACTAATCAATTGAACTATTTTACCTAGAAGAAATTACGTGTTTTCCCAAAAGAGTGTTCATGCACCACTGTTTATACAGCCTGTATTGGCTTAAGAAGAAAAATCTTAATTGGCTGTTACCTGATTGTTCAGAAATTGTCAGATGGAACTTTTTAAAACTTTACTCAGAAGTAGCTGCTGGTATCATCAGCGGCTGCCCTTTCTCAGAGGTCCATTAATGAGCTATTGCTTCTTGAACCATGTAGAAAGGACATTTTTGCCCTGTTAGGAAGTGGAAAACAACAGGGTTGTTACAGAATATGAGGAGAGAGACATGGCATATATACTTAATTTAACCCCCTGTAAGTTGTAGCTCTTGTTCTTAAAAATCCAGTGTGGTTTGTAATGTTTTTAGGAAGGGGATTTTCTTGGAATACAGAATGTCTGTCTTTCTGCATTGGGAATTAAGAGGAAAACACTGATATTGGAGGATTTTGTCCACAAAGCCAAGACAGCACGATGCTAGAAAATGTTAGACGTGGCAGAGTAGGAAAGCTGCCTCAGAGCCTCAGGTAAAAGGGACTTTGTTCATTAGGAATGAGAAAGAACTGAGCTGTCTTTTCTGTGTCAGAACATGCAGGAAGCCTACATTGCTGCAGCTGTTTGCGAGTCCAAATACTGATTTCTTTTAGGCTACCAAGTAGGCACGCAGAAAGCGTAGAATAGCAGAATAACAAACACTTGAACTTGTCCACCTTTACAGACTTCTGAATCTTCTACAAAAAAACCTGACTCCATCCTTTGCCACAGCCATAAAGACCTGCTGACTTAAGTTTTGATTCGGGTATGATGTGATGGGTTAAACCAAAATTTTCTCTGGGCAGTGTTGCTGTCTAAATCTCTCTATGCCTACAGATGATCTCCATATGATAGGTTCCTTTGCAGGCCTTAAAGTTTTCCTAAGAGGCAGCAGAAGAAAGCAAAGGTAATACCTACCGCGCCTCCATCTCATAAGATGTGAAGTCAGTAAGGCATTTATTCCTCAGTTCATACCTCAGCACCTTAATCGCATCCTCTTAGATTCAGAAGTAGGTTACGTGAGGAATACGACCATGGAGGAATAAATTACAGAGCAGTAACACCCTGCAGTGGAGACTTTCAGACTTTTTTTAAAAGGGGATAGATCCTATGAGGAAAGCAGCATACCCTGCATTCTTCAGAAAAAGCCAAACCTATGTTTTTTTGTAAACTGACACTCGAGGCATTGGAAGCAATCCATATTTCTCCTTTACACACGAAGTTGGTTCTCGAGTGCCTCGTATCAAGGCAACACTGAAGCAAGTCCCAGCACAGGGTCTGCTACACATCTAGTGTATCTCATCAAAGTGATCAGAAGGAGCTGTTGAAGTATTAAGTGTGCTCAGTGCTGTTACGCATGCTACTCTGGTCAGATACCCCGTGATGTGTTGCCTTGTCTCTGTGCTCTTAGTGTCTGTCCTAAGATTTCTACTGGAATTTAGGAGGTCTGCCAAAAATGTTCTTTTTGGTTTTTCCCATTTCCCCTTTATTTTTATTGGCAGCCCCACTTCTCAAGAGTTCTTCTGTATCGCAGAGGAAGGACTGGTAAATGCAGCAGTCCTTGCAGTGCTTCAACGCTAAGCAGGCCCAGATTAGGATGTCTAAAACCATCCAACAATCCAGAATAAAGGTGGCAGGTGGACATAGAGAATACACGGGCATTGCTGCTTATCCTTTACTGCACTAAACAGAGATGGTGCATTGCTGCTCACGGACTGCTAGCAGTGATTGCGTGCTTATTACCACCTTCAGATAACCAGACATAGCAATAGGACTGGGCTGGGTCAACTCTTACTGCATTAGGAGATGTGTGGCGAGAACTACAAGTCAGTGCAGCGATGGATCACATGCAGAAGTTTTTCTTGCTTCTGATTGTTACCTGACAGTGTTCAAGTTCATTATAGCAGTGGCAACGAATACAGTCCCGCTACCGATGTATATAGGAGACAGAGAGGTTGTGCATTCAAAAGTGCGTACAAGGAAGGGCTAGAAATACATTTCAGCACCTTTCACAGAGATGTATGATGGATTCACAGCCCATCCAAGCAGGGAGTATCACCTGGACGTGAATACCTCACTGTTATGTAGCGATTTAGGGGAACAGGGTCACCGATGTCAGGTTTGACAGATGTTTTCATTCCAAAGTTACCCTGCATTTGGCAGCAACTGTTACACAACCAAAAAGAGTCCAAAGATCAAACAGGATGCATGAAAATAGCACTACTTTCTCCTCTATACTCTTGTTTTGGGGCTGAAGTATGCAGGGGTTGCTCCTGCACCAATATAAATCTGTCTTCTGATTTTGAACTGACTTAGCATTTTAAGCATAACTAAAAATCATCACTAGACAGCAAAAACTTCCTTTAAATACATTTTTCTGAATATATACTGAATTTACAATGTCTTACATGGTACCTGATTGAGTTTTTCCATGTGTTGTTGTCTGTAGAATAATTTTTACTTGCTAAAAACAAAGAGCAAAGATGACATTCTGTGTATATCACCAGCTAAAATACCCATATTTAATGTCATTTGCTGTAGTTCTCAGAAGAGCAATCAGAAAATGAAGTGAGGAGTCTGATTACTATAAAAAAGATGAGCAAATTGAATGATGCCTTAGGAGACTTCATCATTTTGGATGCTGCTCATGGAAAAATCCAACAATTAAAGTTTTCAGGCACCATATGCTGAAGTACTTCAGTGCAGATCCACCTGTTAGGAAAACATTAGCCTCCCCACCTTAAATTTCAGGTTGAACTTTGCATGCCATACACAAGCCTTAAAACAAGAGATGTTTTAAATAAATAATGTCTTGTTGTTTGTGTATACAATGCTGCTTTGCTGAGATCTGTTTCAGTACTTACCAGGCAGATTATAAAGCAAGAAACAAAAATAGCCCCTTAACAATAAACAGTACAAGGTAAAAAAACCTCACCTTATTTGTCCCCAAACTTGCAAGACTGTGGCACCACATACCTTTATGTCTAGAGGTTAGTCAAGGGCAGCAGGTGTGGGTGTGGGGAATATACAGTGCTTCATGAGGCAAAATACCAGAATTAAATATAACCTGGGAAGTTTATCTTGATATAAAAAACTAAGCTATGCTGTACTTGAAGTCTTATCCAGATACTGTTTGCAACAAAGATCAGTCAAAACACAAGAGTGTAAAGAGAAGAAAGAAAAGAAATACTGATTTTTTTTTTTTTTTGTAGTGTTTAATTTCAGTTTGAATAATAACATCTTTCCTACATGTTCTGTCTAGTACTTTCCATACAAGGAACCTACAGCTTCTGTGAGCGATAAGGCAACCATCTTGTCAACCCTTGGAGGGGAAAAAGAGAGGCAAATTTTCCCCTTCCACAGCCCTTTTGCATCGAAGTCCACAAGATTTGGTTCTGCTTTGCTTCTCTACACTGTCGGGAACAGAGGTCACAGCGGGACACGATGGTTTGTAGCGGCAGCTTTTGTGGCCACACTCTCTCAAGTTTGAAGTGGTTTGCGTACCATGAGGGGTACCGGTAACGCAAGCCTTGAACTTCTGCCTTTTAGAAGAAGCAGGCACTTAGAAATTGAGATCAGAATAGCCTTCTTCATTTCACCCTCCTCTACTAATCACCCCATCTCCTCGAGGCAGTAGCTTTTTGGATATAACCAATGACTCAGTTATTTTTAGTCTGCATAAGCATAATACTTGAAAAATCAAATGAAGGTAAGAGACTGAATGGGCACATTTGCTGTGATGCTCCTGTGGTGGTATGGCCTACTCGTGTGGTGGGTAGAGTCAAACCTTTGGTAACAGCTGGGCAAGCTAATGACAGAGGACTGAAATCAGAGAGCTGAAGTAACCAGGCCTATCAGCTCTCACTCACTACCCACACTCAAAACATGAGGTAAACCCAGGCCAGTAGCCTGGTCTGCACCTGCTTGCCTGGCCTCCCCTGGGGTGGCTATATTTAACAGCAGCAAGTTGTCTGTCTTGACGTAAGAACAGATCTAGGGCTTCTGATATACTGTGTTTGTGTTATTTTAAAATATCAAAATTATTTCTAAAGGGGCTAGTAACAAAGCCTACTGTGCTAAAGATGAAAAATAGGAGTGCAGTTTTTTAGTATACATATGTAGATGTATGTGTGTGTGTGTGTATATATATATATATATATATATATATATATAAAAATAAGCTACTGATTAGTCTGGGAATCTCGGTTGCTTTTGCTCACAAGTTCTTTCCTGAACTTCACAAAAAATGACTGATCGAAACTGCAGTGTTCTCACCTGTATTTTGACAAACCAGCACCTGTCAAAACAACAGGCTGCTTTGGGGGGGGGGGGGGAAGTGCCTGATAATTTAAAGCCACGTGAGCTCTGTGGGATACACATAGAGGTGGGAGCCATTCTGTGCTAGGGACTGAAAGCCCTTCAAGTTAAGGGGAATCTGTGGTATTGCTTTTTCCATTTAATAGACAAAACAGATGCCTGCCCTCTGCGGGAAGCTCATGTCAGCCCCAAGGGAAGGCTGTGAAAGTGGTTTGAGGGATGTGTGGTCCTTGAGAATAATCAGTGCAAAGGGAAACGGGGCTTCCAAGTACAACGTGCTGTACACATTTAACACCTTTGCCTAAATCTAGGGCTGGCGACAGAGTGATTTTATTTTACAACTTGCCAGTAGATGGAGCAAACTGGAGAGCAGGATATATATTCTTTTTCTACAGTCACTAGAATCAAATTAATTATTAAAAAAAATGCAGCAGTGATCGCTGGTACTCATGCAGCCCTTTGCATCTGCTAGGAGGGTGCCTATTACGAGTATGCAGTTACATATAGACATGTAAGTGGAAAAACTAACCTTGAAAAGACTTTTCCAGCTTTCATCCTTGCTGGAGCAAAGATGAATTCATGTACATAAGCAGGTCTCTGTTAGGACAGCCCTCCTTGAGGTACCTAGGTGCCTCTTGGAAGAGAATAATCTCTTAGAATCACTAAGCCAGCAATCCCAATTCTTGTCTGCTTTACTGGACAGCATCGCATATGGGTGTTTCTTCCCATATTTACAGTTCCTTTTCTATTATTATTCTGGCCTTTGTTTTTTGTTTGTATTGTTTGATGTTGAATAAGAATGATAAGTTGAAGGAGAACTGCCTCATGCTATGAAAAAAAACAACCAACAGTGTGGTTTATTTGAAGCTTTTTTGACTGCTGGATATTACTATCACTCTAATAAGAAATAATTCCTTTTTGTTTTCCATAACCTTGCTGTTTGCTATTCTGATTTTCATAGCCTGAGTGTTGTCACAATATTGTAATACCTTTTAAAAGTATCTTTTTATAGAATGAACTGCAAGGAACAAGCAATGTGTGCTTGTATGTGGGTGGTATTTAAAAACAAAAAACAAAGAAACAAAAAAAACAAAACAGGGAACTACTACTATTTGTCAGTAGTCATTCCTGTTTCAAGCAGAATGGGTGCCCTCTGCAGGTAACTGTTTTCACATGAGGTTCTTGGATGCGTGCCCCCTTTTACTTCTGAGTGTCAAGGTCTTAGCCAGATCGACCTGTAGTATTTTGTGTGTTTTAAAGATATTGCAAACCCAGGCAAGCAAAGGGCGCTGAGACATGAGTGCATCAAGCAGCTGTTTTGCATCTGAATGTGATTTTTCCCTAAAGTGTGTGTGTGTGTGAGGGGTGGGGTGGGTGGGTGTTGGAGTAAATATTTTCCCTGCAGTTTGACAGTGTTGTCTTTGGTTTTTTTTTTTTAATCTTTTTTAATGGCAAGAAGGTAACTATAAAGTTGTACTCTGTAGTAGCCTGCTACTTGAACTGTACAGAATGAACAGGCAAAAGTCTAAACACTACTGAGAAGGCATCTTGCTTGCCTTAAAGAGATCATTGTATATTCCACCTTTTTTCTTTTTCTCTTCAGTCAGTCATGCCTACACAGGTTGTAGTGTTCACGTACTCTTGAGTGGACTGCGTGAAGAGGGAGCTGTATGCCTCTCTGAAGCAGAAGTGTGATGAAATGGCTCTTTCTCCTGGCTCTGTAACGCACAGTTCTGCTCGGTGACGCTCCGACAGTGTGGAGGGAGGGGAGGGGACCAGCAGGGATGCTGCTGAGGTCTGAGCTGCACTTCGTGTCACATCAGCTAGGAAGAAAGGCTTGCAGCTGGGCAGCAGCTAAAAGTGCAGCAAGTTTGGGGAGCAGGAGAGTAGGTGGGGACCAGCCAAGCCTTCACCTACCCACCTCTTCTGGAGAGAGTGACACCGGCAAACTTGTTGGCAGCAGCTAAATGTAAAGGTGTGAAAGGAACCCAACTGCAACTTTAATCTGAACGTGTGTATTTGTTTTCTCTTTCCTCTCTCCCATCACTGCAGTGACCATCTCCTAGCTGAGCACAACGCCTCATCTCATCCCAAAATGCTTTTCTGGCACAGCCAGCCTGAACATTATCACCATCACCAGTATCCCACCAGTAACAGCAGCTACCTGCGGTAAGAAAAGAACGGGGGTGATTTTTAATAATAAGTATAATGCTGTAACACACAAAAATGCAGACTGCGCAGCCTTTGCTAATTCACAGGTTCAAGCCTTCAAATAGAGCTGGTGATGACAGACCCTTTGAGAATAGTTTGAGCAGTACAGTCAACATAGTGGAGATTTACGTTACTGTAGCTCCACAATTTTCACAAACCGTACCACTGTAAGTGTGTGCTAGTAACAGTGATAGGAATGTCTTACTGCTTATTATGATATTCACAGATGTGTTAATTTTTTGCTTCTTTTTCAAATGATATTCGCAGTCTGCAGATGAAACTGTTTATATGAAGTAATACGGACTTATAGATACCTTGATGTTTCATGTCTACTCTGATTATCTGCTGAAGCTCAGCTGATCCGCAGGATCAGGACTATGGGCTGCTTATCGTATCAGTCCAGGCACGCTGGCTAAATGCTTTGCACTGAAATTCTGATGCAATATATAGCTTATTGCATCAGCATATTCCTGTAAGCTATGAACCTACTTTACCTCTTCGTGACTAAAATAATATTTGTGTACAGTATTCAAATTTTTCTTATAATTAAAAATGATTATGCTTTGACAAGAGCTAGGCCATAGATTCCAGATAATCTTGATGTTAATTGAGTTTCAATTTATAATGTGGTTCACTCTCTGTATTAAACTCTAGCTTCTTACTTTCTGGCTAAATACAATGTATGTAAACGTGATAAGTGTTTAATCATCTACCTTGATACGGCTTTTTGTATGTTGGTAGTCTCACACCTATTGCTGTAGTATCACAACATTACTTCTGCTCTTGTAGAATTGTTGAGTAGCGTGTTTTCATTAGAAATGTGTTAAGTTTTAGGTTTAAAAAAGGCAAACGGATTGAGGCTATATTTGGGTTCCAAAGTGTGAAACTGATGAAACTCCAGTGGAGTTTTATAAAATCAGCCATTTCAATACACAGGTCAGGGTGATTTGAAATTTAGACTGACTACCACAAATACGTAGCGCAGACAGTGCCGTTTCTACTGACTCAAGCAGTAAACCAGAAATGAAGAATGGGTGCTCGAGTTCCCTGATGCAATCGTGTTTACAAGTGACGTGCACATTTCCCAGTGGAAAAGGAACCAAACAGCAAGGGAAAGCGAGGACATCCCCTCGCACCTCCAGTCCCCCCTTCTTCAGCCCCTGTTCAGCCTAGAGGAGGTGCGCCCCCTCCTAGCTTTTCTCAGGGCCCGTTTTCACCGTGCCTGTCTTCATTGTATTTGCTTCTGTTTCCCCACCCTTATCTAAAAACCTGCCATTCGAGTGCCTCTGAAGTTACTCTTCCCACGCTCTTTTGAGCACCTGCCTTTAGGTTTGGATGCCAGCATGCATCTGTGTTCTGGTACTGAAATACAACGTAGGGGGGACACTTCCATAAATTAAGGGTTGTGTTAAGGGTTGTCCTACTTGGTTAAACCCAGTCTAGTTTTCTGTAGAATACACACAGCATCAAAAGTGTGACAATTTCTGCAGTCAAGACTGTTGCTCATAAAGAAAAACTACTTTACTTTTGCAATAGAAATCGTTATTCTTTATTTGCTTAGTCTTTAAAATAGCTTGAATTTGACTCTACTCTCCCTGAGTATAAGGCAAATATTTAAGTTTAGCAACAAATCATCCCGAAACTTAAATTATGGGAAGACTAACAGAGAAATTAGGATTAAAAATTAAAAAAAAAAGCTATGGGAGCAGCTACCATTCATACTACAATATGCAGAATGTCAACTGCAGGCATTAAAAAAATCACAAGGCTAGTTTAAAAACTGAAAAATAGAAAACTAGAAAGATTTTTGTTTTCAAGGTTTCTGTATGTAATCACTACCTGCCTAAAGATATTTTTAAACTTTTCTGGCAAAAGTTGAGAACACTGCATCATAATCACAAAAACTAGAGATTTAAACGAGTACTTGAGCTGATTTGCACTGAAGCTACAACTCCATACACTGGAGCTGGCGAGATCTGGCTGGAAGGCGGTGTTTGTGTGCACTGCTGATCCTCAGCAGATGATCCGAGAATGGGACTGATCAAGGCACCTGCCCCAAAGAAAGCAAACACATCAGAGGCCTGTACTTTAAAAACAACAAAAAACAAACACACACCACAAACCTCTACAGAAAACTTGTTGTAAATTAGCCAGGGATACAAATAATGCTAAAGATATGCACTGTAATATTCGTAATTTAATAGGGAAAGACATTTTGTGCCCTAAAATAGCTAAAGATAACATCTTCAGAAATGCTAACTGTCGGTTTGCTTATCATGTACAAGCTTTACCCAACTTTTTAAAGACTGAACTGCAAGAGCATGGGTCTTACTATACTCACTCAAGATACCCTCAGCAGAGGTTGGAATTTATGTCAGAAGAAAACAATTCCCAGTATAAAAATAATCAATTTATGATCTTGTAACTGCTATGTAGCTATGTTAATGTAAGTACAGTAAGCAGATAAACCAGTTTTGCTATGCATAAATCAAACTGTATCTGGCTTCTCTGGTCTAGGATCCTGTCTGAACTTATCTCTGGCAGAAGTAGAAAGTGCACGACTTTTAGTTTTCCACAAACCATCACTTTCTTTTGTATCACTTACAAAAGTGGGTTTTAGTGTTATTTATGCTACCTTATTTGTATAAAGTCCACTTTAGGTCTACAAATGTCTGCTTAGGGTAAGGTTTGAGTTCTCAATTAAAACTACAATGACAAAAGTTTAAGCTAACTTTGTAGCCACTACTGTTGTATACTGAATAATGCCTGCTAATTTATTAACTGGACCATAAACATCCCATAACAGTCACTGAAATTAATTAATGCCATCATTTGGGTTGTTACCCATCTTCGGAATTGCTAACAAATATTTCCGTCATAATAATAAATTAATGAGTTCAGGGTATTGTTGTCATCTTGTCAGGCTTAAAAAAGGTATTTGGCCTGTGGTAATTTCAACTCTTCTCACTAAAAGCTGTTAACTTGATAGCTAGCGCCTATGCTAGTGACTTGTCCCTAAGCCCATGCCCTCTTCATAAATTTCCCTTTTTTGAGCTTCCTCTTACATGCAGATGAATTGTTCGTCTGTCCACAGACAGGCAGAGAACTCTCAAATCAATTACAGCAGCAAAAATACCAGTACCATTTTCTGGAGAAGCTGGCAGTCAAATCTTAACTTACAAATTGCCTTTAAAAACCATAAATCATGGTCTGTGTGCTCCTCTTAGCTTTGAGGAGGTCGTATGTATGTTTTCAACAACAGCTAGCATTTTGTTAATCGTTAATGAAGTTAGGGCCTTCCTGACTTGCATCTTTTGAAAAACTTGTGCAATTGTACTTAAAGCATGTAACTGTATGATCAAAATACATTTTACAGTCTCAACACTTTTCTGTAGTTTGCTCTCTGGGTGGATCATTTTAATGAAACTTCTCATAAGACTATTTAACAATCCTCTGAATGATTAACATTTTGAGGTTTTTTGAGAACCCTTCTTTACATGAAGTTGTGGGTTACTTACCCTATGAGCATCCCCTCACCGGACTAAGTATTTTATAACCAGAGGGGACAGGCTTAAAATCTAAACCACTGGCAGTTCCAGTTCTTCCTTGCATCCCTCCTAGGCTTCTCCAACTTGCCAGGCCATTATAACCAGTAAGATTTATTTATTAAGAGCTTGGCCATCTCTTGGATCCTGTCCTTGGAGAATATAAAATAATCAATTTTAATAACAGCATAAAATCAAACTACTTCAGTAGTTTTTGCAAAATATAAATTCGTATCCCCGAAAGAGAAATTTGATGCTACTTGAGTACATCTGGATTTAACTCGGTTTGGCCTGTTAAAGGAGAGAAAGGCAGTCTTAATGCATCTCAAAAAAAAAAAAAAAAAAAAAAAAAAGGACTCAAAAGAAAAGGACTCAAGTTGCTATAAAATGGGCCAAGAAACAAGTCAAAGGCCAGAAAGAAACAGAGGAAATGAATACTAAGCAAAGGAAATTCTTTCTAGGTAGTGCACTTTTCACCTTACCACAGGTGGATGCAGTTTAACCTGAAGATGACACTACCTCTGTCTTCCTAGCAGCTTCCTTCTGGCAATGAGGTGATAAAAGGGCTCTGACCTGCCAGTAGGTTCCTCTGAGCACCCGTCCTTTCTGAGTCAGTCCTGCCTGCAGCTGCCATGTCAGCCTTCTCATTTGTGAACACTTTTGTTTTAACAAGCTGGAGGCTTTGAGCCCAGGATGCAGAGGTGTTGAGATTTTTGTTCCTCGCATGCAGGACTGTGTTTATGGGGTTTGGTAGGTAGTATACCAGGCATAAAACGTAAGTATTTTTCTGCCTAGCAGGTACTGCTTTGTCTTTTCCTTTTATCTACTGAAGATTGTTCGTTGGTCTTTTAGACTGCAAGGGGGTTTGGGATGGTTAGGGCAGGCTCCTCGGCGTTCTCTGGAAAACGTAGGTTTTCCTGACAACGTCAGCCCCTTCCCCTTCTATTACCTTTACTCTCCCTCGAGAACAAGAAGTTGACTTACTGCGATGGAAAAAAATTTGCCTTATGTGAAGGAGGGGTAACGGCGGCGGCCGCCCCACCTCGCCCGGTGGGCTCGCGGCGCACTGACGCCACTTCCTGCCCCCTCTCGCCCTTCCGTTTCCGCTCAGCCCCCCCCGCTTCCGGGGAGGGCGCTCCCAGCATGCCGCGCCGCCGCGGAGGCGGGGGGCGGGCGGAAGCGCGCTCCGGGGGAGGGGGTGGCTGTCAACCAGTGACGTCGCCTGGCGTGAGGAAGTGCCCACTCATTGGCTGGGCTTGCTCCTCGCCCCTCCCCGCCCTCCTCTGATTGGACCCTTCGGCGGAGGCCAGCCAATCGGCGGCCGCAAACGCGGGAAGGCCCTGCCCCGGCAGCCACCCGGGGGTGGAAGTAGTCGCCATGTTGGCGTGAGCGGCGGTGCTGCGCGGGAGCGGGGCCACGCCGGAGCGGCGCGCGGCTCCCGCGGCGGCAGCGGGGGGGGCGGGGAGCCCCCCAGTGGCGGCCGTTACAGGCGGGCGGCGGCCGCGGCCCCCCCGGCGGGGCTGTAGCCGGCGGCGGGTGCCCGCGCTGCTGCTGCTGCCGCCGCAGCCTCCCCCCTGTGAATGATGCGGCGGGAGGCGCCGCTGGGCTGGGTCGGAGCTCGGGCGGTGGCAGAAGCGGCGGCGGCCCTGGGCAGCGACCGGTCGGAGGCGGCGGGGAAGGGCGAGGCGGCGGAGGAGGAGGCGGCCGCCCGCTCCCGAGCCCCCCGCGGCGGCCGGGCGAGCGCAGGATGCTGAGAGCGACCCCGCGCCCTGGTCGCGCCGCGGGGAAAGGGCCCCCCCGGGGCTGAACGCGGACTCCCCCTTCCCCCCGCCCTGCGCGCGTTTCCCCCCTTCCCCTCCCGCCTCCTTCAGCCCCTCACTCTCCCGGCGCCGCCCGCCGAGACGCCGCCTCCCGGCCGGAGCAGCAGCAGCGGCGGCGGCTCCGGGGCTGAGCGGCTCCTCCCCGTCCGGCTCCTCCCGCGGCGGCGCGGGAGAGCGGGGGGCGGCGGAAGATGGCGTGGGTGCTGAAGATGGATGAAGTGATCGAGTCTGGGCTGGTGCACGACTTCGACGCCAGCCTCTCCGGCATCGGGCAGGAGCTGGGAGCCGGTGCCTACAGCATGAGGTAACTCATCGCCCCAGGCCGGGGGCGGTGGAGGGGGGAGCGGTGTGTCCCGCGTCCCGCCCGGCCTCCTCGGGCAGGGAGCGCCGGCGGGAGCTGGGGCTGCCCCCCCCTTCTTCCTCCCTTTTTTTTTTTTTTTTCTTTTATTATTTTTTTTTTTTTAATTCCTCCGGCTCCCGGAGGCTTTTCCCGAGGAGCGGGCAGGCGGCGGAGGCCGGCCCGCTGTCTCCCGGTGGCCGCCGCCTCTGCGCCGGTACCGGCCGCCGCGCTCCGCATGGCGCGAAGGGGCTGCCCCGGCGGGGCTCCCGCCCGGCCCTCGCCCGCTCCTGGCAGGTGGCCTTGCTGGCAGGGCGGGCTGCTGCTGGGATGCTTTTGCCCTATATGTATAATCCCTACCCTCAAAATGACATTTACTCTGTCCCTTGGCCACGTAACTGGACCCCCCCGCTTCAGAAGATGATCCTCTTCCGCTCAGCGAGTGTAATTCTGTTTCATGAATAAACAATAGCCGTTTTTTCTAACGTTTAAAAAATGTTCTTTCTCGAGCAAGTAAACCTTGTGGTAGTTAATAGGGTAGTAGTATGGTTGTACCTTAATCAGTCTGTTTATTCTTTCATATTTCTGTGTAGTATGTGTCTTTAGTAACGTTTTCTTTTTTTTTGTTTTTCTCCTTTTCTTTTCCTGCCGTGTAGCCCTTTCTGTTCTTAATCAACTTGGCAGTTTCTTTACCTTTTGATTGTTTTCCAGGTTTTACAGTAAAAGTGTTTGGGTGTGCTTTTTCAAAGTTCAGATAAAACTGTACTTGTTTGAAATAAGTACATTTTATCTTAGTTATGGGCAGAACGTGTGGATTCCTGAGTGAGTTATTAGCATGAAAAAGGGAAACTGCTTTGGAGACACTGGGAGACATTTTAGTCTAAGGTTTTTGACAGAATTAGTCAGTATTTTGAGAGTCTGGAGAATTTGGAGTCTGGCATTTGATAGTTTTGATGGCCTAGCCTGTATGGAAGATGCATTCTCTCTCAGGGTTACCTGAAACTTGGAGGCCACCACAAGTTTCAGCTGTTATGTGTATTTTAAGGCAGTGCTTTGCAGGTGAAGTGTTGGAACTGCAGTATCTTTGTTCAAAGTTATAAATAAGGGTTTTAGCTGAATAGAAATGAGGACCCTTTTGCTAGTATTTGGGATTGTGAGCACAGCAGGTTTATGGTGGGATATGTATTTGATGGGTTTTTGTTTTGTGTGGCGTTTGATTTATTTTATTTATTTTTAATTAAAAATAACTTTGAGAGCTTCCCAGTTCAGAGAACAAGGTGATTCACCTCTCTTCATGAGAATACTCCTGATTTTATATTCAGCTTATCTGGATTTTATTCCCCTTCTGTCTTGTTTCTGGCTTTGTCAACCAAACGTTCATCCCACAAAGCGGTGTGCCAGTTTTTGCGGCAACTATATGGCAGTTGCCTGAATGGCTTCTCAGCATTCGGTTTCTGGTTATCTTTTCCTCGTGCAAGCAGCAATGGATAATGCATGTGCTCCTGTTCCAAGAACCATTCTTCCTTCTCTATCGTGATCCAGTTCTTTCTAGGTTTTCTTATGATTAGAAGTCTTGAGTTTTGGCTGGGATGGCTTTTTAAAGATTTCCCTTTCTTTTTGCAGGCTTCATTTCTTCTCCCAGTAATGCACACTGTTTAGCTTCTTGAAACTTTTAAGAATTTTAATCTTTACTGCTGTTGTGTAGATCATTTCTTCTGCTTGTATCATCCTTTTATGGAGGACAGCAATCCTAAGTGGTTTTTTAGTTACATATACCTGCCTGTTAGGATATTTTGAATTACCACAAAAAGAGTTGTAGCAGTTAAAAGCAGCTCTTAAGAAGTAATATTGCACAAGCTAAGCTGTATGTTAGTCTTAAATTTTGTTGCACGCTTTATGTTTATGATGAGATGTGAGTGTTTTTGGAACACACACTAATATTATTTGTAACTTTAATTTCTGAACACATAGCTAAAGGGATCACCTAATTGCAGTTAGTTTTTGCTGGATTCAGAGTGATTTCAGCAAGTATGTTAGTTATTTTAGGCATTGTTTAGATTTTTACTTTAGGGAAATTATGGCCTGTTAAGTGATGTGAGAGGGGAAAACTAAGAGAAGTAGCATAGCATGAAGAATGAAGATACTACTCTGTCACTGTTTTCTGTGCCAGTAGAAGCTAATTACTTGTTAACTTCAGTTGGTAATGACACCATTGTATAGATTTAAGACTCTCTTAGTGATTTCTTACAAATCCGTTATAATATCCATTGTAATACAGCAAGAATTGTGTAATTTTGGGGATCGCTGTTTGTTGCTATGAACTGTTAAAAAATGGAGGCTATTTCATTGAAAAGATAAGTTTCAGGAACTGCCTGCCGTTTCTCTAGCAGAATTCCATTTTTCATGTAGTGAATTAATGAATTGATTTAAATTAAGTTAAATGAGCATCAATATAAGGACAAGTACCTTAATGACTGAATTTTTATATGTTATTTGGAAGCTTAGTATATGGATTTATTTAAATGCTTGCAATTCCAATGGCATTTGTATTGCTGAAATTGAAGCCTGTCATTGGGGAACCTGATGATTATTTCAGGAGTAGCTATTTTGGTATATATTTCTAGATTAAAACCCGAAGTTTATTAAACAAAATGGAAAACAATGACTCTTGGTTCTGAAATGGGAAAGTCTATACAAAAGACGGTACGAAAATACATCCAGACAATCCTCCACTTTTGGAGAATCGAGTCAGCTTGACTCTGCTGCATCTCCCAGACACTTGGAGTGCCTTTGGAGAATGGAGCTGGCTTCTGTCTTGGTTGAAAAGAATAGAAACCTACTGCTGTCAGTCTTCTTTCCGTAACTGTGCTGTGGAGAGCCTTGCATGGTGAGGGAACTTTGTGTATCAGCTCTCCTCCAAAGTTTAGGCTAAAGTAACCATTAAGGTGGTCTGTTAGCATTTGGGGGATCATTGTCTTAGAACTTACAGCTTTGTTTTCCGGTGGAGAAGAGAGGGACGGTCTTGTCTTCTAAGAGCTTTCAGGTCCCTGACATCCTTTTTTTGGCTTCTGATGAACATGATGTGCAAAAATAAAAGAATGGAGTTATCTCATTCAGGCCCTGTTTTCCTTATGGCTGCTGTTACTTTCTGACAGACAAAATGAGTGTTTATGCCTCCCCTAACGCCTCCCACTCGTTTGAGACTCTGCTACTGGTTATGTTGGTTTTTTGTAAGAGGAATGCTTACTTAAGGTATCCAGAATTTTTTTTTTTTTTTAAGATGTACACAGTATTTTCTGCAGAATGCATTGAAAAGCTTCTGTTGCAGTGGTCCATTTTATTTTTACGTATTGTACTGTAGAAAAAATAATTTTCACTGACATCTAGACTCTGTAAAATAAAATTTTATGTACTGATTAGAATTGGAGCTTGATTCTTTGTACCAGCACACAAATATGTAAATACCTGTCAGGAAATAGACCTAAACCTCCTCGCTTTGTTACCACAGGTAAAACTTGTTGAAAGATAAACCTCATGTTCTAGATCACTGAGGTTGGTTTGGTTTGTTTGTTGTTTTTTTTTTTTTCTTTTTCCTAGTTGAATGTGTGAGTACATTTCAAAAGGTCGAGCAGTTTAATTCTTAAGGAAAAGACTCTTCAGGTTGTGTAACTATCTTCTCTGTTCCCCTGTCACCTCTCATGGTGGATGGACGTGCGAGATTGAGAGCAGCGCAGCAAGTTTACCCTCATTTACGCTTTATGCGTTACTCCCGCTTCAGAGCAGTCTGTACTATAGCTGCTGCAAATTAAAGCAGCTGCCTGACCTCCCTGTGTCAGAGGAGTAGATGGGGAACCGGGGATTTGTAATTGTGAACAAATACTATTCTTACAGCTTTTCTTTGGTACCTTCAAGAGGTTAGGAAGACCCAGGTTTTGGTGGTGGGATTTTTGTTCTTTCTTTGGTTGTTTTTTGCATTTTGTGCCAGACTCCCCACGAGTTGAGGCCTTTAACCAGCTGAGTATCTGTATGATGGGTTGTAGGATTTCTGGGAACAGCATTACATTTGCACCTGTTTTCTCATTCATGTTGCACTTCTTGACAACCGCTTCCGAGAAAGTTGTTTCCCAGCAACAACTTCCAGGAGTCTCATCTCATATCAGGCTTGCTTTTGTGGACACAGGGAAAGTGTTAAGGAATGGAAGAGCTGATACTTCCTTACATTTTCTTATGGCTTGTTCAGACCTCTTAACAGTACAGAGCTTGGCTTTGAGATCATAACTCTGATTGAAATACTGCTTGAGAAGCATTTTTCTCAAGGTATTTGTCCTTGTAAACCATGCTTTAAAGTTTCAACAGACCTGCGTGTTCTTGGATGCTTTAGTACTCACACCCAAAAGTATACAATCCATAAGACAGATAAGGCAGATGATTGATGGAAAGTCACTTTGAATTTTGATGACATAGTAGTTCCTGTTCTTGTAAGGACAGAAGATTCTTCATCTATTTTGTGACCCTATTATTATTAGGCAGGGCTTTGGTTTGTTTGTTTGTTGTTTTTTTGTTTGTTTGTGTTGGTTTTTTTTTTAATGCTTCAGAAAAAGTGTTGAAAAGAGGGTTTTAAATTTGGAAGGAGGGTGATTTTATGGCTGACAAACACATTTCACAAGTATGGGAGAAGGATAACTTACATTTTTCCTGGTCTTTCTGTGCTATGCTCAGGTAGTCTACATAACATAGGATAGGCTGTCACACATGATCCATCCCACTGGATGCTTTGGTTCAAGTGTTAACGTGCACCTTGCTTTCTCTTCTAAGCCTTCCTACTTTTGTAGGGTGAAGTTTCATTTATGCACTTCTGTAGCATAGCTAACTAAGATTGGGTGTTGGAGATGTGTTTACTGCCTGCTTTTGGTGTGTAATGAAGACTGTTTCTGTTTGTTTTCCTGGGAAAATTTTCTCCTCCCTCTAGGAAGAAAGAATGCTTTCAGTTGAATGTTTTAGATAACAAATTCTGATGGACCGAGATAAGACTTTTCTTGCTGGAGCTAATAGTTTCAAAAATTTGGTCTCAAAGTTCCCTCCATCAGGAGAGTAAACCTTGACAGATCTGCTTTTTCAAATGATATCAAGAAGTCTAACAAAAGATGCTACTTCTCCTTCAAAACCTCAGCTTGCTTGTAATAGTCCAAAGTTCACCTAGATGAGGCAAGTGAAGTAAATTAGTCTTTTACTTCACAAGATCAAAAGTTATCAGTGGCAGAAAAAGAACAGAATCAGTCTCTTAAGGATCTTTTCCCATGTAGCCTGAGATCATTTCAAGAGTAGCTATTTTGGAAAACTTATTTTTCCTCCATCTGGGCAACTCTGCCAGTGGGTGCTTCAGTTTAGGTAAGAGGTACTTTGCCATTTTAAATAACCTCAGCAAAGCTGGCAGTAAAGTGCCTGTCACTAATCTGCATTGGGCCATCACAAATCAAATTTCACCAGGTGAGTAGGAAAATGACTAAAGGATGCTGAAGTAACATGGAGGCTGCCAGTGATTTACTGGGGGGGGCAGATAATTTGCACTGCCAGTCCATCGGCTCATTATAAACACAGAAATGGTATCTGGGGTCTGAGGAAGAAAAGCGAGAACTGAGAAGGCTGACCTGCTCTCCTGGGTTTTTTTGTTGGGGCTTATAATAGAATCAGTATAAAATTAGAGGTGGTAAAAAGACTGTCATCTAGGATCTCTGTAGTTTTTAGGAATGTGATCTATTATATTATATGCAGTTTATCACTTACAAGATACTCTTCTTCAGTGTAAGTAAAGAGGGCTATTTAAAATATTAAATTTCTGTTTCCTGTTGATTTCCTGCTCTGAATTGTGGGTACACCTGGCATCTTTTCTTCAACTGTGAGCGATGAATTTCATTTTGTAGAAAATGCTTGTCACTGTGAAATTTAGATGGTCCCTATTTGAACTAATGTAAAGATAAACAACAGGGCAGTTTGGCCTCAGAAAACTGGGAGGAATGTTCTTTGTATTCTAGTGTTTATCAAAGCTGCATGTTCCTAATGATTTTGTAGGTAAACGGAGACATTAGCAATTTCTTCCCCGATTCCTATATCCCTGTTACTGCCAATCATGAGCAGGGAAATGGGCTTAACTCGTTATGCCTGCTCTCAAGTTATGTTTGGTAGGATGGGGGTTTCTCTACAGTAAGATTTTTATCACCTGGTTTTGCCACCCTCAGTTGTGTAGCTGTGTGTTGGGCTGTGCTATGGACTGGTAGAGATCCCAACGTAGCCAAGAAGATATTTTGTAGAGGGGAAGGGTGGGGAGGGAGCAGCTCATCTGGCAGAAATTCTTTATGCCAGGACTGCCCAGAAGACCTTTTGCATTGCTGAACCATAGGCTCACAGTTATCGAATAAAACTGGTCATCCTCTGTTGCTGTACCACGGTGACTGAAGGATAGACCAGTCAGTCGCTTCATAGCGGCATCCTTCTTGAAAGTCAGAAAAGATACATCGCTTTTTTTACGAGGAATTAATAGTTGGCTCTAAATTGGTTAACATTTCTTTATCACTGACACTTTCAAGTCTTAATTTGAAATACTTTATTCATACCTTATTGACTCTTTTTAATTGCCTGCAGCTTTTAACTGTTTTTAGATGGGAACAAGTGTATGTTTAAATGTGAAAACACTGATATTTCATTCTTTATGAGTGAACAAATCAAAATGTTATTTAAACGGTATTTATTTAAAGATGGCCTAGGAAGGAGTTTTAAATTGCATTGGCTTCTCTTTTCCTTTGGAATGTACTAGTATGCAGAAGACTTTCTTTTATAAGAAAAATGTATGTTTTTATCTGGGAAAATAAATGAAGATTCTTACATTTGCCTCATGCTGTTTGCTGGAGCATTTTTTTGGAATGGTGGCATTTAAGAATACGCATTATGCTGTCCTTACAACTAAATTGTAGGGTTGAGGAGTTGGATGTCTTCTTGTTTTTTTCTTCTGCAGTGCAGTTAGGCATTACCACTTTTTAAGTATTAGCAAAAGTAGGTTTAAAACTGGCTAAATTTGTCTTCCATTTGTATTTGTTGGCTTCCAGTGCCTTGTCTGTTTAAATTAACTAGTTCATTAACCACAGCACACATTCTTAAGCTAGACCAGATGCATGTTTATCTTCAAATTGTGGGTGGAAGATGAAGGCTTGAAAGATATTTTTTATAAATATGCAAAAGACTCCTCCTCTTAATCTTGCATGCTATGTGAAAGCAAGTGCTCTAGAAGTTAGTCGAGAACTGCAGGTTATTTATTTGGTGAGGTACTTTGCATGCCTTCTTTGTTGCACTTCGACTCTTATGTGTGTATTTTAAACATCGTTATTGTTTCCGTGTTCTTTCTGTTTTAAAGTTCCTCTTCATAAAAACACCAACTAGTGTTTTATGTGCCAAAGTGTGTGACGAGCATGGGTTCCATGGGTTCCTGGTGTAGAAGTCCCGTCTTGGGACGATGCTTCTCTCTGCTTGTCGCACTGCTCCCTCTTGTGTGGGGCTGCCCTCCGCTCATGCTGCCCTTTTGACTGACATCAAGGCATGAGGCATCTCATTGTTTCTTCTGAGTCATCCTCAAGTAGCAATCCACCGATCTCTCTTAAGTGGGTATTTCACATTGTCTTCCTTTGTACCTAGTTAAGGAATACAGCCGCCTCTGGGCTCTGTTTTGGGGAGCTGGTATCAGAAGTAGCTAAGGTATGGTTGAGCAGGCTTGTACTGATTTTTTGGACAGTATCCTGCCTTGTCCTCTCGCATGCCTGTTTGTAGCATCTCCTGTGGTTTCTTCCTAGTGGAAGGGAGCCTGTATAGGTGTCTTCTTTTGGTCTTTTTCAATTCTAGTTGTTATTTTTGGAAGAGACTATTCAGTTTCTACAAGGCATAGACAAACTTCTTAGGCTTTTTCAGTGTTCATAAGTATTTCCTCTTTCAGGTCAATACAGCTTCTTCCAGGTAGCCAGGGAAGTGCAATATGATGTGGCCTTTAACTTACTGTATGTGGCACATGCTCTGAAAGAAAAGTTGGGATGCCCCAGCTGCACTCCTTGTACCTAATGCTTACGTAGACCAAGTCTATCCTATAGCCTTCTGTGACACAGAAATATTGGCTGTAATTTCACTTTTTAAGTTGATTATGATACCAATACTTTTTGATTTTCCAGATATGATCTGGAATTCAAGAAGAATTACAGAGTTCTCTTCAAATAAAGCAACATCTCACAGAAATGAGGAACAGCAAAAAATAATTTTACTTCAAGGGTATAAAGTGTAAATAATAGTGCAATACAGAAGACATTTCTAATTCTTTTACAAAATATATTGAATCTATGATTGTGATCCATGCAAGAGAAAAACAAAAGATACATGCAGATTAAAAACTGAAGCAACAGGTGAGATGGTGTGAGAAATCTTCAGTTTAGAAACTAGGTTTCAAAGGAAGTTTCAGGGATCTGCAGATAAGAATTTCATCATGAACAAAAATTCAGTGCTAGAAAAACTATCTTTAAACAGAACTCACTAATCTCTTTGAAGTTTTATTTATGAAGGATTACTGTATACAAGGAAAACAAATATATTGTTAATACAGAATGTTTAATTCTGTAGAAAGCAGATGATGAGTTTGCTGGTTGTGGTGAAGCTGTCTCTGTTACTGCTACCTGTGGACAGCATGGATTGCTCTGTACTCTTCAGAAACTTTGCTGTTCCAGAGTTTTTCTGGTCTTATGTCTGTAAGTGAAGTGAGTCTTGGCATATACTTTCTGTAACTTAGGTTTTGTGCATCTGCTGCTTAATCATTTTTGTGCTATTTAGTGTGCTAAAGCCTCAAAAAAGTTAAGATTGAAAAATCTTTAATATCAACAGAATTAATAGTTAGATACAATTACACTAAATGGGGAGAAAGATTTTCACAGGGTAAGTAACTTCGGGGAGTGTATTTTTTCAAAGAACAAAGTAAATGCATTGCTCTCAGCTGCACGTGTATTAGGCAAGCTTGCCTGTGTTGACAGGTGAATAGTAAATGATTTTTTTTAGTGGAGACAAGAACTGAAGATCAAATTTTCAGAGGATCAGCACAACTTTATTGTCTGCTGAGGTCCCAGAGCATTGTTTATGTATCCTAGCCTAAAATTTTGGTGGAAAATGTTTTGGATACTGCTTATGTTGATTTCACTAATAAAATCAGAGTGACACAATTCTGCACCTATAATGCTGTGGGTTTTTTTAAGTCACAAATAACTTTTTTTTTCTTTAACTTCAGGCAAAAGAGGGCCAAGATTCTCACAAAGTTATTTGTTTGTTCTTTTCAGTGATGTTTTGGCACTGCCTATTTTCAAACAGGAAGATTCCAGCCTTCCACAAGAAAATGAGACCAAACATCCACCCTTCCAGTATGTTATGTGTGCTGCAACATCTCCGGCAGTAAAATTATATGATGAAACTCTTACATACTTGAATCAAGGTTGGTATCCATATATACTAACTATAATCCATATATACTAACTCTTAACTGCATAACTATAGTGAATGCAGCTTGTGGTGCAAGTCTAAAACTGAAGTTTGATACATGTGGGTACATCCAAAATAAATGCAAGTCAAAAATGAAGTTGGATACCTTACTAGTAGTGTTGTTCGGTTCAACTCACAGACTCATTGGTATAGTCTGTCATTACTTCCCCTTTAGAGCGTGGATTTCCCCCCCCCCCCCCCCGCTCTGTGTGTTTATCCCTCTCCGTCCCGCACCTCCCCCAAGAAAATCAAGCCAACAGAGCTTTTAGGAGACAAACTTCAGGTAGTAATAGCTTAAAATACAAGACTAATTTTGCATTCCTGTTTAAACTTGATTGATAATAGCAAGTTAATTAGATGATATTTGCATAAGGTACACACAAACACCCCCAAAAAGACATAATACATGTTAAAATGTCAGTCCCTAAACAAAAGCTGTTGCACAACAGAGGACACTGTAATTGTTCTCAAATTAGCTATACATATCTGCCCAGAACAGTATTATGTTTGAAACATAAACACAAGTGGAGCTACCTTTGTAGTTACCTTTGGTTTGTGTGTATTTTATTATTGCCTGTCTACATTTATGAGAAATTAGATAATACTTCACATGAGTCTTGCTGTTTTTTCCTCATAGCTTGTGGTTGATTGGCATGAAAATTCAGTTTTCCTTCTACAGAGGGTATTGACTGCTGGGTAAAATAATCTGAATGTAGTCATTGCCATGTGATAAAGCCTCCCTCACCTCTGGAAATGACACTGGTGTCCTAAGTTTAGTCAGCTAGTATTCCAAACTCAAATAAAACCGTTTGTTATTTGTTTTGGACCATATCGATGGCTTTGTATGCTCCCACCCACTCCCAACTCTAATGCTCTAGGATCACGGTTCCTAGATTTAGTTTTGCTTCTTGTTTTCTTTGTGGACTTCAACCCAAAATCTCTCAATAGACAGTGCTGTAATTAGAAGACACAGTCCTGCAGCACAGTTTGCATGAAAAATAAAAATAATTTGCCATATGAGGATAGGCTGATGCTATATGAGGATAGGCTGATGCCGTATGAGGATAGGCTGAGAGAGCTGGGTTTGTTCAGCCTTGAGAAAAGGAGGCTTAGAGGTGATCTCATCACCGTGTACCAGTACTTAAAGGGCAGCTACAAAGAAGATGGACGCTCCCTTTTCACAAGGAGTCATGTGGTGAGGACAAGGGGTAATGGGTACAAGTTACTCCCAGGGAGATTCCCATTGGACACAAGAGGTAAATTTTTCACAATGAGAACAGTCAACCATTGGAATAATCTCCCCAGGGAAGTGGTTGACTCCGCTACACTGAACACGTTTAAGACTCAGCTGGACAGGGTGCTGGGCCACCTCGTCTAGACTGTGCTCTTGTCTAGAAAGGTTGGACCAGATGATCCTTGAGGTCCCTTCCAACCTGGTATTCTATGATTCTATGAATTAAAAAATACATTCACCATTTGTTTTCCATATCCTACCATGTTTTGGTACAATTAATCTTCTTAGCTCGTGTGCTTCTCTGAGCAGTGTACTACTTCAGTGTGTAGTTAAGAGGACATAATTTAAAATACATATTGGTGAATTTTCCTTGATCTTTGTGAGCTATTTAACTTACTAATTGCTTTACTAGGTTGTAGAATTTGTGTATTTTACGTGTGTATTTTCTTGATAAGGTATCCTTTTTACTCAAGTTGAAATGCTTCTAGTAGTGAGAACTTCTGGTGATGCATTTCATACCTGTGAGTGTTTGACTGTGTACTGGGGCCCTAAAATCTGTGAGAGCAGATTGTATCTAATTTGATACTGACATGATGACAAAGCATCATTTTCAGCTTTCCGTGTGAATAAAGTTGCTAAGTGTTTCATCTTGCAGTACCCAGCGTTTCTAAATATGTTTTAAACATTACTTGACTCTTCTACTAAGGAGAATAATGGAAGTTCTTTAGGTGATTTGTAGTTTCTTACAAACATGTGATTGCATAGTTCAGCCATTTGCTTAGTCAGGTGTACTTTATTTATTATCACTTTTTGTACCCTGAGTGTTCTCTTCAGCAGAAAACAGTACAATTGCAGCAGTATTCTGGACCAGCAAGATGCTTTGCACTGTTTAAAAAACTTCAAAGTTTTATAAACTTTAAACTCTGTAGAAATACACTTTATTTTCTTCAGTGCCAGGATCCAGCCTCCCTGACCAGACACAAAGCTTGAAGGTCAGCTCAGCACAAGGCGGCAAGCTGAAGGAAGAAAGCGTTTGCTATCTCACCTTTGAGAAGAGCTTGCCATTTAAGTTACAGTGTCTGAAATGACTGTAAATGTTTAATCTGCCTTTGAAAATCTCTTAATATAAAGATTTCTTTTGCAAAGCAGTTTTGCTGTTTTTCAGTGTCCTAGGTAACTTATCTGATGTTGACAAATGAAGGCATTGGTATACCCTTTTTTCTAAATAAATATGCGGAAAAAAAACAGTTGACCACCTTCCCTTCTGTGCTAATAGTTTAGACAGAAAGACAGTATGTTTGCTGCCTGGGTTAAGACTTTTTCCTAAAAAACTCTTTACTAGCTGTCAGTGTATATATATGTTAAAAAAACAAAAAAAACAAACAAACAAAAAAAACCAAAAAAAAAAACCCAAAAAAAACCACTTGGGTTTGTCTTGAGAGATTACATCTTTCATACCGAAGCCATCTTAGAATAAGGATCAGTTTGCAACACTGAGCTGTACTGACACATATGTTTGTGTAGTGAGTTGGATTAAGTCCTCTAGAAAAAGAGTCATTTTAATCCTGGTGACTTCAGTTACCTGGTTTCTAGTTTGGCTCCATTATCAGGCAGTGTCTTGCCTTAAATCATCTTCAGGAGGATCGTGAATAGGCAGTACCATAGAGAGCAAATACCCTCTCTAATTTCATCAGCAGTTGTCTTAGTTTACTGGATTGGGAATACCAGAAGCAACGGGGACATTTGCCCTGTCTGTTAAGCTATGGTGACATTTCCTAAGGCAATACTTAAGCAAGCCCTGAATTTACCCTCTGTCAGTAAGTGTTTTAATTGGCATAGCTGAGAGCATCGTTCAGAGTTCAAGGAGTGTCTGGATGATGATCTTAGTCACATGATTTAGTTTTAGATAGTTCTGTGAGGAGCACAGAGTTGGACTTGATCCTTATGGGTCCCTTCCAACTTGAGTTATTCTATGGTTCTATGAGCTGATGGAATATTTAAAGTGATCAGGTTTTCAGCTGAAGCTGATTCTAGAAGTTCAAATCTTGGAGTGATGATGGTTGGTTGTTCAGGGATTTGGACTCATTTAACAGATTTTACAGTTAGCACTGAGAATGCATATCAGAGTTGTAGGGCAGTGTTTTGAGTTGGCTGCTGTTCAGCTAGATGTATATCGAATAGCAGAAGTGGTATGGAAGAGAATTGCTTCTAAAGGGGAAGCGTTCTTTAGGTCGGTTTACACAGTGCAGCTAGGCTTGTAGTTCTGTGAATGCAAAGGACTGCTTGGGAGAGCTGGGATCCACCTCAGTAAGGGGTGGGGGGCAAAGGTACCTTTGCCAGCAGGATGGCTGACCTGGTATGGAGGGCTTTGAAGCAGGAATGACAGGGGAGGGAGAGAGTTACCAGCAGCACTGTGAGAGGGCAAAGGGCCTGGAGGGGTGTGCCTGAAAGGGAACACAAAATCAACAAAAGGGGGCTTAAGCAGGGTCACCTCCAACATTTGGATGTAAGCAAGGAAGTACCTATAGAGCACCATTATGGGGAAACCCCAAAACCCTTTCTGGGAAATCAGCATGGTGGGGTGCCTCTCGGAAGTGCATGTGCGTTAATGCAAGCAGCATGGGAAGTAAACACAAGGAATTACACATCTGTGTGCAATGGTAGCACTATGATCTTGCTGGGATCATGGAGACGTGATGAGATGGCTCGCATAAGTGGAATGTTGCAATGGAGGGATACTGGAAAGGCAGGACAAGAAGATAAGGAAGGGGGAGTTGCCCTTTATGTGGGAGAACAGCTGGAATGCCTGGAGCTCTGCCTAGGGATGGGTGAGCCAACTAAGAGCTTATGGGTAAGCATTAAAGAGCAGAACAATATGGGTGACATTGTAGTGGGTGTCTGCCGCCTGACGAGGAAGAAGTAGATGAGGCCTTATACAAAGAGCTAGAGAAGTAGCCTCATGTTCACAGGCTGTGGTCCTCATAGGGGGACTTCAGCCATCCTGATGTCTGCTGGAGGGACAATACAGCAGGGCATGAACAATCCAGGAGGTTCCTGGAGAGCATTGATGACAACTTCCTGACCCAAGCGATAGAGGAGCCAACAAGGAGAGGTGCTCTGCTATACCTCATACAACAAGGAAGGGCTCATTGGGGATGTGAAGGTCAAAGGCAGCCTTGGCTGCCGTGACCATGAGATGGTGGAGTTCAGGATCCTGAAAGGAGGAAGTAGGGCAGAAAGAAAGATGCCATCACTGGACTTCAGGAGAGCAGACTCTGGCCTCTTCAATGATCCTCGTGGGAGTGTCCCATGGGATAAGGCCCCGGAGGGAAGAGGGGCCCAAGAAAGCCGGTTAATATTCAATGATCACCTCCTCCAGCCCCAAGAGCAGTGGATCCCAATGAGCAGCCAGTCAGGCAAAAATCCCAGGAGGCCTGCATGGATGAGCAAGGAGCTCCTGGCAAAACTCAAACACAAAAAGAAGGCTTACAGAAGGTGGAAGCAGGGACAGGTAACCTGTGAGAAATACAGAGACACTGTCTGAGCATGCAGAGATGCAGTCAGGAAAGCTAAAGCCCAATGAGTTGAATCTGGCAAGGAATGTCAAAGACAACAAGATGGGCGTTTGTAAGTACATAAGTGGCAAAAGGAAGACTAGAAGATGTGGGGCCCCTGCTGAATAGGGCAGGGGCCCTGGTGGCACAGGACATGAAAAAAGCTGAGGGACTACATGCCGCCTTTGCCTCGGTCTTGATTAGCAACACTGGCCTTCAGGAATCCCAGGCCCTAGAGTTCGGGGGAAAGACTGGAGCAAGGTATATGTACCCTTGGTGGAAGAGGAGCAGGTCAGGGAATACTTAAGCAAACTGGCCATATATAAGTCCATGGGCCCTGATGAGGTGCACCCACGAGGGCTGAGGGAGCTGGTACATGTCATTGCGAGGCTACTCAATAGTCTTTGAATGATCATGGTGACTAGGAGAGGTGCATGAGGACTGGAGGAAAGCAAACGTTGTTCTGATCTTCAAACAAGGCAAAGAGGAGGACCCAGGGAACTACAGGCTGGTCAGCCTCACCTCCATCCCTGGGAAGGTGATGGAGTAACCATTTCCAGGCATATGAAGGACACGAAGGTCGTTAGGAGTAGTCAGCATGGATTCACCAAGGGGACGTCATGCTTGACCAACTTGATAAACTTCTGTGATGAAATAGCTGGCTTCGTAGACAAGGGGAGAGCAGTGGATATTGTCTACAAGTCATTGTCTTCAGTAAGGCTTTTGCTATTTTCTCCCGTAAGATCCTCATAGAGAAGCTAATGAAGTATGGGCTGGATGAGCATCCTTGAGATACTCGGAAGCAGCCTGGACTTGGTCCTGGGCAACTGGCTCCAGGTGGCTCTGCTTGAGCAGGGGGGTTGGACAAGATGACCTCTAGGGGTTCCTTCCAACCTCAACCGTTCTGTAATTTTTGTGACGGTGGGTACTCTTGTTTCAGTGTTAAGCAGCGGGCAGTTAAAGTTCCTAGCCTTGCTCCTGTGGGCGCTCTTCAGGAAACAGCAGAGAAAGTGGTATCTATGGCTCTCCTATAGAGATTACTACGATCAGTGCTGTGAGGCTTTTTATACTTTCAGAGCAGCTACATGTCCAAAAATCCAGAATGAAACTTACCTGTCCCTTTGTTTCGAAAACTCCCCGTGCTATTTTTGCATTTTTGAGCCTGGCATTCTTTGATTTTTATTTTCATCAAATCTTCAGTCTTACAATATTATTTTGTACCTGTAAAAGGTTAGCAACACTTGTTGAGCAAGCAATCAAAATTTTTTTTTTGATCCCCCCTCCCGCCTTTCAAAATAATGGTGAAAGAGAACAGGGAAATATTAGCAAAAGTTTTATTAATAGTGCTAGATTAAAAAAAAAAAAATGATGCTGTCTATAAATGCAGATGGACTTACATGTGTTAGATCTCTGTGTGAGCAAAATAACACTGGTAATTGAACAAATCTCATTAACAGGAAAAAAAATTCCCTCCTGTTAAATATAGGAGGAGAAACGATCTGTTGCTTTACTCAGCTGCACTAGGTACATTTAGTTTTCATATAGATTTCTGTCATCGACAATCAAGTGCTGCTGGAGTAAAGAAAGCCTGTACATGTGTAGAGTATATACATAAATGTGCTAATGGTGTTACAGCAAAAAAATGCCAAACAGTCCATAGTTGGGGGTAACATCAGTCTATGGAGCAGTGAAAGGAGCTGAAGAAATCGTTTGCTTGTTCACAGGGGTATGACAGCTGAGCCTTTACCTTGTAGGGCAAGCCAATAAATGTCTTTTAAATGTAGTAAACACTAGAGCGTAAAGGTAGTTTGGATGGTAATGTAGAAGGTAGTGAATTTACTGCACTTGATCTTAGTAAACATCTTGAAATCTATTTTGTCCTATATTTTAATAATCTATTTTGTCTTGTATTTTAGAAATTCATTTTTGCAAATGAATACATGCTGCTCACCTTAGAAGAAAACAATCCCCATCGTTCAAATAAATTGCTTCTAACTTTCTCTCTTTTGAAGCATAACAGTTCATCAAATTCATTAGAAGCATAGGTTCACTCATACCTGTTTGAAATAACCAGGAACTAGCTCTTTTAAAGGCTTACTTCTGAAATAATACAAAGCCTGCAAATCATACAAAAGCAACAGGTACATGGGCAAAATGAAACATGGGAGAATACTATGTATTTTGTTTGAAGAGTATAAAAACTCTTTGCAGGAGTTAGTTTGAGAAGACCAGTCTGTGGTTCTCAGTGTATTGCCTTTCATCAGTTTCAAAAATAAAGGAATTCAGCTTTGAAGGTGAGTTTTTCTTCAGAAAAAAAGAGAGAAATGACTACTTAGACTGCATGTAAAATGAAATACTTTAAACTTTGAAAGTATCCATAGTTTTAAAAGGACCAAAAAATTCCACTTTGTTGCCCTAATTCCTGTGTTGTGAAGTGAACCTCGTTATAAAAATCTCTTAAACAGAAGTTTCGGTTACTGTTCTCGTGTACTGTGAACAAAAGCCAATTCAGGTGCATTAAACACAAAATAACTTTGTGTTCTAGCTCTTCTACTGATACAAACTTTTTTCTCTTTAAAGGTCAGTCCTATGAAATACGGATGCTAGATAATCGGAAAGCTGGAGACATACCAGAGATCAATGGAAAACTGGTGAAGGTGAATTGAAGTTCTCTAGATAGTGTTACTAACAAACCTCTGCTGGTTGCATATGAAAAGAGGAGTTCTTAACCTTTTATTGTACTCTGATTCACGGAGGATGGTGGACCAGCTGATCTGACCAGTAAAGAAAATAGGCACAGTGGAACCTAATGCCTAGTTTTGTTGTTTCAGGTTTACTACAAATTAAAAGAATATATATGTATGCATTTCCCCATTTATGAATGGGTTAGTTTCATGTAACTTCAGATAGCTAAAGGTGAGCTAATCACTTCAGGTACCCTTTATGAGACCTGCAGTCTGATTTAAGATGAGATGAATCTCCACTAAATGTGCCGATGTCTTTCTGCTGAGTAAAAGGAAGCTGTGGTAACAGTGATCTCAAATTTAGGTATCTAAAGTCAGGTGAGAGAAATCCAATTTAGAGACTGTACATTTTATGGATTTTTTTTTTTTTCCCTGCTGTCACTAGATACTTGGTCAGAATGAATGTAGACCAGTGATATTTAAAAAAAAAAAGTATGAATATGAATACCTGATGCATAGAGTACTTGTTTGTACCGAAGACCAAATTATTTTATGCAAAGCTTAAGATACCTAGTTGTCTATAGTTTTGTATCCAACATCTTCTGAGCCAATTCCTTGTCCATTTCAAGTGATTAGGAGATGTGGAAGGAGGCTCGAGGATCATTTAGAAAGAAGTGGAGGTATTACGAGGATGTTTGTTAATAGGTGTTATGGAAGACACATGGAGCCAACCTGTGGTTTTTGCAACAGTGGGACCTTGGAGCTATATCCATAGGAAAACAGATCTCTAATTTTGCTGCTTATTGAGCAGTTTGTTCCACAGCTGAGCTCCTTTTCCTAATTCCAGATTTGTCTCCTTGTGCTTCAATGTTAACAGAAGGTACTGTGGATCTGAGGTATTGTATGAAGTATAAGAATGGGGCAGACTGAAAAATGCCCAATTCATGGTACAAATTATTAAAAGAACTGGTGAAGGGGAAGGGTTTGGATTTTTCTTATAAGCATCTAATGATTTTATCAAATTCTCTGAAAAATCTTATTCAGGTAGGAGGAAAGAAGGGAAAAACTTGAATTAAAGTCACTTTGACAGTGGTACTGATAAGTGCCCCATAACAGTGTGCCCATGGGAGGCTGAGTCTTTACCTGTCAACTTTGGGCTATATAATTTGTGAACTTTGGCTGGCTTGCATAGTCCTGTGCCTTGTTCTTATTTATCTGTGGGATGCTTGTTTGGAGGTAATTTCAGGAAGTTTGTTTCAGAGATAATTTCAGCACAAGCATAAAACTGGGATCTGCAAGTTCTGTAATTAAATCTTTTACAGCTTGGCTTGTTGACTTGCTGTAATAAACGTGTTGACTATTCTGCCCCCTTAGGTGCTCTTTCCTTGTAGCTTTGGGGAATCTCTCTGTTGTAATTTTATAGGTTCCTATATTGGTGATGAGCCATTTGGTAGGTAAAATAGGACAAAGCGGCGTAAAAGTTTAAAAAAGTAAATTTTACCATAGCAAGGCGTTGTAATGCCGCAGCAACAAATTTTCCATTTCGGACACTTAAATACTGGAATCCCAGTATTTCAACAAAGAAGGCATTTCATGTTGGTGAAGGTGGCTGCAGATATTTCCAACTTCCAAACTTGCCAGTTTGCAGTGAAAAAGGAGTGGTATGTTTGTATGTGTGTGTGTGTGCACACACATGTGCTTTCTATTATCTTTGAAATAAAACCAAGGAAATGCAATGTATCTGGAGGATGCACTTCATTTAAAAGTTCTTCGGGTTTTTTTGAACACTTTTATCCGCTGTCAATACAAGTAAGACTGTGGGCCAATGGGAAAAAATGAAACTTTTTAAAGTTTCTCTGCATTGTGTTTGTTCAGTAGCAATTCATGTATACAGTTTTTTCCCCTCTGTATAACTAATTGCTTTGTATGTGCATTGATGCAGCAGAATAGAAGTGTTTCTTTAATCTAAGAGCACAGTTGTAGCAGAATTGGTCACAAAAATAGGTAGTGTTCGCTAATTGCTTCTAGCTGAATAAAGTTAATTGTATCATAGTATTTTTAGATTAATATTTCAGCTAGAACAGTTGGAATAGTTTGGAAGTTGTTTATTCTTACTATTAAAATCATAGATTTGTTGTAAATATGTTTATAAATACTTGGAAGGGATTTTTCTATTAATTGTAGTTCTTAAAATTGTCTACAAAAATTCAAACATTCCCAATGAAAAAAATGGTCAAACTATATTCATTGCTTTTCAGAATAAAGGCTTTTGTGTTTGTTCTCTAAAATACGTTTGTGTTGCCTACACAGTGTTGATACTATGCTGTTAGTGTTGCTCAGTTCACTGCATGTAATTCATAGTGACATTTAGAATATACAATCAGATGTAAATATCTTTTGCATTTTTACCACATTTTCGAGTATCTCCTGCTGCTCAGTTCTATTTCTGTGTTCTGGAACATTTTGGGATACTGATGGTTGCCAAATTTTTTGCTGTAAATACGTGTTTATCAGCACTGTGGCTATTCTGGGATGTTCTAGTGCTTTATCTTCAGGCAGTTTCTAAATGTATAGTAACTTTGTGGCTCATCAGATGCTTGTTTTCTTCTTTGTTAGAGTATTATAAGAGTTGTGTTCCATGACAGAAGGTTGCAATATACAGAACACCAGCAGCTAGAAGGTTGGAAGTGGAACCGCCCTGGGGACAGACTTCTTGACTTAGGTATAATTGGTTTTTTCTATCTGTTGGCACTGTATGAAATTCAATTTGCAAATTTAAATTGATCATGGTCACATTTATGCTAGGGCTGGTGAAAAAATGCAGAGCAGTTTTCTGTGTGCTGCTTTGTCATAGTGTGTATATTCAATATAAATGTTCTTACTACTTTCACGTTACTTTAAAACCTCTAAGTGCTACAGAAGTAAGATAGCAACTCTGCAACCTTACACATTTAGTAATCATCTTAATTTTGATTACTAAATGTTACAGTAATTAGGAGAACATAGACAAAATAACTTTCTCTAGTAGATTGCGGAAATGACACCAACATGGTTTCTTTATTTTGTGTAACTTTATGATTTTTGTTGTGTTAGCTAGGGGGTGCGGGAGGGGATGGGGAAATCAAAAAACACCCTCAATCCCTGACCACTTTGTACGTTGAGTCTACTAAGTTTCTTCAAGTTAGTCCTGAGAAACTGTTTATGGGCTTATGGTTAAGCCACCAAAGCCCACCTTTTTTCACCCTACCTGTGTTTGCTGATGGTAACCTTATGTTAAAATCTATTTCTAGTGCTTTCTTGGAATATGATTATTTTAAAATATATACTACTTATTTTAATGTAGATATTCCAATGTCTGTTGGAGTCATTGATATCAAGACAAATCCAAGCCAGCTCAATGCAGTTGAATTTTTGTGGGATCCAACAAAATGTACATCTGCTTTTATTCAGGTTTGAAACTTTACTTGACTGGATGTTTGTGTTTGGTGCCTTTCAGGTCACAGAGAGTAGCGTACTTGTACTATGAAGCTTCTTGGTTTATTTGTGGGATAGACGTTAAATACCAGCTTTATAAAAAACCACAGGTTTATAGCAATTGTTAGTTCTACAAGGGTTCCTAGTTAGGTTTTTCAACTTGATTTGAGTTTATAAAAGCATCTTTTAAAAACAATTTAAATAAAAGGCTTTCAAAAAGCTCTTTGCAGAAAGCTGCCGTGGTTAAAATATCTAGTTATATGAAGTATTAGACTTAATTTATATCCCTCTAAATAACTGTCACTACTGCTTTTTTTTTTTCATTTGAGAGGCCCACTCTCCTAGAGATGAACTTTAGCAGAGGTTTGGCTTGAGGATACAAAATGAAAATTAATGTGCTACAAAGAGAGTTTTAAATCAGACATTCAAAGATGTTTCCTACTATGTCAGTAAGCTTTCTTGTAGTAGGATTTTATATTATTTACGTATTTGATATTCAGGGCAATTGAACATGCTTTCTTTGGAAATTATTTAGATAGAATGTTCAGTTTTGCATTGGAATTTTTAGCTTACTTTTGTCTCAGATCTGTTTTTATTATGAAGAAAAGGTATAAAGTTTGAGGTAGCAGCGTTTCTTACTGAGGCTGCCAAAATAGGTTAAATTCCACATTGTCAGTAAAGTAACAGACATTTGAAGACATTTTTTTCTAGTAAGAATTACACAAGTATGAAAACGTATTCTCCTTGAAGAAGTGTGAGATAACGTATTGAGTATTTTTGTTTATGCACTTCCTTAGAGAAAGTGATAACAGATGGAGCGAAAAAGGAACTGATTCTTGTTATGCAAGTATAGCTCGCTTATTCTAAAGGCTGCAGCATAGCAGCACTCATTACACTTAAAGCTTCAGTTTCCAGTTTATGGTTCTCTGTTGCTGATGGCCGTAGGAAATAAGATAGCATTTGTAGTCATTGAGAGTGCAAGGTATGCTATTGTCCATGGTGTTTGGCTCGCTTCAGATTTCATAAGGAAGCAAAAAAAGTGGGGAGCACTGTCCAGTGAGATTCATCATAACACTTTCTGTTACAGATTTTCTCCTTAGATATCTTTTAAGGGTATTTCTAGCTTATAAACCCAGTCTTCAGGCTGATGAAGCACTTCAGGCAATTACTTATGGATTAAGAAGTCTGCTGACTTTTATAGGAAGTTGGGTGTATTTGAAAATACGCTCATTTCACATGACATTAAAAACTCTTCCAGTCAGTGACATTCTATAGCTTTGGTAATATTTATTACAAGTAACTCTGAAGTTTATTCTAGCTATAGCTTGAAAAAGTTTTTGCTATATTTGTGATACATACAGTTGTCATCTACATACGTTTTTCTTAAGATCCAGCAAGTTATTATTTAATAAGAATCTATAATGACTTCTGCTTTTTGGAGAGATTTTTGTGACACACTTGCTTCCACTCTTCCCTGTCAGCTCAAATATAATGTTTTTGGCTTCATTTGCATGTGGGCATGAAAAGGAACAAAACGTTAGTGATGCAGCTCAGTCCCCAGATAGGCTAGGTAATTTGTTACTTGTCCTTCAGAAAATGTATATGGTGTTGGTAACACATAATAAAATTCATGTCTAGAATGCTTCTGAGGGTCCTTTTTGTTTGGTGGTTGGTTTTTTTTCAGGTACATTGTATCAGCACTGAATTTACCCCTCGTAAACATGGAGGAGAGAAAGGAGTTCCTTTTAGGATTCAGGTCGACACTTTTAAACAGACTGAAAATGGAGAATATACAGATCATCTGCATTCAGCCAGTTGTCAAATCAAAGTTTTTAAGGTAACAGTAGGAAACAGATCCTTAATAAGTCTCTCAGAAGCTCTCATAAAGATGGGGGCCATCTTTATATTACTGCTTGACTTCTGAGATCAGATTTCAATTATAAAACCGTTTTCCACCTGCTTTCTTGTTCATGTAACTGTTCGTTTTTAGCCAAAAGGAGCAGACAGGAAACAGAAAACAGACAGAGAAAAGATGGAAAAGCGAACTGCACATGAAAAAGAAAAGTATCAGCCTTCATATGACACCACAGTTCTTACAGAGGTAACAAAAGAGAATTGCATCTGCTTACTGAGGAGAAAATACATAGATACAGCATATAACTTAGCTGCAGTCTTGGAAGGGTTGGGGAAGAATTCATTCTACACAAATAGAAGTTTTTTATTTGACAAACTTGTCCAGTGAACAGCAACATAAAATTTTAAGATTGTGTGTAGTTAAACTTTCATTTAGCTACTCAATAGATGCTTGTAATAAAACACACTGAGATTGAACACTATTTGACTGACTGTACTGGACCCTAGAGCAAGTCTTTTGGTACAGATCTAAAATCCTTGCAGTTGAAAAACAAAAAAAAAAAAAAAAAGAGGGGGGAATCTAGAATGTAATTATCTGCCAAATTTGAGCTTCAAAGTATATTTTTTGGAGATTACTGAATTTACTGAATTTAAGGCCAGAGCCTCAGAAGGTTTTTGCATTTTCTTTTTATTTAAACATCAGTGAGTTCTATGCAGTTTTCTAAACATTTCAGAAGTTTTTAAAAAGCTTTTAGATCTTTCCTCACTGTATAATGAAAAGAAATTGATCCAAATCTTTGGTGTTTGTCCAGATGAGGCTTGAGCCTATAATTGAAGATGCAGTTGAACATGAGCAGAAAAAGTCCAGCAAGCGGACTTTGCCAGCAGACTACGGTGATTCTCTGGCAAAGCGAGGCAGTGTAAGGGACTTCTGCTTACCTTTTCATTGTGCAAGATACCTTGTGCAGTGTTAGATATAGGAGAAACTTCCATTATATAAAGTAAAAATATTTTGATTACTGTGTCTTAATTTTATTCACTTTTATGTATACCAATTACTCCATGTTTGTTTTCAGCAAAGGAATCCTTCCTAAATCTAACACTTAAACTGTTGCAGAGGGACTGTGTTAACTTTTAATAAGTCAAGAGCTTTCCGTTTATGCAACTTTAAATGAAATAGCTTTTTGCTTTCCTATATCTGTGTAATTAGTGGAAGTAAGAACAGTGAAATTCAGTGTTTCATTCCGTATTTGTACTTTCACTCAATATAAGTTTCCATATGCATCAGTATTTTTAAAATGCCATGTAGTGTGGCAGCTGGTTGATCGTTAGTTACTGATTTTTCCTTTAGCCATCTACATATTGTGCTCCAAGCCCGTTTAATATGGTTCAGAAGAGTCAGCACATCTTCATGACATGTGTACGCTAACTCTGTATCTGCCTCCCCAAACGAATGTAGCATATGTCCTGCGCACTCTTCCTGTCAAGGGTTAGCATTTTAGATTTCTTAATTGCTGTTTCTAAGGTGAATATCATTGTGACCTTATGTTTTTCAGATGAGAAACAATGCTGCATCTTCCATTTGGCAAGTTTAAAAGTCAATTAATAATGTGACTGTGGAAGACAATTATTTGACTGTTCTTTGAGCAGACATATTGTGCTGACAGCTCTTTCCCAGCAGCAATTAGGCAATGACTGTCTGTCTTGTCCCTCAGACATAATTTAGTTTGTATTTATGATCTGTAAAAGTGATGTATAAGGTTTAGGTTATAAAATAGCTCAGTGTATGCCTCTTGTTTATAAACCATGTAACTGGGTGGGAGGAAGCAACTCATATTAAGCCAGATGGGTTCTTTGGGGGATTCCCCCCCCCCCCCCCCCCCCCCGAAACTATTGTAAGCACTGAGCTGTCTGAATTTGCCTTCTACTGTTCTTGGTTGTTGTTTTTTTTCTTTCTTTTAAGATGCACCTTTAGGATTCGGCAGTGCAGACATTCTTTTATTTGTTCCAGATGGCTCGGGGGCGGGGGGAGGTACAGACAGGAGAAAACAGGATTTTATCACTTTCACTTATAAAACATGTCTGAAGCATCTTTTGAAGCTGGTCCTTGGAGGGATTTCTACTCCCCCGCGCTCTCTTCTCTTTCTGTTTTTATAAGTACATCATTGAATGATTGTTGCTTTTAGGAAGAATAATAGGAAAAGGTATTTTTAAAAGATATGACAAATTCCTTGTCCAGAGTGGGACAACTGTAGCCAAATGATATCTGAAAGTTGTCTAATCTGTTCTTAACAATCTCCTGAAATACTAATCTTCTATAAATGGGAGCATTACCTTAATTGTAGTGAAGAAAAATTGAGGTAGGACAGGTGTTACTGGACTCCTAATGCCTTTCACAAAGCACGCAAAGGATAGTGTGTGTGTGTGTTTATTTCTTCACTTCTTGCTTGAGATGAAGGATGACCCACAGACTATTTAGGAATAACAGCTATGTACAGCTTTCTGGTTCTCTTAATTGTGCAGCTGACTATTCCTGTTTTGCATTTGCCCTTAATAAAATGCTATCTTGAGATCACTTTGTCAGTTTGTCGAGACCATTTTGAATTTTATTCCTGTAGGATGAAATGCTCTCAGCCTTGCTAACTTGGTATCATCTGCAGATTTAACATATAACCTATTCCATCATGGCAATTATTTTTATCATATTGATTATTAGAAATCACCAAGCTCATGAAAAATACCATGAAACACTATTTTTTCTGTATTCATAGAGAAACCTTGGTAATCACTATACACTCTTTAAATACTGTTTTTAACTATATAAGTTGAGTGTACAACTTGTTTGCTTGGTCTAGCAAAGGAATGTCTGATCTACAGCTTGAAGGCCAACTCATCAGCCTTTTTCTCTTGTCACCAGACAGGGTTATTCTTGTGGGCCTTGTAAATATGGAGAAGGGGTGATGCATGTTCCTACTTAGAGCAGTTCTGTCCTTGCAAATCTGTCTTCCCAAATGTAGCCATCCACTAAATCAGAAGGTTTGGCCGTTACCAGACTTAACCTCATTTGTGCATATGAAATGTACCGTATGTGCAGTACAGTTGTCACAGAGGGGCTTAGGCACAAAAACGGAAGACCTGTTTCCCTACGTTTAAGTATGAGAATTGACACTGTTTTACATATCATGTCTTTATATACAATCATCTTGTACTTCGCATGTCCTAGGAACTGTGGTTCCATTACAGAAGGAAAATAAGATTGTTTGGAGTGTGTTTTTCTTGATGAAGTCAAGAGTGCTGGCTGTTATTTAGCCAATGCTGTTTCCTAGATGCCTAGAAATAGTTTTCTGTTATCTTTTCTTGAATTCCAGAAATTTAGGTTGATCCAATCTATAGTTTTCTTCCTTTTTAAAGCTGAGTATTATCATCTTCCTCCTTACACCTATTATATAGGCTGTCTTTTTTGTTCCTTGCTTTTTGCATCTCACTGTGTATGTTGGCTTTTTCATTTTGCCCCTTCAAGTTTCTGCTGTTCTATTTGCTGGATATTTCTAATTTTTTCTCCCTCCCCCCTCCCCCGTACAATTTCTTCCAGCTCAGCCACAATCTGATTTGGACAGATTGGTTTCTTACTGTGCTTCCTTCAGGAAACATTCAATCTACTATCTTTTCTTTCCAATTTAATTTGTATGGGATTCTAACATAATACAAAGAGTTTGGTAAAGCTTGTTTTCTGAACAATTATTCTGCTCTGCTCTTCTCCTATCCTTTCCCAAGAAACAGAGATTTTTTCCTAATTACCATCACCCATCTTTTTCTTCTCATTGATTTTCATAGAATGCCATCTAGATATGCTTTTCCATTACTCCTTTTTTTTCATCTGATGTTTCAAAATCCGGTGCATTCACTGCAATTTCTGCAGTATTTATCTCAGTATTTTCCAAACAGACAGATGCATAGTTAAACTACTTGTTAAGACTCTTTCTCATGCTATGGAGCATTGGCTTGTTCTGTAGAGATAAAAGGCTATGAACTTAACGCTGCCTTCTGGACCTCAGAGTGGACGTTTATGTACAGGTGACCTTCATCCAGGGGCCATTTTATGAAGGACGCACTTTATTTTTTCCTCTCTTCCAAATACATAGAAGCTAGAGCTTATGTAAGGGAGAAGAGGAAAAAAAACCCCACCAGATTCTTTTCCCTGCTTTGAATTTGAAAAAGCAGGTACATTTGTATTGTGATAATTGGATCTTTGCACTTTTTTTCCTGCCTGCAGTATCTTGGTTGATGTTTATATTAGTATATATTATATGATATGTCACAAGTTAGAATATATAAAGCTACAATTTGATTAAACTTGGTTAAATGGACGTTTTTGCAGATAGAGCTGATCATAGGGCACATGGAAGTTAGAAGACCTCCAGGTATAGACTTTGGAATAAATTGGAACATAGAGTTTTGGATGTGAAAGATTGGTGCAGAAGTTAAATATTTTCTGTAAGTGGCTTAAATTTAGAATATAAAACGTTCTAGAGGCTATGTGAGTCAGAAAGCAGAGCTGGAGCAGAACTAATGTAGTAACATAAGCATACAGTATTTCTTCAATTTGTTTCTCCTTACATCTATCTATACTTCATATAGCAGTATCAGTAGCATACAGGATATGTAATGTGGGAGACTTCACATTTTGGGAATTCTTTACTTCTGTATTCAGAGTAATTAAGTCTATATGAACAGAAGTTTTTTGCTTTTGCCAACAACAGCTGCAGTTGTTTGGGGCAAGAACCTGGTATTTTATAGGTTCATTGAAAAAGCTCTGTCCCATGTATAATAAAATTGCTGCCCTGTTCTCTAATGCTGCTGTGTGCCCAAGTATAGTAAGCCTAATTTGGAGAACAAACGTTTTGTTTTCATGTTGATTTGGTATTTGAATATAGTATGGAGTTCTTTGCCAAAGTTCAGTTTTACTCTCTGGTAAAGCATGAATTTGGGCAGATTCAGGTAGATTGGAAGCAGGAGGGGAAATGACATTAAACAGTATCTTAGAATAACTTGAGATTTTGCAATTCTTCAGAAGTTAGGAACGTTCTGAGTTCAAATGCTAAATACTCTGAGTCTGAAAAGTCATACTTAAAAAGATTTCCTGTCTTCCTTTTTAACTCAGTAAAACCATTGGACAACACTTTATAACATCATTCATGTCCTATACAGAAGGATGTTAAAGATCTGAAACGAAAATAGTTTTCTCCTTCTCAAGAATTAATCAGTGTTTGGAAATTAAGGCATAATTTCCAGAGTGCAGATGTATCAGTTGTGTTGTATCAGTGGACTAGTAATGGAGGGCAGTTAGTTTTGAGACCTCAGAAACAACTTCTTTGAAACTTCACCAGTATGTATTCATTGTTCATTACAGGTAAAGATACAGTGCCAATCTTTTTTGTTCTCTGGTGGCTTTTTTACAGAGTTGGATGCTTCCTTGTAACAGAGTGACATTTTTCTTTTAAGTTTATATCTAATGTCCAGGGACTTCTGTATTAGTATCATTAGCTTGCTGAATGTCCTTTGATTAACTCAGTTTTGGGCTTAGGAATATAAGAAATACCCTGATTGATCAGACCACGAGTCTGTAAAGTCCGGTGCTCTGTCCCAGACAGTGGCAATTGCAGATGCTGTTTCAAGAAAGGCTGCAGGAGGGAAGCCTTGCCACTTTCTGTGATCCATTCCCCTCGTAACCCCTCAGCGTCCAGAATCGTCATGCAGGATGTTAGAAAGCACATCCCTGCTTATTGTTTTTAGTGTTAATGGATTTGATGCCCAGGAATTTGTCTAATCCTGTTTCTGAGCATAATGGGTGGGAGAGTTGTGCTTGTGGGTGGTACCAAAAGCATAAGCAGCTTGGGTTAATTGCTAGAAGACGCTTGAAGAATATATGCTGTAGCCTTTTTTTTTTTTTTTTTTAATGCTAGGCTTTCTTGTTCCTTGAACCTTTCAGAATTAAGTACCTCAGTGATCAAATACTCATTTTTCCCTCCACAACCTAGAAAACAGAAGAAAGAACTGAGCCCATGGGCATGTCGCAGTAGTATTACAATTACTACTACTCCCCCCCCCCCCCCCCAACCAACTGATTGAATCTCAGTGGGTAGCTAGTAACATTTTTGCTGGAAGAGGAGACAAGGTAGGAAAGTGTGTTTATAGGAGAAGAAAGGCTACTTGCTTTGGGTTGGGATTTTCTTTTTCTAAATATTTCAAATGTGCTTCTTCCTGCATTTCAACTCAGAGTTTGGTTCTGAACAACTTCAGCTGAGTTTGAAGGACAGAAACATTAACTGCAGTCCATGCCTTCAGAATGGCTCAAAAGCTGATCTCTGACACCAGCGCATTCTTCCCTGCCCCTGAATTTAAATACATGTCAAACAGAATCTTGTAACGAAATAGTGGCTAAGGATGTACAGCTTGCATCTGTGTGTCCAGATAAACATCTTGCATTAAAATTTAGGGAGAGAATGTCAGAAGATGAAAGAAAATGAATTTCACTTCCAAAATATTTCAGAAGAACGAAGCTACCATTGTTATGTCGAGCTTTTATTTTAAAATTATGGCTTTGGACCACAATTAGGGAATGAAGGCCTATTTTAACTACCTGTTGTAATATAACATCTTTGAGATTAACATTAAAAGGAGCTTGAAGAGAAACAACAGATGGGAATATACAGAACAGGAGGAAGAGTGGGTAACACTAGAAGGTCATAGAAGAACATGCTTTGTGTGAATGGCACTGTTTGTAGTCTAAAAGGTGGCTTTGACTATGTAATCAAAGGCACTGTGTACACAGTGGCTAGCAAAAATGCTGATTTGAATCAGATCTCGGACAGGTGACAAATTTCCTAATTTTTAAGCTATTGGTATGCAAGATTAATTTTTTTAAATTGTATGTGCCATGCTGGGGAACTTGCAGTCTTACTCTTGATGAGTGAAGACTGGAGTCCAGCACAGAAACATCGTTAACTGTTTCACAGAACATTGCAGCTGGTATTGCACTTATTTACTGCTTATATATATATATAATATACTATATATATATATATATATATATATATACTATACTTATTTATATTCCCCCAGATAGTGAAAGGGTCTTTCAACACAAAATTGTTGAAACGTGTTTCCATTAATATTAAGTTATACTTGTTCCCCCCCTGCCCCGCAAGGCTATGATATAACTCTGGAAATTTCCTTACAGGGTATTTAGCTGTTGCATGATAAATATATCAGAAATCTTTGTTGTTTTAACAAGCATGGTCTTAGCTTACTTTATCTTGGGCAATTTGCTTGTTTTAATCCTGTCTGTTTGTCTTTGAACATGCCAAAATCTGTTTGTTTTTTATTTTTCTTTAAAATACTGAATTTGCAATGGTATTGAAAACACTAAAAGCTAGTCTCATTTTGAAGGGCTTTTATCATGGTTGTTTAAAAAATATCCAAATAAGACTGACTAAATTGGACAGCTGGCTCATCATATACTTGTGATGACTTAAATTTGTGTATAAAAATTGCAGTTTACCAAGCAGTTTAGAGAAGGCAGTACATGTAAGCATCATTTTAGTCCTGCAGTAAATGAATAAAAAAATCTAAATTCACAAAATTTCTACTGAAAATTCCATTTGTATTTAATTGCTGTCAGGGCAGATACGTTAAATTTATCCACAAGGTGAAATCTAGCTTCATAGTTTTACTTACTGTTGCTGAATGCCTGCTGTCAAGTCACGATACCAGTAGTTTGTTTAAACAGCCCCTCCATCCCTTTTAGGATGAAAGAAGTTTTTTCAGCAGATGGCTTGGGGTGGGTTGGTTGGTTTGGTTTAAACTGGTCTTCTGTCAGTTCCACCACTAATACCTTCACTTTGTTAACAGAAGACAGTATAAATAGGAGTCATCTTGAAAGAACAAGATAAAAGAAAACTGATTTTTACCTGCAGTATCTGCATGTAATGTGTGGGATGGAGGGAATCTTTATTTGGAATTACAAATCAAGATTCTCTGTGGAAAAAACCCTGGCTTTAAGTCAAAGAACTGTGCATCAGAGTAAAAAAAAGTATTGTCAAGAGACACTTAAGTTTCAATTCTTTATCTTCAGTGCTCACCATGGCCTGATACTCCTACAACATTTGTAAACAACAGTCCTACTCCTGCTCCAGCTTTTACCTCTGCTCAACATAATACCTACAGTGTCCCAGACAGGTAGGTTTCTTTTCTGTACCCTAATTAAAGATAACATTTTAAAATCAGGCTTATTCAAAAGTGTTTTCCGAGTAAATCCAGCAGTTTGCAACTGTTTTCTGGTTCCACTGGGGAATGAGAAATTGTTTTGACCTATATATTTATTTTAGAGTTGGAAGCTATTTAGCTTTTTTCAGTAAGAACAGTCTTCGTTCCCTTCATACACAGTTAATATAATTAGCAAGAAAAAAACCCAGCAATAATCTTTACAAGCTTTTCAACAGAAATGGTATTGGTAGAAACATTTTGTATTGAGGCATTAATTAAACTACTGTAATTAAACTTGGGTGATCAAGGAATGATTTACAGTAGTATTGTCTGTTTTGTTGGCCTTGTATTTTACTACCTCTTCATCAGTCACCCTTTAAGACAGGTAAGTGGCCGTATAACCTCCTGTGTTAAGTCAAGCTGCTTCTCCAGTTGATAAAGAATACACAGAATCGGAACCAGATGACTTGCATATTGACACGTGTGATTATCTTTCTCTTGAGTTTAACTTAAGTTTCACTCTATGCAGTGTTTAATTTGTCTTTCAACAGTGATATTTATTGTTTCAGGAATTTCAAGTTATTTTTCAGCAATGCCTAAATATTTTGCGTAATAAAATTCTAGTAATACTTTTTTTTTTCCCCTATCTGTAGCAATTCTTCCTCCCCAAATCATCAAGGAGATGGAACCTCTCAAGGGTCTGGAGATGTGAGTGTTTGCTTTCATGGCTACATTTGTTTATTTGTGTCAGAACATTTGATTTGTACATACCTCAATACTAATAGGTACTGAGGAAGTGTTTAACTGAGGGAGGCTTTTTAATGGTTTTGGGGTTTGGGGTTTTTTTTAATATCCAAATTATCATATCCAATCTTGTTTCTTACAGCAGCTTCATCCTTCAGCCACAATCCAGGAAACTCAGCAATGGTTGCTCAAGAATAGGTTCTCTACCTATACAAGGCTTTTTTCAAATTTCTCAGGTATCTATAGTTTACTTTTTATTTAGAGTCTTTTTTTGTGTTAATGAGCAAGTTCTGTGTGAGAAAATAATTCTCTAAAGAAAAATTGCCATCAACATTCATTGTAATTTACTAATTTATTTATTAAATGTTCAATTTGCATTGAAAGGCTTTTTTTTTTCCTAGTTGCAATTTGCACAAATTCACCCTTACACCCAGAAGTGAAGCTAGGTTCTTTTTCCCTGGTGACAATTCACAAAATCATTTTAACCTTGATTAGTCCTTTGAGAAAAAGGAATTAATTTGGTGAGTCAGACCAGCAGAGCAGCTATTTTGCTATCCTGTTTCCTAATGGCAGCCAGTGTGCAATGATCTCAAAGAAAGTACAAGAAATTGCTAACGTCTGCCCCATGTTAGATCTTTTCTTATGAGTTAGATTTAATTGTGTATGAAACTTTCATCCTTCCAAACTCTGAAGTTGTGAAGAGTCGTCTTATTCACAGAAATGGCAAATTCTTTGTTGTATCGAACTCTGCTTCAGTGCCATGCAACAGGAGAATTCCTTTACCTACATGTGTTTGCCTAATTATTTTTTTTTTTCAGCAGAATATCTGATTGCTGTGCCTTAAATGTGTGTCAGTGTAGTTTCCACTGTATGTGTGGAAGCAAGAAATAGCAATAGATGCGCTGTCTGGGGCTGTGTTTTGCTGTTCGCTTCTTTAATCCTCCATGTAATTGTGCAAAGGGTGGGATGACACAGTGTACACCATGAGTAAAATTCCTTCTCAGTTTCTTTGGTGACACCTGATGGGGAGAACCTGATGAATAACTCCTGCTCTCTGCTGCGGAGCTTAGCTCATGCTTCTGCCAGAATTCCCTGCGTACCAGGCATCTTCCCTGGTCAAGACCAAAAGTACAGATTCTCTAATGTGGCATTGAATTCCCTAAGACTAGAAGTTCTGTCTTTTCTGTAGCTAGCTAATTATGTTTGCTGCTGCCTAGTGTTTTCTGCCTAGAATTCGTACTGTTTTCTGCTAGGATATAGAGGTTCTGAGAAGTAAGCTCACATTTAGCCTTTCTGAACAAGCTGTGGAGGTGTCATCCAACCCTGAAAAAGGAAGTTCTGCCATCTCACTAATGAATGAGCTGGGATTTTGCAGTACCTTCCTTAGCAAACAGTATGGAAACTTGGTGTTGATGAAAATTACGTATAGTTCCGTTGACATCAATATGGGCAGCAATAACTAAAATTTTGTAAACTACTGCTAATAATAATATAGTAATATATTAAAAATAACTAAAATTTTGAGACCCCAGGTGTCCATGATGTTTTCCTATGCACAGGCAGTATGACTTCTCCAAATAAAAACCGACCAGACCTTGAGATGCTAGTGAGACCTCTGGAAAAAATGCAGCTTTTGGCACATAAGAACATGATTTCTTTGAGGAAAAAAAAACCAAACAAAATAACATATATAATGTGTAAGAACCACTTGGCACTACTAGCGATCGCAGCAATAAACTGGTGCCGTCCTGGGTCTCCCTCCTCAGCGTGGCTCAGTGCACCTTCTAGCAAAGCAACCCGTTGTTGTCCGTCAGCGGGCGGTACTGCCGCAGGCTTCCCTGGAACCAGCAGCTCCACCAGCTCAAGACTGACACGCTAAGGCTCCTTAGTTAATCAGTGGCATGATGATTTTATTTTAAATAGTATGGACCTAATGAAAAAGCACAATATTTTATAGTCAGCCCTCGTAGTGTTGGAAATTGACCATTTGTTCTTCTGCTGCTGGTTAGTTTTTGATCTGTGCTGCTTGTATTATGATTGCGAAGCTTTCTCAGTAAACTTTAGTACCAAATTTCTGACAGAGACTCTTGGAAAACTTCCAAAGCAGTTCTTCTTTTTCATTATTATCTTTATACATTTACAGAAGTCAAATACTAGCTGGCTGATAGATTTTCTTTGAAGCAAGAGGTGTAGTGTAGCTTTTATTATACTTCTTCAGGTGCGGTGGGTTTTTTTTCTGTTATAGTACTTAAGGGCTATGATGACATTATTTTTGCTGGCTTTTACCTATGCATTCCTAGATTGTCTATGGAGTACTTTCACGAATAAAGACTATCTTTTTTTTTTCCTGTCCTCCCACTCATCTATTACAGTGACTGATTTTTCAGACTGTTTATTTCTTTGTTGACGCCCATGCTGCTTGTAAGAAGGATCCTTCCTTCCATTTTGTGTTTAGATCTGCTTAGTATCTTTTATTGAAGCTTCCTTTTCCAAAGTAAATGTTCTGGAAAGCAGTTGTTTTCACGGATCACTTATTCCCAGGATCATTTAAAACACCCCTGCTTTTGGATGGAAGTATCCCATAACCTGGATTCACCCCATACGCGGCTGATTTACTGATTTGCCCACGCTGATTTAGTTATGCCAGTCTTTAGCAGCAGCTTCTATAAATGAGCGAATTGTAATAACTTAAGTGCGTAGAGGATATGATGTATTAGTTGAATGTCTGGGATGATTCATTGAGTGTCACTGCATGTGAGAAACCATCAAATATCTTTGCTCAGTATTTTCCGCGTGTCTAAAATACATTAACCTGGGTGTCAGTTAAAACTTTGAGTCATTTAACCCGTTGTCTGGATATAGAACAATCATCTGTCTCTACAAAAATTTGTGTGCTTGCAGACTTTGTACTTTTTTTGAAGATGTGAACACCATCAAGTGAAACTAACCACCTTTGGAAAATAGGTCGTTTTTTTCTTAGTGCTAGCTAGTGCCTATTCTAATTTTTACTTGCTTGTTTATGTTTGCAGGATTCCATTTTTATAATGGTGGAGTTTGTTATTCTTTGTTTAAATTAAGATAAAATTTATTTTTAAAAGTATAGGTGTTCTAAAATAAACTTTGTACAATCATGTTTTTTTTCTAGGTGCTGATTTATTAAAGCTGACAAGAGAAGATCTGGTACAAATCTGTGGTCCAGCCGATGGGATTCGGCTATATAATGCACTGAAATCCAGGTAATATGTTGAATGTGAGGCTGAGTGGGTGTTGTTCTGTCGTTTACTGGAATCCCTCATCCTTAGAATTGGGAGATCTGGGAAGTCAGGGTCAGGATGGGCCTCAATGCCTGTGAGAGCTGTCCCAGGAACTGGCAGCAGCGTGTTTAAAAAGAGCCCCCTGCGCCGTGAGGGCAGACCCCGGGTGAGATGCAGGCACTGACAAGTTCAAAGGTGGGCTGTAAGACTGCTACCGGTGCAGCTGGGCACTGCCCGTTTCTTGAAAACAGACGGATTTGTGCCAAGACACAAAACTTCTCATTTAGGGGAGCTAAGAACAACCGGAGGCCTTTTGAGGGTACACACCCCATCTCTGCTGATGTATCTGATTCTGACTGAAATAGGTATTTGCTACCATTAACCTTTATAAGAATTGTCGTCATTACTTGGTAGTTATGTTCCAGGATTCCAACAAGCAGCGTATTGCTGAACTTGGAATTGATTGAAATTTTGTTAAAAGGTAGTAGCATCTGAGAGACCACTTACCATTACATTAATTTTTTTTTTTTGTCTGTCAGTGAAAGAAAACATTTCAAATATACTATTAGGCACAACAAATCTACATTTGTGGCATATTGGTTTCTGTATTTCCAGGGCAAGTAACCTTTTCTCTGATACACAATCTGTTTGAATTGCAGGTCTGTTAGGCCTCGTTTAACAATCTATGTCTGTCAGGAGCCATTAAGGAGCATACAACTGGAAAGACAAGATGCAGGCAATGGTGATAGCAGCAATGGTGCAATATACGGTATGGCACGTAGGGGGTCTCTTAGCATGCCATTTCTGTGTCTTAAGAAGTCTAAACCAAGATAGATGGGAAGGAAAAAAGAAGAGTGAAGAGGCTGAAGTTCTGTTTCTGGTGTACAGAGAAACCATAGGAAGCTGTATTCAGAAAAACGTTGTTTTAACACTGCACGGGATGAACAGAACCTTAAAACCTCTCAAGGTTTTGTGTTTTTTTTTTTTTTTCCAGTCCATTGGTAAAACTGACTGTAGTTACATGGCAATTAATTAGGGAGCTCTCAAATGAGCTGTGCTACGTTGTTACAGCCAAGGTATTAACCAGATAAATGTAAGTAAGTGCGTGTAAAGCTACATGCAAACAGAACACTTAGATTCTTTCCCATTTTCAGTTAGGTTTTGCTGTCGTTTTCTGTGCAACTGAACTAAAACTGGTAGGGCTTGGACAAGGAAAAACAGCCAAGCAGTGTACGGGCTCATGATTTTAGTGTTATTTTCCTGTGAGATAGCTGTTGTTTCAACACAGATGGGAACGTAATAGTTAATTGTAAATTCGTGTCAATCTTACAGTTAAGAGAATGGAGCTATTTGAAAGGATTATTTTCTTGCTCTTGGCTTTGAGTGAAGAGACCTCCCCCCCAACCAACTGAAATCTATAGGCTGCTGCTGTGATAGTAGTTGTGTATTTTCCATGCAAGAACTGAGGTGGAGGAGGATCTGTGAACAGGATACTGTCTCTGTCAAATACATATTTTCCCTCTGGGTATCTTCAGTCTTTGGTTTGGGACAGAAGAATGTGCAAACATGGAGCTGCCAAGGGCTTCTAGCACTATTAAATAAAGCTATAGAGCTGTAAATACACCATCGAACTGAATAGCTACTTTGTCTTACTGTTCTGTTTGTTTGCGGTGTTGTATTTTCCCCGTGCCCCCGTTCAGCTCTGAGATGATCTGTAGGAGATTTATTCAGACAGTTGAAAAAGGCTTTCTTTAAAAAAAAAAAAAATCTACATCCCTATTTAAAGCAACGGCGTAGTAGTACAAGTCAGACCTATTACCTGCTTCTTTTGAGATGGTCCAAAAGTACCTCCTTCATCCAAAGTCATCGTGGACTTCTTCGTCCAAAAGTCATCTTCAGGTGACTCTCTAAAGACCCATGTAAGTCTGTTTGACATGACTGCTTTTTTTGTGCAGGATACAGGGAAAAATGTGGAAGTTGCTTTCAGTATCAGAGCAAATAGAAGCCTCCCCCTTGTCAGAGAGGTGTGGTTATGGCTTTGCCTTGAAAGAAAAGCCGTGGCAGTTCATGCTTCTTAGTGAGAACAGGGGGAGAGTAAAGTAAAGGTTTCTAGCTTTTAATTTTTTTTTAAAGCAGGGGTATAAACAAATTCAGATTTTTTTCATATGGTTACTTGTTATCAATTAGTACCGTGCTTATTTAAATAAATTTCTTTCTTGTAGTTTATCATGCAATCTACTTAGAAGAAATGGCAGCCTCAGAAGTCACACGCAAGCTTGCTTTGGCATTTAATATTCCTTTGCATCAGATCAACCAGGTTTACAGACAGGGTCCCACAGGTATCCACATTCTTGTTAGTGATCAGGTAATGGAAATTTTATTTTCTTGACAAATTCTATTTATGAATTAAATAGAATGGAGGATTTTCTTATGCTTGCTTCTTTATTACTGTTCTTTCTGTTTGATAAGACAACCTAGTATACTCTGACACTTAAGAGTATTTTTTCCTTTACATTAAAATGAGCAGAAGGATCCTTTAAATGTCACTCTTCCCCTACCTGAATAAACTCAAATTATGAGAAGAGAAAGGCAACTGGTCTATATAGTTCTGAGATGCTGCAGTACTTACTTAGTATATGTTTATTTTGAACATGCCCAAAGGCGGGGAGCGTTTAAATACTGTTGAACTCAGCTTATTCAAGCATCTGCTACACATATTTAGAGTTCCAAAACCACAGCCAACAGTAACAGCTGGCTGTCACGTGACTAACAAGCAGTATTTTGACAGTAATGTATTTTAATTTAATTTGGTATACGCTTGTCACTTGCTGAATAAGACAAAAAATACGCAATTGCTTATAAAAGGCTGTGGCTAATATCTGATGTATTTATTTTTTGCATTGGTCATACTCAGGAGGGTTTAACATTTTTTTTTTTTTTGTAGATGGTTCAAAACTTTCAAGATGAGAGTTGTTTCTTATTCACCACAATAAAAGGTACAGTGTCTTTTCTGACAGTTGAAAACGTAATTGTTTATTCTACCAAGGAGCCACCTTTAAATCTGAATACTATTCTAGTAAAACTCGCCTAGGCAGAGAGTAACAGCAGCTCTAGTGAAGGCTGACTTGCAAAAAAACCCCAAAAATCTGCCTACGGTAGTGGCATAAAATATCCATGAGCTCCTCCTCTCTTAGCCAGACCTTTCAGCCTCCGCGTAGAACCTCCGTCTTTTCTCCAAGCTTTCAGTTCAGAACCAGTGCAGCACTTGGTAACAAACCTCATTTAAAATTCAGTCAGCCGTGACTGAACAGTGCTTGCTGTTGCTAATTGTTGAGAATGGTGTCGTTCCAAAATAATTAAAAAAAAAAAAAAAAAAAATCCCGGCAGTAGTACCTCTGAAGCTCAGAAACCGAATGTTAACCGAGTCCTGAGAGTTGGCAGAACCGAGTATAAAATTGTTCTTTCACTGCTGGTACGTCATCCTCTCCGGTAGGCTGGTGCTGTAGGCAGGACGCGGCCATTTTGCTGGGAAGGCTCCAGCGCGTTTCCTCGGCCTCCCAAAGACCCGCTCCTGTCAGGCTGCTGTTCGGCATCCGCTGGTGGACTTGAACGGGAACAAACTCCTCCCTGCCCCGTGCGCTCACATGGGTAGAATTCATTTTAATTGCATGCAACTACGATGCAGCCAACCTTGGTCCACAAATGTTGTTGTTCAGGTTCCCTCAACGGGTGTCGTGAGCCTCCCTTTTAAACACCAGGAGTTTCAGGTGAACCCCACGCTTCCTTAGGAGTCCAGTTTGTTTCTCGTAAAAGGTGCCAGGAAATTGCTATCATCAGTGGACAAGTGTGACTCTCTGCAAATTTTACCTACAGAAACTGTCCCGACTTTGAAGATGCAATTACAAATTGTTAGTCATGACATTTTTGTTCAGCACAAGGAGGAGATTTTTAAAAGCCAGGTTTTCCCTGTCGATCAGCTGCATTTTTAAAGTCTGCTTCACTTCATCAGCATCCTAACGTGAAACCAATTGTTCTGTGTAGTATAAAATCTGTTCACGTGGTTAGTGATTGTGAGAGACCTGTTCGTCTCGGTCATTGAGCCTTTTGGTGGTACCGCTAGCTTCCAGGCATCAAATCCACAGGTGTTTTGTTTTTTTTTTAACACTGTTCCCATTTGGCTGTCTAGTTTAAGGCTGAGGATCACAAAACAGATGATTAAAAACATATGCTAAGGATTTATATTGGTTTTGCAGAAGGTAACTTCCTTCTCTGATATAGCTGTCGCTGGCAAATGAGGCGGGTTTAAGGTTTAAGGTGTAGTAGGAAGAGTTCAGAAATAACTGCAAACCAAAGAGATTTTTAAAAGTTAGTTATTCTTCAAGGGTTTAGTCTGAAGAGCAGGTTACCGGTATTTCACATGTTTCAAGTTTAATATTTCATAGTAGTAGTGAACCACTTCTACACAGTAAAAACCAAGTCCATACTTCGAGGTTGTAGCGTGTTGGCTCGTGTGTTTATGGTTCTATTCACGAAAGACTGACGCTTTTTTCTTTTTCAGCTGAAAATGGTGAAGGCTTCCATATAATTTTGAAGTGATGTCCCACAACTGCTAGACGGATACTCCAACGCAGAATGAAGTCCTGCCTAAAGATTACGAAGATCATCCAAAACCTTAGGATCTAACTTCACCGTATAAGATGTTTCATATTGAAAACACAAAATGACCTTTCTAACGAGCTGTTTGATAGGTGAACTTTCTTATCACTGCCATAGCCAAGTGTCCTCATGAGAGGTAGAATGCCATGACAGCTTACGTACAGGCATGGAAGACAATGTAAGCAAAGGTGCTTGCCCTTTACTAAAACAAGGCAAATCGCGGCCAGTAGATACAGTTTCTAGAAGCGAAGCGCTGCTGCTTTTCTATTCTCTGTATCCAGTTGGAGATGAATGTAAACTCATTTTGGGGCATTTACCTTTCTGTGCCAGTTTGTCTGTTACTTGCTTGTACCTGATGCTGGTTTTATTTTTTTGATGTTAGCAGAGCACATATTAATCTGTGTGGAGATGAGTAGTTAAGCTGATAGTGATCAGGTCGTCGGGTCTTTGAGAGTAAAGCTGTCAAAACAGCTTCCCGTGTAAATTGTGTATAAGAGTGTATGTAAGAAGTGTAAATGCCAGAGCAGGGCTTTTAAGAAGCCCTAGACAGATGCAATATATGCATGCAGCAAACTGCATTATCAATAGTACCTTATCGGAGGGATTAATATAAATCCTATGGGGTACCAAGTAATTGTGTTTTGCTTTAACAAATTTAATGGAAAAGAATTGCCTATGCATCCTTTTATGTTTAGTTTCCTAGGTTCTCTGCGGAGCACTGCTGCAGTTTAACTCTTTGCTTGTAAAATTGTGGGTTTACAAATACTAGCAGTGAGGGGTGGATTTTGATGACTTCGTGGCATTATGCTGATGAGGGAAGATGACCCACTGGCACCACAGGGCTGCCACAGCTTTCAGCAACATCAGATAAATTGCTTAAGAAACACTAAATATACACCACTTTAGTCTCCTACCAGCAGGTAAACGCCTTGCTGTCGTTGCTATTATGGACAAGTATCTTACCTTTGCTGTTGACCCTTCTCCGCCCTGCCATCCATACTGTACAGCTGTTACAGTGCCTCTTCTGTCTGACCAAATATTTACTTCTCTTTGAAGCAGGCAATGTGCTTTCTCAATGGTTTGGATATTTCTTGTAAAGACGTGGCACAGCATTTCCTAGGTTAAGTTTCAACTGGTTAGGTACTTAGAGGGGACTGTTTCAAAAGGTATTCAGTAAGTGGCAGTTTCATAGCTGTCATTTTGTGCCTTTGAAAAGTTCCACCTTGATCTCTGGCTTAAAAGCTTGGGAAGAGTTTGCTTTTTATGCTGCAGTGTTCAATGTAAACTACTGCAGCATGTAAAAAAGCAACTCGGGTTTTTTGCATTCCCTCTTTCATAACTGGCTCAAGTGCTTAGCAGAAAAGCTGCTTCAAGCTGTAGCATTTTGAAAATTTAAATTCATCAGAGCTAGGGTTTCTTTCCTTTTTTTTTTTTTTTTTCTGCACTGAAAGTAAAATTTTGTGTACTTAAACATTTCTGCCTCTAAGTTGTTCATCTTTGGGTATTGTTTGGTCCTACTATTTTCTTGAACTGACCTTGTGTCTTTCCAGCTCACACCGTATTCAAATCCAAATGTTTTATAAAAGTGGAAAAATCCTTGATTGGAAAGTATCCAAATATCTAATTTTAAAGAATATTGAAAGTTGTACAGTAGTTTGTCCAGCTCACTTGAAATTGGAATTAAATTATGGCACCAGCAAATTGCTTTTGTTTTTTAATAAGATGTACACATTTCAATTTAAGTATAATAAATGTTTTTCAATAATTTTGTAAATGTGCTTTCTTTTTGTTTACTTCCCCCCCTCCCCCGCACACACTAGAGAGACTTCTGTGGTTAAGATTTAGATTAACCGCAAGACTGAGCCTAGCGCTAATGGCAGGTAAAGGTCAGTAATGGCAGCACACCAGCTCTGTCGTTTATCCTGCACCCAACGCACGCACGTAGATCTTCTGCTTCTAATAGAAAACTTTTAGTTAAATTGGAAATAATGGAAACAAATTCAAATTTGACATCAGCTGATTGTTTATTTACGTGTCCTATATCAGAGTAGGTTCCATTTGGTTTTGTACATCTTTAATGCAATAGACTTACAAGGTTCATTACGTTCTTAGAAAAAAAAAAAACAAGCCAACAAAAGGCAACACATCTTCACATACTGGTACCAATGACTTTTTCCTGGTACGGTTGAGAATAAAATCTGCTTAAAACTCTCCATTACAGCAGTATCTTAATGTAACACCACCCCTCCGCTAATGTGCAAAACAAGCCCCGATTGGCTTATTTTTCTAGTAGTAAAGAAATCCACGTACTGCGCTCGAATCTGTAACTTGTCCTCTACGCTGAGGTCTTAATTTACCGTCCCCGTCGTCTGTGAATGTGTGAAGCGTGAACACAACACAGCTGCTCTTGTCCATAAACGTCTCAATGTTCTCACTCCTTTTAAAAAGTAGCTTAAAATTTGGGGGGGAAATCGCAGTACTATCCAGTAGTAGCTTCTCCAACTGCTTTTTAAGCCAGTATTTCTACTAATTTTTCAGTAAACACACAGGCCCTGAACTCTTAAAACATACACACACAATCAATCTTGGACAAAAAAGCTTTCTGAACTGTTGAGTAGCTTATCTCGGATAATTAAGTTGCTTAATATAAAAAAGTTTATTTATCTAACCCTCTAGCATTGAAAAACTAAGGATGAAAGCATGGCCTTAAGAGTTAATACATAGATTTTATTATTATAATAATTCAGAAGTTGACAGCTTCTTAAATAACCCAAATGTGAAGAGTTTGGCTTTCTACGTTGGAAAACCACAGGTTTGGTTTGGTTCAACTCCTGCCTACAGATTCATCTGCCCATCTGCTCGCTGTGGCCCTAAAAACCGGTGGGACAAACGGCTTGAATCGAATCCCTCGCTCCGTCATCGCTCCTGTAACCGAAGCCGGTTTCCCTTCTTCTGGAGAAAAGCGGGAACGACGCGCCCCTCCGCCGAGCACCGCTGCATCCTCGCCTCGCCAACTGAGGAGGTAACGGAGGAGAGGCAGGGCCGGCGTTGCAGCGAGCACGGCGTAGGGGTGCGGCAGCCGGTGACAGCCGAGCGCAGGGGCCCCGCCACAGTGGATTTCTTACCCCTTTTAAAGGCCGGTGGCACTGGGCAGCAAACGTGCTTCAGTGACGGGCAAGCTGTATACCAACACGTAGGTCAACAGAACCGAGTTCAAAAACTTGAAAAGTATTTCTATTTATATAGTTATCGAGGTACTACCTTACCTTTTGAGACTACCTATTATGTCCTGTTACGTAATTAAATGTGAAGCTGAATCATGAAAAAGGATAAGCTGTTTTGCTGCAAGAGCTCATGATTACCTTGCCTTTTTTTTTTTTTTTTTTTTTTTTTCTGGTTGACATCTGCTAATGCTGCTTCGTCCTTAAACCTGACACTGAATCTGTCGTGTGTATTACAGAAGAGCAGGCTCAGTTCCTTGGTGTGACGGCCCGGAGCCTCGCGGTAGGTTACAGCTGCACACTGACCAGTGCTTACAAATGCAAATTAACTTTCCAAGTTTAGTGAACTTCCACCAAGTAGCTGCTATGCCGAAATGCCCCCACATTTTACACGGCACTTCAGTTCTCATGCCAACAGAAGGAAGGAGTTACTAATACAAACCGAAGCGTCACCAACTTAATCCACAGCTGCACATTACGTTAAGATTTTTACCTGGAAAAAAATGCTTTTCTTGTCACAAAACTGGATGACCAAACACCACCGTTGTTAGGACTGTCAGGAAACCGACTCCTTCCACTGACTTGCAGTCCCGGTCTTTTCTTCAACAACAACAACAAGAAGCTTTTCTGTCTGGTTGCACTTACTGTCAAAGAATTATACAGCATCTGCAGAGGCGCTGTCCGCTCCCTCCTACCGACGGAGGGGGAGTTACTGGCGCAAAGTAAGCATGGACTTTCACGTGAGGTAGATGAGCCTGTGGATGAAAAGTCTGCGTTATAACTGGAGAGAAAGAAACACAACCAGGAAAAAAAGCAGCAGTACAGCTCCTTGAGGCTGGTTAGCTAAAAAGAAAGCATCTATACGCTTGGTGTTATCCAAGCTGTCTTCTCCCAACACGTAATCCTTGTGTCCCATCCAGCTAAGGCACGCCAACGCCTGGGCACTCACCTGCTCGGGCTGCCCACCTATTTCCCAAGAAAGCACCCATCAGCCCAGAGCGCCCGCCATCGAGGGAGGCCCCTGTTCTGCTGCAGGGGAGAGATGGACCCCCCAGCTACTGAAGAAAGGCTTGTCTGTGTCTTGTCTCCCACAGTCCCTGCTTCTCTCATCCTAGACAGCAGCGTGGAACAGAAGAGGGCATCTGCCCTCAGCAGTCACTAGCAGGGATGAGCTTTCCAATTGCAAAAGTGCTGGGACACGAAGCTGCAGACGAGTCTAAGAGGAAGGCTAAACGCCGGCCCCCAGGGTAGGCGGCCCCTGACCTCATGGGGGAGGGAGGCGGAGGAGAAGAGTTTGTGGCTGGATTCCAGGGCCTAACGGCCCTACAACTGACATCTCCATGCAGATGTTTTATTTGCATCTGCTCTGTGTATTGACATATATTTTAGGAGAGTCAAAGAATGCCACTACACAATCCTAAAAACATACAAGCCTGTATTTGAAAAAATACAGAAAGCAGGAGATGAGCCCTCGTCATTCCAACAGCAAAAGTGTCACGAGTTATAAACAGAATTAGACAATTATTACTGCTCATGTTTAGTCCCTACAGATGGAGGCCTGACAGAATGACATTCAGATTCTGTTCTTCCATCCTCCCTTGCCTGGGACATCTGCAGGATTCATGCAGTCTCGAGCTGTATCAACGGCTCGGGCATTCCCACTGGCGCAAGCCAGCACATACGTACTCTGATTCGTTTGATTCCAGCTCGCGTGACTTGCTGACAGTCATACAGCTCAATTCTCTCCAAGTTGTGGCAGTTCTCCAGGTGTTCCAGAGTCACGTCAGTGATGAGAAGACAGTTATCAAGCTCCAGTACCTGCAGCCGCTCGTGACCACAGGTACTGTTGCTCAGATGAAGAATCCCGTCATCGGTGATCAATTCACAGTGAGATAAGCTCTGAAACACAGAGGCAACCAGCTAACGACATCACTCAGCCTTAAGTTACGCTCTCCTCTAAACATCAGAAGTCCTCTTCAACCTCCCACATTCTAGTGGTTAAGCAGTTACGAAGAGCATACAGCTGAAATCCAGAAGAGTAACAAAAGAAACAGCTCTGCTTAACAAAAGGGCTGTACTTTCTTTTTAACTTTGCCTCAAAACAAGTAGAGGCCCAAAACAAGCATCGCTGCCAAACTCCTCCGGCCCCTTTGCTCTCTCTGGATGTGGAAATTCTGTTCCGATTGTCACGCACCTCCGTTACCAACACCGGGTGCAAACAACGCGCGTGCCGTGCCCGGAACAGGAGGCAACCTTAAAGGATGATCAAGAACATACACAAAGAGATGAGGATCTACTGACAGGAGTTACTGTTTCACAGCTACCACGTTTTCACGCATACCACCAGGACCAAGCCTGTGCAAGTCTACATAGATAAAGAACAATCAGACCGGACTGATTTGCCAAGTAATGATTTCGGGAAACCTGTGAACACTTAGCACCCCAGGCTGTACATACCAGGAGTAATAAACATCTTGTACAGCTGCAGGAGCAGGTCTTTTCTGCAACAGTCAGCATAATAAACTAAAAAAAATCTGCTCCTCTTCAGCGTATTTTTTTTACTCCCTTGAATTTCAAGAGCATGGAAAAAGTTGCACTGTCTCAGGCAGCAGCACCACATAAAAGCAGTTTCCCGGCTCCTTTAGGGAATTCATAACTTTTGGAGAAGCAATGATGATGACAACAACAGGAAACAGACTTTCCTCAGAGGAGGCTTAAAACCCACTCTGCCACCAGTGAAATGAATGCTCTCAAGTCAAGTCTTGGGCACCAGAAATGTGCAGGATCTATGAACTCTCCTGCTCTCGCCCCGGGCTCTGAGCTAGCACCTTGCTTTCTGCTCAGCCCCGTGTCTTGCCCACACTTGTATCTAAGTCTAATGATGACTGGTTCTGAAGTAGCATTTCCTTGCCACAAGTATTTTTCAGACAGCAACTGATGAAGAAACACTTGCAGCAATCCAAAAGCCCTTTTTAACTCGGCACAAGCTAACAGCAGTGCTCAAAATTACCTCCTGCCACTCATCTGAATCAAACATGTAATCCCTCCCTTCTCTTGGTACAACACATTTATCTTCTTTTATTTCAGCCTGTCAAGGAAGCCTGAGGACTACCAACCGTGGCTTACCCTTATTTTACCTCGGCTAGAGTCATGAGCACTTCTTTCCTGCTACCAGACATGCAGGGTCTATCCTGCCCTTTAGAACAACTTGCCCCTCAACTTTTTTTCCTTCTTTGCTGAACAGGATGAACAAGTAACCAGAGAAGAGGCTGGGAGACAGGTCTGCAACTCCCCTCCAGTCCGACCCTGGCAGCTTCCCTTCAGCTCCAGCTCGCCCAGTTTTACTCACTCACCGAGCGTCAGCAGCTGGCAGTGACTCCAAGCAACACCGCAACTCGTGCGCTGTCTCCAAAAGGCAGCAGAAATGAAGCGCTTGCTTGCCCCTAGCAACAGTGTTTTATCTTATGACATGTTACATTCTGCAAGCCTCTCAACTCTTTAAATACTCAAGTCCTCTCCTATACCTACTTTCTTTATGTATGTCTTCTGCACATTTGATTTGGCTCACAGCCTGGAAACAATCAGCAGGTGCAGGGTTAAAGAACATTTATAATAGACCTGCTGTTTCAAGGAAGGACAGGAGGTTATGCGAAGCCGTGGGCTACGGCAGCGGTCTGCTGGCTAATTAAGAGTTTTCCGTCCCGGGAAGTAAGCAGCTTATAAAACCGGCTTTCCTGAGACACTGTATTTGGTACCGAAAGGACAATACAGGATGTACAGCTGAGTTCGTAGAACTTTGTAGAACAAATATGCCAAATGATACATACTTCGTATTAAACCACATGATCTTTCTGACTTCATAAGCCTGTTAGAAAGTGTTAATAATGGGACCTTTTACAAAGACAATTGCTTGAAATCTTTAGAACAAAGAGATACGGTCAAATTCTTTTTTTTGTTAATGCACACTAAATGCTGTGTATAAATCAAATATGGCATGATATACTGTGACAGTAAGAAATGGTATAATCAACTTAACTGAAGAATTCAATTATCATCTCATCTCCAGGAATATCATGAGTATTTCACAGTTTCTCTAATAATTTGAACGTAAAATTATTGAATGCTGTCACCAGAAATTACTTCTTAAGTCCAGTAAGTAATAAAGCATTTGAGTACTCTGGTACTGCTGGAGATGTAACAGTTGGTTATAACTGGTCTAACGGTGCTTTTGCTTATTTCCACTGTCTACTGAGTCTCCAAACACCAAGAAACAAATTCAAAGTTCATTTCTGCAACTCCAAAATATTTGTTTAAATGCAAATATACCTAAACATATGCTAAAGCACAGCTATGCAACAGTTTACGGAACCATCAACAGTACGTGATTTCACATTTGAAGTATGGAGATTAGTTCACATAGGGTATTTGGCACCTGCCAGTCTGTTTTTTCTTTCCCTTGAATTCTCAGCCATCACTGTTCACTCGCAATCTTTGAGTGTGTATCCTTCCTACACGTAGGATATACACATCAAGAAAACAAATCCATTTTTCTGGTTCCCTCAGAAAAGGTGTGTTATTTTACCAATGCCACACTTCCCCGTCTGTGGGCTAACAAACAGAGGCCAGCAAACAGGAGCAGGTTGAGAAAAATACTTGAAAGTTATGAGGTTTTACGATCTCTCTGGTGAAACACTGGCAGAACTGGTACAAAAGATCTCTTGCAAGTACTGGTTACGGTTGGGATTGCAATACAAAACCACATCTGTCGTAGAAGAACAGAAAGTGTCCCATATAAACGGCTCCGTATCTCCTGACAACTCTTGTTTGGCTTAACATTAAGAATTACGGTACAGAAATGAGGTCGGTCAATTAATGAGTGCAAAAACAAAAAAAACCAAACAACAACAATAAAAAATAGTGAACAAGCTCCTTTTTAAGAGTCATCTCTCCTCATGTTGCTACCTTAGTAACACTGAGTAACACTAACCAATCATAAGACAATTTAATTAAGGAAGCAGCAAACCTTTAATCCCATCTAAGAACGAATTATAAAGATACTTGTTCCCTCAGCTACATCCGAAATAGTATATAACAAATCTACACTTATGGGACAATTGGCTCAAAATACAGGAGCCTCTATTGTAAGGACGGTCTAGTAATTTTGGAGTACCTTGACTGAAGAACAGCCAAATTTATGCCATCTGCATTTTTTTTTTTTTATGTTCTGAAAGATCTAAGCAACCGTTCCCCAAAAACCAGTTCTTTGAAATACAGTAAGCAGGGTACCCCACTGAAGGCATCTCAATCCTCTCCAGTTACGTTCACAAGTCTAGGTCAAAAAACCTTCCATAATTAGTACTATGTAAATGTAGTCCCTGGCAAGAACTGCTTGCATGCAAAACTGATTAGAGAGTGATTACATTGATCTTCACTGGGTGGTTTTGTTTATTCAATATTTGACTTAAAATGTCATACTCCCTAAGAAAACCATTAGTGAACACTTAAGAGTATCTATAAAGGTCTGAGTACTGCAAGTTGCCTATGAAAAGTTTTATTTTAACTAAGGAAGCAAATATGAAGGATGTTAACCATACAATATAAGCTTTCTGGTTATTAGTCACCGATTTGGTAATATTTTTAATCACACAATGCATGTAAATGTTTTAGGAGTAACCTGCTTCTCTTAGAATACTTAGGAAACTCGCATATATTTTGCACAATATCATACTACATCAGGTACTTTTTCTAGGTCCAGAGTAAACAGCCTGGTTTTATATTGAAGGAGTTGTGTATGTGTGTGGTTTTCAAGGTATGTATTAAATTTCACAAACAAAGGGTTAAACTTACCAATGCTTGTAGCTTAGGACAGTGTATAGAAAGTTGTATCAGTGTGCAGTCAGTTATCTAGAAACAAAAGAAACCAACCAACCATAAGCAACAGCCAGTAGGAGGGCCAACCCTCAAACAGGATCTCTCTTTTCTACCAGATGAAGGCTCTGTTATTTCTGGAAAACACCCAATCACCTGTTACTCTTCAAACATTTCCCCGCATAGAATTTCCCAATAATTACTTTTATTTACTATCATAAACACAGCACTATTCATAAAAAACAAAGCGCATTTAACTGAAAGTGCTAATGTTCTTATTGGCACTGCATTCTTACACTGGACGTTCAATATTCCTTTTCATATTAAATCTCACCAAAACGCATTCTTCCAAGTCCATCTTCTCCAGCTCGTGGCAATTCTAAAACAAACAAAAACCAAACAGATAAACAAAAGACAAAATTAAACAACATATAGGCATGAAATCATGCACAGGGCTAGTAATATGGGAAAGCACAGCCTCCAAGAGGAAATTGTGAGCTAAATCCCTTCAAGTATTTGATCACTATCAAAGGACAAAAAAGGGTAAAAAAAAAAAAAAAAAAAAAAAAAAAAATCCACAAGCAACCCAACACCTCCTCCCCAAACCTCTACATTTTCAGCCTTTCTCTTACGAAGTGAGGTTTCTCCTCCTTGCCCCGTAAGGTTTGGAGCAGTATGTATGTGATCAGTACTCACTCACCCCTGCTTCCCTTCCCGCTCTTGGGGTCAGTTTCAGTTCAAACCTAGGGGATTTCCAGCCCGCGCACCAAAGCTAACTAATCCGCGTACGGATGGATCCAACTTCTGCGGACATCAACCCGCACCAAACTAGTCTGAAACACACCTAAGCTTGTGAAACATCTCTCTTCATCATCGTACTGCAGAAAGAATTGAATTAAATTAAATTAAAAAACAATTCGCTTTGCTAATGAACGCTGAAAATATTAAAATAGGGTCCACTTTAAGGCTGGGAGAAAGCTGCACTTCACATTTATACACACCATTTTCCCAGTATTCTGAGAGATCCCTAGAAGTGCTTTCAACGACTGAGCATGACTAATTTTAAGAAAATGATGTCACCTTGTGACTTCGCAGCAGACCGCATGGTGCCACGGCTCAGCCCAAACCCCAAACCCTCTTATTTACAGGCATACGAAAAAATGGTTTAACTTGCAGCTCCCAGAAGTAGGCTTGAGGTGACTACCGAAAGCCCAAGGCTGCAGGGCTCAGTGGTTAGAAAACCACTCTGTTTAACCACTGTGGCTAGAAAAATATCAGTAATGTAAATGAATATCAGTAATACTAAATATCAGCAGTGTAAGCGAATCCTGTTTAGAGAGTAGTATTTGTGTGTTCAGATTTCCTAAACCAGCAAGCATTAAAGTGTAACTTGGAACATTTTATACAATCTATATGCTTACTTTACATACTTACAGCGTGAATCAAGGCACAAGTGCTTATAGTTTATAATGTATAATGTCGGCATTTTTGTAACTTAAAGGTATGCTCAGAATCATCTATTATGTGGTGATTTCTGGGGTGTAAATATCACAAGGGTATGTGTCATCTTTATAGGGGATTTTTGGCTAGAATACATAACACAAGTTTAGAATCACGTTAAGCATAATAAATCCAATTAAAACATACTAACAAAAGAGGGGGGGGGGAAGTGAAAAATGTAATACTAGATGGCAAAATTGATCAAATTGCAGCTCTAAGTATAATCCAGAAAGAAAATCACTTTTTAGTCCCCTCCTCCACTGGGTTCTTCCTACTTTATTTTTCTTCTTCTCGTATTCCTTCCCAGCAGGACTACATCAATTCACAGCTGCTCCGCAGCAATGAAAACAAGGCGAGCTCTAATCTTCTGAAATGACCCTTACCCGTGCTAAAAGGGTAAACCCAGCATCCGTAAGATGTGAACATCTTGCAGCTTCCAAAATCCTGGAAAAGTTTTAAATGTTAAAGAAAACATTAACGTAAAGAAAAGCAAATGCATTTGAGACATAAATTCATCTTCTGCAACTTAAAGCTCTCAATAGGAAATATATGCCTATTTTTCACAGTAATTTGCAATTAAAAAGCACTAGGCAGACGTTTGATCCAGCTTATCAGAAGATTCTAATAGTCCCAGAACACATTAAGTTCAATCCTCAAATCTTCTCAACATTTAGTGGAAAAAAATTATACATAATTATAGGCATTTTGACCTCTTGTTTCACTATGACAGCATAATGCTCAAGTTTTCTCATGTGTTATCTGAGGAAAGACAGGGGAGAATAAACCCAAAGTTAAGGAAAATGCAGATGCAGCCTGCATCTAAAACCTGTTATCTAAACACAGGATGTTGGGAAGCCACAAAACTGAGAAACTGCTTCCTAGAAATTCACTCAGAGCCTCTGCATGAAGCGCAGTGAAGCAAATTACCAGAAAGCAAGGAGCTTAAATTCTCCAAGCCTGCAGTAAAAACAATAAACTACACCAAGGCAACCTCAAAGAAAATAACACAGTGTTTTGGAAAGATAAACCTAGCACTCTTTTAAGAGGTACTGGGAAGCAGTACCAACAAAAAAAGGTCAACTGCCCCAAACAGCACCACTAGTACACAGAACGGGCCTCCATCCCGTAACTGGGGTTTTTTGTTGTCGTTTTCTTTTCCTTTTTTTTCAATGAACATGTTTTACTCTGCAGGTGGAGTAAGTATCAAAATGAATAAGTGGAAACCACAGCACTGTGCAACCACAGCAAACACTACTTCTGTACTGGGGTCGGTGGGGGAGGAGGCAGGGCAAGATGGACAAAAGAACTTCTTGCTGTGGTAACGCTTAGAGGCATCTAGACCCTTCCACTGGTTTAGCAGGTCACGAGAAAGCACTCTCTCTATGGGTAGAGTGCAAAGGGAAAAGCCTTGCTGTGTGCACGAGAAACATCCAACCCCACCAGAGAACAAGATGTGGGGCTCCGAATATGGCTTTGCTGGATCAATCTCTTCCAAGCCAAAAGCAAGAGTGCAGTTGAGTTGAGAGGTAAGCAGCCCCACAGGCTACACCCTTGATAACCGCTTCCAAGCGCTAGCCTTCAACGAGATTCACAAGTACGATGGAAAGTCAGAAAACCAGAAGACTAACAGCTCTAGCTTTCCTGAAACAGGGTGTGCAGGCAGTCAGAAAAGTAGAATAGGAAGGATGAGCTATATATACACACACTGCATCAATCAGGTCCCAGTACGAAAGACAGGTTGGAAGGCACTGGTCAGCATGAACATGAGCAAAGTTCTAATTTTTGTTCTGTTTTAGTGATTGTACTTAATTACAGAGGGCTCTTCTTTTTTCCAGATACAGCTGACGTTTACTTCCCACCCAGTGATCTGTGACAAAGTACCAAGCATAGGAGCTGATGAGGCAAAATGACATCCCAGAGCAGATTCCCCACTCATATAAAGCAATGTTCTCTGAGACAGACCTCACAGTTGCATTCACTGTCTACAGATGACTTTTGGGCACACCTGGAGTGTCTCTGCACACAGCACCTCCCTACTCCTGTTGAACTAGCTGCAGGCGGGAGAGAACGTTGGTAGGGTTAAAGGCAACATGATCCTAATTTTCACAGCCCCACCTAGACAAAGACATTCATGGTTCATGGATGCTTTTCTCAATAAGCCTCACCAAAACACCTACTAGTATTTTAACACTAAAAAGTGCTAAAAAAGAAAAACAGAGAAGGTATCGAGCACTTAAACGAGCAGATATAAAAAGGGATGAGGAGACAGCTATATGTTGATGTACAGCGAAAAAACAGCTGAAGGGAGTTAGTCATCTCAGGATTTTTTTTTTCCAAGGAGATGTAATTTGTGAGTGGTAACAGCTGCAGAACACAGCAATAGCATAGAAAGCAGCATAGCAGGACATCCGAGACCCTGAAGTGAAGTGAGAGTAGCACAGCACAGAAAATACTCAAAAGCCTCCTAAGAGGGCCAGCACATCCAACAGCAGCAGCAGAGTTTTCTTTCATACCCAACACCGAAATATTCAGAAGGTATGAACAAGTGTGGAATTACATTTTCCTTTAATTTCCAACATAATTTTTATCAAGTACTTTCCATACATGATCCCAAAAGTCTCGATGTAACCAGCTGTATCATCTGTCTTTCCATCATGCGCTCCTCTGCAGTAATCTCTGCAAAGGGTCGGTTTTTTTCTTTATATTGCTCCTCATTAAAGGAGAAGAACGGCAGACGCCTTCCCCCTCGTGGCACAGACAGGGGCTAACAGTTTACCTACCAAAGTCGAAACAATTCCTGCTACAGTTGTACTGCCCTTGGAAAGAACTGCACAACTAAGAGCACTTTAGACCTCCTTTTCTTTCCAATCGGAACTGTGAATTGAGAGAATGAGAGAAATCGTGGAAAAAGACCAGTAATACCAGCACAGCTTTCTAAGGAACACAATTACGTGTGTCAGAAGACTCCTCAGCCCCAAACACGGGCACACGTAAGCTCGTGTAAGTATGAACCGTTACATGATGGGGACCGTCACTCCAGAATTGTCTTAAGGACAGGTTTTCTACAGTAACAAAAGCTCTTTTTCACTCAGTCAGCTAAAGGAACACTGTGTGTCAGCATATTGCACGCTGGCATTTAAATGTAGCTTCCTCAAATTTTTACAATCTATGTTCCTCCATTTATCTGTGATTGAAGTATAACAAGTTGCGACTCCTGCACATTCCTGTCATAAATGGCAATTTAGTGTCATCCAAAAATCTTCTGTTTTGATTTAATTTACATTAAAATTAGACCTTACAAGAAGTATTATACGTCCCTACAATCAGAGAGCTGCTGCATGACTGAGCTTCATTATTAAAGCTGAAGCTGTCCCCCCTTCTGAGAATACCACCATAACATATGTTAGCGCAAATTACATCCATGTAGAAGTTTATATTATTTTTACCTGATGAGCCCCTATTACTTAAAACATATCTCATAAACATCAGTCCTCAGTGCTTGCAGAGACATTAGCACACTCCATATCAGAGTTTAAGAATGCCAGGATGTACTGCAGACCATATTAAAAACACATTTATAATAGAATCTGTAAATATAATACTCATATGATTTGGCTAGTTTTTTGCGAGACAAATGACTGCACAAAACCACATCAGAGTACGAACATCACAAGACACAACACAACTACAGATATTTTTACCTTTTATAAAAATAATGGGCTTTATATCTTCTTTTCTTCTGGCTTGTAATTAGTACCTAAAATATTTAGCTAGAAGCACAGAATTGAACTGCTAGGTTCAACATGTTTTATTTGTCATATATTAATTCTTGTTTTTCCAATATACAGTTGTCTACATTCATATGCTAGCTACAGAGGACCAGCTCTCAAGTTTACATTCAGCTGGTACTTCTAACTTAATGTTTTGATTGCAAAGGTAACACAACACAAAGCTAAATCAAGCCTGTGGATATCAGCTGATTATCTTGAGAAGTGAATTTATTAGATCAGGCCAGTAACAACATGACATACTCGCGACACGCTCGTGACATACTCACTTCAGCCTTGGACAGTTTAGACCAAGTGCTGTGAGAGAAGCATCTGTAAGGTTGCTACAGCCTGAAACACAGAGCGACTGAAGTCTATGACATCCTCTACAGATTTCTACAATGCCTTCATCTGAAATTTGCTGCAACACAGAAGAAGGTTGAAGTTACTTTGTTATCAAGTAAGCAGCTAAGAACAAAAATCAAGTCTTATTACTGAACTGTTAGTGTCACATTATATAGAACCATGGCAACCTGTGGATTTGCAACCAAAAAATACCCTCATGTTCACTGATAACACTCAAGATAATCAACACACACAATTCCAACTTATCTATGTATTTTTCCACAGATCTTGAGGACTGCTCAAAGGCAGTCTGAAGCACAGAGGGAGACTTGTTTGTTGTTGTCTTCCTCTTTCACTTTGCTTTTACTTTATAATTTTCACATAGTTCTTTTTAATTGCAGTTGTCGCCGTGTGCAATAGCTTGCTTCTTATATGTTTGTGGAGTTCAGGTCTTTCGTTCCAGTGACTGTGTAAGTTCAGGAACAGTGCAAAAGAGAGCTTAAAGCTCAACAGCAGGAGAGCTCACTACCTATTTTGCACTGGAGCAGTAGAACCGAAGGGTAAAAATCCTTCACCTCCAGGTAATTTTCAAAGCCAGAGTTACAGGTAAACAATTATATATAATCCATTTTTTTCAGAAGACAAATGTAAAAGCCAGGTTTGCCCTACCCTATACAGCTGTCTTTAGCTGAAAGATTTAAATCAAAAGAGGGTTTTTCAGTTCTCAAAAGTGTTTTGTACTAAATATTCTAAAAAAAGTAACTCTAAATTTGGAATATGAATCAAAAAGTTCTCTCTGAAACAGGAACTATAAGAAATATCCCCAATGCAGCTGCACACAGAATAGCAACAGGAACTAGGTTATTGGGTGTGTGTGCAAATATTATTTTGTTTACAGGTCTTCTATTCTGGAAAAAGTATTCTCTCCTCCTCCCACCCCTAACTCCAAGAATTTAGTTTTTCTGCCGAATGACTAATCCTTCATGGTGAAACAGGTTATTTTATTTCCTGGCCTAACATTATTCTTCCAATGATAACAAAGACCTCTCCTGTACTTTGAGTTGAAAATACACATTCCTTTTATAAGCCGATCATCTAGGTACACTAATACTACTATAGCATATTTCTGAGGCTATTACCACAAACATTACCTTTCATAGATGAAAACAGGACAAGAAATAGCAGTAGCTCAGCACAAAGGGAGATCACCTTATGCCCCCTCCACCAACCCAGCACTTTTTAATACCAGTAGTTCAAATTTGCAAATCGTTCTGTGAAATAAAAATTATTCCAGACAGAAAACTAGAAGTCTTGTCTTCTTTTTGTGGATCCAGATGGATCTGCATCATCTGCAGATAAGAAGATATTTTCTGGAACTCTCTTGTTCCCTTTGAGAGGTACTCATGACACTATTATTGGGAAAAGGAACTCTTTTGGAGGTAAGGACTATGTAAATTTTATGCTGCTGCTGGAGATGGATAAAACCCTCAAGTTATATATGAAAATCTTCCATTCTGAAATTGCTTGTGATTTCAATGCCTACATCCCTCTCAGGAAAGAAAAGTGCTCAAAAAATGCCTGCAAGTCCCCAGTTTCTACACTCTAAAGGTGGCACCTTTCAGATGTGCAGTTTCCAGAGTTAATATCAGCTCATTCCATAGCTGCTGGAGCTCGCCTGGTACTTTACAAGGTCCATAAAACAGAGCCACTAGAATTAAAGTGTGGATCATATAAAGCACAAAGAGACCAGCTGTGTAAAAATCAGTGCTAGCCCTTTGATCGTAAAGAGCCTGGCTGCTTCTGGAAGCACACTTCTAAGCCGTAGCAAGCAGGACATATCCAGTGAAATAAAGCTTTCAAGCACACGTAACTAGGTAGGACACTCAAAAAATTCAAAGGGAAAAATACTTTCACTCCTGAGAGTTTTTTTGTTGGCACTGAATATCTACGTGACAACAAACATACTGGCCAAGGGAAAACTCTAGTACACTTCCATGCCAATGCCCGTTTTAAGCAGGAAAGATCATAACTGATTATGATCCGACCTCTTGAGAGCCTCCCACAAAAATAATGCAAAAAGGCTGGCCTTGATATATCTCATTAGTCTCAGGTAAAACACAACAGAAAAAGAACTTTGGAGGAGGAGGACAGCAAAAGGAAGAGTGAAAGGGGAGGAAATTACGGACTGACTTTATTTATTTAAGTGAGGTTCTGACCAAAAGAAGGAACTTCCTTTCATTTCCATTATCTTTAGGCGCCCGCTTCAGTGGGCACCTAAATTCAGATTGAAAAATCTGAAAAGTCTCTTTCACTAAACACCTGGCTCATGGAAGCTCAAGCTTTGTATTCGTATTGTTCTTAAATTCTGCAATTTTTTAATGTAACTTTTAATAATCCCTACACTCCAAAATGTTCAACAATTTAAAGAAACCTATTAGGTCCAAAAATTCTCATCCAATCTTAATAAAAAATGGTCCCTTGCCACATTCATTCGGGAATAATGTGTAAAACAGATTTTAAAATTTTAGCCCAAGCAGATTTTATGATACCTTCTAGCAATAAAACTGTATAAAACTTTCAAAAGAAAAAAATAATCTAACTTCATTATTCAAATTTGCATGACTGAAACACTGACATTCTAATTTATTTCAATATTTTCTAAGGCTTATTTACAGACAAAGAATGACTTAAATACATTTAAAATCTAAAAGGAGATCTTTCCCATTCCTAAAAAGTCACATCAGAAACAACAAAAAAGCAAATATAAAATAAAGAAAATCTAATTCTTGTGTACTAAGTAGAATCAAAAATACATGAATCATTCCCAGTCATTTCATTACAAATGAATGCGTTCTTCCATTACTATTGAAAAAGCATGCCCTTCTCCTGTTACCTAGATGGTTCTGAACCATCTTCAGTTATGATGTCACTACATTTTACTCTCAATTATGTAGCCCAGAATATGGCTTCTGCTCAATTAGAAACCTTAAAATTATGAATAGACCAAAATGTTTGACCTTAACGGATGGGAGAACAAGAACGACATCTGTAAAACTGCATAGTTTAGTGCATACGCAGTTCATGAGATCTGAATGAATGCACTTAATTCTTACTCTAGAGCTTGCTACAGTTAAAAGATGTAACGAGGGGAAAAAAAATAACCTAACACTCCAAATCCACACTCAGCTGTAGAGACAACCAGCTCATTTAAGACCTCTGTTCCACACAAAATTCTGTGAACTGCAGAGATGTACTAATTGAATCACTTAAGTGTGTAGCAGGTCAATTAATTAGCATTCAAAAATGGTTTACGATTCTTAGAGAATGTATCTTTTGAAGCTTCAAATACTTACTGTACAGGATTGCAAATTCAGGATTACAAGTTCATGACAGTGATTTTGAATGTGTTTCAATGCTTCATCTTCTAACTGTATTTAGCAATTAAATCGGACATAGGAAAAGAAACAAGAAATTAGAAGCAAAGCAAAGCAGCCCAAAGAACGTACACATCTTGTAATATTGAACAAAAGACTATAACAAAAATGGTATTTTTTAATTCATGGAGATTTCAAAAACCCAAAATAAAATTTTATTCCTAAAGGATCACCCCAGCAGTTATGTACCTGTGTGCAACCTCTAAGAAATAGAGCTTTTAGTCCACTACACCCTTTCACCAGTGCTTCAATACCATCCTTCGTAATCTGATCACACCAGGAAAGATTCAAATGTTCCAGATTTCTGCAACCCTCACTGGGAGAATTAAAAAAATACATAAAGTTAAATCCAGCCTTCAAATAGTCATAACAGTGGGAAACCCAAATTAAACACACTGTTAGAAATTAATGATAGCCAGTGGACTGTGCCAGGCCTCCACAGAAAAGTCATGAGAAAAGACCACACACAAACATCATAGCCTACACCCAAGAAGTGCTAGATATAGGATATAGTCAGTGCTGATACACAGTATTAAGGTTAAGCACTGATCTTTTTAACTTTATTAAATGCTGAACAGCTCTTTAAATGCTTTTCTTTAACACAAACCACTAAGTCTTCTTACCTTAAGCCTTTCAAAGAGCTGTTTGTGATGGCTACGCAAGATGTCAGATCCAGATGTTTCAGCTTGGAACAGAATCTGCTAAGACTGTAACACGTGCTGCAAAACAGCAGACACACTAAAAATACCTTCAGCTACTTCTTTTTCCAAATTTTCCCATCAAACAAAAAACCCCTTTGACTTACCTGTCAGTGATTTTTGTGCACCCATTTAGATTTAAGTGTTCGATGTTTCTACAGTTCTGCGCAAAGGTCCTAAAACAGCAACAAAAAGCTGGAGAATTAATATAATGTCACAAGTTGTAATACAGTCACTAGAGTGCGCTCTGTCCCCTATCTCCTTCCACCTCAGTCAAAAAGCTTAATCTTCACGCCACAAGAGTAATTACAAAGTACATCTCAACTACATCTGTCGCAGTGGTTGCTTTTTCCTTTTGCTATTGCAAGTTTATGTCTTAGGCAACTCCTGAAACCAAGTGTTGTTCCTCTCTCAAATACCACTTGAGCAAGGTGTTTATTTCTGTCATATATAAGCCAGAACTGACTTGCTTCAAATGCCTTAACTAAAAACATTAAGGGCATAAATGGGAAGGTTTAACTATCACATCAGTTGAATATTAAATTGCTGGGGAGAGTTTTTGCACATCTCAATACTGAAGCCTTTGTAGGTCTTGTTAAGGAGCTTGCTCCCACATCAAGTGATAAGGAACGTACCTTGTGCAATACCGAAGTGGGACCTAAGCCTATCGGACTACTAATGGAAAGCCCTCTTGGTTGCAACCTAGTTATTTATGATTTTGCAAATTAAAATACATCTGTGTGCACTACTGGGTATGAACTCTAAGGATGACTGGAGCTATTATACTGCTAAAAGCCTGTACGTATCATTATACTAATTACCCAGAAGAAATACATAAACTTTCTTTTCATCTCTGCAGAGTAATATTTACAGCTGCGTTGCATTTCAGAACACTGTTTTTATGCCCATGTTTCCTCCAACTGCATGGATTTTATTGGCAGGGGTGGAGGAAACACACAAAAACAGTTTTGTCTGGAGGCTTGCCGTGGTTAAGGGATCCGACTACACACTCAGCTGGTAACAACCTCCTGGCTCTCCAGCGTGGATTGAAAACAATGGAAAAAAACCCAGCAAGCAGTTATACTGGTGAGAGTTTCCACTTCAATTCTCAAAACAGCTAGTCCAAAATTCATGTACTGGAGGGAGATTTACAATCGAGACACTCTTCAAATCACTTGGAAAGACGCTACGCTCTGTAATAACTTGCAGAACAGCAAACTTTGCCTCTGAGAGTCAAGCAGGGGGCATGTCCTGACAGAGCTGCCACAAACATCCAGTACTTACATAGTCAATACCTACTTCAGTAATTGGCTATTTTTAAACAAAAGTTGATGGAGAAGAAGGATAAATAGAGAAATCAGTATCACCCACAAAACTAATGGATCTGGAAACAACTCAACACAAAAAACCTGATACGAAAAGTCGCTTGAAGGACAAGCATCTGAAAATTAATGCCACCTTTCTCATGCTAATGTTTTGAAAGTCTTAAAGCTCATGCATTTATCATTCATTTGGTAATTTCAATATAGCCTGCTTATATTTCAGAGGTAAACCATCTTCTTTCCTGACATGTCTTAGACATCACCATCTGCACCAGTTAGTTGTTATGGATGCACGTGTGAATACCGGTAACACGCCGGTAGCTGGTCTCAGCTAAGCCTGCCCTATTACCTGCTAGCATGACTAGCTGTATCACCCTTACAACGTGCACATGATACACACTGAACTGCTGTATACTTAGAATAAGTATCTGTTTACTAAATATGTCATTATTTAAAAATATCCCATCCCCAGCCCTCCCCCTCTCCTCACATGCCACTAATACCTGAACCCACTCACTATTTTTGGTCCTATTCACAGCCCTCGCTGCAGTCCCCTAGCCTTAGCGTTCTGAAAAGCAGGGCTGAGACCCTAAACCAAATGTGAAAACGGAGTTACTAGGGGAAAAACTGCTACCTACTGTCCTGACTCTTTCTTCCTACACCCTTCTCATCACCTTCCCCGCTACCTCCTTCCCCTGGTAGTTGCTACCTCTCTCTGAGCCTGCCTTCCCCCTCTCCCCCACTTCTGCTATTGCCCTCTCTACTGAGGACACGGGGACTGTCGGCATGAATGCTCTGGCAACTGGGAGGAGCACTGCAGAAAGTTAACTCTGGTTGGGGCTACCTCTTTTTTGACAGCAGTTGCCAGTAAACTGAGAGATGGTAATAATACGCGCTTTCCCCTGAGGAGGCAAGACTGTCTGAAGGTAGCGACACACCAGGGAGCAGTTAGGGAGATGTCCTAGAGGCAAGGACAGCTCTGGGGAAATCTTCGGGTCTGAAGCTAGGATGCCCATCTGGGTTACTAAAGCAATCTACTGCTTAACTAGTTGCTGGATGAGTTTACTCTAGAGATAAAAATCAGTGGATTAGACTTACCTACAAATTTTAGAAAGAGCTAAAGGTCGTGAGACACTAACTTAATGCCTACTGCTTAACAAAAATCTTTGTGCTTGTATTTTCCACCTAAGAATGGCCACACTATGTCAGACTGAATGCCATCCAGCCCAGTCCCCTGTGACAGCGGAGGAAAGCGTAACTGCAAAAAGCCATACCCCGAGGCTTCCTCCAAATATTCCTTGAGCCCTGAACTACTTGTGGTTTAGGGACCCTTCATCCTGGAGGTAGGATCTTTGGGTTTAACTACTCAGAGAAATATCCACAGAGGAATCTGGCTAAACAGTTTGCATATAGAAAAAGCTTATATGGATTCAAACTATCTTCTGGGAACAAATGCACAATTCAATTTATATACTGTGTAAAGAAGGGCCACTGTCTCTATTGAGAGACTCACGAGATGCTCCTGTTGCCTGCCTGTTCTTATACTAGAGCAAGAAGAGAACCCCAGGCCTTTCCCGATTTTGTAAGCACTCAATCATATCCATCTCTATTCTTCCTTCCATTGCTAGGGTCACCTCTTGTCCAGACTAGAAGATAAACTATAAACTGACTGACTACTAATTTTGATGAAATTAATATTGTAAGACGCCAGAGCATTGGTCTGAAAACATTTGAACTGCTTGAAAACGGAGACATATCAACATAATACTAATGAAAGAAAAAGACACATTTCTGAAAAGCACAGTTCTCATTTCTTAGTTAGTTTTCAGAAAATAACAGTAGCTATACTTAGATCTCAAAATGATGTCTCATTTAGTCATTAAGGTACTTAGTACTTACTTAAGTATCCCATTTTGGTCATTAGTCAAGCACTTAGAAATCCAAACAAATGTAACAATAATTGCTTTTGGTCTGGACATTAGGAAATAAGTGATGTCTCAATCTAGGACTTTACTTACTTTAAAGAGGAGTCTCCAACACCAAGACATCCTCTCAGACTAAGTTGTCTCAGGAACCCACCACACCTTTTCGATATATTTTCCACAACACGACCCTTAAACCAAATAAAAGGAAGATTTTGTTGAGTTTTATTCTGACATAACATTCTCTCCAAATTAAAAATGTCGGGAGTGAAGACCAGCCCCAGCTATACCCCACCAGAACTACCCCTCTTTGAATTTCTTTTGCTACTTTAAGAAAAACCAGTTACCTGTTGAGAATCTTGACTCACATTGAAGTGCTATTCAATTCAACCTTTACTTTCCTCTTTCTTTTTTTTCAGCCTGTCACACATGGCTCAATTTTTTGTCTCAGCAAAACCTGCCATTAAGACTGCTAAAATGATCTTCAAGTTTTGTCAGATGTGTAGGGAACCTGAAGAACCGCCTCAGAGGTGGAATGGGAGGCATGCCCGTTCCTCAAGGATCAGTTACCGCTACAGCATGCAAGTTTAAATTGCCCACGAAGACGTGCTTAGGCTAGTACGTCACTCTACTACAGCCTCCGATAAGCCCCGTTTTACAGTCCCTGCTATAGGGATGGTTACCTCCGCAACTGAAAGGTGCTGAACACCTTGGTGGGAGAAGCCACTTCAGTTGCCTCCAGAAGATTCGCTGAAGCTCACCTGCCAGTCTTCAATGTCATATATATTTGGGTGTCTGTGCCTAACACTTGGGAATGCCAAAGAACTTCTCACACTGTAAAGCTTACAGACTTTATGCCTCGTCATTTGTCAAAAGCTGAAGCACAGCTTACAAACAAAACTTCCTACTTGACCCCACATTTGCTAAAAAATGCTTTTTATTTACATCCTGAAAGCACGTTTTGCTATACATGAGGAGTAAGCGGAATGGCACAATACTTCTAATATTCAACCATAGCATTATGGAAAAATGTTATTTAAACTACAATAAAAATATCCTTTTTTTTTTTTTTACTTTTTTTTTGTAGGAAAAACAAGATAAGATAGCAAAAAGCAGGTGGTCACTGCAAAAACTGACTAGACATCACATTGTGTCTAATCTTAGGGAGGTAAGGTAAAAGAAATCAATACTGATCGTTTAACAAACAGGACTAATACTAACAGCACCTTTTATTTTCTTCTCTCTCTTTTTTTTTAAAAGAAGGAATACTTATAAAATTACAGGTCAGGGGATTTTTTGTTGTTGTTTTCCTCTCTATACAGGATGGTAACAATTTTACTGAAACAGTAAAATGTTTCTTCCATTTTGGTGTTCACCTCTAATACCAAAGCCCTGGCTAGCACTATGTGAAAATATTTTCTTATCAGAGCTTGTTTCTTAGTCCATAAGTAACATTTTTTTATCTTATCTCTCAGAAGAATTTACACCAAAACAAACAGACTGAAAATCATTATACAAACAAAATTATGTATTTTTTAAAGCTTTCCAATTAGTCAGAATTATTTCTCAGGAGAGGCCAAATACCTTTACTGTAAGGATAAAGTCTTGAATGAGTAACATATAATGCAAGTTCAATCTACATTGCAGAAAAAAGCCAAACCCTAATGCATTATTCAAAGAAAACAGAAACAAGTAATGAGATAAGTTTTCCCAAACCCATTTATTTCTTTAAGCCTGTAAGAAACTCCAACAAACAGCATATTCAAAAAGACAACTGAAGTGCATTCAAATGTGTTTAGCTGTTTGAAGAATTCAATGTCACTCAAAAAACTAGTTCTTCAGGTTACCCCAGATTACATTTGGTTCCACATACCAAGAAATCCTAAGGCACATTTAACTTCAAGATCTTCACACATCTTTGTGACAGAAAAGAAACATTTTTTTCTTTATAGTTTTTCTTTCTCACTTTGTTCTCTACCACATGAGGTCTTCAATACAGAAAATTCCACAAGACGACCTAATTTTTCATTATTTGATAGTCTCAGATCAAGTACTGCTTGATGTTATGTGAAACATCACCAAACAGTACAATGTCCAACTAAGCAAAAAGTTGCCAAATACGATGAGGATCATTTACCTGTCCTAAATCTATACGCAAAAACATGTTACTAAAACAGCTGAAGAAAAACCAGAATTCTTAGACACCACATGTGAAAGTGTATCTCGTTCAAAACTACTTTATGTAATGATTGCTGGTTTAACATACTCGTATGAATAAATTTAAGGGATTTATATTACAAAAGTACTTAAATATAATATACTGAAGTAACTGAATTCCTCCAAACCACAATAGCTTCTCATAGAGGAATAATATAAAGAGGATCATAACTTAATTTCATTCCTTCTCCTGAATCCCATGCTACAAACATAATGTCTCAAAGGGCAACACCACTTGGTACAACGTAAGACAAACATATCAAAACCATAAAAATCCAACACTGTGTTTCTAAATAGCAGAAAGGCTTCAGTCACAGAAAAGGCTAACCAACAGAAGGACCACAGACCTGTCGGGTTTTCTTTATTGTTTCTTAGCAAATGAGAAACACAAGCTTTTTTAAAGGCAAAGATTACAGTGAAGCTCCAAGCCTTCTTAGACACATTTAGATAGAGGCAGATGCCACAATCTTTCTCCTACCTCTGTAAGATCCTCATGTTTAACATCAGTATAGCACAGGACTTGGTAATAAAATTTTAAAAGAGCAGTGAAAAAAATTTACCCTATATATTACTGTAAAGCTTAACGAACAGTTTGAACTACAGTTAGCAAAATATACCAAGTGAAACCCATCTGGATTTTATTCATGCAACTAAGAAGCTAAAACAAAATCCAGAAGCAAATTCATTTTTGTATTCTAAATTTAATCTGTATCATCAAACAACAAATAATAAACCAGTTCAGATTCAATTAAGGAATTATACTTCCCCTTGGATTTTTGTCTTCATTTTCAGATGTCATTTTATTTTGTTATGCATGTCTATGATAGCATTAATGCAGACATGTTTTTCTTATGGAAGACAAGCCTGCCCTAATCTTTTCATTATATTCTGAAAAGGACTTTAATCCACATGTACCTGCATTTCAGGCAAGGTTCAAACCTTATAAAACAAATGTTCATAAAATGGTAATCAGATACACACCAAATCAAATCTAGGCAAGTCAGCGGTAAGAAAAGTTGTTCAGCATTTTGTTTCAATCTCCAAGTCCTATAGTCAAGTATCCAGAGAGCTCTCAGCACTAGATGGCACCCTCACAGAGAGACTCGGGACCACCAACAAAATTATCCTCTAGATCGTGAAAGTGATTTGGAAGATCTCACTCCGTCCAGAGGCAGTATTTATAAACGTACTTTCTGGAAATGAGCAGCTTTGAATTTCTAGAGCCCTTTATGTATATGACATATGCTAATTATCTGATACATAGCCGGCAACCGAAATTGAAATACTCATCCAGTGTAAAAAAAGTCAAATAGAATTCTTTTTCCATTTGGTCCCTCACAATATTATTATCTTGAACTTTAGCCTTTAAAGCATGTGAACGCAAACACAGTCTATAGGATACTCAAGACAGGCTACACTCTTAAACATAGGAATGAAAAAAACTTAAAGACACTAACCTCTATATCCGTTTGAAAGTTAAAGAGGTCTATTCTTTGCCAATTGCTTCCATCCAGAGCTAAAACATTCCATGCCTACAGAAAACAAATACAGTTATTTATTACCTCCATTGACTGTTCCCTTCATTTGCCTCTCAGCAATTCAAATATAACAAACTCAAATATAACTAAATATACAGTTTCAGGTAGCATTTTTTAAAAAGAAATACAATTGTAGATATTAGCAGTCATACAATATCAACATAGAATTTGCGGCAATGAATCTCAAATCTTCTAAATGGATTACACTTCAAAGGCTAACTTATGCCCATAAAACATGCAGGAAAGCAAGAATTTAAATATAAAGTACGTACATGGACGTACATGGATTTATCCCTCCATTTTTAAAAAAGCTTTTGTAAATTTGTCTAGTAAGTTATTTTTGCTAGATCTATATGGAGAAAAGTAACTGCAGATGAGATTCTTTCCAATAAAACCACAGTTCCTCAACCTCACTAGTTACTATTCTGAGAGGAACAGAAACCTTTCAGAAAACTGCTGACTTTCCACTGTTAGGATCAGGCCTTTCCTTTACACATGCTAACGTACGTGTTTGAGAATTTGTCCTTTGCTGTCGAAGCAACGGTTGTTCAAAGTAAAACAAAATAAAAAAGCCCAAGAAACACAAATATACTCAGAAAAACAGAAAAAAAAAAGTACTGCATCCCACTGACAGGTAGTTCTGAGAGAAAAACACAACTTATTCAATCACCTTGGTTTTCTTCCACTGTATTCTAGGCTTTAGCTGAAGGTTCTAAGAAAACCCGATATTAGCTCACAAAACTTACTGAAGTTGCAGGCCAGGGTGATAAGGGTGTAGGAATGAAATTGTTACACATTTAATTATACATTAAATCAAACAAACAAAAAAACCCTACCAAAAAAAACCCAAACCCCAATCCTCATTAAAAGAAGGAAGAAAAGCATGAAATAAAAAAGTTCATTCATGTTGTGTAAGAATACACTTCACTGTACACACTTGACATAGGAACAGAGTATTTTTCATTTTAGTTCAAGAAAAAAAAATCAAGACAAGCTAAACAAACAGCTTACTTAGCATGCTTTCTCTATTATCTTCTGTGTGCCTTTTTCCCCTACTAGTAGTCCATCTACTTAACACCTTTTGTACTTGGCAAGCAAACGATGGATGTACTTCTTAGACACATGGTGCACATTAACTGAACTACATGGAAATTTAAGCAAAAAATGCGTCTGAAAAATAGCGTTATACAGCCACATGCTTTATAAAAAGCAAATGCCATTATGCCAAACTGGGCTTAATCCTTTCTCCAGATACAGAGCATACACTACTGGATATCCTTTCCATAGCCTTTAAACAGAAGTCCAGTACATAGCAACTAATTCCACATCTGAATGCAAAACTGGACCCACTGTTTATTTGTTTTAATAAACAAAGAGGCTGAGAGAACTATTTTTTTTTTTTTGACAGGAAGCAGATTGCTCTAAAGCCCATGATTTGCAAGTAATTAAGAGAATAGCTTCCCAAACAAGAACAAAAACCCCAACAGAAATACATACCTTGGAAACTTGTGCACATCGACACAAAGTAACTATGTCCAAGAAAGAAAATATTCTAGGAAGAAAGAAAAAGAATAACAATTAAAATGTTTTATTATAAATTCAGACTAATACATGGATTCACAGTGCTGTAGTTCTATGGAAAAATATCAGTTACACAAGAAGCAAGTTAAATGCAAGATGAGTGGTTTACCAAATCATTTTGCTTATTGAGACTTAAGGAATATCATAGCTATCATCTAAAGACAGTCAACGCCAACATATTAGAACCAGCATGTTCTTCTTCTGAAAATCTATTTTCTGTTTCCCTGTCCTTACTACCCAAACATGTATGAATGATAACAAATTCTTTTTTCTTCTTTTTAATTCAGAGAAACTAGCTTATATACCTTTAAAGGTATATACAATTAAAGAAATAACTTACACAAATACAGGTGAAGATTTCAGAGGCTGGTGAAGAGTAAGAAATGGAAAACAATGCACAGATAAATTCCAGTTCAAGAATCTAAGTACTAACACAAAGAACGATGACCCAAATTTCTAAAGGGGTTTCATAGTGACTACCAAGTCTAACGCAGTCAGTATCTTTAATTTACTCTACAAGAAACAACTACAATGGAAAATTTAGCATTATTATTCTGACCATGGAACCAATTCCTCAACGCTGCCAACTCTTAATAGTTTTCTGAAAGAAATTTTTCACTGTCAAAATGAATTTTGCTAAAGACCATTTCCAAACAACAATGAAACTGGTTCAAAGGCTGTTCTCAGCGAAAAAAATCATTAGCTTAAGCATAAAATATAGATCCTCTTCCAAAATAATTTTTTATTACAGAGAATGAAAGATATGAAATATATGAAAGATGTTACTGTAATACACTTATAAGCTGTTACCTGCTCACCAATGAACTTTTTCAGTCATCAAAACAATGAACAGTAATAATAACAATTTCATCTTATAGTGAGATGTTAACGTTGAGGAGCAAACACAACTGGTAAAAGATGCTGAATTTGATCACGTAAAATTCTGGTTAAAGTTTTCCAAGTGGAAATCTGAAGCTAGAGCTCGAAATGAATGCCTACGTCTTAAGGGCTGTGATTTTTAGTTGTGGTAAGAGTAAAAAAAAATGTAATGGAAGTTAACAGAAGAACTTCTTAAACATAACAGCCTTCTGGACATTTATTCTGATCACTTCAGATATTAGTTTTCCAATATTTCATTAACCCATGAAAACACTTTCTCTTTTTCACCATACAGTAATACATTTTCTCAAAAAACTATTAGCCTTGCAAACAGAAGGACATTCTCAGAAGCTATGAAACAATTTATAAAATAAAATTCATAACATTTATTTTGATAGCATCTGTTCTGTCATTTGAACATCCATTCTGAGGTTTGCCCACTTTAAAAAATTTAGCAACGTTTCATACACAAAGCACACACTTAATGTGCTCAACAAGACCGCTGGACTGTTCAGATGAGCACTGAAAGCATTCTCCCTCTTTTAAGAGCAGCATTTACACCAATGACCCACCATGAACTCTCTTCTGAAGTCACCTTTCCTCCTGCCATGAGGCAAACAACAGAAGATGAGAGTGTGGAGATTATGCTAGAGAGCTGCAAAAGCTTCTTGGCTTGTAGAAGCTTCCTCATAGTACCACTGTGTGAGTGGAATCACAGTGTTATCTTAGATTTACAGAAGCTGAAGCACAAAAGACAGATTTCTATGTTATTTGTAACTAAGAAAGAAAGGATTGTGACAAACCATTTCATGGCACAATACTCTTGCTAAATGAAGAATGTGACATGCTTTAGAAGTCGCCAGGGACAAGTGGTTAGGTCGCTTAAAAAAATCGTCAAAGATATTTGCAAATAGTGATTTTAATAGAAATCTGTAAAAGTGTGATTGACTTTAGGCATCAGTAAGTTTCCATCCTATTGTCACAATCCAGGTTGGAAATTACTGAAGTTCTCAAACATTCCAGTGATGCTGGTACAGATCCTCCTGAGTCACAACTCAGGCATACCCCAAGGCTGTTGGGGGTGGCTGATTCCTCCTGGCACAGACGTAAAATATGTTCCAAGGCTGTCGGGGGGCAACTGGCTCCCTGGCACAGACAGCGCTGCTCCCTCCTCAGCCATGTAAGAGTTCCTGAAACGGTCAAGGGACGCTTAACCGCCAAACTCGTTACACAAAGGCCAAGTTTGGACGGGAGTTACTGAGACTGTAAAACAGTTCAGGAAGGGGGGTGGGATGCACCACCAAAATCCGCCCCATGACTAAAGTCAATCCATCTCTCTCACAGAGTGGCGGTGCGGTCGCCTCTTGCCTCTGTGCCTATAAACAGAGTCATGTTCTATTCCGATTATAATTTTGAGGGAATTTTTGTCTGGTTTCCTTGATTGCTAGGATTTAGTTAAGTGTAGCTAAGCAATTTTATATGTACGAGGAGGTTATTGTAATCATGTTATTTGTCTAGCTATTCCCCACACCCTAGCATATAGGAAAATGATCAATAACAAACATAGTATAACAAGAGTTAATCACAGTAGGGTGTAGCATCTTGTTCAGTATCCCAGTCACTGTTGGGGACCATCTGAATAAGGTATCCCACCAGTGATGCTCTCCATCTTTTTTCACTCTTTCCAAGACATGGTGTATCTCCTCTGCATCATGATGGACAATAATTAAGAGTTTTGTGTCCATTGTTTCGGACGCGTTCTTGCAGTTGATGCAGATTGTTGTGGTGTAGTAGTTTCTTCACCAGTGTAAGATTCATTCTGATGGGGATAGGCAATACATCCTGGTATGATGTATAGTTAGACTGGAACAGGTGGTAAGTTGTGACAGGAGCTGAATAGTTGAAGTCACACCCTATGACTTTGGTAAAGTTACAAACACAGGTATTTGAGTGATTATATAGATCTACAGTGGTGTTGTCTATAGATAGAGAATCACAGAGGGTTCTCATGCAAATACATCCGTTTCCAACGTATATGAGTATAGTTTCAGGAGTTTTTTTAGGACGTATCTCAAAATGACAAACGTTTTGTTCAGTGTCAAGACAAATGTCTTGGGCCTTAATGGTATTACTTTCACAAATAAATCCCTGTTGTTTCCACACAACACATGCATCAACATCAATAGTTTGCCATTTGTTCCAATTTTGTTGGGCCCATACTCTATGTTCTAACGGACAGAGTACAGTTCCGTGGTGATTTAACCCGACGCAATGATTGGGTATATGGTGTATACCGAAGCATTGCGTATTGTCAAAACAAAAGCTGTGGTTTTACTGGTAGTGGGATCATAGGTGAAATTAACTAGTTGCCGCCATGATTGGAATTCCCTTTCAAATTTAGTTGCATTATCCCAAATCATTTTTCGAATTTCAGCAGGTAAGGTGCCTTCTTCACCTTCTCTTACAATTGCTGCCACAGTAAATTGTATCCACAGTTGAGCTTGAATACAGCTAAGAGCGAGAGACACATTAATTTGTGTTGCACCTAGTATGTCCACAATTAATTGATGATCTTTCTCACTGATTCTTTCCCATTGGGATAATATATCAGATAGGAGCCACTGATTAGTTCCCAATGCCAACAGAGAAGATCATAATGGTTGGTCTAATTTGTATAAATTACTTGTTGCTGAGCTTGTTTTGTTCGCTAAAACTTCAGCGTCTATGCTGTTCAGTACTCCTAATCCTGTTCCTAAGACACCAGTCACACCTCTCCTTGGTAGTTTTGGAGAGGTGAGGCTTCATCCATGCAGCCCTGCTAGCCATCCTGTACCCAGGAATGGTGAGCAGGTTGATTTAATTGCAGAGATATTAACCTGCATTGACAGTTCTACTCATTTGAGAGACCACGATGGGTTAAATAACACTCACTGTTGGCCTATATTTTTGATCACATATGGTCCAATTTCAGAAATCTGTGGGAACAGAGTTTTCTTATCCTTTACAATTGGGGCAGATATTGTACTAGGCTCAATAATGTCTATTTTAAATTTAAAGAAAAGTCCCACACTATGGTAAGCCATGAGGCAGACTACACAAACAGGTTGTACTAAGGTAAAATTGTACCAACAGTCCATTTTTTTAGAGGTGCAAAGTTTTCTATCTTTTGCTATTGGATTTGATGTCATGTTGTACACAGAAATCTGAGATGCCTTCTCATGGGTAGGCCCACTGATCATCCAGCATCCTATTTTAATTTTTTTCCCCTGCCATTCCCCAAAGTTGGGGAACTTTATCACCACTTTCATCTTCATCCCAGCTTCATTCATTTTCCAAATATACCTCAGTTCCATGCACGACCACAGCGGAAAGATGTAAATCTCCCTTACTAGAGTGTATTCCTATACTCCCGGTATACTTAACACGAGCTTGAGACCATGGCCGCTCTAGGGTTCCTTGAACACAGGTTGAGAGGAGCAGCATGGTTAGGGTTTGGAATAGTATCATGAACACAGTTTTTCTGGTTGCAATCCAGCAGGGTGCTGTAAGAGAAAAATAGAGATTTGTCTTGGTGGGGAGAGCCTGAACAGGTTACCCCATTAGAAAGAAGGAAAAATCCATCGTGCACTAATTCTGTGTTTCACACCACCGCTGTCAGTAGCCTCCCAGGCAAGTGGGCCACAAGGTTTAATTAGAGTCATGGGTACAGTGCCAACTTGTGGTAACTTTACCATGACAGGTTGTCCTGGCTGCAATGTTACCGGCTGTTTTCTTTCACATGGAGATGGAGGTAGAACATCAAGTCCATCTTTTGAAAAGAATGCTCGGCTCACAGGGCTCCCGGTGGGCCCATACCGATTGTCCAGCTGATGAAGTACTTTGGAGAGTTGAGTATCCCAAAGAGTCTTGTGGGGCTTTAGGCTCTGTTTTAATAAGCCATTAGCTCTTTTTTCCATCCCATTTGATTGAGGATAGTAGGGGCTATGAAATACCCACTATATTTCCTCCTGTTTTGCCCATTCTTGTACTTCCTTGATGGAAAAATGCAAGCCATTGTCACTTTGGATGAAATCGGGAGTTGGTAAGCTTGAAAACCAAGACGATAATCCTCTAATGGTGTTCTGACCACTAGCTTTCCAACATTTAGTTGCCATCATTAGATCTGAAACAACCTCTACTCCTGAAAGAACATATCGATATCCCGAGGAGGGTTTAAAGGGTCCAATGTAATCAATTTGCCATGTTGACCATAAAGTTTTTCCCTCATTGATGTGTAGAGGTGGTAAGTTAGCAGGGTGATCCATTTGCAATTTCAATCATCTGAAATTTGGAAATTTTTGTATGTCCTTCAGTCCATTGCATTTCTTCTGCTACTCCCACTAGATAGGCATACCACTTTCTGATGGTGGCGGGTTTCTGTGCAATTCCTTCAGGAGGAGCGGTTCCCTTTAAGACTGTTTCTAATAAGTTAAATGGATCTCTGGTTTGCACAGGCTGTCCCTGGTGTATTTTATCAACTTGTTTAACTGCTCAGACTGAAGACAAAAGTCCCTTTTCCCATTCAGAGTATCTCTGCTCTGTCTCTTTAAACACAGTTGAACTGAATAATAGCGGTCTCTTTGGTCCATCAGGGCCAGTTTGAAAGAAATTACAGTAAGTACCATGCTCCGCAAAACACCATTCCGCTATAATAGGATCACGGGGGTGTACTGGTCCCAGTGACTGGTATGTTTTTAATTCTTGTATCAGAGCCTTGACTGCCTCCGCATGCTCTGCATTCCATTTCCATGGTCTTCCCTTCCGTAAAAGTGACTACAGGGGACGAGCAATGACAGAAAATCCAGGTACGTGTTTTCGCTAATATTCTAAAGTACCTATAAGCTGCTGTAATTCTTTCCTAGATTGGGGCATTTGTAATTGTTCTATTGTATTTAGGGTGTCTGGTGGAATTGCTGCACTACCTGCAATCCACCAATTACCTAAAAATTTTACTTCTTTGCTTGATCCCTGACATTTTTCAGGTGGAATTTCAACTTCTGCTCTGTAATGCTTGCCGCACTGCTGTTTCTGCTTCCCCCACCTCTTCAGGGGAGGTCCCTCCCATTAGGATATCACCTATGTATTGATACAGTTTTACATCTTGAGGGAATGAGACTGTAAAAGTTTGACAAGCACAGCATGAGCAATTGTAGGCAAATGGTTATATCCCTGTGGGAGTCTGTTAAAGGTGTATTGTACTCCTTCCCAAGTGAAAGCAAATTTTTCTTTATCTTTGTCCTGTAAAGGGATCATAAAAAACGTATCTCTTATACCTAATGTTGCTGTCTATGGGTGTGTGGCTGCTTGTAGTGTGGCAGTTAAAGTTGCAATATTAGGCACTGCAGCTGTTAGGGGGGCTGTGTTGGCATTTAACACTGGTAATCAACTGTCAATCACCATCTTCCATGCAGTTTTCTGACTGGCCAAACCAGTGAATTATATGGGGAGTGGGTTCTGGAAATAATTTGTCGTTTTTCCAAATCAGCAATTACTTCAGAGATTCCTGCTCGTGCCACAGAAGAAATTAGATACCATGGGACATTAGTAATCTTTGAATCAGGGAGTGCTGGAGCTGCGCGAAGCAAACGCACTGTAGCTTCCCATCTTTGTTTGGGTTAGGATTAGTATTTGAACCGAAGGACCACAGGCTGCCGTTCGGCAAACGCCAGGTTCGTCCATTTAAAATACCGAATCCTAAAATGTTTTCATTGTGATCTTTAACTGCAAAGCGAGTAGACAGCATAAGGTTCTCACCAGGGAGCCATAAATTAACTTTTGCAATTTGGCAAATAGCACTTGCTCCGTTTACTCTGGTAATTTTAACTCTTTGCTGTCTGGGTCATATACACAGCTTCTCAGCATCTTGTTGTGTTAATACTGAAATTTGTTCTCCTGCATCTATTAGAACTTTTGTTAATTGTTGACGAGGTCCAACTAGGATTAAAATATATGGGCCATTATTATTTATCCATTGATAGGATTCCACTTGCTGGACAGACAGATGCAATTGTCATCCAGGCGCTATTCGTTTTTTGATCTTGAATTTTGGAGCAGGAAAGGGTTATTATCTCCTCTCCAAGTCTGCATCATATTGGGAGCCTGCATTAGCATCATTTCAACCTTGTCTGCTGTCCTTTGTTTCTTTTCCCTTTCCTGCTGTACCTGTTCTTGCAGTTTTTCAATTCGCAGGGATAGCAATATCTCAGCTTTCTTTCTGCCTTCTATTTCTTCTCTCAGATCTCACCTCTCTCTATCAGATTATTTCCTATCCTGACAGACAGCTTCTAAGCAGGTACCCAGCATTTTGCAAATAATTCCTTTTCCTTTACCCTCTTTTACATGAGCCCTGGCCACTTGTAGTTGTTTTTCCACAGCTTCCCAGTCATGCCAGTTATCACGAGCCCATTCATCCAAGAATTTAGGAAGTGGAATTATTCTATTTTTTGTAAGTAATCAGTGATACTACTTGCCATCCTGCCAACTACACCAATTTTTCATGGACAAGTGGTTAGTTCATTTAAAAAAATCACCGTCAAAGATATTTGCAAATAGTGATTTTAATAGAAATCTATAAAAGTGTGATTTAACAAAGTTCAATGGCAAGGTTCACTCTATTACTTATTAAAATTAATGGAATATATAAAGAGAAAGAAAGAAGAAATTAAGTTAGAAGAAAATACAAGGAGGAAAAGGGGGCCCTCCCATCGAGTCACGAGGTTCAGAAAGGACCCCCTTGCTTTCTAAATTCCTTCTCAGACAGGAGTCTAGGTGCGGCTGGATCCAATCCCAGTCTCAGACTTGGTCAACAGTTTATGTCTAAGGATTATATATCTCTAACAGCAGTTGAAGATTTATTCATAGTTAAGAGAGAATCACAAGAATTTAGCAATAACTAATCATGGGTTAATTTAGCATCTACAAGGTGATTAAATAGGGTTTACCACAATATTTGTATCGATACACACACACACACACACACGAGGCCTAGTAATTCATCGCAACTTTAGTGAAATACTCCCAATATGCATATATAAAGGTACCCAGAAAAAATTCCCCTTGAGTTCAGTGAAATACTCACATCAAATGATTAACTCAACAGGCGAAGGTTGAGTCTCGAGGAGTGAAAGGCGCTGGCGATCAGCCCAGGTCCTGTCGTCAGGCCTCTGTATGCAAACTTAGAAGTTCACTGCTCTGAGAGGCGTCCCACTCAGAGGGAGATGCTGGCGCAGCCCGCTGCGGTCCAGGAGAGCTCAAAGGGTCTCAACTTGGCACTGCTGTTTATAGGGTCGTGAGATGACTGAATTTAGGCATCAGTAAATTTCCATCCTATTGTCACAATCCAGGTTGGAAATTACTGAAGTTCTCAGACATTCCAGTGATGCTGGTACAGATCCTCCTGAGTCACAACCCAGATAAGATAGGCCCCAAGGCTGTTGGGAGTGGCTGATTCCTCCTGGCACAGACGTAAAATATGTTCCAAGGCTGTCGGGGGGCAACTGGCTCCCTGGCACAGACAGCGCTGCTCCCTCCTCAGCCATGTAAGAGTTCCTGAAATGGTCAAGGGACGCTCAACCGCCAAACTCGTTACACAAAGGCCAAGTTTGGATGGGAGTTACTGAGACTGTAACACAGTTCAGGAAGGCAGGGGGAAGATGCACCACCACAGAAGTGATGTATCAAGTTCTACTGAAATAAGAAATAACAGAAGGAATTGTAAGATGTTGAAGAAAGGGTATTTTATACACCCCCGCTACTCTGAGTTGTCTGGCAGTCTGTCTTCATGCTTGATTGTTTATTGCTGTTAAGAGATTAATGTCAATGCACGATTTCTGCTAAAAAAGTAAATTAAAACCAAATGCAGAACAGATGTATTTATTTTTGCTCCATTCCGTATGAAGTGACTTTTTAAAGAGGCAAAAACTAAAAGTGATCATTCTATGTGAAAAGGAGAAATATTTTAGTAAGTGTAAACATTTGTGATGCTTTTATTTTTGTTCTAAAGAATAAACTTTCTTGCAAGGTGGCTCAAGCTGTCCCCATCAAAATAGATAACATTAGGATGCATTATAAACCAGCAAATTCAGAATGATTACTATTCAATTAAATACTATGATAGGTAAGAGATACCAGTAAATTCTTTTACAATTCCTAAGAGTCATTTTGCCAACTTGCCTGAAAACACTTTTTCCACACTCTTCTATTTAATTACCCTCTATAGTACAGTCTTACATGCAAACCACTAACACACTTGCTTCTCTACTTGCAGTCCCACAGAACTACCAGCAAATACTTGCCAGTCAGGGAAACTAGCCAACAAGACCCAAGACTAAGGTTTAAAGTCATTTAAAATCTTTAAGAGACTTTAAACACAACCAACAAACTGAGATGGAGATAGTAACGCTGGCATTGTCAATCATCTGTCAGTGTCAGACACGGACATTGTCTGGCACTTAGGGTGCAGGACCCTGTTAGCAGGCACTTGTAATTTTAAAAAGTGGAAAAAACTACCAAGTAGGGCAGCTGATGGTTGTATAGCACATCTGTCCTCTATGACCATAGCTATGTAGATGGAAGCTAATGCAGCCAGCAGCAGGATTAATTTCCACTTAAGCCTTTGGCGCGGATTAGTACAGGGAAACTGGAAATTAAATTAATAGATGCACAGTAAAGTTTAGGATCATCTGTTCTGACTTGCTATATCTCAGGCTATTAAATCTTCTTTAGTTATCCTGTATCAAGCTCAATACGGAGAATCTGCTTACCAATAATCGAAGCTCTTCAAGACTTCATCCCTAGGCACATACCGCTTTGGACACATGCCTCATGAGCTTGGCCTTGGAGATCTTTCAATGTTAACAGTACCTGCAGCACACATGAGCTTCAGGCCAAAGGCACAAAGAGTTGTACAAGCTCACAGTTCCTCAACTCCTTTATAGTAAACTTGTGTTTGGCTAAAGTTTAACTTCCAGAAAAGGATCTATTCTTGATTTGAAAGCCTTCAAGAGATGGAAAATCACCACCTTCTCTGGTAGTTTGTTCCACTGGTTAATCACTCTGCTAAAATGTTTGCCTGATTTCCAAGGTGTATGTCTGACTTTCAGCTTTATGCTTTTTTGTACTTTTCTTTACCAAATTAAAGAGTGCTTTAGCAGTTAGTAGTTTCTCCTCATCAAGTCTTAAAGCCACTTATCATGTCATCTTTAATTCTTCTTTTTAATGATCTTTTTACTGTAGTTCTTTAAATCTCGTTTTCTCTGCACATTCTTCTTTTTTTCCAGTATGTTTCTTCAAATGTAGACATCAGAAATATGTGCAGCATTAAAAAATTTATTAGTTATCAACAAAGCTGTACATAGACAAAGTATGATTTCACTACTCCCATTTTCAGAGCCATTTTAGGCCACTGTAACAGCCTTTTTGACACAGCATCAGACAAGAGTCTTACAGTATCTTACCCATTTCACTCTCGCATCCTCTTCTGGGAACACACACCCCAGGCCACAGCTCTTTCTGTATCATTCCTTAGTCCTGTATATCTAACCACATACAACTAATCTGTAAAATTAATCTTGTTTGAACACATCCCAATTTATCATGTTATTTGGACTTCCTTAGGAGCGCCTTGTCTTCACAGTAGTTTACCATTACAGTTCTTTCTGTGTTGTCTATAACTTTTATCTCCAGTCACTTCGGAAGCAGTGATTTCCAAAGTGTTAAATTTAAAAAAAAAAAAAAAAAAAAAAGAAGAGATATTGGGCCTACCTGTTGATTGCTGCAACAACTGTTAACCAATCCTGAATCCCTTTAACATGCACTGATATGCTGCACAATACTACTTTTAAAATGAAAAGCTCAAATATTAAAGTCAAATGCCTGAGTAGAAACATGTAATTTCGGTTGGTAAAGCCAACCGATTGTTTAATCTCGAAGAATGATATTGTCCAATCACTTACTTTCCACAAAACCACAACAACTGTCAGCTATATTCCTTTCTGTCAATTTTCCATCAAACAAATCTATTTCTCAAAACCCCAACACTGTGCAGTGTACCACCTACAGAGTGAGAAATCAAACTGCGCAAACGTCAAACTGCTTCTCTCTCGCCTTTGTAAGGCCCTTCCCAATTTGATCACGTAAGGAATAAGCTTTTGCAGGAACAGCCTGGCAATTACTCATTTTAAGTATTTTGATACAATACTATATGGATTGATAAAAAGTGGATAACAAAATGCATACAGCAAGTACCACACACACATACTGTGACTTCCTAGAATTTTTGGCCCAAACCCCAAATTTTGGTATGAGAGAAATGCCCAATAATTTTTGAAAAGCTTCAGCAATAACATAAGTTAAGGTTTTTTTTTTTAATAACTGACTTGAGAATAGAATTCTATTTCAGAACTTCTATTTTTCATGTCTTTTAAATTTATAGTGGTTTTGCACAGAAAGAATGGTGACAAACTGTATCAAAATGAAAATCAAAATAATAAGGATGAGAAATGCCTGACTGAAGACAGCATATCATCTAGATAATCTGCTCAGAGGATCCTTTCAACTTTACCACACCATCCAGTTGTTACACAACAAGCACACAACAAATTTTTCACATCTTCCCCATTTTAGACTATGAACTTCTTAAGGAAGGGACTTCACTATTGATTTGTACAATTCCTGGCATAGCAAACTCACTTTCGTCAAAGTCCTTTACATGCTATCGGAATGTAAATGCAATACGGAAGAGTAAAGCCTACACATGTGAAAAAGTATCACAGAGAGACAAAGTACAGCTTTCACAGATTTGATTTTCCTCTTTTAGCAGGTTTTTCCTCAAAATTTTCTGGAAGACTGTCCAAGGATACTCTGTTAACAAGCGACAGGGGAAAAGAGCATCAGCCACTCTCAGTTCACTACTAATCACGTTTGAACACACACAGTCACAAAGTCTTGCAACCACCATAGAAGCTGTCTTGTATTTCTCCCAAAATGTTCTATTCAATAAATACAAAACATCATTACAATTCTTTACATGTGGAAGGTTTCTCTTTGCCTTTTGGGTATGAGGCATGTCACCAAAAACTGTAGTCCAGCAGTACATATAAACACCGTAATAAAAACATGCAGGCTAGAAAATGCACACATAAGCTGAATAATTTATAGCCATAATCAGTAAAAGTAGAATTTTGCATGCATAAATGTATATCTATATGATTAAATAAACAATTCTGGTGGTGGTAGTGTTCTAACCTTCACCATCTTTGCAGGTAGGAACCTATGCCATTGGGAAATTCCAGTAATATCTTATTCAATAAAACCCCATACTACTACTTGTCTTGGAAACATAAATGGTGAGGAATATTAAAAGCTTGAGGAGTCTGACTATTTTCTATTAAAAAAAAAAAAAAAAAATCTTTTAACTCATGTCTGCCAGGCTTGTTTTCAGTAGCATGTCACAAAAGGCTGACAAACTCCAATTTCTACATGAAGTACATATCCGCTGACTCATCTAATGCTTGACCTTTCAGGTCAATTATTAAAACAAATCCCTTTTTACTAGGGATGTGCTACTTTGTGAAGTAAAGCACTTAAACTAGAACCTGTGTGAGACACTCCAAAACTTCCCAGTAACTTTTACCCCTGCAATTTCCATTTGTAAACTACACAGGCTAAGACACCTTTCTCAGCACATCTACCCAGCAAATCTTTCAATAACAAACATGGCACCAAAAAACATTTCTTTGCAAGCCAAACCTTTTCTTTCGCCAAGATGATTATTGCTACACAATCCTTATGTAAGTATTAGCAATTGCAAAAAACAGGCTGTCTACAGGATGCTTAACATCTATTTTCGGTTGAAACGGAAGTCAGCTTTTTCTACAAACAATTAGCTCTTCTGGATTAATTTTATAGTTACAGGACAGCATCTAACTTTTTATGGCCTATACACTACTTGCAAGACAAGCGGGTCATATTACTTGCTCCTTAAAAAAATAAATAAATTTCACTTATTCATAAAGTATGACCATGACACAACTGCAACATTTTCAGTACATAATTCTCTTAGTATCTGAAAGAAAATGCCCAATGATAAATTCAGGAAGGGCCAGTTCTGTTTAATTTACCATCAAATATACAGAATACAGCAACTACATTACGTGGTAATTTCTTTTGCAGGGTCAATTATGTAGCTAATACATACAACTACATTATGCAAATTGCAGAGTAACTTTAGTCCTAAAATGAAATACAGAAGATACCACATGAGTGCATCCCTGTTGCACCTTTGATTTATAATTACTTGGATATTATGGATGAGTAATGCAACTTTAAAAGGTCATATTTTTGTGACCTTTTAAAAGTCAAGTTAAAGACTCAAACACAAAACTTACATATAGTAAGTGGGCAAGAAAAGCTCAACCCATGAAACAGATTTTACCCAATGTTTCACAAAAGGTCAGATACGTGCTAGAATCAGTTTCAGCATCCTTGCTTAGCTCTGTTTCACTCAAAACAGCTGCTGACCTAACAATTTTGAGCAATCGCCTCATTGCATTGGTTATCCTGATTCATATAATAGCAAGACATGAGACTCTTAACCAGAAAAAAACTGTAACAACTGTTATTAGAAAAGAATGTTAATATTCAACATCATTAAGTCTTTAATAATACTGGTGAGGAATCTCACTGCAGTGCTTCCAAAAGGGAAGCTGAAGTAGAAAGTTTCAGAATCCTTTCTTTGCTATGAGTTTTCTCTTTTTTTTTTTTTTTTAATAAATCATCATTCTCCCTTCCCAAGACAATATTCATTAAAGACCAAATACTATCTTTCAAACCAAAGGATGAGGCAAGTCATGTGCTTTACCTAGAAATGAAGTGGTAACAACCTAAGAGGACTCCCAACACCCCCCCACTCATCCTTCATGCACATCAACATCTCCACACCATCCTTCATGCCTTCCTAAAATTGGAATATTTTTAGAGGGGGCTGATCCAGATTTCTAACTTGAAAAGCCCCATGGATTGTCGAATTTAATCACTTCTTGTAGGTGCTGCATGAGCTACAATGTTCTGTAATTTCTAGAACCTGACTTGTTGCAGCTCCTATGACTCTCTAGCTTCATTAGCACGATTTTTATCGAAGTTTTAGCTACAGATGCTCTTATCTAGAGTATAGGCTTTGGGGGAGGGTGTTTTTTGGGTTTTTGTGTTTTGGGTTTTTTTGAGGCATCAACGAGTAGACAGAATTCTGTAAAGAAAAATGGGGCTCAGCTGAATATTTCTAATTTACATAAAAGCATTTGATAAATGAGAAATGAACTATTACTTATAGGCAGACAGGAATCCAGGAAAGGAGACACAGCCAGGGGAGGATACCTCATGCACCCCTACAGGCTGGGGACCGCCGGACTCAAAAGCAGCTTTGCAAGAAAGGACCTGGAGGTCCTGGTGAGCACCATGTTGAACATACCTCGAAAGAGCAGGTTTGTGGGGGATCTTATCAGTGTGTATAAATATCTCACAGGAGCGAGTGAAGATGACAGACTTCTCAGTTGTGTCCAGTGACAGAAAAGAAGCAATGGACACAAACTGAAATATAAGAAATTCCACTTACACAAAAGAAATTTTTTTTCTTCCTGGGAGTGTTGTCAAATGCCGGACCAGGTTGACTGGAGAGTTTATCGAGTCTCTATGCTTTGAGATATTCAAAACTTGACTGGACAATGCCAAGAACAACCCTGCTCTAGCTGACCCTGCTTTCAGCAGGGGACTTAGAATCATAGAATCATTTAGGTTGGAAAAGACCTTTAGGATCATCAAGTCCAACCACAAACCTTATACTGCCAAGTCCACCACTAAACTATATCCCTAAGCACCATGTCTACATGACTAGATGATCTCTAGAGCTTGCTTCCAACCTGAGCTATTCTATAATTTTTTGAATATAAATTTTGTTTTTATGAAGTGGTTTTATGAAGTACAAATTTGTAACTATAACACATTTTACTAAATAAAAGCAGTTACCCTAAACATTAGTTCAGAGTGGTTTAACTTGCAGCCCACAGTCCCAAGCCAAAAGCAAGATTTCTCTATATCACTGATACTTCTGAACATTTGGCTTTGATAATTTGTTAATCAAGAGATTGAGTTTAAATAAGACTCCAGTTTCAAGGTAAATAAAGCTCTAAATGGAATTAAGTCTTGATTAGTTAAAGAACAGATTCTAAAGAGAAGCTTAATAGCAAATAAAAGAAAAACAAAATGAAACAAAATAAATGATAATGTATGATTCCAAGAGTTGTGTAAGTCATTCCTATATCCCCTTTAGCTGTTACTACTGCTTCAAATGCTTGTTATTTACTTTTGTTTGTCCCAGTATGACTAATCCTTTGTCACAAGCATGTTCTTACTGAGAGATATCTGTACTTGAACCAAGAACGCTAAATCACTTCATATGAGTCCCAATTGTTCAAGCAGAAACATTAAAGAATTTCCTTTTCACAATTCACAAATCTTACTCAGCACCTTGACAAAAAAAAAAAAAAAAAATCTCTTCCATTCCCAAATCTCCTCTTCTGCATTAACAAAGTATAGAAGAGCACTAGCGTGCAATTTTTTGCTTATGTTCTTAGAGCCTCCCACTCACATTTTTAAAGGCATTCCATCTGAAACATCTCTGCCCAAAACATTCAGTTTTAAGCTTACTCTTGCATTTGTTTCTGAACAAAAACAAATCACTTGAATATATTAAAGAGGATGGTGGCTACCTACTCCAGTTTCAAAAGGCCAAACTTAATTGATCATATAATCATTTGCAAGTGTTCAGCATCTCATACAAAGAATCCAGAAAATGCATACAAAGTGCCGACTCATGAGGCAAAGAACTGAAAAATATAAACTTTCATCTGGAACTGATCTTGGCAAGAATTTCATAAGCAGACAAACAATACATGTAGCAGTGTAAAAAAAAAAAAAAAAAAGGTCAACATGAGACCTTTTCCATATTCTGAAGGAGGTACGCTGACCGCCAAGCTGTTCAGTCTTTTGTTTTCTCGGACAGAGCATAAGTTCTGGTCTGAATTTGAGATAAATTACTGGAACGTTTTAAAACCCATTCCTACTTCAGAATAACTGGAAAATTTTCTAACAAAAGCCAATTAATCAGAAAATTGCAACTTGTCGCATTCTCAATGTATATTTGAAGTTAGATACACTACCTTGAAGGTTGAAGGTACAGAGAAACTAAATCACTATCCATTTTAACATTGGGTAAATTATGTTAAAACAAATAAAAATAGTATTGGTTGTGTGATATTATTTATCAAATGCTGCTAAAGCACATAAGAATTCTGAAACACCCAATAAGTCTTAAATAGTCCTAAAGAATTACCATTCTGTTGCTTCCCTAGCTAAAGATGAAAATATTTAATCGCTTTCCAGAGGCTTTATCTTGTCCGCGACCTTTGTCTGTGGTTCATTCTGATCACTTTTTTGGAGGTAAGGATCACTGGAAATGAGTATATGACTCCACAGGAGTGAGTCTGGATTTGATATTATGCTGTTATCAGTTGTATGGTTCTTCCTTGCTTCCTGTCAATGTTAGTCTCCGTATTTCTATTTAACAAATATGTTTCCCTCACCCTTATCTAAAGGAGTTTTCTATATTGAGTAGCTAGTGTGAGATCGGAATGTTGTAGCTGCTCTGCACTAGTTTGTTGGACAGATGTATTTCAGGCATGCTAAATCAAAGGACTTAATGAAAGTTACTTGTACAAGGCACTATTAGACTTCCCTTTACAGAAACCATAGATTTGTGTAAACATACAGCAAGGAAATAAGTTTTACTTTCATAAGCAACAATCAACTCCGTTCATAATCTGTATGAATGCAGTTCATGTACTTGTATCAATTTGGTTGTTTCTGATTCTAAATAGCTATATTGTAATTGCTTGGCAGACTAATATAGAGGACTTCAAAACATGGTCTAAAATCAAAATAAAAGACTGCATGTGTATTATAAAACTGGAATGTTTTCCTGAGATTGTCAAACACTGAACAGCAGTCTTTGCTACTCAGGGTGAAATACTGCCCTATTTAATTATACAAATCCTTGAAGTGGGGAAAATGACTCATGTTTCAGATGATAGATTTCCCCCCCCCCCCCCTTCAAAATGCATGCATTGTTTGTCTGCTTACAAAATTCTTACCAACTAAGAACAGTTCCAGATACAAGTTTATATTTTTCAGTTCTTTGACTCACCAGTCGGTACTTTGTACGCTAAGATACAGCAGCCAAATTTTACAGCGATTGCGGGCCATTTAAGTACGTACAGTACCTAGCTAAGAAATACCAATGGCATTATGATAATTTCTTGTTGTAAACTTTGCTATATTTCTTTTCTATTTCCCCCACAGTTAAGCACACAGATGGCAAAGGGCCACTTCAAATATACCAACTGCTGTGTTTGAATTCACTAATTTTAAGCTTCTGGTAATTTTTCTTCTCTACAATAATGAACACACTAAAAGCTGAGCAAAAATCAGTGTGCAATGATAAAAACAAAGAATAGAAACATGAAAACATATATAATACTTAGCCAACTCAGAAGCTGCATATTCTTGCATACAAGAAAAGCTGCTGCTGGAACACAACTCCTGGGTTCCTCTCCTAATTTGAGTCCCAAAACTTTACTTATCCTCTTTTAAATCTGATCGAGCAATTTTGAACCTGATGACTAAGACCTATTATTTAAGTACATGCACCAAATAAGTATGGTTTATAGCAGAACTCGTAATAGCTTGTACAGTTGTGGTACAATTTATGAAGTTGGTACTTTGTAGGCAGTAAGGAACTGAAAATGGTTCAAGTGGCTGAAAAGAATAAACATCTCTGTTTCTGAAGCTTGCCATTTTCATGCAAAACCTTATAGGACAGAACATTAGCAGTTAAAATACAAATGAACAAATGTTATCTGTCCTTCTACATGCCAAAAGTGCTGCCTATACCTCCATTTTCAAACGTGTATTATTACTTTTCATCAAGCACAAAACATAAAAAATTTTTGGAAGCTGTTGGAAAGTCAGAACATTCTAATATGAATTACATTCACTGAAGTTTTGTTGTTTCCAATGCTTTTCAAACTCATGCTGTAACTTTAAAAATCCATTTGTTTTTTCCAACAATTTACAAGGAAAAAAAGAAAAAGACGATCCTCTTCAAGGCTGTGACACCTTACTGGAAAAGTTGTTACTGTTAAAATTGCAATAGTCTATCTCTGACTTGATTTCTGATTATTCTGATGATAGATATGGGTTTATTAACTTTAGACACCAATGCAAATCCACAACTAATGTACTGTATAATCAAATGATGCTTTTCCATAAACACACAGGCTAAGGAAAAATAAAGCTACAATTGTCTGAAAACATTGTTTAAATTACATGATTTATAATACCTCTGCAGGATTCTTACTCAAACATCATACAATTGAGCATTTATTCAACCTTTCACTTCTTGTAATATATAAAAGCAGAGGGGAAAGAGCATTCCCTGCCAACTGGCAAACTAATAGCACTGCAACAGCTAACAAGGGTGATCATTTTTCTTTTAGCTTGAACACTACTACAAATCAAAGTTTTTAGAAGCAGCCTATTTCTTCCACAGGAAAAAAATACTCCAATATTACAAATAAAAATAAATGCCCATAAACCAGAAAAAGTTACACATGAAACGCCTCCCTCTCTCCACTCAAGCTATTCTACCTACCTCAAAGCATAACTGGTCCCTCCAAACCAGGGTCTTCTTCAAAACCCCCACTGTCCGTGTTAGTCAGCTATCCTCTTCCTCCTCTGCCCAGTTATCTGGGTCTACTTGAGAAGGAACAAATAATCTCTGGTTTCATATCCTTTCAGATGAGCTTCTTGCCTGAAAAGCTGAGGGTTTCAATCATTCACTTACAAGTAAGTAGTAGTAGATATTCTGTAGAAAATGTGCAAGAGACATGACACTGCCCTGAAAACCTTCCAATTTAATTCTGGTTGTTAGATAAATAACAAAGAAATAAATAATAATAAAAAAATAAATAATGAGAAAGAGTAAGAACTGCAGTATAAGACCAAGGGCTTACTTTGTTCAGCTTTAGCGTATGCAACTATAGCAACAAATGAAAAAAATTTAAGAGTGGTAGTATTTCCTAAGTCTACCATCAGAAAAAGGTTCCTCAATTTTAAAGAAAAACGGATTGCTTGTTATAGTCAGATTACAGAAGTTTAAATACTTGATGCAAATGAGAACAAGACCAATTCTTGCAACAGAAGAAATTGTGTTTACATTTTATTTCCAGATATTTGTAACAAGATATTCATCACTCTTTTTCCATGTGTCAAATTTTACAGTTTTTTTAGAAAAGAGCTGTAGTGCTTTCCAACAGTTTTCATACGCATCTGATATAAGCAAGCAAGCAAAGTAAGTGCATTTGACAACACTTTCAACAGTATTTACTACTCAGTTCCATCACTGTAAGCAAAATGTTTCCAATGCAGCTGGTTTACTATCCTTTTAATTACAAGGTAGACTGCATAGTTAATATAGTAAAAATAATTAGGATATTAATTACACTCAGTGCAGCAATATTTAATCTCTCCTGTCATAACCATATGGCAAAACAATTTTAAAATAGGTTGTAGCACGAGCATAAACTGTTTTAGGTGTTGAAAGACATTCAGGCTCAGTCTTACAAAAGCATTTATGTGCAGGAGCATAAAACAAATTCCCCACTGATGATCCTTTAAACAGCCTCTAAATTCCCCTAGGTATCTACACTCTGCAGGGATGAGAATTCAAACCTATGTCCTATCAAAACACTCTCTTCACGTGCTCTGCCTCTGGCCTTGTGAGTTTGTCTCTGCAGCAGTACAATTTCAAAAGGAGGTTTACAGAGCATCTCTTCCACCCATCCCCTTCCTCTCTATTCCAAAGCCCTGATGGTCAGCACAACATTGTGGGTGTTAGGAAACTTGGACTTTTCTTTCTCTCTGGCTATGGGCAGGCCATCACCCGAGTCCCAGCATGAGATCATCATGGTCTTTACTGAGAAAGCTGACTGTCCCAATTCAGTTTCCCAGATCATTAACTCTGCTGCCTACAGCTGCAATGTTACTTTGGTAGATCGCTGTGCAACTGCAAAGAGGACATACGTGCACAAGAACTAGATGGTTGGCTGAATTAGTTTCGTGTATGCTTGGTCTGGACTATTTTATTTTGTTGTTCCATCCCCAGGAAGCCCTTCAACCATGCAAAAGGCTTCTTTAGACACTGCCACGATAGTTAGTTAGATGCAGGAATTCTCACAGTAAACCTCAACACATTAATTTTATAGATGCTTCTCATGTAATTAGCATAGATACAATAATTTAGGAATTTAATATCTATATAGCTTCACAGATCCTACATAATCAATAAGTTATTTCAAAAGAAGATGTCTTTACTATCTCAGTGCATGATACTTATCACTGTCTAAACCACATCAACAAATTCTGTTGAATTACATAAATGGGATACTTAGCACCCATAACAGTGAAAAGGACAGTCATTTCCACAGATATTTGGAGAGTCCTCCTGCTAGAAAAGTAGTGCTTGAGGATTATGATTCTTTGCTAAGGAGGCGGCATATTAAATTGACTTTTATCTTCTGGTTCATGTGTGGCATTGAGTGCAACAAAGCAAAGTTACTAGAATTTCTGTTCAGGGCATCATTCAGTGATGCGTCTCTTTTAATCACATTTTCTAAACAGTTCTACGAGTCTAATTTACAACACTGTCATCATATGGAATGAGTATTTCTCAACAAAAATGAAAATCCTTTTAAAATTCAATTCCTTTAACAACAGACTGCTTCTTTAATACCACCAAGAGAGCATTGTGATAGTACAGACACTAAAAGAAGTCATAATGTTTTAAGAGCACTTTCTTCAGACACAAGATGCAAAATACCATTGAGACATTCTCCCACTTCAAATTGAACAGGAAGCAATGACATACATACAAGCTAATCCCAACATCTCTTTAGTGTATTAAGAAGTCGTCAGCTCAATTTTAGTAACACCATCACTAAAAACTGTAATTGCACCATTATAAGTTAACACCTTTTTTACCTTTCCCCTCAAAGAGCGGGCTGTAACAAAACCTATATGCAGGTACAGAAGACGTTGCTGAGCCGGTTCAGTTCTAGCTCTGAAGTGGTCACATCCAGTTGATAAGTATCTCCACATCTGGCAGTTTACACTTCACTTGAAATCAACTTTCAACAAGATGAGAGCATGAAGACATCCATCAGTGTCTCACCATGGGCTGAATTTACTGATCTTGGTGGTTTAGCTAACTCCTGCAAAGGTGATCTACTCACACACCTGCAAGCTAATGAAATTTTAGACTAGCCAAATGACTACAGTAAGAAAAATCCTCCTGTTGGTTCTACCTTATGTAACAGAGACTGGCAGCAATGGTAACAGGCAGTGCTTTTCACTGAAGTCACTTTTTGAAAGCTTTGACGTTGAATTTATATTTATTTTGTTATAACAAAGTTCATGACACGAAGAGTGTGAACTACATTAGAGAAAGGATTATAGGCTCTTCAGACAGATAAAACATTGTGCAGTGTGGAAGAGTTGACTACTCTCTATACCGAAGCTTTTTGGACATTTTATTTCTTTTTCCGATATGCAAGGAAAAGATCACTATTAAATGACATCTTGCATGGTATAGTATAATTTGAACATGTTAAAACAAATCAAGACTAACCAAAAGACAAGTTCAAGAATTCCAAGAACTAAATCAGATATGTTGCTATTTATTTCAAGACAGATTTAAGAAAGAATGAATAGCACTTGATAGCCTGTAAGCTACACGAGCAATGTACGATGCTCAGGTTTTTACTCCAAAACACATTATGTAGAATTACCTTAACAGAAGTTCTTTGGGTAGTTTCTTGTTAATAAGGGCTTCATCATTATTTGAGAAAACCTAGAAACAGAAAGAAAAAACATCATTTAAAAAGACCAACAAGAAAAACAGCTTTTAGAGAGTCTTTTCACCTTCTACTTACGTGCTTGTTCTTTTAAATTACTGTTAATGTCAAGTTCTCAACATGTTAGGTGGCAATACTATAAAATTATTTCAATATACACAACAGGGCCACACCCATGCATACACCTGCTCTGCCCTAGTGCTAAGATTTAACTGCACGAAAACTGTGGAGCAACTTAACAATCATTAAACAAGCAATCAGAAGCCACACTTACACCCCATAAAGAAGTATTTTAGGCAGTAGTGAAACTTCTAGCAATAGCAAGACACATACAAACACACACTAGTTGCACAGTCCTAAAACTGTCCCATTACAGAAAACGGAAACCAGACACTTTCCAGTTATTCAGGTCCCTTCCTTCACTGTCTACAGTGTAAATACTTTGGCCCAGGTATGTGAATATGGATAAAATATAATAATCTAAAGATTTAAAGAATGTACTGCCACAGATATGACAGTAAGTGCTATATAAGCAAGGGAAGCATCTCAAGAAATGCTACAAGAAAAACTCAAAATACCTCTCACCCAGAACTTCATATTACTAGCACATCTCCTAAGCAAAAGAAAGTGGTGAGACTGAAAGCAAATGCCCAAGTGAAAAAGCAGGCAATACGAAGATTATACAGGAAAACATTTCTGCAAAAGGAGAAAAGGATCAGTCAACAGTTAAATAGAAAAACTAAACAAAGGAGACATTGACCAGACTTACAACTTATTGTAAATATTTAAGTTTGAAAAATTTTGCCAGAGGAACACAGCAATAAACTAAACAGAAGGTGAATCAGACTTTAAGGAACCATGGCATAGACTGGAGGAAGTCAAAGTCACAAGCAGTCACTTTCCCTGCACAGAGAAGACCTTGGAGTCCATTTGCTGTCCACATTACCAGAAACAAAAGCTAGAAAGAGGCATCCAAAATAGTCGAGGTTCTTGAATGCTGAAAGGTAAATATGAAAGCCACACAAAACAGAAACATGAAAAACAACTGGAAATCTTTCCCCCATCCTTCACTAAGAATATGCTGTTCCTGACTCAAGCATCAGGGTATTACCCCTTGTCCACCCTACCATCAACACATATCACATACTTGGTAACAATTTGCTTTGCTTCTTAGTTGGGGGGGGGGAAGGAGGCTCAAAGGTACATCAAGCAAAGAATGAAAAAAAGCTGAATATAAGCTTGGCTCTGTCTTCATAAAAAAAAAAAAAAGGGAGACAGCAGAAAGTACACATCTGGGAATGCTGAAAATATCTCCCTAAAAAAATACTGTAAGATTAGAAAACTTGAATTTCCTTCTGGCTGCCATCAAGAACCTTTTTTCTCTTCCAGTACATCCTAGGCTGATTTCAGGTCTAACTGCATAGTACTGTTTCTCAATTTTGACACAACAGCAAAAGCCACTTTCTTCACCCACCACCTCTGTGCAGTTATCCACACATCTGAGAATAATAAAACTGGCAACTTTCAATAGGACCAACAAATTCAATCAAGCTTCCTTTTCCTTCAACTGGAGCAGCACAATTATTCATGGACTCGTGACCGTAGACGTTCAAAGCATAAAACACCTCTGCATATATATTTCAATAGGACAATTCTAGTTCCTTCAGAAGAGAGACATTCTTGGCTTTAAGCAGTTCCACATGGCTGACCACAGGTTCAGGTTTGCTCTGGTTCTGCTTTACATCCGATAGCCATCGCTGTCAGTATTTTCAGCCTTTACGCTGAAATACACTATGTACATCAACACTGGTTTTGGAACTGGTTCAATGCTTCTGAGCTTGGCAATTCATAGATTTATGAATTATCTGCATGCATGCCATTTTAATATTATATGCTACTGATGGTCTGCAGATTATAGCCTGAAAACAATAGTATATATTGAGATAATTTTTAGAAGAACAGTCAAAACATAGGCCTAATTGTGTTTATTGCAGCACTCGTTCAGAAAAAGGAGACACATATGCCATCCTCCTAGAACTTAAGATCACTAAAGAGCAAAGTAGGGAAATATTCTTGTGCATTAAGAGGTTAAAAAAAAAAAATTAAGTTGCAAAGAAGGAAGTTACCTCCGTGAGAGCACGCAAGGTCTGTGGTAAAACAGACAAGTGAACCTAGATCTCATTAATTCTGGCCCAGAATCTGAACATTCAGTATCACAGATGACTAAAAATCCTCATTTCACTTAATTATTCTATAGTTGCAGATAATTCCTCCAAAGTTACATCATCTAGCATGTATTTCCCACTTACATGCATAAGTACATATTTTTAAATGAAGCTACTTTGCAGTCTGCTGCTAGTTTACACATATGCCATCACTTTGCCAGTACAAAAGCTGTTATTATCCATTTTTTCTTTACACCGTAGATTCCCAGATGTACAGTAACATGGATACATGCTCACTGTGTGAAGGTGACACTGCATTTTAGTAAGGTATGAGCAAGTTACTATTTAATACAAACAGCTACAATGCGTGCTCAAGACTTTTGAGTATTTCCAACTACTCATCAACTCCTGCATTAAAAAGCCAAATCACTACAAACCACAGCACAGTTTTTTGGGAATAGTAAGTATTTTTCTACTGGGGCCAAGCTGAAAATCTAAACCTACAACCAAACTGGCAACTCTTAGGGGAAAAAGGCTTATAATCTCTATATGTTTATGTGAGATATCTTTAGACTTTTAAGTTAAAGTTGGACAAACAAACTATTTTGAATACACGACAGTAGATATGACCAACGTCGCATTTAGGAATCCCAGGTAGAACTGAAAAAAATGCATTTTTTACTACTGAATAGAAGTGTGCTACTTGCCCAGACACACAAGGTACCATGCCTGCTACACAAGTCACAGAAGAGGCCACAGACTCAAAGCTGTTTTCCCTCAAAAAGTAAGTTTTATGTGTTCTTGTATGCATTAGCTATAGTTACCATATCATGAAGTATTATTCTTTTGGAATAAGAATATTTAGAGAAATGAAAGAGTCTCTTTAAAGTATTCTTTTACTCTGAAAAAAGTATATTAGCCTCTAGAGTCATACTGCATTTGCATCTCAGAGGAAGAGAGGAACTTCTTTAAAGGCTCTTCAATACTAGTTTTCCCCCAAATGAAGAACAGGCATGGGATAACTGGTGCAGTCATCTTCTAGATGAAGATTTGTAACATGATTTTGAACATGTGCAAGCAGAGAGAAAAAACAGAAGGTGCAAAGAGGATAATATATTTATTCTTTGAACATTTCCTGATACTCTAAAACTTCCATTAATGAAATAAATACCCTGAATACATTTATGTATCACCCCTCTGAAGTAAACAGTGCCATTATTATTTTTTTACTTGATTTTTATCACATAACTTCTAGTTTTCTCTTTCTATTTATAAAAAAAAACAAACACCAAAACCAGTCAAAGATGTGTTCAATTGCTGTAAAAAATATTCTAATAATCTTGTCAAGCATTATTTATTTTTCTTCAGTTACAGATAGTGCTGACAATTACATGGCTTCAAAATATCTGTATACAATAATACAAAATAACAATTAAGAATACCATGGATGTAGAAAGAATATTTCTTCTTTCTTTGCTTTTGCATTTGTTAGGAAATTCGACTGTGTTAATGAGAGGGTATCTCAAACTCTAGAAAAGTCTGGTTTTAACTGTATAAAAATCCAAAATACAACAGACAAATCTGTGCACAAGGAAAAAGGATAGGTGAGATTGAACATATGTAATAAATGTTACTTTAAAACCAGCTCTAAATTTTCTGTAAACATAAGAAGATATACAGAAAATCCCTACATTCTTAAAGGAATTGAGAGAACAAACAAAATAAAAACCACAAAAGAAAACTGTAATTGCTTATTACTTGAATCTTGACCTATTTCTTACATTCCTTAACTGACCTCTCTTGGTGGTATCTTCCCTGTACTTTTGAAAAACTGGTTATAATGAGCTAAAAGGGGAGTATTTCCTTAAAAATATGACCTGATACTTGCTTACACTAAATTTCTTCAGCAGCTACACTTAATTTTTTTGTCTCTTTATTGTATAAATAAAGTATCCATTGTGTAAATCTGTCAAATCCAAAAAGAATAATCTCGGTTTGCTTCCCCTTCCATATTATGAAACATACTAATTGCCACTATCCTAGAACATAACTTGTTGCTACACCAAAGTTAGCTTGCCACCACTAAAAGCACCACATATTATTCTCTTCTGGTCTAACAGTTAGTGATAAAGCTCTCCTGTTTCCATCAGAATTACTGCGTTGAAGAAATCTTTTCTGATGGAGTTGCGCATTGTGGTCTTGTACCCAGACTGGCAAAGAACTGTAATATGCTCAAAAAAGTTCATTTTTCTCTACAAAGAAACAAAGGAATATTCATCCTGGTTATCTAAAACACTTGGAAATTCCCTTCAACTAGTATTTAAAGATCAAAATGAGCTTATACTACTCACGTTGTTGATAGTCCTTAGGTTTTTTCAGTGATGCAATTTTGGCTGTCATTCAGACCTCTATTGAAGAGGACTATTTTCTTTACAGATGAAACAGTTTTGTTAGCAGCTCAGCCGTTATGGCTCAGTTCCACAGAGATATTTATGTATCTAATTTCCACTGAAATCAGAGTAGATAAGGACTTTCAACCTGTCAACTTTTCAAATCAAAAGTTATTAAGAACCAGACTCTCAAAAATAGCCTTGCTTAGTAGTGTGCTAAAGTGAGTAATTATGGGTAAATGTAGACTTGGGAAAGAGGGAAGATGAAGTCTGAGAAACCCCAAAAAAACACCGGCAAAAGGGGAAGACATATATACTGAAAACAAGGCTGAATTCTTTATCAAATCAGGAATAAAACCCAATGCTGGGTCACTGTCACCGAAGGAGACAGTAGTTTAGAATTAAATCCATACATTTCCCTTCTCCTATGGTTGGCAGAGCAAATGTCCTAGTTAAATTGTAAATATTGCCATACGTAAAAAGCATCAAGTCTTCCAGGTTTTCACTGGCAAGAACAGTATTTATTTAGTATTATTTATGCAGTAATAGGCATCGTAAGAACAAGATGTTTTAAAGGAAAATCCTGACAAAATAAAAGTTTTATTCAGTTCCCCTGATGTGCAGATTTTTGTTACCAAACACAAAACCCACCAGCTTGCTGCACATCTCCTCCTCAGTGGAGATGCCCAATTGTTGCCTGTGCAACCTCCCCTTCAGCATGCTATTGAAATTGCCTCTTGCTATAGCAGCAGGAAAGCCAGCAGATCAGCTTTGCTACCCAGAGCAGTTCATGAGCCCACTAAAGTAATGAATGGCACCCTAAAAATCTCTGTATTTCAATACAGCAGAAAAAAGGAGGAGGAAGATGAAAAGGCAAAACAATCTTCCTTTACTATAAATTTTGGATTATCTCACATGTTACGCTACAGAGTGCTCTCTAATGGTCAGAGAATTGCTGCTAGCTGGCGCTTCCTCCAGAAATGTACAATTAATGCATTAGACAGGCAGAATCATTCAACACCATGCAAGTAGCAAAATGTAACTGTATCTAGGCAACAAAAGGAGTGTTAGGCAAATGGATATGCACTGTCAACAGAACTGAAATAAGTGATAACGAAGACACAACAGCTGATGGCACAGGGCTGGTGTTAAATTAGAACCCATGGTAAAGCTTTCTGTGTAATCGATAAAATTACGACACATCAAAGTGAACCTGGAAAGGCAATGCTATCTCGAACCAAGCTCGTCTACAGCAGAGGCAGACTGGCAAATTCCTTTATTTCAACACACAGACGCTGTCTGCCCTCCAGGCTCTCACTCCTATGCTCCAGCTGCTCACCGTGCTCCATCGCAGGCTTTGACTTTGTGCACTTTAAAAATCTCGGCCACCCTGGTCTGTCGTGGTCGCTGTCATGTTAAACAGTTAAGCCTCACCTTCAGAGAACAAGATCAAATACAGCTGGGAACATCTCTCTCTCTTTCCATAAAGCCTTCCACTGACATAGGGCTGCCTATAAGGGCCATACTGCTTTTAAAGTTTCCCCAGAGTAAGTGCTGTCCAATATAATAAAACCCGCCAGGCGGAAGCAGCTGGCCACGCTGCCCACTTTGCTGCTTGGTTTTCTTCCAGAAGAGCCATCATTCTTGTTTTGCCAGCACTGGTATTCATACCACATCATTCACATGTTACCGGAGGGCATCAGTCTGGCTCTGCAAGGCCCTGTTCTCACTAGGTGACAGATCAAGGTCATTTGTGAACTTCGGAGCTGATGTCTGTAGCTGCATAACTCTATCTCAAGGCCTTTGGCCGTTCCAACTCAACTGCCTCTTAGCGTGTAGCAGGAGGTGCTTGGAGGTTGCCTTGCCTGCTGTCTCCAGCACACAAGCTCGTTCTCAGTTGGCCAAATAGCTCACATCACCCTTTCCTGTGTGTTTTTCAGAAGGGCAGTCATGTACTGCCAACAACATATTTGAAAATCATCAATCAAGCCTTTTCAAGAGTATGGCTTAATTACTGCAAGCAGCCAAGGTATTAAGGCCAAACAGGTTAGCCTGACCTGTTAGCTGAGCTGACCATCCTTTAATGCAAGACTTAACCTCATCTCTTACAAAGTCACCAAAGAAACGGCAATCCTCTGAACTAGCCCCACATATTAAGCATACTTTCACATACTGCTGTATTACCAGCACTGTTATTTAAGGTGCTGTGACACAGATCTATTTAAACATTTAATTCATTGTAAATTCTGATACAAATCAAAGAGGAACAGAACCAACTCAAAGTTGCATAATTTTTTCTGTACCATGTCAACACTGACTAGAGCGTGATAGCTCCTACTTTAACTTGTTAAAAATTATGAAGGGGAAACCCAATGGTTTGCAGAATTAACAATTGACCTAATTACTTGCAGACCTAAAATTCAGTTGAAAGAGCATTTTATCAATGCTCACTATCATGTAACTGATGTTTGGTAGCCTGCATGACAGAAAACATTAGGTTCAACCCAATACCTAAACAAAAGAAACAGGCATTACATTAGTATTTGCAAAAAAGGTTTGCAAGTTCTGCTTCCTCCACATTACTGTTCCATGGAAGACTAACCGTCCATTCAGGTTATGATCCCCCTAGTTCACACTTTGTCTTTTAAAACATCCTGTTCTAACCACTACCAGAGATGGCAAAACAAACCTGAACTACATGGAAAAATAAACTAGCCTTTACCTAATCTTTCATGACTAGAGACTGGTTCGGCTCGGGGCGGGGGGCGGAATCCAACAACTACTGTTTAAACACTAAGAAATTTGGGAAAAGCTGTTAATTGTATCCTTGTATATTATGTAAGCATATACGAAGAGACAGCTGAAAAAACAGGTTTGACAAAGTTTTATCCTCATCATCTGTTAGTCATATACTGATTGGTAAATCTTTCCTTCAGTTTGTTTTCTTTACAAAAAAAAAAAATTGATGACTGAGTATTTCCCTCTTCAGATATTTATGCATTACTCTTAAGATTATGCACTTCCAAATAAAAACAGTACATGATGAAGCATTTAGACATTATTCCTAAAAAACAAAATAAAGCGTTCAATTAACAGTCAAATCTACAAATCACTTGAAAGTGGAAAATGGGGAAACCCGTATCATCTACTTTACAGGCCTGGAGATCAACAGACCTGTGGCAGAAAATTAAAATCAAATGGATGAAGCAGTTGACTGCAGCCCATCACAAGGGTAGATTACACATCGTACAGATTCTGTGCTTTTTTTTCTTCAGCAAGTAAAAACCAAATCCCTCCTTAAGCATCAAGCAGAGACTCAAATGCAATTTGCAAAAGCCTAAGTTCAAAACACCTGAGAAAGGTACTTTCCTGTGACCACTCAAGTAATTTTGAGACTCTAAGCACAAATACTGGAATAGATTCTAAGAGAGCTTCCATCACAACATTCACAGGGACACTGTGCTCAAATTATAATTTGTTTCATCACAAAAATAATCCATTTGGTTTCATGCAGTCTTGTAGAATCATGCTATATAATACACATTCTCAGACATTCAGAGCAGGATACATTTCTGAAAAATCAAGCTGAGAGAAAAGTTGGTGGCCATTTGTTTTAATGCAGCAATATTTGGTTAGGGATAGCCATTCAGTCTCAGCCATCCAAATTTAACCCACATCACAGATTCAACAGAGACCTTAGGAGTACACCTTTCAAAACTCCTCCTCTGAATCATCACTTCTGCAGATAGCTGTTTTTACTGCCACACATACGGCTAAGTTTTATTCCCAGTCTCCAATACTGGCATACAAACTAACACACTGATGGCACGACAATGGAGACCTGAAATCCTCCCAGAGTGTGCACACAGAGATTCTTCTGCAGGTCCATTTCCCCAGGAGCTTGCACCGTTCTAACTTGGACTGACACAGTCCTCCCGCCAGCCACGCAATCCCACATCGAGAAAGGCAATTCTTTTTCTTAGTGTACTTAGCTCAAACTCTAAATGGTTGAAGCAGAATCCCTTCTTCTAAGCACCTGTGAAACAAAAATTTTGAGTACTAATATTTTCCCCCCAACATAACTGCTCTTCCAAAATATATTTGAGACTTAAAAGGCATAGTTCATTACAGAAATGACTCTATAGCTTCTGCAAAGCCATTTTAAAGCTGTGCTTGATCTGCATCATAAACACTGTGTCAGAACTGATGTTTTTCCTAGTACTGAGTGTGTGAAATCTTTATTACTATGAGAAAACCTTCTCTGCAAGGCAATCTCCCTAGAGTATGAACCAGAAAAAAAAAAAAAAAAAAAGACAAAATCTGTGTTGCGGCTGCACACACCATATATCTAGTGTATAATTAATAAAAGCTCTCAGTTATAAGAGACAAAATTAGGTACCTCTTCATGATTACCAGCAGCAATTATAACTGACTTCAAAGGAAACAGCATCATAGTAGCATTTCCAAAACACCTTTTTCAAACTGTTGTGAGAAAGGTTAAGAGGTTGAGATTTAGAGGAGAAACTGGGCACTCACTTAATTGTTAGTATTTGCCAAAACGTATGGTTCTTGAATTTCTGCAGAAATAAAATAACCTTGATACTTCTGCTTGAGAAGTCGATTATAGACCATTTTCAGAACTACAAGCACACTCAGACATTCGCCCCTTAATGTTCAGATAACTACCACATAACATCAAGTCATGATATGGAAATGCCTTTCCTCTGTGAAGCTCTGACCTCAATTTCAACCTCTGAAGACAGACAAACTTGACATACTGGTAGAGTTTCACATTTATGTAGATTTGACGATGTCTTGTCTCCTTATTGATTTAAATTTACAGAACATACTGGTTAACCAGTTGAACAGCAATCAAATCCAATGAAAACAGAGTTTACTACTTCCTTCTGCCTGAAGGAGAACGCAGGAAAATACTGGGATAGAAAAACAGAGTATACCATGAAGCATGGCCAATATTTTAAGGGTAGCAGCTTGATACCAAATTTTAAGTACTTTCTTGTGGGCTACAGAGAAGCAGCTTGTGGTTCCAAGTAGTCATAAATGTGCAAGCCCAGAAAAGGGCACATTTCCAGTTCCAGTCCTCCTCTAGCATGAGTGCAGTGGTTCCTCCAAGGCAAAGATAACAACCCAGAGGGAATCACTCAAGAGATTGGCTGTAGTTGATTGTATCAGCTATCAGCTGAGGTGTCCTTGTATTTTAAACAATGCAACTATTGCTGCATTTCCATTACCTCTCTGTACCCAACAGAAATCATTTTAGTCCATTTAAACGCTTAAATTCATACTGTAGTTTTGCTTGAGTTTTGGGTTTTTTGGGGGTTGGGTTTGGTTATTGGGGGGGCGGGGGGGAAGTGGGTGGGGACAGGGGACCCGGTGGGGATAGGAGGGAGGTCATTGGAGTCAGCAAAAATTATGCATCTTACAGATTCTGTACTTTCTTTTTCTTGACCAGGTAAATAACAAATCCCTCCTTAGGCATCAGACACTCAAATCCAATTTGCAAAAGCCTAAGTTCAAAACACCTGAGAAAGGTACTTCCCTTTGACCATTCAAGTAACTTTGAGACTCTACACAGACATACTGAAACAGAATCTAAGGCAGCTTCCACCACAACATCATTCACAGGGACTGTATTCAAATTAAAATTAATCTCAGCACAAAAATAATCCATTTGGTTTCACACAGTCTTGTAGAATCACACTATATACACAGATTTTCAGACATTCATAGCACAGTACATTTTTTGAAAAATTAGTCCAAGAGAAAGGTTTGATGTTCCCAAACTACTACTAAAAAAAAAAAAACCAACTTCAATTTCAAGAACAACTAGCTTAAACTTTTGATAGAGACATGCAAGAAATTTCTTGATGCTGAAAAATAAACATGGAATTGCCAGGAGATACCAGTATGCTGTGAGTTTTAAGTCCATCACTGTATTCTTTTAATGCCTTATGTGTAACTTTTTCTTTTGTAACAATGGATAAAGACTTCCTGCATTTTTAAGAATGCATGTCTGACTTTCACCATTTAGAAGTTACTCTGTGTTTACAATCTTCCTTCTCAGAAGCTTTGCAAACAATTAGAATATGCCACCCCATCTTAAAAGTTCAAGTGGGAAAAGCTGTTTTGTAAAAGCTCAGGCAGACAGCTGAACTCCAACCCTATCACATTCAAATCAAGTCACCCAAAATACATAGCTCAAGTATGACCAGAAATTGTAACAGTTTTTGCATTGTGCTAAAACATAAAGAGAAAAAAAAAAATTAAGTCGTCTATGGAGTATGTGGATCACCTTCCTAAAAAGGCTATTAGAAAGAATGCGAGTGAATGTTGTGGCTATTGTCTAAACTAGCTCGAGGCTACTGTCTGAATGAGGGAGAACTCTTCGGTTTCACAATTTCATCTGGTTTTGTCCTACTTAGCATATCCCATTTATGTGTATTTCTGATTCAGTAGAAACACTACCAGAACTATTACACAAGTTGATAAGAATTTATACCAAATTAGTGCAGTTATTCTGATTCCTAATTGACAAAACAGCTGAAGTACTGTTAACGTGTAGCCTTCTGCTGGCATTCAGATCAATATTGTCACAGTGCCAAGATTAGTACTACTTTTCTACACTAACCTAAAAATAGTTGCCATGCTTCAATGAAAATCTGACTTTTATTTTAAACTTTCCACATCTGCTAGCCCCATGTTATCCCTAATTTTAACCAAGATGAGTAAATATTTCAAGTCTATTGTCAAAATAAGAAAGCAATAACCTAATGGTCCTTCTGATTTGTAGGAATACTGATATTCCCTATACTAAAAGGTCTGGCGTTAATTGGTCAAAATTAATTCCTTCCTCAACTTTCTTGAATTTTCAACTATGCAGCTATGAAAAATTAAGAGGGGAAAGAACAACCTAAACAGCACTAACCCTACAACAGGGAGCAATTCAAGTATAAGCATCCATTGAATAAAATATCAAAAAAATATGAAAAGATTAAAAATGTGATGCTATTTTATCCTTTTCTTATCAGCTGTAAAGTGCAACTAAGAAGTTGCCCAATATAAGAATCTGCACAGCAGAAAAGCTTATCCGGTATAATTTCTGAGATTTTACCTGGGCAGTTACAGCAACAATTCAGTGCTTCTTTGCAGATTCTACATCTGCTGAGTTTAGACTGCTAAAGGTATCTAATCAGGAATGTCAAAATGGACCATGAAGGAAAACTCCACGCCTGGAGTTTGGTAAATGGAAAACATTTACTTATACTGTGAAACAGTTTATAAAATATTTTGTTCATTGTTTTTCAGTCTGTAATTTTTCCTCAGTTTAGAACATGAGATAAATCCATTTTATTCAACTGACTTTTAAGATACTCCACATCAGAGAAGATACAGTAAGATGTGTGATGGAATACTAATGTGAAGTAGGACATATCATCAAGTTGCATCGTAATCACTTCACCAATACTACACCATCCGCAGCCTCATTCACTGATGTTTACTCCTCCTTGTAGCAACAGATGCATACTAAAACCTTTGCAAACCAAATCCAACATGATTCTACTTTGAAGAGTACTGCAATCCCACACAGTCTATCCATATTTTTATTCCACCTCATGCTTTAGTTTTCAAGGTTGTTTTGCTTAGGTTCAAAATATACAGGCTAGATTTGGGAAGGAACAGAAGGCAAAGTGCAGAAGAGAGAGAAGGAGCATGAACAAGCCTTCATGCAAAGGAAGAAGAGAAAGAAACATATGCTCCTTCTCTTTGTAAGGCTGAGCGCTCCCTCTCCCTCCCCAGAACTTGCTACAGGAAACCTATCATTACACACACATAAATATACACATAAAGTGATTTTCTGCCTTAAAACACTGTGCATTTCCCCACTTGTGAAAGGCTAGCAACAGTGCCTTCTTCCTGTACAAAACTATCACTGCAAAGCAATAAGGCATCAGATACTCAAGTTGTAATTGAAAACAGGGATCATACCAATATCCTTTATAAACACGCTGTGCCCGTCCCTACTCACTCCCCCTTACGTGTCTTGTCATCCTCCTTTCACAAACATAACGATGCACCTCTCCCCTGCCACTCGCTGCATACACGTACTGTATCACATCCCCACATGCCCTCCCCACAGAGCAAACCTCAGCCACTCTTTCTCCTTCGCTGCACCCTCCGCACTACATACGCTCCATGACACACCGTCTCTACATACGGATGCAACAAACCTCATGCCCACCGCATACATACTACAAGTCTATTATATTTATAAATGCATCTGTGCATACACGTAAGCCATCACACGCATATAAGCAACTGCCACTCTATGAACACAAAATACCATACCCTGTATCTGCTACATATAAAAGTACAGATAATCCTTGCCACACCCACAGCATACATGCCTATAAAAATATCCACATATTATGCCACATCCAGTGTTCACTATATATACACACACACAGACAGACAGAAGCCCATACCAGACAGCAGCATACAGACACAACTACATACATACGATGCCATGTCATGTCCCTGCACGTAATGTCACATCTCTGCTACAACACACACACATCCAAAACCCAAATCATAGCAGATACACATGCACACAGAGGTGTGATATTACCCTCATGTCCTACCGTCCATCTGCTATACACACACGTCCCAGGCCACACCCTGGCTTATAGCACACACATAAAAGCACATAGCACAGAGCCCCAGCCCAGCACCCCACGCATCCACGCTGTAACACCCCACATCTGCTCTGTGCACTGACACACGCATTAGCTTCATCCCTGCTGTATACAGGGGGACAACACACCTCTATCACGCCCCAGCCGCTTTACGCACCCATACGCACACGCTGTTTCTCCTGTGTTATACAGGGGGAGAGCACACCCCTGCCACACCTGACTACAGGCAGGCAGACTCCAACCATGGCTGCTCCGGCGTTACACAGGGAGGCAAGGCACCCGTCACGCCTCACCCACAGACACGCAGGCATAGCCTCTCCCCGCCTGTGCTACAGCGAGGGACAACGCAGTCCCACCGCGCCCCACCTGCTCTGGACGGACAGACAGACAGACAGACTCTCTCTTCCCCAGCGTTACAGGGGGGGACGCCGCAGCCCGCCACAGCCCCCCGCAGGGCCGCCCGCCCAGCACCGCGGAGCACGCCCGCCCGTACCCTCCGTACCCCCGCCCGCCAGGCGCAGACGTTACGCCTGCCCCGGCCGCCACCCTCCCCTCGGGGTGAGGGGCCCGCCCGGCCCGGCGGCCGCTCCCCGCGGCGGCGCCGCCCGCCCCGCCACCTGCCCGCCCCGCCTCGCCTCGCCTCGCCTGGCCGCCGCTCCCCGCCCTGGGCCCCAAGCGGCCGGGCCAGCCCCCTAACGCCCGGCGGCGGCGGGCCGGGCCGGGCCGGGCCGCAGGCTCACCATGGCAGAGGCGCCGCGGCGAGGCCGGTTGCCCTGGCGACGAGGAGCCCCGAGGAGGGCGCCAGGTGCAACGCCTGCGCGCGCGCCGCCGCCGCCGCTGCCGGAGCTGGGACGGGGCGGGGCCGCCGCCGGCCTACGTGACCGGCACCGCCCCTGCGCGGTGCGGCCGGGCCGCCCCTCCCGCCCGCCCTCCCGCCTCAGGTGGCGCCGGGAGGGGCGGCCGCGGCATGGCGGCCCGGGTGGCGGCCCGCGTTGCTCTCCCGGGGCTGGTAGCCACGGGAGGGGGAGCCGGCCTCGGGCGGGGCTCCTTGGCCGGTCCCGAGCCTGTCAGCTCGGCGAGGGAAGGCTGTCGCCCTGGCCCGGCCCCTCCCGCCTCCCTCATGCAGCCGCCTTTCCGCCCGGTGGGAAGGGACTGGCAGCCCGCACCAGTCGGCCCTGGGGATTTGCAGTGGCCTGCGGGCTCGGAGGCGAGGAGGGGCCGGTGCAGCTGCCAGGCAGCCGCGGTCCCAGCTGCCTGGTCTCCTGCAGGTCTGCCGGGTGTTCCTAGGGCAGGCGTAGCTGCCCCCTGCGCCTCCGGTCTGCAGCCTGGCCTGTTGGCTGAAATGACCGCTGGCGACATGTTCAGTCCGAGATGCTGCCATGTAAACGGGAGGGGCTGCGACCTGAGCGCACGTTCGCTGGTGTTGGAACTGCCAGGGTGGAGAACTGGGGATGATAACGTCTTAAATTGCTACAGGAGAATCCACAAAAGCTTGCCTGTCAGAGAGCCAACTGCTTTACAGTGGTGCGTGCTGTCAGTACGAGCGCAGCTCGCTTCTGTGAACGCCGCGTAAAACCACTGTCAAAGCCAAATACAATACTGTTAATAGCACACTTACAGGTTACATCTGTTCAGTCACGATACTACATGCAAAACGGAGGAGATGGGAAAAATGAAGCAGGAAAATCCATCCCAGCAGGTATTGTTTTCTGTTGGTTCAGTCCTTCAGACTTGAAAGAAACATAAGGTGCCATTGCAGAATAACAGGAGTTTGCTACTTGAAACGGGCTCTGTTTATTCCTTTAAGGAATGAAACATTCTGGTTTGATTAACAGTAAGAAATAGTTTCTTACGAAAGTGTCCTTTCTCAGAACCGGCATGGAAATAGTTGGTACACACACATGCCATTTGTTGGCATATCGCTGAACCTACTGTCTTAAACTCTCCAGATTTTGGAGAATGACCTGGTTCATACAATTGATCTGGTTTGAATAGTAGGGAAGAAAGCCTCAGAAATGTGAAATATGTATAAACAATTTAGACGTGTTCAGCTGAATTGCAGAAGGCCCGGACTAGCAGTTTCTAAATTGTATTGATTCACATTAAAAAAAAGATGATTATCACATCATATATTTTTTTTAGTTCAATGCACATCTCTGGACTCTGTTATAGTGACAGATTTTCCTATCGCTACAGTAAAAAGAAAGAAATTCAGGGAGCTAGAATCAGTTTGAGTTGCAGCAACCTGAAGAAAAAGAAAAAAAAAATCTGATTTTGCAAAAAGAAGGGACATCACAAAATAATAACCATGTTTGATGAAAAGTTCAGGATAATTAGCCCAATTGGGATCTGTTTGTGCAAGGGAGGCAAGACAGGAGGCAAATGTGCAAGTAGACTCTCCCTGGCCTGACATCAGCTCTCATTTGATTGAAAACTGTCGGAAGGAGTGGAACATTGCAGAATAGATTTGAATCAATATTTTATGTGTAAAAAGACTGTAGGAAGGAAAGGTCCTCGTTTCATTCCTCAAGAAAGAGAAGGCAACCATATATTTGCCACCTGTGTGTTTGTTTAGGATGTGAGAGACCAAAATACGGATCTTTGGATCTGGACCAGCTAATGATGTTATAGCACCACACTACTGACTTTCTGGACTCCTTTTTGTCTATGTTGTGGTATCACTTGAAAATTCAAGAAAAGCTTACTCAAAAAAACCCTCTAGATTGGCTTGAGTTTTGTCAAACAAGCAATTAATTGTGGAAATGAGACTTCAGAAATGTGTGTACAGAAGTGTATACATCTTGGTCTGTCTTCTCCATTTCCCATCTGTGGAATGTCTCAGCATACACATCTGAAGTGTTCAGAGAATACATCCATGTTTAGTGTCCTGCTTTCAACCAATCCACAGCAGTATTGTCTGACGAAAAATGTTTCATTGAAAAATTCCCAGCTAGCTCTAATTTTAGCATTCTTTGAAAATCATTACATTTTTAGATAATGCCTTTGCACTGGTCATTTTAGAATGACCAATTAAGTAAGTTATTACTGATGTCTTTTTATATTAGGTAAGCTGCAGAGCTACATTCAACAGCTTGGCCTTTTACCTTGACTGTCTGAAGTTCCTCCTAATTGTTCTAGACTTTCCTTGAATGCTGACCCAGTTCCCTTCTTACTTACCTTTTTACCAAACTTAAAAGAAATGAAAAATAGTTTAAATACTTGTCAGAGAAAATGAACAAGTGCCACCCGTGAGAGAGTGGGTTAGCAGTATGATTCTGGAGGTCTTTGCTCTTGCTCAACAGCAGCTTCAGGGCTGTTAGGTCCTACAGCCCAGAAGAGACGTTCAGATTCCAGAAAGCCATCGCAGAGACTGAGTAGCCCAGTCTCGCAAAAGGAGTTTTGTTTCTGGATTCCGTCCATTCATGCTTTCCCCGACTCCACTCCATAACCAGTGAGGATTTTCGCATGTGTGTTGTTTCTGAAACTTGCCAGGCTGCAGTAACTGAACCTTTTCAGCGCAGGAGGAAACTTGCCATGCAGTAGCTTCCTCCACGGTAGTCCTGTGATTGTTGAACCCCTTGAGTCTATAAGCGGGTCGGTATTCTTAGTAGTGGACATGTGCTTATAAATCTACATATAAATATTTCCAGGAATTTGCCTTGCTGGCTGAAGGAATTTGGTTTGAAACAAGCTAATTGTTACGTCTTTCCTTCCCTTTTCCCCTTCTCTCTTCATGCAAGTCAAATGAATGTATGTCCCAGAGAACAGGCACAGTAAACTGTAGGATGCGACAATTCCCAGCTGTTTATTACAGCTCTTGCTTCCACAGCGTTAGCAGAGCCTTGTGAAGCTTACTTGGCGGTAAGCTTCAAGCTAACTTGCACCAAGACTGATTGTGTTAACACAACTCAGCTGTGAAGGACTTTGACTACAAGTGTGTAGGAAAATGGTTGTAGGTAGTTAACTTTTTAAGCTATTATGCTGGATCTGAAGGAGCTCATCTTTCTGTAAGTTAATTGATTGTGACAAGAATGTCCACAGCTGTTAATTGCCGTTATGAGTAAAAATGGTCAAGGGAGTATATCTTGTTTCTAAGATGCTTTTCTGGTATGCTCTGCATGTTCGCATTAAAGCACGAATAGGCAATGTTTTAATGTCTGATACAGCTTTTCATGTATTGCCCTATAAGAACTGATAGGTCAAGACTTCCCAAACTGTTTTTCTTCCTCGAGCATGGCACCAGCACATGCTAGCTTTGTGCCGGAATTTATACTGCTGTGGTACTGTTGCCTTTTCAAAAGTTGCTTTTATACCACTAGTGGTGGGAATATCCTGCCCTACCCAGACAATTTGTAGGGGTCCAAACCAGCAACCTGGCAAAGTGACACAGTGCATCCTCAGCCACCTCGTGCCTGGATCATGAGAAGCATGTAACATGCTAGCGGGCAGGGCAGCCACTCAGAGGGACCTTGGCAGACTGCAGAAATGGGCTGATGGGAATCTCAGGACACTTAGCAAAGGCAAACGCCAAGTCCTGCATCTGGGATGCAACAACCACCTGCGACAGCACAGGCTGGGGGCTGGCTGGCTAGGAAGCAGCTCTGTAGAAAAGGACCCGGGGGTCCTGGTGGACAGTGAGTTGAACATGAGTCACAAGTGTGCCCTGGCAGCAACAAAAACTGCATTAGCAAGAGCATAGCTTGGAGGTTGAGGGAGGTGGTTATACCCTTCTATTCAACACCTGTGAGACCGCATCTGAAGTACTGTGAGCAGTTTTGGGTCCTGATCATCAGAGAGATGTTGACAAAATGGAGGGAGTCCAGTGGAGCAGCGCTGTAGTGTTTGGGGGCTGCAGCCTATGGCAAGCAAGGAGAGACTGTGTGTTTAGTCTAGAGAAGAAGACCAGGTGGGATCTAATTGCAGTCTTCTACTACTTAAAAGGGGGGTTGTAGAGAAGATGAAGCCAGGCTCCTTGAAGCTGTCTTGTGAAGGACTTAGAGGCAACGGTCACAAGTTGCAACAAGGGAAATTCAGATTGGGTATAAGGAGAAGATTCATGGCAATGAGAGTGGCTGAGCACTAGAACAGGGCCCAGAGAGACAGTGGAGTCTCCACTGTTGGAGATTTTCAATATGTGGCTGGACAAGGCCATGAGCAACCTGCTCTAACTTGAAGTTAGTTCTGCTTTGAACAGAAAGTTGGTCTAGGTGACCTTTGGAAGTCACTTCCAACTTTTATTATTCTGTCAATGCTAAGGTGTAAAATTGGTTGACGAAATGTGTACACGGGGAATTTCAAATGAAGCCAGAGAAGTGCAGGAGAAAAATTGGCCTCCTTCACGTTCAGAAAGCAGGGGATATATGCTAGTCCAGAGAGGCCTGAGCAGTCAGGTATACATGGACTGTCATGTCTCTGCAGTCAGTCGGGTGTTTCCCAAAAGTCACCAACTTCTGTGCATATGCAGGTCTGTGGGTATGTCCCAGGTTGTCTTAACGCATGGCAGCCTGGTTGTAGTCCCTGTACAGTGGCTCTGATCATGCTGCCATACATCAGGATATCCCAGACAAATAAGGGAGTCTTCTGAGTGTCAACTGGACAGTATTTTCAGTCAGAAAAAAGAGAATGCGTAGCAGCTTTGTATTCAAGAGTTTCCCATAACACCCATTTTTCCTGGTTTTGAGAGGTCAAGGTTGGTCTGTCCTTTATGTTCCCATTATTTCAGAAAAATTCAAAGAGGTGCTTTTAAACTCAATTCCGTATTAGTGAATCTTTGCGGCAGAGAATTACTTTATACAAACAAAGAACAAAGATTCAACCAGATAAAGTCTTTGAACTTTACCACAGTCACTTAAATAATAATGGGTTGGCAATGTTTGACAATTATTATCTGTGTGTGAGACTTCGATAAGCCATGGCACCAGTCCTATAAGTGCATGTGTTGTTGGTCATCCTCAACTTAGTTCGGTAAGCACAAAACCAGAGAGTTGCTACAGGAGTTCCTCCATATCCAGCTCCAGAATTTTCTCTATATGTACTTCTAATATGGTACATTTAAAGTGCATTTCAGAGCACACCTTAATTTGCCCTGCAGAAGGATCTCTGCTGAAGTGTTTTTAGTTTAATTTCTAGTTTAAGTAAGAAGTGTTGAAATTTCTATCTATCACATTTGCCTTTAGAAGATATTTGTTTGGGAAAACTAGTTTGATAAAAGTTTGGAAAGTTGGCTTATGTTCCTGACAAGGACGTAGTACATATGCTCAACTGCTGTTGCATATGTCTATCAACAGTACACAGATACAGACTAACTTTCCATGCGGTACAGACTTGTGGTAGCGTTTTGACCATGTATGGCTTCTCCAGTAGCCTAGTATATTTGGCTTCGAGCTATGTTCAAAAAATTGAGGTCAAAATTAGAGGAATAAAAAATCACTGTAGTAAGATTTGTGTGGTTGCAAATAAAACTTAGGTTCACAAGTAGAGTGGTATTTTATTGCATGTCCTAATTTCTGCCTGTGTCAAAATAAATTTCAATAAAACTTACTGTTTATTACTTCTTTGAATTCGTTCCCATTTGTTGCATTCATGTGAAACATATTAGGATGGCAGAAGCAGTGATGGAATAGGATACCCTTTACAAAGTGTGATAAAGTCCTTTGCTCATACACTGCGCTGCTGTGCTTTTTGCTTTTTTCTTTTTAATTTACAGACATGTGTAAGCCACTTACTGACAGATAGAAATGTGAACTCTTAAAGATATTTTGCAAAGATTTTTGCTTGAACTTTGTGTTTTGGGGGAATGTATGTATATTTATTTGCATAGAAGTACCAGACAAAAATTTTGAGATTGTTGCACTCAAATTATTGGCAAAGTTTAGTAGACCTAATTTGACTTTAGATTAAGTGTGTGGTAGCATCCAACAATTCTGCAGTTTGAAAATTATGTTTGATAAACCCGTTCTACACTGTATATTGTATCTTGGAATTGTTTAGTAATGTTAGTTTGCAACTGTGAAATAAAAGCCTTTTAATGTAGTTAGTTGTTGGTCAGGTAAACTAAAAGTCATTGATGTCTTATCAGGTAGAAACCTGAATGGAGTTTTATTGGATAAAAGCAGAAGAGAAGATAAATACTAGAATTTTAAATGGAGAATGAAAATGTTTGTGGTCAAATGCCTTGGCAGCACGTCTGCTTCCTCTAAACTTGGAATACATGCTGTTGCTTTAACAGAACAGATATTTCATGCCTCTGCCATTTCCATTATCATGTATTTCTTATTTGTGATTTCTTAAATGTAAAAAATATGCTTGATTCTTTGAAAAAGGAAACATTGTGAAACACTGGACTTGGGATTAGAACTAAATGCAGAGAGATCCTTCTCATCTGGCTCACCAACAAAAGGTTGGAGCACAGTAGGGAACTTAGACGAAGAGATAGCATAGATACCTGTTTTATACAGTCTTCCAGTTCCTTTAGAGTCGTTGCTCCTTTCAGCGATGATTCCTTCCCAAATTACCATTTTGAACCGGATGTCTGAGGCTTTTGTTTGTATTCAGTTGCTTCAATGTACGATTTTGGACACAGCTGAGTTAAAACTCATCTAAATTAGCTGCTTAAATTAGAACAGATTCCTTTTATAATGACCTGTGAGAAGTTAAGAATCCACCTGCTCCCTGTTGAGTGCATAGAGAACCTGAAATTAGATGCCTCAAGATATAAACACAGTTATATGGACAAAGTGAAGCATAAATATTAATGTTATCAGGATGTTCTTCTTTAGTGTTTAGTGTAATGGGCTCCTGAGTGGGACCACTAGATACTGCTGCTACAGAAACAGTAGGTGGGAGTTACAGATGTGATGCCCACATAGAAATAAAGAGTAGGGTAAGATCTTTTTGAAAATTTTGCGTTTTGTGGACTCTTTAGAAGGGTGCATTTCCACTGAAGACCTCAGTGTGCTTCTGTCACTGGCACAGTTAGTTCTCAGATTACCTAATGAAGTACTGTATTCCCAAATGCCATGGGACGGGTTTTGTTTCTATTCTAAATCCAGGTAAACTGAAGCATGGAGACAGTATGGCCCACGTTCAAGTAGATACAGCTGGTCAGAAGCAGTGTTAGAAATAGAAAGCAGGACTTACAGAACATGGTATACATTTGTAGTGTGAAGCATGGGTTGCCTGAATGTCCTCCCAAAATTAAATGAACATTTGCAACCTAAGCTCCAATCCTCCAGACTCCCATTACTAGGTAGAGTACTTGCTACTTTGATTTCACAAGGACTATTAATGGTAGCAAGCACTGCTTTGGATAGCAAGTGTTTGCAGATGGATCCCTAAATTGCCTTCTATGGAATAAAAATGAGAACAAGAATTTTGAGGGAGGTTGAAACAACTGCTAAACCTATTACTAATGGCTGATTGGAAATACTGTGACATATCCAAAAAAGTGTGCAATAACAGAGAAAAACATGCAAAAACAAGGCCAAGACCGTATTTCTAAAGAATTTCCATAATCTCTGCATTTTTATGTAGGAAATATATTTTAAATATTGAATACATGAGATCTAAAAATAACTTTCAGTTTGGTTTACATCAAATGGTGAAAAATCCTGATGGCAACCCTTCAACTATCTGTTGTAATAAGCACATTAGTGCAGAGAATAATAAATTATGAAGGGTGAATCATACTTATTTCAGATTGGATATGTTATTAAAACAATATATGGATCCATACAGAATATATTTTTGTGTCATTCCATTACCAGAAAAATAAAGGCACACCAAAAAAAATCCATAAATTTAACAGCTTCTTTCCTCGACAGTCACAGAACTAAATTGATCTCCACTGTAATTCTGCTGACATGAATGGAATTAGTTCAAGAATTCACACTGTGAATTTCACTTATAATTTTTTTCTTTTAATTGTACTTTATACGGGAAATAGAAACAGCCAAGCAATCCCAAGGGATTTCTAGAAATTATCGGTGGAATGCCATCTTCTTTCATAGAGGTTATTCATTGCCATACATACTTCTTTGGTACATGTATTATGATGCTGTTTTAATTTTCTGGAGGACAAGCTCTTTGCAGGAAGAAAGGTTTTCCAGAATGACAACGAATACACACACAGTGTACCCCAAATAGAGCAAATATTTCGAGGATACAGAATGGGACGAGTACCTTAATTAGCCGAGGGGCAAGGTCCTGATTTCATTAAATCCGTTGGAAAAATGACACTGGTATCAGTGAATCAAGGTTTGGCATGGTTTAAGATTTCCTCGGAAATCTGTGAACATTTTGCATTCAGTGATAAGCGGTATAATAACACGTACCTTGTGCCTGGAGAGGCCCTGATCTCTTGAATAGCTGCTGGTGGTCCCATCTGACGTTGAAGTCATGTCCTGTGACTGGGAGAAGGCAAACAGAAGTCCTCCAGGTTGTTCCTTGAAGAGCCTGAGCATCACCTGCCACTAGGGGAGACATATTTATAAGTGGCATCCACGGACAACATGGATGATAGGTACCAGGCCTCACAAACATCCTGGATTTCTGGCCGTTCTCACGGCTCGTCAATTCAAGTGCAATGTTTCCTTTTTTACATCGATTAATGTATTATTTAAGGTCACTTGCTGGAGCGAGCCTTACCTTTTATGTTCCTCATCTATAGCAATATTACCAAGCCTGTGTATTTTTGTGTCCGTCGTGCATGCTTTCTGCAGCAGGGCGGCTGGCCTTACATGTTTTCTTCTCCTGTCAGTCACAGTCTGGCTAGCACTGTAGGCAGAAACCAGTCAGAAAATGAGCAGGTTGAGGATCTCTGAAACTATGGGGAGAAAATTCAGAATTTGGAGGAGAGTGAGGATGGATGGAAAACAAATGTTATACAGAGGAATTGTGACAGCTGGGTGAAGCAATAGCAAGTTTCAAGCAGAAAGAGTTATCGTTGTTTAAAGTGTGAGATTGACGCTAATCTATTACTACCAATAATGTATACTGTGACCTTATGTGGCATACTCTTTTATTTTGTTCTGAGAAAAAGTATCAGTCCTGAAGTGAAGGCAAACAAAATAATCTTATGTGAGGAAGGCAGAGAAAGCTTTTTACATACCAATTAAATGACTCTGCTCGCAAATACTCCTTTTGTAACATCCTGCAGCATTATCTCTTCCTGGTGCTTTCTCTGTGATTTCACATGGTTGCACTGGAGTTATCCGTGGTCATCCTCCTGCTATATTCCTGGCATTCACTGACTACTGCAGCAGTATGGGGTTGAGGTGTGGATTTAGGAGATAGGATGCTGGAAGAAAAAACTCAAATGGAAACACCATAAGTCTCAACATTTCTCAAGTCAGCTCTATAGAGCTTATCAGTTGGGAAGATAGCCATGATTTTAGACTAGCCTTAAAATCTTTCTGACTGCAACACAGTATTCATCTGCGTGCAGAATTTCAGACAGAGTGAAACCAACATATAAGAGGTACCTAAAGCTGCTTTTTCCAGCAGCTGTTTTTCTGAACAGCACACATAATGATTTAGAATTACGCAATCACAGAATAATTCAGCTTGGAGGGGACCTCAGGCGGTCATCCTGTCTGACTTGCTGCTCAGAGTAGGATTGGCTCTGAGATCAGAGCAGGTGGCTCAGGGCTTTAGCCAGTTTGATCTTGAAAATCTCCAAGGATGGAGACAGCACAGTCTTTCTGGGCAATCATCTGTTCCCCTGCCTGATTATCCTAATAGAGAAAAAGTTTTTCCTAATATCCAGTAAAAACCTCTTTTCTTTCATCTCACGTCTGTTGTCTCTTGCCCTCCCATTGTGCACCACTGTGTGAAGAGCCTGGCTCCATCATCTCAACAGCCTCCCAACAGGCACTGGCAGGCTTCTGTTAGGTCCACCCAAAGTCTTGCCTCCTCCAGGCTGAACAAGCTGTGCTCCCTCAGCCTCTCCCCACAGGACAAGCACTCCAGCCCTCCCTAACCATCTCGGTGGCCCTTCACTGAGCTCACTCCGGTTTCTCTTGTACTGGGAATCCAAAACTGTACACAGTATTCCAGATGTGGTCTAATGAGCACTGAGTAGAGGGAGATAATAACTTCTCTGGAACTACTGGCTGTGTTCCTGTTAATACAGCTCAGGATGCAGTTGGCCGCCTTTGCCGCCAGGGCTGATGTTCTTTGCTGCCGACTGATGCTTGGCTTGCTGACCCCCAGGACCACCAGAGTCTTTTCCACAGAGCTGTGCCCCAGCCAAGGAGACGCCACTTTGTTCTGGCTTTACCTCTTCCACTCACCGTTACCTCTTCTGTTGACATGGTCCTGGAGTCTGAAGGTTCCAGCTGTCCTGCAGATGGATGGAACAAAGCGGGTTTCTTCTCAGAAAGGGTGAGATAGTCTAGGGCTGCAGATACTGCAAGATGAGCTGCAGCCTTTGTGTAACGGATGCAGCAGAAGTAGGTGCGTGGTACGTGTTAGGTCTATAAACAAGGTGTCTGGGTTCCCCTTGTAGTGAATGAAGTAGAGCAACCTCCTTTTTCAGTGAGGCAGGTGTGAAGCAGTGATTATCCTTACAAATTCCCTCAGCAGTCACTTTGCTCCCATCGTTTGCTTTTCTACAGCTGAGAAAAAGGCTGAGAATCTTAATTTCCCACCCTCGTTGCATGCCATGGAATCTGAAATCGCCCATGAATGAACATTATCAATTCCAGTTGCTTTATCCATCTTTATTTTTGTAGAATGATTTGTTTTTCTTTGCTTGTCTTTTTGCCCTTTCCAGATGAAAACGACACTTGACAGCCAGAATGACCACTCCATGCTACAGAAATGAACTAGAAAATGATACTGAGAAGGAAGACGTTTGCGTGAGCATATTTGTAGATGATTAGGCTTCGGGTGGGTGGAATGTGCCTGTTGCAAAGGTTCTGTGGTAAAATTTACTGGAGCATAACATTGAGGATTTGAAAGACATGGATAAGCCAAACCGACATATGTGTTTGCACTGTTTAGAGTGGCATTTACAACACAGGGTGGTAAACCAACCTCATTTCAAAACAAACCACTTCTCCAGGCACCATGTAGATCAGCAGGAAATTGAAGCCTACACTCAGGAAAAGGCCAGAAGAGAAACTAGTACAGTTTATGGACAACAAAGCACTGCACTAGGGTCATGACAGGCGGTGACAAGGTAGGAAAAGCTGGAAGAAAGTAAATCTAATTAAAGATCAGAGAAAGAAGAGCAGTGCAATTGCCTTTAGATCCCATGTTAAATTTTTTCACCTACTAAAAATGTATTTTTCAGTAATATTACATTGAAAACAGTAAGTTGTGGTGGTGACAAAAATTTATTTCCATTATTCAAGTTATTTCCTGACAAAAATAAGGTGTTTTCTGTCAATTTTATAGTAGCCAAAGAATAAGTCATCTCTGGACTGGCACTTAACCTAGTCTGATGTCAGGATGTGTCACACTTCAGCTCAAACTGAGTGTGGTCAGAATCAGGTGTAGCTGTAATATATTTAATTGAATTTCACCAATTTAGGCTGACATAATTTGGAATAACACATTGGCATCACAGTAGCTGTTTAATTGCAGTGTTATTAAAAAATCCTGTAGTCATTCAATATGCCACAGCGTTATACCACACATTCATATTCTCAGAGATGATACTATTAAATTTAACAGTTGTTAATTTCCCTGTAGTTTGAAATAATACAGATAGTCCAACTTCTGCTACAAATTGCACATGAAATTACTTAAACCTGTCATTCAAATACCTTTTTAAACATCCACAAACCCAACAGTTGTATCCAATTTGTGCCCAATTTGGGGGCACGTGTACTTGCCCATAAGATTGCGTGTGTAGTGTCTGTGCATGGACATTTAGGCCAAAAGTTTTAAAACAGAAGAAATTGCAAAAGGAGATATTGAGACCTCTGAACTTTGGAAACAAGGCTAGTAGGTAGCTGAAAAAGTACTGACTTGTGAGTCAACCTTCTGACTCCTCCTGCACGTTGTTAGAAAATGGTTTATTGCTGGTGTTTCAATAGCCGTGAATTGTAGTTAATTCCAAAGTGCAACAGAACATCCATGCACACAAAGAGAGTTTATTTTGCAATGATAAATAAAGTGAACAGCTACTTCACACTGGTAATTATGTGGCACTATAAGCCTAGAAAGATAGAATGTTGACTTCCCAGCACCATTATTTTCTTTCAGAACCACTATTTTCTTTCTCTTTTTCACTCTTTCTAATCTCCCAAACTGTTTTTTTAATGACACAGCTTACATGCATGTAATGCTTTTCATCCAGAACAATGCCAAAGGGCTATACGGACTCTGTATTGTATGAGTGAAGCTTCACAACAAATGCATTTTTCTGTATTAGCACTCTCTAGAAAGAAAAGGACCCTGCGTACATGACAGAAAGGATGTCAAGATGAGAGCATGTGTATCCACATATGATATAAATTGTTAGATCAAGACTGAAGATTAATGTAGAACCTCCAATACTGTCTGTATTCATTTTCCTTTTAATAGTTCAAGTATTTTAATGGCATATTAGTTAAGGTTTCATGATTTGTATGATAATCAGTAGATATTCCAGGCTTCTCTAGGTTATGGAAGAGAATGATGCAGGAAACATAAAATGTATTATAACAAACTGAAAAATGTCATTCTGAATTTAATCTCCCCATATAAATCGAGTTTTCATTTCTATTTCGCTTCTTTTGGGGTTTTTTTGAGAAATAAATGTCTACAAGTCTCCTCCTTTTTCTGTAACAGGGAAAAAAAGCACAGATTTTTTGATGATTGTTTTGTGAGTGTAGCTATTATTGAATACTTTTTGTTTTTCATTTAACATCCAAAACATTGTAGTAGTATGTACATTGTAGTATTTTAAAAGCATATGGTATTACATATAGGTAAGGCTTGCATTTGAGATAAGTGTTACCTATATTTTCTCCTAGTTAGTTATGAACCTTGCCCTTGATAAGTCCTCTGGGATATAAACCAGCTGAACTTTGCAGCTATTTATTGTCTCTACGGGGGTTTAAATAAAAATTCTGCGTAATAGTCTCTCAATTTGAGGGAATTTCAGTTCTAACTTTGACCCTAGCATTTCAGCAAGGTCTAAACCAGGTTGATTATTTAGCTCCATAATTACAGTATTAAAAATGCAGCTCGATATCCTTGTAATGATGTGAAACTCTTCCTTCTTGGCTAGAATATTAAATAACAGAGCTCTGCTTTGGTAGGAACCACTGAAGAGACCTACCTTTTCCAAAATTGCGGGGACCTGAACGTATAGTTCCTCTGCAACTTCCATTTCAGCATACAGGATAAAAATGGTGCACACTGTATTTCAGTTTCCTCTTTGATAGGGTTTCTGACCTCTGGGTCTGTTTGTGCATCACGTCTAATAGTTCTTGCGTACCTCTTGTGTCTCTCCCCGTGCCATCGTGTGCCCGTGAGTGTTGGTCGTTGCGCGAATTTCCACACGCTCATTGAGACGCATCATAGATTTAAATAGGATCTTAACAACAGCCCTGTCATGCTGGATTGAATTTTCCCAGCAATGCCCATTGCTAGGCAAAACTCCTTATCCGTGGTGGTAGCCCTACTGGCACAAATACAATGTCAGGCATTCAGCATTGCTTCCTCCTCCCCCATGAGCAGAAGCGCTCAGCGGTATACATTTAAATTCCCTGTCATAAGTGTGACAAAAGTGGACCTACTGTACTGCTCTCTGCCTTGTGGTTTTGATTATTTGCTCAAAACTCTGGTGACCTTTGCAAGGGTAAGAAGGTGCTCTACCATGACACAATGACAGCCATCACCGTCATCCTGCTTAGTGGCTTGCCTGGAAACTGCTTGCAGTTTAGAAAAGCTTTCCTTTTAATTTTGTGCATATGTAAAGTAAATTATACTATGGAATGGTGCTGTCAAATATTTATTTAGTATCCCAGTACTTGAACTCACTTGCCAATCAGATAAAATTAGTTTTGAATTCTTTTATACTGACATCATTTTCCTAACTTACAAATTCACTCTCAGACACAGAAGTAACGAATGTTTGCATTGGCCTGTTGTGAATAGCAGTGATGTTTAGGAATTTTAATGTACAGTTTAGTGTTTTCATAATGTCACTGTGAATCAGTGCTTAATTTTAGCTAGAGACAACTTTGTCCTTAAACTACTTACTTTGTGTATTTTCCTATTTTCTAATTCAGCCTGAGTGTTAACGTTGGCTCCTTTTAGATGATTTGCATAGAGTTTCAAAGGCATAGGGTTTCCCAAGACATTACTAAGCAGCAACAGTGGCTGCAAAGCCAAGTGTATATTGCTGGGTCAACAAGATTGGCTTTTAACAATCAAATAGAAAACATAATTGAGAATAATGGCTAGTATTTTGAGAATTGTTTTACTGCATGTGTTACTTTGCCAACATTTTTCCACATAATCCTGATGATTATCTCTCATAAAAATAGCATATTAACTTGTGAAGTTTATGAAAATAAGGCCTGCTCTAAAATGTGTTAAAGTCAGTGCAACTAGTTTAAAAATAGCTTTTCTTCTCTGATGTTTGCTACATATAGGATGATGAGTTTTGTTATGCTTTAAGCACTTAACTGAAAATTTTGTACAGAATTAAGTTAACCACGTAGTATACTGAAGTAGCATCTTATTTGGATTCATTTTGTATAGCTAGAGGTTGGTCAAAATCCAAAAACTAAACACAGACAAAAATGAATCTATATGGTTTTGCTGAATTTGCTTGCTGAAATGCAGAAAATCCTGAAAACATAAAAGCTCTAATAACATTGCATTCTCATTGTGTATTTACCGTTTTTCTTTGTGTTTTGCATGACTGAGAATTTTATCACTGTCAATTTTCAGTCAGAGAGTAGAACATATTTGAATCACCTTTGCATGGACAATGTAAAAAAAGAAAACCGTGCACGAAATGATGGGGAACGATTCATTTTGAGTCTCCAGTTTTTCAGGTTTCTGGTTGGATTTTGTTCCTTAAAGCCTTGTCTCTGTGGCTGCGTTACTGATGCCTACATCACTAGTGAGGGATTACTGAAGCAGCTGGGTTCTTGGGAGCGCTGGTGGGAACGTTGCTGAAGCCATTAGTGGCAAACAGTAGAAAAATGGGAAGGTGAAAACGTCTCTGCCCCTTGACTGCCAGGAGAGAAAGAGACTCTCTCTGTATGTATGCTGGCTGCCAAGGGTAAAACTTGAAGAATTAGGTTAATTGGGCAGCTAGGAAAAAAAAGGTTACTTTCTTAGTCATTGTCATTTTTTAGGAAGAGGCATGACAACAAATCTGTAATTCTAGTGGTTATTTTACTCTTTATTGGTGAAAATTGTGCTTTTATAAGGACTGCTTCTGTTTAACTGAGCCATACCAGCTTTTTACTAGAAGTTATAATGGAAACAGCAATTAGATATAACCATATACAGTCTAACTTGGTAATAGAGTCCAGCTTCTGTGGGGCCATTTACATCTGTGATCGTATAGAACAGCCTGTAACAGGTTTATCCAAGAACAGGGTGAGCTCAGGCTGAAGAAATCCCAAAGAGTACTTTTGTGCTCAGAATTTCTCAGTCATAACCAAGTATGCAGCTTTTTTTTCACGTCGTGTTATGCGCGACCAGACCATAGAAAGTATCGCTTCCACCATTTACGGTGAAGAAGGCCAAGAAAAAAAGGCTGAGGAATCGAGGATTTGAAACTGTGGTGTGTGGATGGACTGCAGAGCTCTTTCTTGTGGTTCATTGAAAAAAAAATCTTAGAACTATAACACGGTAGATTAAGCTACCGGTACCGGAAGGGAACGGGGTCTGCAAGTAGATATTTTCCTTACAAAGTGGTCTGCTGACTGAAAATCTGGAGCACCATCAGAGTTCAACTAATTGAGCCAGACAGCTTGTTAGACTGTCTTATAAAAGCTGGATGTCTGGCTAGATAGCTTTTGGCACTTTGAAGAATAGAGAGGCAGATTTATGAACTGGACAAATGAGCATTACAGTCAGGAATTTTTCTAAGAGTTTGGCTGTATCTCTGAGACCCTTTGACTTTCAAAAAGATGCTGCTTCAAAAGCCAATTTCTGCCAGCTCCTAAATGCACGGATATTACTGCTGATTTTAAGCACCTTATCTTCCTGTGCAGTTCATGTAAGAGCGAGGATAAGTTTAGAGTCTGCTTTATCCCCATTTACCCGGTAGCCCAACAGCTTCAAAATGGCAAGAAGGTTCAGGAAAGAGACAGGTGTGCCTGCATGTAGAGGAGGAACAGGGTGATGTTAATGCGCAGAAAGAGCGTGATGCGCTTCTGGAAAGGTGAACCTGAATCAATGTCCTCCTAGCGTTGCTGAGACTTTAGAAACGTTCAGCTTCCTCACAACATATGTGTATTCATAGTGGGCATGCATCTCTGCAATACACCCGTAAAACTCTTGGGTTAGGTTTCATTTGGACAGGAATTGCTGAATCCCTTTCATGGCTCACCCTCAGCAATTAAGCCCTAACTCACCGTGTCCTGAACTACACTGTCGATTAGTCTCCGTATCCTCGCCACCAGCAAAGAGCCAACAGCAGCACTGCCAAGGTTTCTGCACTTGTTTCTGCCTCTTCTGTGTGGAACGTCATTCCAATTCAGATCCATCAAACTATCCACCGCAGAAACTGAAACATCGTGGGCAGAGGAATACACAAAATCAGAATTTCTTGGAAAAACCCCAGTCGCTGTAATTGTAAATAGCTGGTTTTCTTCTTTGTATGCTATTTCCTTTATGGATTCCACAGTTTCTGATTTCCAAGCTTTAGATCAGCTTAGAGTGGAATAGATGGATTTGTGCCTGAAAATGATTGAAAAATAAGGTAGTAGCTGCACAGAGAGGAGCATGTCATGTGGTATTTCCAGTACGGCTTGTGCTAATCAAACCAGAAATACTGTGATACCTACCAGGGTGCCAGGCTCCTTCGCTACACAAACAGAAGTAATCAACTGAGAACAGGGAACACCGTCGCGCTTTTGTAATTTTTTGATTACTCTGCTTCCTCTTCTAACAAAACAAAATAGAAGATGCAAAGCCGATGAGAGTTAAACACTTTTTCATCCATCACAAAAATCTGGTCAGGTTTGAAGAAGTTTCTTATTTAAGCCGAGCTGTTGCAGAGACATCATTAAGGCTATTAAAAGCAAAGCAAAGCAATGCAAACTGGAGGAAACCAAATACTCCTCAAACTCAAGAGGAAGATGATGCTGTGGCTTAGCATGTTCACTTCTCACCCCTGGAAACCCAAGGACAAATAATGCTCACCACTTGCCTGCGTTGTCACCCTACCACTCATTTTTGTCATTATTTGCTATCTGTGGTCACAAGAGGACACGTAGCCTGGTGGCCTAGCCCTAGAAACAAGGCAGAAAAGTGCGGTGGTTTCAGAGCCAGACTCAGAGCCCATCCTCATTTGGGAATTGAGAAAGGAGGGAACACGGCAGTCATGAAATTCCTGTATTCCCTGTTTTGATTGCTGCTGCTTCTTTTCACCAGTTTTCAGGGTGCACACTGCTGTTTTGCTACTTTGCAGGCAACAGATTTTAACAGTCAGTCTTCAAAAAAATCCTGCACTGCTAATAGGTAAGAGTAGAAGAGGAAGCAAACGTATGGAGGAAGCTCAGACTGATTTTTGGCAAATCCTACGCTTGATCCGCGTTGCAGTGTTGCCAACGCTAAGTGTTCCAAAATCATACGTGATGAGGGTGGCTTAAAAATAATCAATTTGGAGTTCCTTTTTATTTGCCTTCTGGCTTAAAAATAATCAATTTGAGGTTCCTTTTATTTGCCTTTGGTTTCTTAGCCTTCAGGGTACGCTCAGATAATGTTTTCTCAGAAACCACGTGTGCTAGAAAGCTGCTTTCTCTTTTCTGAATAAAAATTACTATTTCCCAAGTCAAGCCTCAGCCCTATGCTAATAAATAGCATGAGATGTGCAATAAGCTTACTAGAGTTGCAATCCTTCATCTTGTTCCCCTCATATTTTGTTTTGTTTGTTATAATATGGGATAACAGAGAAAGAAGAAAGTGGACAAGTTAATACAAATAAAAACAAATTAAAAGTTAGGGAAGGAGAGGCAACAACATAATAGTGGAAATAGAAAACAGAGAAAGGAAGGCAAGGGTGGAAACAGAGATGAAGCAGGAGGATGGCAATATTCACAATAGGGGGAGATTTAGGAGGAGAAAGCAAAGCAAACAAACAAGAAATATCATTCTGCATATACCTATCCTTTTAGTGTGGCAGCTGCTTTGGGGCTCTGGAAGCTATCAGGGCTATAAATAGCTATGTATCTGTAATTAACAATTTGAAGCTGTGCCAATATTTAACCAAGGATTAGCCCTGCCAAAGCAAATGGGCAGCAGCATGTGGACCTTCGGAGACCAGGTGTTTTCAAGCTTTTAAATGTTGCATGCTCACGTTGTTCTGCATATATGTGTCTTCTGGAGGGTGAAGTTAACTTGAAATTCAGAGATTTTTAAGGGTGTTGGGTTGGAGGGATACTCTTAAACTTCTTAGGTCTGAAGTTAAATCTGCAAAATTTGTTTTCTTTAGCAGGCATGTAACTCTGCTGAGGGCCGTCTCAGTCTGCTTTTCCATAGCCTGAGTCTTTGTGATACCTGACTTTCAGAAGGCTTGAAGGAATAATTCAGCAAAACACGCTAAAGTCTGGCTATTTCTTCAAAGTAGAAGGTTGTTCTCACTTTTAGAATTTCTTCCCCTTTTACCCCTCTGTATATTTTTTGCTAGTGTGTCTCCTGTAGCATTCTTGCCCCTTTCATTTGATGTAGAATTGTCTTTTCATTGCTCTCTCTTTTATTAGACTTTTTAATGTTTCTCTCTCTGCCCCAAAAATCTGAGATGTCCTACTTTATGCACATTGAACTGCCTCCCATCTCTTTTTAAATCTGTCATTGAATTTCCAGGATTTCTGGCTATAACATGCTCTCTTTGTATCCATCTACTCTTTCGTCCAGCTTGTGAAATAGATGTGTCATGTTTAGTCCCTGTTGAGGCACTCCATGCATCCTGTGTCCCTATGGAACAAAGAGCAATTAATAAGTTATGTAGTTCAGGAGGTTGGATTTACCTTTGTTGTAGTTGGTGAGCCATATTTAATCTAGGGTAAATGTCAGGATTTTTTATCCCCCAGATTTCAAATGCAAAGCCCAAATTAAAAGAAAGTTCTTTGTACAATCTACCTGGATGGAAGTGGTGTCACTGAGGGCTGAATACAAAAACAGAGAAGTCTAAGGATAACCATAGCAGCACTGATACCGTGACTTGGATGGGAAGCTAAGATTGCTCTTGTGGTACAACTCTGACCAGTAAAGAAGATTGAAACACTGAAAAAATAAACTTCTCTCTATTGCATTCAGAGGCACAGAGTATTTGCACTTGCATTCATGTGCAAAGCTCTCATGCAGTCATCTGTCCTCCCCTAAGACTGCTTGTCTTGGTAGTAAGTATTGGTTGTGCTCCACAAGGGCAACAAATAGACTCAAAGAGACCAAAAAAGATCAGTCAGATAACGAGAAAAGATGGATTGATAAATATGCTATGACCATAGACCAAGCCAGAATGAGTAGGTCTTACTTTAGGCACTATCTACTGGTCAATAATTCATTGCTGATTTAAAATTGGCTTTTAGTAAAGTAACTTGGTCAGCAATGCCTCAGCTACTGAAATTAGATAATGTTTATTGTATAATTAAATACTGGTTTATGTATTCAAATATTTTATCAGATACCTTACTAATTAACCTTCCTATTCCATAACCTTTTTTTGGCAAATATTGAGCTTTAACTCTAGCTTCATTTCATGCTTTAGAGCGTCTTTTTCATACATTTACTGAAACATATCGCATGTTCATGAGGCGCACGGAAAAAATATCAAAGTTCTCCAAGTGGGAAGCCTTAGCCACAAATCGAATTTTGGAGGTATCAGCATATGATGAGGTCTGCAACATTAGATCCATGTCTGGAAATCACCTATTGCCAGGTCCTGAGTTGCAAAAATAAAGAAGCAAGGAAAATTTTTCTCCTTTTTTCTCTCCCTCCCTCTCTCTCATACACCCGCAATGAGCACACCCACCCACACGTGTGTGTGCATGCACGCATGCACGTACACACAAAAAGCTTCTGTTTTGATTCAGTTCTCCCAGCTTCTTTGTACAATTACAAATTGCAGATGTTCCAAACTTCAGGGCAGGGTTCAATTTCATTTGCAAATGAAATATATGATTTCTAGATTAAAAAAAAAAAAAAAAATTAGTCATCTCCTCAATAGCAATATTCAATCCCTGGACTGGCCTGGGAATCCAGAGTTATTGCAAATTTCCTTCTCCTTGTAGAGCTAAAATGATCAATTCTTTGGGGACACAGAGTGTTGTTTTTTCTTTTACCAAATGAGGGAGAATACTTCTTTTCTTTTTAAAATAAATATTTTAATATCAAAAATATCCTGGCTACTTCCACCGCTAAGAGTGCATGTTTTGATGTCAGTTTAAATTTAACATAACAACATACATATATTTTCAGTATTTTTTTAGCTAATAATAATCCACTACTATTTTTGTAGTGAGTAATAAAAATCAATGGTTGCAATGTTAGTAGCTTCTCATTTGTGGATACACCAATTACAATTTCTCACACTATTCAACTCAAACCCGTTTGCAAGAGCTGACCAGTTCAAGGGGCTGACATTAACTCCTAGGCTGTTCAGAGCAGTTACTGATTTTGGTACACAAATTATGTTGTTGCCCAACCCCAGTTGTCATTATGGCTTGTAGGGTGTACTTTAACAGCTGTTTAAGTGTTAGTCAGCTCCTGACGATTGGACTTACTGCAAGGATGGAAGCGTAATGAACTTTAGATGTTGTGGATGGTATTTGGTGGGTAGCGTGAATAGGGTTTGAATATTGTGTATCCATTTTCCCTGACACAAACTGAAGTGTTGCATTGAAAGGGAGAAGATGCAAGCTGGTGTTCCCAAAGTGTAACCTCGCCGTTGTAAAACTGATGGCAGATAGGTCTGCTGTTGTAAGTTGCTTAGGTATTTGATCTTCTTTGAAACAACATTCTCAGTATCATCACAGCCCAACCCAACTGCCCCCCGCTCATACCTCTGAACCCCTGGTAACCATCATCTTGCACAGGACCCTGACACTGACTTTGAATCAACTGCACTTTTCTTGGCCCTCTGTCTGTCCAGCAAATCTCACGCTGCTTCTTCAACCTTCCCCCCACCCGGAAGAGCTAAGTGTCAGCGTGAGACTCAGAAGCTGAAGAGCTGGAGAAAAGATGCAGGAGAAGGTATTGAGAGGAACCCGATAAACATATTTTCTGAAAAGATGGAAAGCCACACTGTGGGCAGGGATGTAGGTGGTGGATTGAGAAAACAGAAATTGGGCTTCTCCAGCCTAAGACCTAAAGAGCTTGATCTTTTTCTTTCTATCCTCCTTCTCGCCATGCTTCAGTGCCCCAGACTCCCACAGTAGCTGGGTACCATCTGCATCTGCATTAGCTTTTCCGATCTACTTTCATGCTAATTCCTCCAACTCTTTGAATCTTTGAATAAAACCCTACATCTTTGAATAAAACCCTACCCATATGACTCAGCAGCTTTACACTCCTGGATGCTCGGTTCCACTCTCCTCAAGTACCTGCATATCTTGGAGAGATCATGGAGAGGTGTGAAAGAGGTCAGACGGTGAAAGCTAAGCGTGCTAACTGGAGGAAGGGAAGATGGGGAGTGTGGAAGGGTATTCCCTTCCCAAGTATGAATGAGCATCAATGACAAGAAAGACTCAAAGCTTCTTCAGCATTTGCCTTTCTCATATTCTGTATTGTCTTACCAAAAAGTTATAGTGACCTTAGTAATGGCATGCTTGGCTTGTGCAAGGAGGGAAGGCATTTCAAAGATTGATATCAACAGCCATGCCTTCATCTCCGTGTACTCAGTTCTGCTGAGTCAGGAAACATGAAAACATTATCCTAACTGCTTCGGTGTGTTTGAGCAATGTCATTTTTCCCAAGTGGAATGAGGAAAACACAGCATTTTAGAGTTTGCATAAAACTTTACTTAAAAATACTGCTGTTTAAGTGCAAAGCACTGTCAGTTGTTCTTGCATATGCTTTGCAAACTGTGAAGTGTCCAGGCTGAAACTCACTTATGTTTCATGACTATACCGTGTCTGGTTACTGTGACAGCCTGCCATAAAAACCTTTGGCTTCAGCAGAGCCCTGTGCTCTCTTTGGCTCAGCCGTTCGTTCCACCTTGACCTCGAACTCCAGGCACTGAGGTGAAGAACTTTCTCAGTTGCGCTTCCCTCAGAGGAGCACTTGGTCACGTCCCCAGCAGCTGAGAACCTGTGGGGTGGATCAGAGCCATAGGCTGAGCTGCATGAGCGTGCAAGAAATAAATTTCAGTTGAACCAGTTGGTATTGTAAAATGACGGGGTTTAGGTGAGCTGTATTTCAGAGGTGTGTTGTTTAAATGACTACAAATGGACTGGTAACCCACTCACAGGAGGCACAAAATACTGTCAAGTCAGTTTAGTCAACATGTAGATTTTTGACCATTTCGCATTTGACCAGTCAGCTTTTAAATTCCAGCTGGGCTTTATGGCAAAGCCACGGGTCTATAACACAACATCCAGTTCCTGTGTCACATAAGGGTGCCTTAAGGTCCAGGGAACACATGTTATAATGCAGTTAAACAAACTTTTAGGAAATAGCTGGAGAAGGAGGCTGAGACACAAAAGCCAAAATATTAGGTGACTGGTAAAATAAATGGCGAATTAATTGCTATGCTGGAAGCATGACAAACACTACAACCATGGCCTTGCATATTCCCCACAGCCCTGGTTGGGAGCGTTTGCAGCTCTGAGAGATGCCATTTCCAGCTTTCTGCACGCCTCCTTCTACCGTATTTGCAAGGGTCTGTTTGCAAACGGAAGGACTAGACGTGTCCCTTTGCAAACCAAAGCTGAGATGCTGGAGCACAATTCTGCCGCAGAAAGGCAACTCCATGCCAAGTGCCACGTGCCAGAGAGGCGGCACCTTATAAATTTGCTGAAGCCGAACTCTTCCTGCCACAGGCGCTCTGGCCCTGCGGTATTCCTGGGTCGCCATGCAGTGGGGCTCACAAATGGCTGGAGGGACTCAAGGTGGGAGTGGATGGAGAGGTTGTGGGGATGCGTGATAAATGTTGAAGTTCAGCTGTTACTTGTTGGTCCCCGTTGACCCCGTGTGTCCAGGTGAAGTATATCTCAGAGCAATGCCTGCAGCGCGGCACCCCGCTGATGCAGGTACAGGTGCTGGTGTGGGCACCCTGCTTCAGAGGAGACTCCCAGGGTCAAGTGAGACCCCTAGAAATGGACTGCCTTTTCTCTGGTTGTTGTGCAGGGACCATGAGAAGACGAGTCACATCCCATGCTTGCTCATGCCGCACGTCGCCAGTGTGAGGCAGTCAGCAGCTATTGACTAGGTAGATGCAGGTAGCCTTGAATTTAATTTAATTGCTCTCTCTCATCTGACTGAAGACCACGGCTGGTGAAGGTTAGAGGGTGTGAGAAAAGGAGGGTAAAACTGTGAAATGGGAGTGGCTTGTCTGCAGGCTGAAGAGGGAAATCCAGGCAAGGTATTAGATTCTGTCTCTACCCAGACTTTTACAGATGCCCACAGAGACTAAAGAGAAACCATTTGGCTAAACTTGAGTACTTTTTTACACTGCTACGTAATTTTCACCGGTTAAACTCCTGCAAGGTTTTAGAAAAAGAAGAAAGTAAAAATTATTGCCCTCCCCCTGGCCAAATAACACCAGCCAAAACCAGCCAGATGTTTGGTTTACCTCTGTTCGTCAGGAAAGAAATGGAGTTAATTTTGTGTATCACTAATATTGCGGCTGCCATTTTATGGCCAGATATCTTCATTCTTTTCTTGAAACTGCTCAGTCTTCAAGAAATGAAGTGTGATTTTTACAGTTTACATGGCAATGATTTATATGAGCGTCGTGGCCTGTCACATGACAATGCCTGACCCCGCATAACATGATGTAAGTGTAAGAATCACACTCTTTCTCAGGGTCAGCAGCACCATGACACAGGTCCCTGTGTTCGACGCACCACCCACAAAGTGGGGCATATGCCTTTTCCCTTTTTTTAATTTTTTTTTTTTCATCAGCTCCCTGAATTACTTTCAGGTAGTTCTGCACGTTTCTACTTTTTCATTTAATTAGGTGCAAACACTCTGTATAAATAAAATTAAAAGTTCCCTGCAGCTAGTAGACTGTTGCAGACTGCCAGACACTGAAAAATGTTTGTCTCTGTTACTGTTGCTTAATAATTCACATTTTATAAACAAAGAAATCTTTCTCTTTTTTCTTTCCCTTTTCCAGTTGCCTTTTCGGGGTTAGAAGCTTGGATACAGCTGCAGAGTAAGTTTGGATCCCAGTATACAGTAGGTGTACTATCCGTGAATACAATAAGTGTACAGTACTACCAAGGTTTCCTGCCTGCCTTTCAGTCGCACAGACTCCATATCCTTTAGGAGATGTCAGTCATTGCAATGCTTGTATGTAAATGTTATATCGTCTATTAGGTATTTCAGATCCCGTTACATGGTGCTTGACAAGCTGAGTCGTAATTCTTTGTCCTGTTTCTAGCAGCAGCTCAAGTCATAGGCTTCAGGAAAGCAGACATCCCCCATAATAATGATATGATATGGTATTACAAAGGTATCTATAAAGAAACTTAAGTTGATTTACTAGGAATATATGAGAATGGTGTGTAAAGTTGGTTATCTCCATTTCTATGTGAAGAGAGAGAGCCTGAAGAGGTTGTGCAGACTTACAAGTTGACGTGTTAGTAAGCTCCAGAACCCAAATCCTCTCGGTTTCCACAGTTCTCACCACTGTATCTAGGGAGAGCCATGGCCAACACGTCTGGCCCGTAGGAAATCGACTGTTTCATGACATTTACGTATATCAACTGGTGTCTGAAAGTTTGGATATTATAACTCATGGCTGGTCGTGGATCACCACAAATGGTTATGGAGTTATCCAGCAGTGCCATCATTTTATGCAGGCTCTGCAGCTGAGTGTAGGGCACATAGCAAGCTTATGCCTCAGTTATTTCTGGATTTATCTCCTTTCAACTTCATCTGGAGGCAGTACTTCAGAAGTCCCAGACCATATGATAAATTCTAATCATACTGGTTAGAGCAATTTAGTCACCACCTTGCTCACATATTAATGTACATCTCTTTCTTTAAAAAAAGAATTAAAATTTAGGGTGATAAGTAATCCTAAAGCCTATATTCCATTTAAATTCAGTTCTTCAAGCTAAATTATGCAGACTGTCAACATCTGAAGCTATTGCATTATGCAGAGAAACAAGTTAAACAGAATCTCATGCTTTAGTGACAGAGAAGAGAGGTATATTTTTCTGAACAGAAACTTTATTTCTATTGTGCTTTATTCTGATATGAAAAGTGACCTTTCCTGTGACTTTCCAGCATTCTTCAAAGACCAGATTCTTTGCCAGCTGCAGCACTTTAACAAATCTGCCAACATCTGCCCAGCTTGGCTTGAGATAGCAAATGTTTCTGAGAGTGTCTATTTGCTCAAGGCCTTAGGATCTTAGGTCCTTATCTTGCAAAGGCTTAAGATCATGTGATAGAATTTGCAGAATTGGAGCCTTTACATCTATAATGTTTATAGTATATAAATTTTTAGTGGCAGAAAGTAAATATTCCTAGTAGTAGATATGAAGAGACCAAATACAATAATCTCTATTGTAAATACACATGTTCCTGTTTTCAAATGTGTCTTTGTTCACTTATATTTCTTCTAGGTGTTTTATTTAGTATTAAATATCCACTCTAACTTGAATGACATATTCCAGATGTAAATGTATATTAGATGCTCTTCAGGTACTAGATGCCCAAACCATTACTGTGTGTTTCACAGCACGAGTGTTTTGTGTGTGTACATTCATATGTGTATGTACGTACTTTATGGCCCAGTGCCTTCGCATGTCTTATTCCCTATGTAAAAGTTTGCATATAGTGAAGCACTCTTTTATAAAATACCACCCTTGGCACATTCACTACTCCCAACTGTGAGTTGTGTAAAGCTGCACGTACAATTAATCTTTTGTAATGTGTCATGGTACATTGTGCATCATACACTAAATAGTTTGACCAATGTGTTACTGTAGTGCTATGAATGCCAGAGGTTCTGAGCAAAAGGTTTTATCTGTTTCTAACCATCTTAACTTCCAGATCTCATTTGGAGTTTTTGGTTCCAAGAAGCCCAAAATCTAAAGGCAGGATTAATGTTGATTTCAATGCAAAACAATGCGTACATCATTTCAGTACAAAACCTAATCTGCTCAGCTTTATGTAAATCTTCCAAAATACCCTAGGAGCAGCGATTTTTGCCGATAGAAATATTAGATTGAAAGAACAACTGTTTGACAGTGAGGTACTTACCTTCCAGGAGTTAATAACTGGTAAGCGTCCTTGCCTTTCCATGCTTACAGACTTACTTTACAGTTGAGATGGGATGACAAGAAGAAGCCAGGTCATTCTACACACTGTTCATTCTACAAACTTCAAAAAGGAACAGATCCTGTGGTCTGTTGTAATTCTTTAAAATCAGTGAGATGTTCTACTCAAGAATACAAGCTGAGATTTTCCAAGACAGGAGCCAGAGTGGCAACATGCCTTTACATATATCAACACAAGGAAATGATCCAGTTATAGCAAAACTAATCCAACAGACCTTTGGAATTTTAGATGGAAATCCGGAAGATACTGTCTTTTCCTCCAACTGCTTTGGCCAGACTCATGAGGACAGCAAAGGGCCAGCAAAGTCATCAGCCCTATGACAAGTGTCAAGGAAACCTGGAGCTATTGCTGTGGTCATGTCAAGTCTGTATTATTGGCTGTGTGTCTTGCTGTAATTACTTACTTGGTTTCATGGAATTTCTTTGCTATCTCACTAAAAGTGTGTAGATTCAAGATATTCTCTCATCTTTTTTTGTCCCCTGATTTTTAAAATAGGGGTAGAACTGTTGGCGTATTGGAGGGTTAAAACAGCATTTTATGCCATTAGCTATGTCACCAGTAAAAGAAACTCAAATAACTTCAAAGAATACTACAATTTTCTGTTTTCTTTTCTCTCATGTTACATGTTAATTTCTGTTGTACAGAGCATATAGTTTCTGTTGAAATGAAATGCAGTCACATAGTTACATTACGCCAAGCGTTCCATGTTAGGGATGGAGTGAGCAAGAAACTGCCCTTCCTTCTAACTCTGGAGGTGTTCCTTACAAGTCAGGCTGGCAAGGCAATGTAAAGAAACCTGCTGCCATCTCTATTCTCTGGATAAACAGAAAATTCAAAGCTACCTGTCTGAAAGCTTTCAGCGTGTACATTCACATGTCATGCATGGGTATAAAGAAGGCGAAGAAGGCTACGATTCTGTAAAAGTCAACAGGATCAGAGCATTATCTGCCCGAATTCAGCAGGCATAGGTATTTTTAAAGCTTCCAGTATTATGGTGTTACTTGCTTCCTTGAATATCATTTACAGAAGTGCCTGAGCTTGAGTGATTTCAGTCAGACGGAAAACAACGCTGGGCAGGTTCATCGCTATCAGAAGATGCCTGCAACTGTCTACCAGCACCTTGCCACGTAGGACACCGGGGCCTCTGGCAGTGGGGAGGGTCAGGTCCTTACTTCTGTTCCTGGTGGCTCAGAGTTTCTAGGAGACTGAGCGGTTTTTGCCCAGCTTTGAATTTCTAAGGGAAAAAAATTTTAAGAAGCTGCAATAAAAGCAAAATAGGATGGGAATATGAAAACAACATTTCTGAGCCCTGTTCAGTTCCAACAGCAACACAAAACTATTCCGTTTATATATTTAGCGAAATAAATCCTGGCATCACCACCAGTATGTTTCCTCTTATTGTGAGCGTTTCTTTTGAGTTGTGTTGGGACAAGTATAGGAGGAATGAGAATAAGGGACAGATGTCAGTGCTGTAAGTGCTAGTGGGAGCTGGAAACTCCCCTCATCAAGCTGCTTTCAGAGCATTCAAACCTGACCAGCACCAACCCATTAATCTGGACCAGGAGCGCTGATGGAGACTGGCTGATAGACTCCTGTTTCTACCTTCAGTTCCGCATGCCCATCCCAAACCCAGGATCTGAAATAGCAGGATTAACCGATCCCAGTCCCAATCTTCAGGGAGGCTCGGCTGCCAGGGTCCCACACCATTTGCCACCTTTCCTCAGCCCTTACCTGAAGACCATCACACTTGCTGCGGCAGCCCCTGACCTGCGACCCTCAGCAGTGTGCCGCTCGCTGATCTCATGTTGCAGAGAGAAAACACTCCCCATGTCTGAACCCATCCCTCTGGAGATGCACAGCTAAGCCCACAAACTCACCGTGTACCAGCTCCAGCTATCTAGCTGCCCTTCTCCTCTCAGCCAGGGATTTCTTCTGCTCGTCGCTTGTCCTTCCCCCCCCTTTTCTCTCCCTCCTGGCTTTTACATTTCTTCCACTGTGATCCATTAGGTATTTACCGACAGGGTAATGTGACTTTTCACACCGGCTCTCTGCGTGCGCTGCCCTGCAGACTGGGCTGGATAAAGCCGCTCCCCAACCCCGGCTGGCTGGACATCTCCCCCCACCTTCCCCTCCCCTTCACACTAGCCAAGCCAAGGATTCCTCTCTCCCTCCCTCTTTTTTTTTCCACCCCTCCCGCCTTCAGTGCAAACCCAAGACGCAGGATCCTGCCGAGGGAAAGCACTCCTTGGAATCATCACTGCAGACCCCACTGTGAAAGTGCAGAGGAGGAGAGAGAAAAAGCCTCAGCAGCCCAACCTCCTGCGGCTGAGGGCTTTGCAAGCAGGGCAATGGCTTCAGGCTCTCAGAGATTGTCTCTCACCTTTCTCCAGGGCATGGGATCTGTCTTCTTCATCCTTCAGATCATCTCTGTTCAGGCTGATGGTGAGTCCCCTGTTCAGTTTGGGCTGGGTTGCTATGGCTGGAATGAGAGCTGTATGTTGAAATGTGTTATTGCAAAAAAAAAAACCCACTCTTTTTTTTTTTTTTTTTTTTTTAATAAGAAACTTAAATACACGCCCCAGTTTGGGTTAGGAAATGTCTGATTCAGAGGTTTTTGAGACTCTACAAATATCCTGGGGTTAAGCACAGAAAGGAAATAAGATCCCAGAAGGCTAAGATTATTTTATTACAACAAAATGACAGGATAGTGAACTTTTCCAGAGGAAATAAGAATAATAAAACAAAGCCAGAACACGAATAAGAAGACTCAGCTATATTTTAGGAGAGCTCTCCTTATAATGAAAAGTATCTTTTCTCCAAAGAACTTCCCTATCTGCCCACTTCAGATCCCCCCAACATCAGTTTATACGGGCAGGTACTTGAGAAAGGGAAGACAAGAAGTCAAAGGCTTTTCCTTATACCCTTTTCTGTTCGGTACCACACACGCTGAAGACGACTGCTCACCTTTCTGCACCTGAGTTTCATCTGCACTTCACTGCTGAGGGATTTGATCAGGACATGAATTTGGCTGAAGCACCAGCTACCAGTTACTCTGAAATGGGACTTTTTACTCGCTGATGATAATCCTGAATAGCTGCATCCCTTGAAAGTTTCCAGTAGCCTATTGCCCTTTTAATGGTTAAGCCTGTAGTAATGATAACCAACTTGCCTTAGCAAAAATACGGTTTATTTTTGAAACAACTGTGTCTTTTCCTGGGAGTGCAATGCTGAATGGCCACATTTTTTCACTTTCACAGCTGCGATAGATTTATGCCTGATCTCAGGATTTTTCTTTTCGGTACGCTAATCCTTTACCATCGATGTTTGCTGCATTATTCCAGAGAATAGATCTTAAACATTATAGGGCAATAAAAACCTTTTCTTTTTGTTCTCAGAGTATTTTTCCTCTTTAACCTAAATTTATTTCAGCTGATGACAGAGTGTGGCAAAGGAAAGGGAGAAAATTAATCTTGCCTGTATGTTTCTACCACTTTGTGTAAAATACCATTTATACGACAGAACCCTGGCTTGTAAATTTGAAGAAAATTATTTTTCATTAAGAATAAAGGAAAAGAAATGTGTCAGGCAACTGCACTGTGTTGCAGTAGGCAAAACTGCGATTCTGATTTTAGGAAATACCCCTTCCCTAGCAAAATACCTCTGAAATGAGGAAAAAAAATGCATACCCATGAAAGAGGGTTCTCCACAGAACTTAAGAAAAGGGGACAGGACAGGAATAATTATTTCCCTTGCTAAGAATGCTTCGTCTGAAGAATTCCCTTATCTTTTCAAGAGCACCTCCCAATTTATATTATTTCTGTAGAATTAATGGCACCTTCTTGGTTCCTAAACAGACATCCTCTAAGAGAGAAAGGGAAAAAAAACGTTGGAGATAATTTTAAGGCAGAGTTCATGACAGATTTTAATTGTCGTTCAACAGTTTGTCAAATTTACTTCACACGTGGTAAAGCAATTATAAGAATTAAAGGGTAGAATATCTGAAGTACATTACAGTTGTAGAACATTAAGATAATACTGTAGTTTCCATTTTTATTTAACTTCCAAGTATCATTGTGAAAAATGTGCAAGTTCTCTATTAACATGCTCTTCAGTGTGTTCTCTTCATATTAATATTCAAGCAAACAACTGTAACTGTCCTATAAACCATCTGGCTTATTATACATTGATACAGAAGAAAACACTTTATGTGAACTTTAAAATTTACCACTACATGTAGGCTTACGTATTTAAGAAGATCTGAGAGTCGAAACAGGATTAATACTTTCTTTTATAACAGATTCTGGCCTGATCCAGACAGGAAACCACCTTCTCATTTGTGTAAGCTGTAGGTGAAAATACAGTTGTGCTACTCTCTCATACACGCTAATGTCACTTACGTGCCAAAGGACTGATCTGGGTAACACATACACATGTGTGTATTTGTTATTTTGAACTAAAAGTAACTGACTGTTTTGCAAACTGCTGAAGGGATTTTGAATTCACCTTGTAACAGCCCCGTGAAATTCAGACTGGCCCCTGTTACAGGCAAACCTCCGAAACTGGTTGCAATATATTTCCCTAAGGAAGACTTTCGCTTTATTATCTCGCACACAAATAATGACAGAGAGCAGGCAATAAAACTGGAGACCATCGAGGTCTGGTGAAGGTGTAAAGCTTCGAAGCTTAATTGATCTCTTTTGACTAGTATTTACCACAGCACATATTGCTGTAGTGCAGATAGATAGACTCCAGAAAGACCAAGGTAAATACCGAAATAAAAGATAGCTTTGTTTCACTTTGCAGTTTTTTTACGATTCAAATGTGCTTGCTCACAGCTGTTGAGGTCAGGGTCAGATGGACAGAAAGCTCTTCAAGGGCTTGTTCCTACTCTGATGTACCATGGTGTGCCATTACTGTTAGTGCGCTTACTGGAGAATAATGTAGGTTATCGTGATGGCTCTCAATCATACCAGTGCAAATGCAGGCTTTTTAAAATTTCTTTGCATTTGTGCTGGAATAGGAGAACAAGGATGCGGCTTCATGCATCCTGCACAGGAGTCGCCTCTGCTTTTTTTGACTCTCTCTTTTGTCTTTTCATGGCTGCTAAAATATCCCTACATATGAACCATAGTTTTCTGTAGAGGACTTGCTCTGAGACAGGGCATGTCAGGAGAGAATGATGGTGATTAATCTACCTTGCTAAGACACTCCTGAATTGAAAAAATGTGCTAATTGCAAAACTTTACTAATTGCTCCAGAGTGGAGTTGTCAGTTGGCTAAATTTGGGTTACATGGAAGACCTATTGGTCAAGCCAGTCATCTGGTAGTGACCGTGCATAGTGACTGCAGAGATTGCATGTGGAAGGACCCTGAATCCAGAAAGCTAGGCACAATTAGGTGAGGATCTGAGATACGTACTTCTGACCTAGAACCAGATATGTCTGGTGTCAAAGGTAGGAAAAAACCCTACTGTACTCTTTCCTTTGGCTTGCTTTGCACCTTTTTTGTAAAGAAAAGGAAACAAGTATGCTTTTTTCTTCTGCTGTCTCTAGACACTTGCATTTGAGTAGCAGGTGTCTAAGCATTTCAAACTCCCACTTGCAAAACAGCACGTATTCTTGTATGTTGCAAAAATAAAGGCATAAACAATTCCAACTACTTGATCCAAAAGCAGGTAGTAAAATTAAAATTTAAGCTCCAACTGAATTTAACAGAGGAGGAACTTAAAGGTGACCTCCCAATTTTGCTACTTTTCTGATGATGTAATATTTTAAGCAATTTGAATTAAATAAGACATCATTCACTTTAGTTTCTCGCAGAAATAAACTCTACATTCATGAACACTAAGCAAAACTGGTAATTACCCAAATCTCTGTCTGTAATTGTACGGTTTTACTGAATCCTCCACCCTTACTATTACAATCAAGGCCATTGTTACACACAGCCATAGAAATGGAAATTAAATTGCTCTTGAAGTACAGAAGTGACCTTCCCTTCCTCTGCTCTCTTTTACCTCAATTTGAAGTTTTTAACATTTAAGTAAAATAAATTAGACTCCGCATTTGCACATCTTTCACCACATTTATTTTATTGAAACTGATTTGAACTAGTAAGTATCATGTCATGAGATCAGCACACTGGGCATGCCTTTTAAAGTGCTTTCATTTTATATTATTCGTGAGAGGTATTTTTACTTCAAAGTATATTTGGCTATGCAGTTTTATGTTTCTTCTTCAATCATGATGCAAATCTTGCTGAAGACATGGAGAACTTTGAGCTCATTTCAGTGGTCTTTGAACCGTGCCTATATGCCTTAGAAGAACTACTTGTTGTATCTGTTACTGTCTTAGAATAAATTAGGCAAACTTTTGTCTTCTTGGTAACTAAGAATATTCTACTAATTCCGCTGAGATTCCTAAAAGTATGAAGAAATGGGTTTTGGACAGATTTTATTTTTGAACAGTCCCTTTTTTGCACTTCTATATATTTGATTGTAGATGGCTCTTCAGTCTCGAAAGTGTAATAAGGTCCAGTTGTTAGAAGCTGAGTTTAGCAAAATTTGAAACTGGAAATAAGGTGGAGTGAGAGTAATGAACCATTGGAACAGTTTACTATAAAGTGTGCTGTAAATTCTCCATTACTTGGAGTCATCGAGTCATGACTGGATGCCTTTTGAAAAGACATGCTCTAGTTCAGCCATGACTTTTTGGACTCGATGTTGGAATTACTGGGGGAAATCTACAGTCTAGTTATGCAGGAATTAACCAAGGTGATAAAAATGAATCCTAGAAGCCTTGAGATCTATGCTTCTATGGGCATGTTTTCAGTCAGAACATATTAGCGTACTCTTAAGTAAAATCTATATTCAGCTATTGCTAGTTTACAAAGTTTTAGTGCCAAACCATAATAAAAATGATTCTTTTATCAATATATCAAAATATAAGCAATATTCTGTAATAATAGGTATCAGATGATGGTAGAAGCTAGCAATATAACATAGGCTAGTTATTAAAGAAAGACTCTTTGGTTTCAAGTGTGAATTTTTCTTCAGACCTATGAATCCAGCTGTTAATTAACAGAAGAATTATGTGTTATCATTTATGTCTTACCATCGAAATTGAAACTTTTTCACTGGTTTCAGTGGGAAACCTGAAGAAACTTACTGTGACAAGGACACTGTTCATTCTGAACCTGCTAAATTCAAGAGGTGCATTAAGCCTCCTGAGAAAGACTACTTTGCATGGATTGTTAGCTTGATCTTGAAACCAAAGGGACTAGCTTTGTTTAAGAAGGCTTCAGAAAAGTACATAGAGTTTTGGGAACAAATTTCCACACCACCTGTCTCATCATCACATTATGGGAAACAAATGTGGGGCAGAAATGAAGGGAGAGAGTTGAGAGGGAGCTCATCTTGGTGGCTGTTCAGAGGTAGCACAACCAGATGCATACTACATTCTTCACACAAATAAACACAAAGACATGATCCTTCATCCTGTGCCTTATGGAAATATGGAACAGTCTCATATTTAAAATTTCACATTTAAAACAGAATGGCAGTACATCTCTTGATATTATCTCAGAGAAAATTGATTTCACTACTCCACACTGTCATAATGTGCTAGAGAGAAAGGGGATAGCATTTGAATTTTTCACAGCCCCAGTACCAAAATTGTCTGTGATATCATCAGACAAACCTTTTTAAAAAACTTTTCATTACAACTACCAGTGATAAAAATTTTACAAATCTTTAACCAGGACCCTTTGATCCCAAGCTTGAACGTGATACCACTTTTGTGATTAAAAGTGAGAAAAATTCAATACATGAATATCTCAAGCATGTTAGCCATGCCACCATAAGGTGCAGAATTCAATTTTGGTGTCGTAGTCTTATTTATTTAAGGGGATTTCCTGTTTTGATGTGCTTTTGTAGTTTCCTGTTGTCATGCTGGCACGTCTCCTGTATTTTTTTCCCGTAAATGCCCCTCAGTAATGTGACACAGCTCAGGATACTGGGGATTCCAGGATACTGGAATACCATTGGTCAAGCATCAAATAAGTAATAAATAATAAGTAATAAATAAGTAATAAATAACCTTACTTTCTATTATATTTTCTAAGTAAGAAATTAGGCAAAATAGGGGGCACATGTTAAAAACTGGGCAGATGGCCATGCTGCTTCTAAAGCTTTGGAGAAGATTCCCAGGTCAGTCTGGTAAGGAGGTCAGCCTTCTTTATGCACTTCTGGCTAACCAGAATTTCCTATAAACCAGTTCACTATAATTTTTCCAACCAGTAAGTCCCTCCTAGATTACCCTAAAACCTATTTGTCTGCATAATTGGGATATCCCAGATACCTTTTTGAAGGACAGGAGTCTGTTTTGAACCAGCATCTTCATAGTTTCTAGTAAATTATTTCTAGTAAAATAATTTCTAGTAACTTATCTTAAGTACTAGCAAACACATAACAGTAGTTAAGGAAAGCTGTCTCAGCCTCAGTCTTGGCTAGCTAAACTCCTCTAAAAATGTAATTGTCATGATGAACTTAATTTCTTCTAATTTTTTCTAGATGGAACTGGATTCTTAATGGTTTCCTTTTTTTTAAGTCTTCTAACTAAATTACTAATGGCTGGAAAATAGGGCTTGCTGCCACATCAAACTTTTATGATTTAAGTAAGTAAGTCAGATGCTACACAAACTTGCCCTATATGTCTTTGATGATGCATCTCAATCCTGGCAGCCAAATTGTGAAATGTAGAATGTGGACAAGTTTTTATATTTGGGACAAAGCCTCAGTAAAGCATTACACTTAATCCCTGCTTACCTTTACTAATGCAAGTTGTTCTGCAACTTAGGAATCATAGTTTAAAACCATCATCCTTCTGCTTATATTATCTCTTTCCCTACCCCATGCATACTTTGCTATGTCTATTCATGGCTTTGGAAACAACAGCCTACATTAGTCATGTGCATTATCTGGGGCATTTTGGAAAGAATCCTAAGGTTTTGGTACTCAGGACTGTAGAGACTTGCTTTTTTTTACTGTTCTGTGTAAACTCCCCTCTTATAATTACAATTCATGGTATTGATTATAGTTGAGAAGCAAGAGACTATGTAGTCTAGTGGTTAGGACACTGATCTGTGATTCTGGGTTGCATTCCTTGGTCAACTACTGTTAACTGCGTGAGAAAATCACTCTGGGTACTCCGAATTCCTTTTCCTTCTTATCGCTGCTTGTCCCGCTTATTTAATTTGCTATATCTGCCCAAGTCAGGATGGCTTCTTGCTGTGCACATGTAGAATTCCCACTGAAGTCGGAATCTTCATCAGGACCCATCTGTGCTTGCTAGTTAATGTAAACACAAATGACATACTTACTTGAAAGAAACTTTGCATTTTTTGCTGTAAGGACTGTGATTCTTGCGGTGGGTTAAACTGTGTACAGGTGAGAACAGAAAGCTTCCAGGTACAGACCTACCCTGTATCGTTTCCATATATTTATGTTTAGATTAATATTTATCAGTGTGTTGAAATAATGTGCGGTGGGGGTGGCTCTTGGTACTGAATCAGACTGAATCAGTCTGAGGGATTCCTGATACTGGTCAATATATCCTATGAGTATGAAGCTAGCTACATAGTGAACACTCGGTACGTGCTGGAAGCTATGCATGTAACCACTACCACTAATTTACTCTTGAAATAAGACATAAGTGTTTCCAGACATTTACTGAATGAACAGTGCTTAAAAGTTGTCGTCCTGCACCCGCAAGCAACCTAAATCTGTACCTTTGAAATTTAGAAGGTGTTCTGAGGGATGTTACCTTCAGAAAGGAGACACTTGTGGCTATTTAAACATCAGCACTGTAAGCTATCTCATCGTCTATTTCTTTTGCTGGGGGCATCCAGCTAATATGTTTATTCCATAACCCAGTAACTTCTGAAGCTTTATTGCCAAAACCCCAACTGCCCTGTTCCCAGTCGCCAAAACCTCTAACTTTCACCCTTGCAGCTTTCACAGTGTTAGATAAATTAAAGTAAAATAAACTGAACTGAAAATAAGAATAACACAAGAAATTTTTATGCTAAATATGTTCTCAGGCTCATTCGAGAAAGCCTCCCATTAAGAAAAAAAAAATCCCTCTGTCTTTCCAGAAAGATATGAAAACAAAGTGGCTTTGCAGCAGCATTTAGCACAAGTTGCTGTAGAATTACGCAATTTTGATTTTAGAGAATAAGTATAAATATATTTCTGATGTGGAAGAGTGAGTTGCAATACTGGCTTTTAGATTTGTGCTTACTTTATAGATGTAGTTGTTATAAATGTAACTGTAATATGCTTAGTAATGAATTCCAGCATTATAGCCTACAGGAGATGTTCTGACTCTGACTATATATGTGCATATGAGAGAGTGTTGTGCTTTCTCTCTTCAGATCTTAAGCACAGACCTATAGAGGCAAGACAACCTTCTCATATGGGCTGGGCTGGGAACGAATAGGGGCTTAGCCATACTTGTTTTTCTGTTGATGAATAAAACTAAAAGAAAAGCTAAGACAAGGGTATTTACAGTGTTGATAAAATTACTCATTCCAAGAAGTAGGTTGCACATTAAAATGAACTTAGTAAAAGCGAGAAGACTTTATTTGGTGATAATTTGCAATATTTTTGTTGAATATGTATTGAATACAATACTATGACGAGTGACGTGTCCTTTCTTGGTGCTGCAGGGAAAGTGTTTACACTTGAGTCCAAGAACAACTCTCAGGGTCTGGATTTAGCTGGAGCTGAGAAAGCTTGTGTTGACCTGAATGCTCGCTTAGCAACTGCAGAAGAACTGAAAAGGGCTATTCTGGACTGTTCTTTTGCTGGCTGCACCACGGGATGGCTCGCTGGTGGCTCCACCGGGTAAGGACAACAGCATAACCCTTCCTGAGAAGTATGAATGACAGCTGTCGAGCAAGTTTTTCTCCTTGACTAAGAATATTACTGAAAAACACTGGCCACAATTCAAGCACCATGACATACAGTTGATATGCCACTCTCCCCACTAAATCAATTTTGTACAGCTAATATTGCAGGGGCACAAATATTTATCAGTCTCAGATCATGTATTTCACAGATCTGAAGTGATTTCCTTTTCGTCTTTCCTCCTGCATTATGTTATTGTGGTTCCTTTCCACCTGGCCTGTAGAGGGGTGCTGAGCCCTAAAGGAGCTTTCAGGCTGTGGACACTGAGCTCAGTTTGCTGAGCTGCTCATGGAAACCACATATCTGTCTCAGGTATTTACGCGTGTCTGAATAGACTATAGGCACGTTCAAATAGGTATGACTTTTAGGTGTACTTAGATATGATAATGCACACGTGGTAGAGAGTTTGTCGAGAAAGCTCACCAAGGAGCTGAATACTGTCACTCGGTGTGCTGAATGGTATTATTTGAGGTAGCTCAGGTGACTCGACATGGCACTAGGCTGAGCTTTGCCTCGCATTACAGACAGTGTTTCCAGATGTGCTGGCCTGCCACAGCCTCTCCGGGAAGCATCGTTCCCTCTGTAGAGGCCAGTTCAAGGCAGGAACGTAGAAGTGTCCTGTGGAGGAAACTGCTTCCCTCTGTTGATCACAGCTTCAGGAGGCTAAAGTTAGCCTTCGTGAGTACTCCAGAAGTCCAAATGACTTTCAGTGAAATTTAAGAATTTGAGAACCTATGTCCGCATAGGTGCTCCTGTGTGCCAGAAGCAGCATGGCCCTGTCACCACGCCACTTTGCCGTGGCTGATGAGGGGTTGCTGAACCCAAGCTAACTCAGGTCGATTCCAGTCTTGCACAGGTCTAGCTATGTGGCACTGCACTGGGCCAAGCACCCACATCGCAAACGACCAGCCACTTCCAAAATGAAAGGCTTAACAGCATGCCTCAGGTACAGGTAGACAGGCTTCATATTTGTTGAAGAGACCAAATCACAGAAAACTCAATTTTAAAAAAGGCAAAATGGAGGAGCTGAGGGTTGACATAAATGTCTTCTGTCACTGAAGCTGGAACTGTACAGGAATTGCCCAGAAGGAGCATGAGTGGGTCTGAAGCCCTCTCTCTTGAATCTTCCCTTCAGCAGGCTTACCAGCCACAGCCTTAGTGTAACACATATGTTCATTCCCTTGAGGTGCTTTACAAAGTTCTCATGAGTTAGAGGATAATATCTAATCTACTCTCAATGTTCAACAGTGATAAAGTTTTGTTTATCAAGATATTTTTTCCAAGTTCTCAAACTTTAGTGTGTTATTGGATTTTTTCACAGTTACCAGTTATTTAAGTAAGCATTGGTGTTTGTGTATTTTTGGTGATAAAGTTTCCAAAGGAGAGAAAATTGCTACTATTAATGAAAAGTGATATTTAAACAACTTCAAGCAAAAGCAACTAGTTCCGGTGATCTTTTTTTCAGGTGAAAAATTGTTTGAAAATGTGTTTGTGTGTACTTTTGGTCATTAAAAAAAATTCCAGAAATCTCTCAGGATATAAGACAGTGATCTAAAGCCTAAATTTTTTTTTTCCTAAGCCAGTTGCTGAGATGTCATGGAGGCTGAAGAGCCAGGAAAACTATCCATCTCTGAGAAGTGCGTGGCAAATTTGTTGTACAGGTTCTTTTATACAGCCTCTGTATTATGGAAGTAGGAAGTGATGATGGGTAGGAGAAGAAACTGTCCCTTTTTTGTGTAAGCACTAGTTAGTCCTGAGAGATCCTCAGTTAATTACTGCAGGCGCTGGAGCTACCTCTGTCAGCCCAGGAAAGATATGAGGACATTGCTATGGACAGCACAAAGAAAACCTCTGTCAAACTGCAGCTGTAGTAAAAACAAACAAACAAACAAACAAACAAGTTGCTAAAGTGCTTATGGAATGGAATGGAGAATATGAAAAATATATACGTATATATATACACACATATAGGTCAGTGTAACAGCCTCGTTTGGAATATTATACATATTATTGTTACCACATCTTAAGAAAGGTACTAAAAGAGGCTCAAAAAAGGGCTCAAGAATTATTAAAGGCATGGAAAAGCAATTAAGAAGGGACTTAAAATATTTTACTAAATTAATTAGCTAATTTAAAAAATATATCTGTGGGTACCTATTCAATACTTTGGGCATTTAATTGATAAATAGAAACATGATAGCAAGGGTAAAGGATAGCTGCTAAATAGAAAAACCTCAGTTCACACTCTCCTCAACTGATTTAACATGGAGAGGGGAAAACAAGCTTCACAGCATGCTCAGAAGGTTACAGAACTAGGGAAAATTATTTCCAAAATAAAGGACGCTTCACTGTTATTCATCTTGATGGACCTCCACATCTTCGAATGTGATGGCGTGGCCTAGGGGGAGAAGTGACCTCCCCATGTTTGCCAGGTCCAAATCCATTCAGGACTTTATAGGTTGGCTCTAAAACCCTGGATTCCTCCCAGCAGCTGACTGGCGTCCAGTGCAGATCACAGAGCTTTAGTCTAATATTCTCCCATTTCCTCTTGGACCACGTACATCAGAAAGGAGATGAATAGGAGGGAACATGATAAAAGAAGTTCCTAATTTCAGGAAGAATGCAGTTTGTTTTATTTATTTGGTGCCTGGAAAGTATCTTAATCTTTCCCTCAAGGAAAAATGGATTAGACATTGGCAATAGAAGTAAACACAAACAAATTATGTGAGTGAAGACATTATAGTGTTGGAGATTTTCTGACACACTTCAGTCCTCCTTCCACTACATAGGCTTAAAACTGAACATGAGCTCTAGCAGAGATGTAAGGACTTTTTCACCTCTAGATCAATTTTCCAGTGCACAAGTCAATGACTTGTTCACTTCTGATGGCTATTTTATGGTCTTAGTGAATAATTACAATCCCACTCCTAGTAAATATATCCATCGCTGTTGGCTGTTGTGTCCTTATTTTTACAGCCAAATCAAGGCCTGGAAACCCATGGGAGTTTCTCCTGTTATGACTGAGGCACATTACTAAGTCAGCATGAGCATGTTTATATTGCCCACTCTCTGGGCTATACCTCTTATATGGGCAAAGAGGAGAATTCGATCTGAAGAACTGGCCCTCTTTGGGCAACTGTCAAATTTCTGGTGACCTGTATGTAAATATCGATCCATATGTAAGTATGCAAAGATTTTGGGACATCCAAATGGGACATCCTCTGTTGGATCCAACCAGGTCATTGCAGCCCAGCTCACTCCAACCTGCTTCTTACTGACCCACTGCGGTGACTGTTGCCTCCTCAGCTGTGCTCGTAGAGGTGCTCATCTCTTGTCTATTGTAAGCCAGAAGTGAGCAGGGTGGGCAACCAGCTACTGGTTTGGATGTTAAAAACCATCATTCTGCAGAGAGTGATGCCGGTGGAAGAAGACACCAATTGGTGGAGATGTTCACCTTGTGTTCTCTAACCCACTGCAATCCCTGCAAACCGGGCTAGTCCAAGCAGCAGGTCTCAAGAAATATGATTCACTTCAACTGATGTAGGATGGCAATTGCTTAAACAAATAGTTCCCTGCCAGCAAATCCAAAGAGATGATAAACTTGGTAGGGCTGTGGTTTGAGCAGCCTGGGTCAGAACCTCTTTCACAAGCATAAGGGGATGTTTTTGTCTTCCACTTTCAGTTGTTCAGACCAACCCAATTCAGAGTTCAGGGCTATCGCTGGCAGGTCCGAGGGCTTGGAAACTTTTAGAGAAGAGCCACTGACAAATAGATAGGGGTAAGAGGATAAGGGGTAACTTCTTCTAGCAGCCCAGAAGTAAACCATTTACAAGTCAGTCCTGAAATATGTAACTTATAAAGCATTACACATTGTTACATGTCAGGAAATGAAATGTCGTTAGGCAGGTCTCGTTTGTCAGATGAGCCCTAATAGCTATTTATACTAAAATGACACTCTTATGACTTATTTGCATGTCAGACAAGTGAGTCAGTAAAACCAGCAAGTGATCTGCCAGAATATAAATGAAAAAAGGTGGCAGAGTTTTTTGAAGGCCTCTCACTGCTATCTTTTGAATTCAGATGTTGTACTGGAAAGCCCTGTGTCAAGTCCTCCAGCGCTGGGCAGCGTGTTCTGTAGGGTCTTATGTTCATTTCTGGGGTTTTTGAAATTTGGAAAACGAACGACACAATTTTTCTTGTGACCAGCCCTGTGCAAAGAATAGTAGAAAGCAGCTATTTATTTGAGAATTGTAAACATCCTCAACAGCTTGTATTAAGACATTCATAGCAAATTTACTCATTTCCGTCACTTTTCTAGGACTGAAAGGCTGAAGCTCTCCTATTCCCTACCCTGTTCCTTATTTGTCTACAAAAGAATGAAGCCATGTATCCCTTCTATAAGGGCTGTGAAGCTCTGCATAGGCTTTCTGTTCCATAATAGACCTCCTACAGGGCTGTCAACCTGTTCCTTTGCATGAAATTGCCCTGGGCTGGTTCCTACCCAGTCCCTGGAGGATTTATCTCAGAGGGGATAACTCTGGAGTGAGCAAGCACAGTCAGCTAGAATAAGCCTTGCTGTGGGAGTCAGAAGACTGGGGTTCTTTTCTTGGCTGACCACAGACCAGATGTTTGCTGCTAGGAAAATTACTTCATCTCTATTTTTCCTTCCTTTTGTTAGCTCTTCGGGTTTTGCGCTGACTCCTATTGAATGCTTCTACAGTGTCAAACACAACAGGGCCCTCACTGCAGATGGCACCAGTGGGAAATGTAATAATAAGACTCAGAAATGACATTTCACAAGACTACCTACTTCTTTTTCTGCCTACTGCGTGGGACTTGCCCAGCACCTGGCAGTAGGGTAATAACAGCACATTTCTTGGGAAAGAAAAAAGCAATATCCAGGGAATGAAATAAGGGTCAATCGCTAACCCATGCCAGTCCTCTCATCTGTGTGTGTAGACCCTTGGACTTGTGGGCCCCATGAAATCTATCCAGGTGTACATGCTATAACACATCCACTTGCTTATTTGCAGAGAAGCAGTCCTAATGGTATGTCAATGTGGCAAGCTCTTTGTTTTATTTCAAGGCTGTGCTCTGCTGCCTGATGATAATGCATATGACTGTGCTCCCAGATGTCTGTGAGGTGAGTCAATTAATTCCCTTCAAGAGAAAAATCCAGACATAGCTGACAGGACATGGTCCAATTCAAAATGCTAAAATTGGTTATGAAACTGTCTGAGGAGGTCTTGCACTCTGAAATGCCTTCATGTCACAAACTGTAGTCCCACAGCCCACAGCTGTTGTCATGCTCTGCTAGAAGATGAATTTGTCTTCTCATTGTTTCTTGTCAATCATCTCAGAAAGTCTCCTACAGAGAAAAAACAAAGTAGTTGTGTTTCAGGAATAGGGGTTTCTACATGAAGCTCAGTCAAGAGACTCGAGTTTAATGTATGGACATGGCCAGTTTACTCCAAGGAATAATATCACCGAGCAGTGTGGACACGAGACACTTTGCATCATCTTTGGGGGGGATGAAAATCTTTTCTTGGCACAACCTGGGAAGACAGCATGGGCAAAGTATGACAGCCACAGTTCTTGTAAAACAGGCAGCCCAATAATTGAAGAATTTTTTAGAAAATATACTTTCTCAGGAAAAGCACCATACAAAAGAAAATAAATTTTTCATGTATTTTCTAGGACAAACATGCAAAACACCATCTGCTAAAATGTCGCTTGACAGTCCTCAGAGTAGCCATTTACTTAACTGGGACTCACACTTAAATTGTATTTTTACTGGGAGGTTTTTTTTTAACAAACTTCGAGGGCTTTAGCAAAACTTTAGCGAACTTGGGCAGAAAAGGTAGGGGTATGCTAGTGAATTTAGTTAATGCCAGAAGGTTAGAACTCATTGATAAGACCAAGGAAAATCACAATATTGAACAGGAAGGTAAGCCTGACTTCAGAGATGGAGTAATAGAAATGGGGTGAAATATAACAGTACTATGTGAAGACTAATAGGAATGTCTGCCTTAAGCTAGCAGTTCAGCTGGAAAAGGCAGAGCAGGAGAAAGAGCTGGGTGTATTTACAGAACACAGGATGGCAGTGAGCCTGTTGTAAAATAAAATAACTGACATATGTACATAAAATTTGTGAAAAAAGGAAATGCAGTCCTCCTAAAAGACATCAGCAGCTCTTCCAGGAGAGAGAGGGCAGTACTGAAGGGCTTGAACAAGGCACCGGTGAGACACCACCTGCAACGGTGCAATGTAATTCTTGGTGTTCAAGCTCAGAAGGGATAAACTCAGACTAGGATCAGTCTAAGAAAGCACCTCTCTTATCAGAAGTGATTAAAAGTGATCAGTTTGTTTAGCCTAGCAAAATGAAGGCAGAAGGGGAACGTACTTGCTCTTGGCAAATGAACAAGAACAACTAATACCAAGATTTTAACTTGCCAGTTAGTTTTAATGGGGTTGATGTTCTAATTTTCAAAAGAACCCCACATATTTTCCCTTTTTTACAGTCTCTGTAATGTTTAGTCCTATCTGAAAGCCTTTTGTCTGAGAATTGAACTTCTTTGTAAATTAATAGCGCTCAGCAAATATTTTTGCGTTTTTTTTTTTTAAACCCTTTGGTGACTAATCAATAACAACTGTTATGAAAGCCGTGGATTAAATCGGAGCCCATAAAATGAAATTGGGTAACACCAACTTTCTAGTGACACTTGCTGTGTCTTTGAGCACCCAGCTAGTCCAAGCCGGGAAGCAACACGATTCTCCTCTACGTGCACTAAGAATGCTCAAATTATATGTACATAGTGATATTATAGTAAAATGGCTATATAAAACCTTTCATACTAGGCTACAGTATGAAAATCTGCATGAATGGGCCATATTTATTTAATGAACAGAGGCCTTACTATTTCAGTAGTCATATGTACAATTTTAAGCACAAAAGACTGCATTTTGGTGTATATTTTTAAGAATCTAAAGGATATTGGTTCTGCCTTGGTAAGACCTCCTTTTGACATTTCCAGTGGCAGTATTGCTGTTGGAATGTCTTCATGTCACACTTAGCAGCTGCTTTCTTTGGGTCACATCCAGCCAAAATTAGCCTCTATAGTTCCCAGTCAATGGACTTTCCAAGGCCCACCTGTGCTCCCCTTCATGACTTTTCAGGGAAATTTTCTTCCCTTTGGTAATCGTGAACATGTCATTTATATTTTATTCCTCATCAGAGCCAGCTTTATAATTTGCAGTTTCCCAAACTACAGAAGGGAAAGACTAAGAATAAAAATCCTCTCGTTTGGCTTCCAGACTACTGATTTTTTTTTTCTCTCACCTAGTTACTGAAACACAAGTGGTAAAGCTGACCCATGAAAAAAATTAGCACAGGATGTTAAAGATTTGTCTTGACTAAGAAAAGTGATGAAGCTTTTAACTTTCTAATTAGGAGAAGGTTTGTTACAGTTATATTACGTTATGAACCAGACTTTCACAGTACCTCAGCTAACATATTGTTGACGATGTTCTTCCAAGTTGAATATATTCATATGCAAGTTCATACTGCTATGAATAAATGTCATAAGACCATTCTGACTCAGTTCAGTGCATTTATTGACTAAGACTACAAAACTTGCAATCAATTGGCAGATAAAGTAGTGACTGCAAAACATCCCAGTCCCACCTACTGGTTTCTGTGCTGATGGATCATGTTATGTCATATAAACTCAGCTGTTAACTCCATATGTTTTAACTTGGGTTTACTGAAAAATTTTCAAGTATTACAAAATTGCTGTGTAATTATCTTAGAAAGTAGAAATACCAGTGGATACTACTATAAACAGAATTTATAATTTATATATAAATATTATGTGTTTATTATATAAATCTTTATTATACCTGCATATATACAATATATAAAATTAAGTATCATTACTATGGCTCAAGTATATCATTATGATATATTTAATAATATATATTACATAATGGCGTATTATGGCATATTGTGCAATAAATACTGTTCATGCCAGCTTTTTCTGCTGTTTCCTTCTTTAAACAGAGGAATGTAACAGTGCCAGTTACTCATTGGTTAGTTAATAGATTAGAAAAAATGTAACCAGCGCGAGAGTAAGTGGAAGGCTTGTAGGAACTCTGGTTCATACCTTATTGTGCTATATATTAAATTTTCTCCTTATGCACACACGTGATAAGTGCGATATCTGAGTCATGACCCAGGAAAACAATGATCAGCTTGGCCAACCTCTGATCTTTTTATCGGGGTAGGTACAGGGGAAGGACTCTTAACTGTTCTTAGTTGGATGAATTGTACAGCAGAAATTGAGCTGAGGTTCAATGCAGTGCAGAGTGTCTGTGGTTTCTTGCTTTCTCACTTGAGATGAGAAGAGGCATCATGAAGCAGGTTGTCCTTCTAGGCTGGGTAGCAGTGGACTGAGAAGATTCTCAGTAGCTTTTGGCTTGGCTTGTCGAGAAACAAAAGGAAACACCATCAGGCACCCTCCCACTTTCCATCAGAGAGCAGGGGCTGTTGTCAACACCACTAAACCCCCTCCTTTCCCAGCTATTTTTACCTTACTGATAGTATATGGTACTTATATTGTCTATAGCTCTATAGCAATAGTGTCTGTGATTGATTGATTTTTGTGCTTTGATTGTGAGGGAGAGTTTTTCAGAGTTCATGGCAGTATAAGGGTAATTTTCAGGGATGCATGGATGTTTCAAGCAGATATGTAGTAAATATAGAGGATTATTATGGATGATCTGTGGTCTGAACTCAGTATGTTCCTTCTGAGCATGTCTGCTTTCATAAGAGATCTCCACAGAAGGAAAAATAAAATTGCATCTATTTATTAAATACAAGGTACAAAATTATGCATTGCACTGCTCTAAGCATCAGATTACAGTGTATCCTAAAAGGATGAGTAATGAGCAAGTCTGTGAAAGTTTAAGTTCAATTATTACGTGAAAGTAGCAATAAGTAGAATTAAAGTTCCCTGCATGACTACTTTCTTCTGAATGGCTGGGTAGATGGATGCATCCCTAAAAAAAGTATAAACTTTGTGGCATTCTGTGAACCATGGTGCATTCCCCAGTGCAACAATTCAAAATAGTAAAGAGACGAAAGAGGTGACACATTTCCACAACCTCTCAGCAGGGTTCTGGAAAGAGTAGGAAAAATGTACGATTTTTTTGTTTCTTATTTCAGCATGGCAATGCTGCTGCGGAAGAAATTTTAAAATATGTTGAATTCTAAATTTATAGACACTTTTTGGTCCTCAAATGAAAAGTTTAATGAAGTTAAAAGCATCAAAACCTACCTTTTAGAACTGAGACAAAAGTGTACCTATGTATTTAACCTATAATTATAGATGAAAAACTAGCATTTTAAGGAAACATATACCCACGCTCAAGAACTCAGAGAAAAGAGACTATTATTGAATATTTTTACTCATACCTGGAGTCCTGCTGACTGCAAAGAGACTACTTCTATGCCAAAGATGTTGCACGTCTGATCGCTAGACCCACTACTGAGAGATGCTGAGCACTCTTGAAGCTCCTTTCAGCAGTGGTAATAACAGCTTACTGAAGATGTTTAAAGCTTGCAGGATTGAGCTCATGGTAGGAAACTACTGACAGAGAAGGAGGAATGGGAGAGATGAAATAGATTTTTCTTTTTTTCTTTTCCTTCTATTTTTTGTATGCTTACAAGATATGACTTCTTTCATCTGAGAAGAATTGCATTAGAATGTTTGCAGTTTTAATCAGATCAATTTTAATATGACAAAAATCCAAATTGAAGTCCAAAGTAAAAGATTAACCAGGGTCTGGTCTGTTGTAGGAAAAAAAGAAATAGACTGGAAGAGGAATTTTTAAACTTCATGTAGGAAAAAAGTTTAGTGAGAAATACATTTTAAAAATCTTAATGTTAACTAATGTCTTAACTAATCAATATATTCTATCAACTACAATCTTGTAATTCATTGTACAATACTTGGAAAAAAAGTAAGAAAAATTTGCTGTTCAAGTACATAATCTTACACGTGAGCTAGATATCCTGTTTTGGAGATGACCTGAGTATGCCAAGGATGTGTCACCCCCAGATAACTTTTTAGTCTCCTGAAGAAATGATAAAGAAATTACAGTGCTTTGGGCAGAAGCAAAAGATATTGGCTAGAAATTGAAATTAGAAATAAAAAAATTCAAGATAAGATTTTCAAAAGTGGCTTCCAGGTATCAGGAATTTTATTCCTTAATTGAGCATAGAAAGGAATGTGGCCTGATTTTCAGAGACCAGAATTTTATGATGGCAACAATCTTCAAAATGTAGTGTTGGGTTTTTTTTTTAAGAGAATCTGCAATCTTAAGGACACAATTACAGGAAAAAGGCACAAATTTGTAAAGACATGTCAGTATCTGGCTACTTAGTGTTGCAAGGCATAACTGATCTGGGTACCTAAGTGAGTAAGCAATTCTTGGAAATATTAAGGTTGGTAAGTCACTTTTTGAAGGGGGTGGCATAACTCTTTCATTCCCTTAGGCCTTGTAAGACCTAGTGGAACAATATGTGAATACATATGAAAATTTTCTAATTGATGGCCTGATTTTCCCAGTCATCTGAACTCACTTTGGCACATCAAGTCACTTTTATCTAGGTGCCTGTTTACTGACTTAGAGGACTCAGACTTTAAATGCATTAAATTCTAAGAGAACTTGGTTTTAAGCTTCTATGGACAATATTGTCCTTCAAGTGACCCCCGAAAAAATCAAGGGGTGTTATCCTTACAAAAGAAACATATTTGATTTGAAATCATAAAGGGGATTTCAGTAGGGGGTGACATCACATTGTTTTCCAGAGCAGAAGTGTGGTAGGAACCATTCTGGTACATATGCGTGACTACCACCATATGGCTTGTTTCGTGTTGCTTGTGTTTGTTTACATTAAAAGAACATTAAAGTTGCATATTTAACTGCTCAAAAGCTAACACATGCCAGAATTAAGATGGTCTGTGCAATTGTAATTCACTCCACTTGTGTAAATCAATTGTTATATAGTATTTAAGTGCATGATCAAATACTGGGTTTCCACTGGATCTTGTCCATGCTCAGTGAACAGCCAGTTAATCAACATTTATTTTATTCTCCAAATTGAGTGTGGGACTGATGGCAAAATTAATTCAACAATTGCACAATACAAAATTTTCTTCCACTGGAAAGATTCCTCTGTGGAAAGCATTTTTGTCTTGCTTTCACTAGAATAGCTGACTGTGCAACACTTCTACAAGCCTGCTGTCCACAAAAAATAAAACCCACACCATTAATATCCAGCTGCAAAAATTTGGGCTGAATTCGCTTTCCCAGCCTTTGTAACCTTCAGTGTAACAGTAAAACCAGTGTCTTCTATAACAAACTGTCTTTTATTTGTTAGTTTTAAGCAGCCAGTACAGCTGAGAGAAGAGATAATTAGTAATCTCTTCCTTTATGGTCATCATCTACAGACTTGTAAAACCAAATACAGATTTATTACCTTTGTTCAAGCCTATGAAGGGCAACAGGATGGATTAGGTACTGCTGAATACCAAACCAGAAGAAATGGAGTTTACACAAAGGTGTGGAATTACTGTAAAAAATAAAACTGATAGCAGCTTTTTCTTGCAAGAACTCAAGATGAATTTTCTGAGCTTGCCTGTGGTACCTTTTGAGCAGTTAAATATGCAACCTTAATGTTCTTTTAATGTAAGATGCTAATAATTTATAATCTTTCAGACCAAATCCTGAGTTTTCTATTCATTTTTATTCAAGTGCCATTGGTGGGAATATGTATTGCTGGAATGTGAGAGCAGAATGCGGCTTTAAATATGCTGGGACTTGGTCTGATGTTTAGAAGTATTACAGAATATAATAAGATAAACATTCTTTATTGTTTCCTATGCCTGCAACTGATCTACAGCAAACCTTTTTTTCAATTACTTCTAATTCTCCCTTGGCTTTTTTCATAGATCTTCCCACGCTAATGGCTTATGTGCCAACTCTTAAACAGTTAAGCTGAGGCTAAAGCCTGACTACTGTGATAAAAGATCTCCAAATTTCACCTGCATGTGCAACTCCAGAAGAGTTCTGATTATTTTTTTCTTCTTCTTCTTTATTTTAGGACAATTATATGCAGAAAGACGGGCAGCAAACAGCAGAGCGTGAAAGCCATTGATGTTAAAATTGAAACCGATCCCTTTGTGAATGACCAATATGATGCTTTTTGTGTAAAGGATGAAGGTCAGCACTGATATACTGTTGAAATAATGCACAGTCATTGCTGTCTTGCAATATTAAAAGTTTTGCCTTCAATTTTTCTCCTGCTGAGAGGCAAAGAGGGAATGTTAAGGAATAAATCTTTATAGTAATCTCCTGCCAAGTGAGCCAACTGCTACATTGGTTGCAGGAAATAAATTGCATTATTTTTTGTCTTTGCTGCAGTTTAGCAAGTTCAAAGAGCACTACTGATCTGGAAGAACCCATTTTGGTGTTCACAGGATATACTTTATGGAAAAGAATATATCTGGCGCCGATATAACTGAGATGCCTGAAGCATCTCTCATACTGAGCACGGTAACTGAATGTACCTCAGAAAGCTGGCTTCCAGCCGCAAAACACTGCACTGTTGCATATCTATCAGTACACAACATTTGTATGCAAATAACTTCACTGTCTCCATTTAAATTTTTTGTTTGTTTGTTTATTTTTGTTAACAAGTGTAGACCAGCCTGCTAGGGACTGAGGTATATCATGGATGATTCTGAAAACCAAATTATTTCCAATTTAAGTTGATGCTTAAACTTTTTGTTATTCAAATGCCAGAACCCACAAGCAAAGATGGAGTCTGAAGGCAAAAAATAAATTGTTACTGATAGGCACGATTGTGTAAAGAAATTTGGGAACCCGTGAAACAGATTGTTGATGTCCGCAGTGAAGTTTCGCATCTCATTTCCAAGAAAAGCAGGGGCAAGCAGATGGCATTTACTGAGAAACAATAAGTTCACAACACAGGGGGGCATTTTGATAAAGAGTCAGTGGCAGCAGTGGGCAGGAAAACATGGTTAAAGTGAAATGTGGCAGAGGTGATGCGTATTTGATGTGCACCCAGTCATTCAAAAATCCTCTCAGATAACCCTCGTGATACCAACTCCAGGCTCCGTGCTGCTATGAGCGATGCCAGCTCCATCACCCAGTTGCTAATGTTGTCACACAAGCACCTTTGTGCTTTCTTCCATGCTGCTTCTCACATATAGGAGCAGCTCCCTGTAAACATCTGCAAAGCTCTCTCATTGTCTTCTTCAAATCTCTCTTTTGTCATCATCCCCCCCTCGAGAAAAACCTTGCGGTGGGTGGGACAGCTGTGGGATGCTGAAATCATTGCTCTGGCCACCATTGTTCCATTGTGCCCTTGTGCCCCCGTCTCTCTCCACCTGCTGCGTCTGAGCTTACACGTAGATGCTGGGGAAGGAACTGTGTTTGCCTTTTGCATCTGGTTACTGCTCACGGTAAAGGGGCAGTAAAGGTGAAGATAAGAACGTAGTCTGACAATGCTTGTTGGAGAGGAGTACTACATAGGACTCAGAAACTGCGTAGTTAAAACTCAAGGGGAAAACTCGCATCGTTTGCGAAGAAGAGGCAATTTATGAACAACTTGTTTTGTGCAAGGCAGGGAGTTTCCTGATGACAGAATGGGATGATCATGCCAATACACTCACCAAATAGTCCTTACACACAGAAACATTTCTGGATGAAAATAAGGTCCCCTCTTCTTTGAATATATAAAAAATGCTGGATGCAAGGTCGATGTTTGAATAGAAGGGCTTGAGTGAAGTTGTGTGGCAGAGCCTAGTCTGTAGTTGGTATGAAAAGAGCAAAGGCCAGAAAGGAAATAGCCTTAACACCCAAGTGTAACACGCAGTAATGCACAAGCCAGCACAAAGCAGTTGACTGATGAAAGACCATCCTACACCTCAGGGATGCCACTTTCGGTTTTGGGAAGTAAATAGCCAGTAAGAAGCAACAACAGCAAACCCCTCACCACAGCCTCAGACACAGCATATCTGCTCTGCTGTTTTGGACGTGTGGCTAAAAACTGCACGTCTAGGTTATGATTAATGAATTGCTTCTTACTTGAAACTTCCCGAGTATTTTTTTTCTTTCAGAAAAGTGGACGTTGCTTTTAATTGATACAATTTCAATTACAATACAGTAATACATTAGTATTAAGAACTGTGTATTGAAATAAAGTACAAAAAGCAAGTTGTTTTGCCCTGCCAAAAGTGATAAATCCCAGGTTTCTTACATTGAGACCTATGTCCGTGTACACAATAACCACAAGCCCTTTCATTTCTTTCATATCCATCCAACCAATAATTTGCAGTCCCACATGAAATTAATCTGTTTTTTTCTCCAGTGTTTCTTAACTTCACCCTGTACCCATCATCTCCCTGCCTTCAGGGCACTCTCAGCTCCTTGCCGGATCCCAGCACGGCTGGCTGGGCAGAAGGCAGCATGTGCTGTGGCTGCCTTAGAGGTATGAATATGCTGGTTTGTCCGCCTGTATGCAGTGCCGATCAGCTGGCCGGCAGCGCTTGTGGGAATGGGTAAGAGCTGAGTCCTACCTGTGCACATCCGAATGGAAAAGACGCCTGGCTTTGGATCTTTCCTCTTTTAAACTCAACTTACTCGTCTTGCAGATGCTCGGCAGCTCTCCCTCTTTGTCAGACTTGGCTGAAATCAGCCAAAGGTTCAGACAGACTGACAGGTTGAGGATGGACAGGGGCAACAGTCACATCAGCCTTCTCTTCTTTAGAAACTAAGTTGATGATAGCAACTCCTCACAACTCCATTTTCAGTTCTTAGGACTGTGCAAAGGGCGTCTTGAACCACCATGAAACTTCTGGTACAAACCATCATGAAATTCCCTTCTTAGGCCTTGATTTACAATTAAACTTTACTCAATTAACATTTAGCATGCAAGCGAGTTCAGTTGAATTGCTTAAGCACACACCTCAGCATGCCTCCAGAGCCGGGGCAGTGGTCAGATGCTAGCAAGAGCTCTGGGTGTGCTTACAGGATCAGGCTTTTACAAATAAAAATCCTGAAGAGAGAGATACCTTCTTTTGTGCTTCTGAAATGGATTTTTCTTCTGTACACGCAGAAGACTCACAGCAGCCTTTGATGCTAAGAGTTATGTTTTACAGGGAGTTGATACTAAGAGTTATGTTTGACAGGGAAAGATATAGCTCTAATGTTTTATGAATGCTGTGAGTATTGCTGCAGTTTTCACAGCACAGAGAAATGTGTCATCTCAGTTTCTCAGAAACAAATGTTTTACGCAGCCATTAGAGTCAGGAAGACAACTCTGTACCAGCTCAGGATCCACTGAGATCAGAAAGTTTCTCTCTTAGCCCCACGTTCCAAAAATTACGTAAAAATATATTAGATTCTCTCTATTCCGAAAATGGAATAGCACACATAAGTCAGATTTGTGTGCATTTATTCTCTATCAAAGCTCATAAGAAAATGCCTCAAAGTATAAAAGAGATAAAGCAAGAAAAACAGAAAGCTGGAATTTTTCCTACCAGTCTTGTTTTTTGTAGGACCGCATACCATTCAATTTCATACATATATAATCCTCTTGGTTCCCTTTCTTGTATTTTTTTAAATGCAACAAAGGAAAGATCTCTTTTGTTAATAGCTCCCAAGTGTTACTGGCTCGCTCTTTCGGTGAGCCACTGACATTTACAGGCAACAAGTAAGATCTCTATTCCATAAGGCTTTGATTTGCTGCCACCATAGAAAAACTAAACAGGCAGCAACTTGTAGTAGCGTACAGCATAAATGCAAATAAAACCTTGTTAAACATGACTGCTGGCTCCAGATGCCCATCAAAGCTTGATGGTTTGTGTACATATTTCAGTTTGCCTTTCTCAGCAATAAGTAAAAAAGAAATTAGTGTATTCTTTACATCAAATATATTAAATGTACTTTAAAAGAGCAATCAAACTATGATTTGCTTTATGTAATGTTTGAACCATTTCTTTGTATTTGTCATACTTTGCTATGGATATGAAGTTTTTCATTTTTTCATTGCTACAGCTTTCTTTTCCAGAGCTTTGCATATAGCTGACAGTGAATTTCCAGCTACCTGGTGATGTCATTTAAACTAATAAATGAAATTATTCTTATTCTATCTGTTGAAAGAGGTATTGGCATCCTGACATCAGTAGCTTACAAGCAGCACTTATATTGTCTATGACTGAGTTTTCACTCTTTGTGCTCTATTTGTACTCAGTATTTTTATCCAAAAAGAGAAAAATCCATACGCTTTAGTGTCTCTGCAATCAAGAAGGAAAACAAACATCCACACTCATCTTTCACAGGGCTGAGCATGAAGAGTTGCGTTTTCCAATTTCTTAATGACGAGATGACATCCTATAAATTCCAGTGGTCTCTCTGGAAAAGCTCTGCTGAATTGGGCGGTTGTAACAGCGGATGCTTTATTTCAAAGAGGATGTTTCATGTCAGCTTTCAGAGCATGGTACACAGTTAAAGCAGCGATTGCAGATAGTCAGATTTCAGTAGATTCCCAGTTCTGCCAGGTGGCGTGGAAGCTGAAGTCTGCGTCTTTTTTATGTTGGTTTTTTTTTTTTTTTGCATTGATCTTAGGCTGTCCTTTCTGTAGACAGTATTTTATCAAGACATCTCAAAAATATCTTTACAAACTGATGAGATGCTTGTAGTTTAAATCAAGAAGATGCTTCTGCAGGAATCTGGATTGGGGAGGAAGGGTGCTGTGTTCTTAAAGTGACTTGTGTCAACTCTTTGCCAGAAATCACCTGTCACAAACTCCTTTCCACATATGGTTCGGAGTTAAAGTTACTCTTCACAGGGGCCATAATTCCTAAAGGCCCATCACGATTGAATGTGCTAACTCAGTTAACAAGAGGCGTCTTCAGTCCCTTGTAAAAAATAGTTACTGAGTCTGTAAGAGGTCCGCCACCAGAGTCATCACGAGCCCTAACATATCTATGCTCAACACTTACATCTTTGCTATGCCACTTATTCCCATTCAGTTGTCAAATATTGACTCTATCCTGATTTCTTCCCATGTATATTGAGTTCTTTATTGACTGTGGTGGTGATTTTCACTCCAGGAGACAGTCTGTGCCAAACTACTGCTGACATGAGGATCTTCTGTGTACTTCCACGTTGCCACATACCTGTGCTGCGCTCTCTTGCTGCGTAACCTAATCCATCCTTGCTTACTGCAGGTCAGCTACCAATGTCTGGAGCCCTGTTAGGTGTTTGACCTCAGTGTCAAAATGTGGCTCGGATTTGCAACATCTCATCTTCATAAAATGACATCCAGAAGGTCACCTGCTGAGTCCGCTGCTTGCAGCTGATGTTAGGACATCAGAGCTCTCTGTGGCAAACTCAGGAAGGGTCACGATGTCCAGAACCAGATTCCAAGTTTCCAAGTTTGAGGATGTGTTCTCGCACACAAGCAGGCAAAGCATGGGATCCACTGGATGGGGCCCGAGTGCTGAGGCAAAATAATCAAGCACGTCAGGCTCTTCTACTGGGAAGCGTGCATTGGGCTCATCTTTTAGCAAACACCAATAAAATATGCTGGTTTACGGAAGGACAGATAAGGGGAAAAGCAGTGCTCCAGATGGAGAGTTCAGCACCCGTTCAGCACTGGAGGAGCCTGGTCCTCATCTACCAGCGTCACCACTCCAGGCAACCTCTGTAGTTGCCGTAACAAAGATCACTGCTGTTCCTCCAAATGACAAGCTGCTGCCAACACATCCTCTGTCACGGTTCGTGGCCCAAATCTGCCTCCTCTCTTCCAGCAAGAAAATGGCCTGAGTGCCAGCACTGAGCACAGGCTTTTGTTCCAAACAAGCTCATGCTTTGCCACCTCCTGGTACAAAAGCCGCAGACAAAAACCCGAAGGCTATCCCCAGAAGTGGCTCAGTTTGATGAGCTGCTGTGCCAGTGTCATTTCTGTACATGTACCAGAAAGAACAGGTTTGGCAAAAGGCTGAGCAGGAATTGTCATAGCAACTGAGACTGCAGCAGGACGAGGAGCTGTAAGATGCTGCAACCCTGAAAATTCCAGTACATCTTGCACAGGAGAGGACATCAGCAAAATGGATGTAGGAACTCGAGTACGTCTTTGCAGGGTGTCAGCTTTCACTACATCTTGTCCATGCTGTCACTCAGTATGCTCTGCAGCAAAGACACAACCTTACAAAGTCTCATATGAGAGATTCAGAAGCTCAATGTACAGTGTTCATCCATGAACATCTTTTAAATCTCTCCTTTTCTTTCTATTCACACATCAGCCAGATCTCTCTTTCAGGATCTCATTAGTCTCTGTTGCCACATCTTACAGCAAAGCTCCTTTCAGCTTCCTTCTTTCCTGGAAGGCTATAATGTGCTTTTTGAATGTGTTTGCCATAAGGTAAATGTGTTTAACTAATGTAAGTGTTACTTTTCTGCTTCCTCTGGCCACAGGATTAAGAAGCAAGGCTTTGTAGATAAGAATACCCTCTGACATATAATTGTCACATACATCAATACTTCCCTCAGAGCAGATACACAGCTCCCATTTGTACCGATGGAAGTAGCTACATAAATAAAGTACATGAAATGCAGGGGTTTGTAGCCTTCCTATGAGGCAATAAAATATTTTTTTATTCCTTTCATCCACATCAGTCTCTATTCATCCGACCAGTTCACAGGAAAGGCATTAGCTGCTAACTGCTCCTCACTTCCTCGGATGCCAAGCCTCCATAAGACTGTACATAAACTGAGTTTTGTGTAGCCTCAAGAGCTTGTTTTTTCTGTCAGTGTGTGTGTGCATAACTCCTACTTACTTCTGAAGGTGTTAGACAGTATATATGTATGTGTACAGTACAGAGAATAGACTTCAAAGCTTTGACTTCAGTAGCGTGTCCCTTAAATTAGTCGCAGATGTTTTTCAGCATACCTGAATGAGAAGTGGTTAGCCAGGTCTATCAGGCAATTTCTAAAATCCTGATCCAAAAGAACTTTCACAGACCATGGATATTTATCATAGGATGTTCATTTCACTACGAGGCAAACAACTGACAACTTAAATGCATCGTATTTCTAGATAAACATGTATTTACCTATGCCTGGGTCTGAAGTGGGTAGATGATGGGAAAAGCTGCAGCCGGGATATACAAGGATCTTGCAGAATGTCCCTGGGGCAAAAGCAGGAAAGCCTGAGCTTTTGCAGCAAGTAGATTGAAGAAAGCTTTTCTGTCAAAACTATTGCCCGTTGAAAACCCTGGACATGAATTGGTGTCAATGGAAATGTTGTTTGTAAGATCTTGTGCTGATGCTATCCTAAAAGTAGACTCTAGCAAAGTAGTAAGGGTGCTCTCTGAAGATGTTTCTCCTTCTGCATGTTTAGGAGCATAGTCTTGGAGGTCACTTTTTCAGCTTTCAAAAAAAAGTCTTTCCAAGGAACATCATCTTTGCTTAGCCAACTAAGTAATTAGGTTTTTGTACCAAGGCAAACTGTTTGAACAGGAGAGATCAATGCTAGAACACAGACCTAGCCCTAAGTTTCCCTTATCCCATAGAATTACCAGAACTCCTGACCTATTACCTATTAGCCTTTTCATTTTGGTTGTTCTGTATCAGGACAAAAGCAAGTTTTGAATCTCCAGCTATTTTGGCAAATGGAACAGTTGTTTTTTTCTTCCACAGTCAGTAAGGGCTCTAGAACCTCTGGAAAAAAATCCCAGATTTGAAAAAGAATATAGAAGTGTTTATTTGTACCAACACTGCACATTTTGTCCACTGGGTTTCTTGGTAAGATCATGTTCTTGCATTATAGTATTTTTTGTTTAGTTTTGTTTTGTTTTTCTGTAACCAAGAGATGTCTATTCCAAAAGGGACTGGAAAAAATCTGGAAAAAATGAGGACATGGCAAACCCCTCTTCAAGAGCACTTCTGAGAGAGGAAGACCTTTGAGAGAAGGCAAAACGCAGTGCCTAGAAGTTCTCTAGAGGATCTCAATCCACCTTGTTAATAATAGCCAAGAGTTCAAATTCGGTGTGCACCGATGTTGGCAGTTGCCTGCCTCCTCTTTGCAATTCTGTCATGCAACCAAGAACTCAATGAAATTGGTTTTGTTATTGTTTACAGTGATTTTGGCTTCCTGGTTCTTAGTGCTATCAGCAGAAATATTATCAAACAACATCCTGTTAGATTTTATATCCCAATAAATTTAGCTCTTCAGATTCTCACGGAGAGCAGAGCTATGTTACTCCTGGTTTCTGCTAAGTTGAAGAGCCTGAGTCACCATTTATTTTAGGATGTCTCTAACCTAAAATAGGGGAAATCTGAGTATCTGGGAAGAAAGTTTTGATTTTGAGAAAGACTAGAAGCTCAGAGATGATAGTGTGAAAAATGACTGGTGCCCATCTGGGACTTCCCTTTCTGTGACCGTGGACTGGGTCATCGCTCAGCCTCTGACTGCTTGCTACGGTGTAGTAGACAATAAAGTGCCAAACAATTTCACAAGCTCTTCTGCAATTAACAAAAAACGACTGTTTCTAAGCTTTTGCTTTCTAGTTCCAACCTACCCAAGCCTTTGTTAGCTTTTGCAGAAGCAGGCAGAGAAGACAGCTGTAACTTGACATCCTGAGCTGACTTGTTGGAAACGAAGCCCCTCTAGATGCATCACCGTTACGCATCGGTAACACCACAGTTAGCACATCACAGTTATAGCCCAATATATACCTTACCAGTTACAGCTGAAAACAGTTATGAAGGAGGATAAGGGCATGAATTAGACAAGATGTATGAGTTCTGTGGACGTGTGTAAATTTGTCCTTGGAGTAACTCTTTTAGCACCGCTCTTGGCACTGCATTTAAAGCCTATTGCAAGGTCCTTACAATCTCTTTTTTTTTTTTTTTTTCTTTTCAGACAAGCCCTGTGGGGACCCGCCATCCTTCCCCCACACCATCCTGCATGGCCACACTGGCTTTGAAATGGGGGATGAGCTGCTGTATATTTGTGCCCAGGGGTACGTCATGGGCAACAAGGAGACGGCGTTCACGCTGCTCTGCGACAGCTGCGGGGAGTGGTACGGGCAGGTTCAGGCCTGCGTCAAAGGTAAGCTCACCCAGCACAGGCAGCATCCCTCCGGGAGGTTGCAGCCTCCCGTCGGCCCAACCGAGATGGGTTCAGGCGTGTCTCCTGGGCATGTGCAGTCCTGGTAAAGGTCTTGGTGACTAGAGCATCAATGTCCTAGCTGGCCCAACAGGGCTTTTATAATCCCATTGGTAGACATCTGCAGTAAACCACAGGAGAGGATAATTTATGCATACTTATATGAGCATAAAGTTTCTTTCTGGGTAGCAGGAGCCATTCAAAATAAAAACTTGGCATTTTTTATGCCATATTTATTTCTTCTGTATCTGCCAACCCCATTTTAGGGATTCACTGGGTCTTATCCCAGGGTTATCATTCAGCTCCTGCCTTCCAGTCCACCATCTTCCTTCTTTTTACCACAATACCCTTTTTCTGTAGTACTGAACATAATTTTTAATTACTAGAAAATGACCTTTGGGAATATTCTTCAGCTGCGTATTTAATATCAGAATCAGCCCCTTTCTGGAAATCAGCTGTTTATAATCTTGTATGTGCTCATTCTGTTACTGGATGAGGTTTATAACTTTTCAATGTACTTACCTTGTTTACTCAAGGAAAGGGATTACTATGGGCATTACAAGAAATGTCAGAGGTATTTTTTTCAGAGTAGTTCAAAAGCCATGCCCAGGCAGCATTAGTGAGCCAAAGACATTGTTTACCAGATAAAGCACACAATCTACATTTTGTATGTCTTCTGCTATGTTTACTTTCACATGAAGCCACAGGGTTGCTACGGAACAGGCTACTGAAATGAAAGCTCAGTGTTTGTTCTCGCCGTTGGGAACGTAAAGCAAGTACAAAGAAAAGCCCGTGTCTTTTTGTAGGCACACTCTGAGCATGGCCTGCATGCAAGTGACATCTGTCCTTACCATAGACATGCTGAGGCTGTCCATGGCTTTATCACCTGGTCACCAACCTTACATCTTCATGTGATGCTACATGCCAAGGCCCCTGAGATAGCATCCTCCTTGCAGAAAAGACAAGATGCCATGGTGGTGCTTTGGCTCCATGGAGACATGGGTCAATACCTTTCAAACACACAACAGACCCATATGCAACTCTCCCCACTTCTTTACATTTTCTAGGTTGAATTGAGCTGACCACCCTTTAGGTATTCTTGGATTTTTATTTGGGATGCAAAATGGATAATACAATAGCTGTCCATCTTTTAAGCCCCAGACTTTGTCCACTGGCTTGTAAGAAGCTGGTCTGGCTGAACTGAGCTTTTACTAGCCCTTTCCTAGTAGTTGCTTTAGCACTTTTGAACTTCTGGCCTTACATACATGATAAATGCCGCTTCCTTTTGGTAGGTTAGGAAAATTAAAGACCCAGCTAAGTTAAGAGAGCTGCCCGTGCCACAGAAGAAGTCTGTGACAGAGTGACAGAAATACAATTTGGGTTAAAACTAAGCAGTGAGATGGAGAAGTTAGAAAAAAGTGTATTATTTTTTAACTTGACCTAATAAAAAGGCATGCAATTTTTATCTGGTACCATGCTTTCAGGACTTTTGTCTACAAACACAACAGTAGCTACCCAGCTATTTACTCCATTAAAAGGAATGAAAGTGGATTTTCTTACCAAATAACTTGATTCAAGGAATCAGGCTTTTATTAAAACAACAAAAACAAAATGTAAAAGCTCTGGGAAGTTATAATAATGACATTTCTTTCACTTAAACCTTCAAGAAAATCCACCTTTATATGTTAGTTGGATTCTGCAACAAACTTTTAACTTTCCCCTTGTTTAAACATAAGCTAAACAGTACCATGAGTTCAAATGTGGATGCAATCCGAATTCTGCTTTCTCATTTTCCTTTTCGTGTTACCCTGCTCAATGCATAAAGCTCACAATTTTTCCAATATTTAAGAACAGTCATCAGAGTATCTTACTATTTTTTTCAGAGAGCTATCACACCTTTAAGATTATATTTCTGGCAAAACAGATAGATAAATTTTAAGCAAAGGAATGGGCAGCTGTTGGGTAGCTGAGCTATGTATAAGGTTAGCATATCCATTTCAGAACCTATATATTCCTTAATGACCAGGGGCTTGCAAGGAGTTATTTTTACTCATTAATATATACCACCAGGCAGTGGATAATCAGGAGAAAAGGTCAAACTTGTTCTTAGTAGAAACTGTCGTGTCTGTGCACCAGGGAACCAGATATTCAAAACCATCCAAATGGTATAGAGATACAAAAAAAAATTTTTTTTGGACATCTTTCTGAACTATTTCAGCTTCCAGAACTGTAATTACAAACAGCAGTTTAGATGATTAAGTGAAATACTGCGGAGGGTGGAAGGGGAGCAGGGAGGGAGAGAAGGAAAAAAGAGTATCATCTACATCTGATAACCCCATGGGTCTGAATGTTCTATAATCAGCAGCAAGTTGATACTTCTTTTTCCTTCACTGAGGTTAGTGAAAACTTTATCACACATAGAAATAAAACTGTATTACACCAGAGTAAGGAAGAGAAAGAATCAGGCCATGTAAGTTGTATGTGTTTCACTGTTTTCCCTGGATAAATAGTCTATTGCTCCTGTTTTTCCTGAGCCTTTCACACAGCCGCAGGGGAGAGAAAAATATTTTTAAAGGAAATAGGAAAGTGTGGCTGTAAAATCACAAACATCAACACTGGAACTTGAGAGCAGATGTAATATTGTGGATTATGATTTTTAAAATTATTTAAATGTAGACTTCATGCTGAGGGGCTTCCTTTGATTAATGTTTTTCTACCACTTTAAGGACCTGGGATAGAAAATAGTGTGTGTGTTCAATTACTAGTTACATATTCAATCATCTTCCTGATCTCAATTCTTAAGAGAGGAGGCTTTACAGGAAGACAAAAATGTGTGATGCTAGGATTCATTATTTTTAAAAAAGCAAGAATTCTGTGAAAAAGAACAAAAAAATAGAATTTAATTAGAAGAAACCTGATTTACAGTTGACAGATATTTTGGGGTCATAGTAGAGAGGAGAATAATTGTTAATTAAGTACTCCAGAATACAGCACACACGGTGCTTTTTAAGTGCTCTGAGGCAATAGAGTAACTTCCCTATCATGAATGTTAATGACAGGACTTAAAGGAGAATTTATATCCCTGTTGGCAGAGTGGGCCATTTCTGTCCTAACTGGCTCACAACAGAGGAAAGATGATCATAAAGCCACTCCAATGAACATTTAAGTGCTATATTTAGAGGCTGGTAAGATGATATGGTTCCCTTGTTCTGCATCTGCTCCGGGTGAGCAGCTGGAAATGTGAAGTGGTCCCGATGCTCCTACGCCAACACAACAGGACCATGGGGAGAAAATGCCTGTCAGAGGATTAAAAGACATAGGGCCTGTTCCTACATCTTGCACTGTCTCTGAGACCATATTCTCTGCTGCTTTCTCCACCTCGTCCCTGAAACGGCGATAATGTTTATCCAGTTTCATAAAGCTTTCTGAGATTTGTGGATGTTACAGCTGCGTATTACTGTCCTACTTGGTAATGGCCACATCATAATGCCCAGCTTTCCAAGCAGAATATCGGACTAAACAGCAAGTATTGGGTTTTTCTCATGTTTATGTAAAAGCGTTGGGCCTGCTTTACATTCCCAGTTGCTCACCCAGAGCAGATTCAGAGTCAAGGAACTGTCATCGCAGCAGCATCTAAATATAGCACTTAGATGTTCACTGAAGTAGCTTTATGATCATCTTTCCTTTCTGTTTTGATGCAGTTAGAATAGATACGGCCCATTCTAGCACCCAGGATGTAAGTGTACAACTATGCAGTTGGCAAATCCATAAATAAAATGAAAAAATATATTATGCATCAATACCTGCATAATCCAAAATATATTGGCAAAACTTGGCTATGGGCATAACTGAACAAAATCATTTTGGCGTTGTATTAAGTAGATTCTGGACACAATAAAGTATGTTGTACATTAAGAAAACAGTCTATTGCAAATGGCTTTAATGTACATTGCGCATGCCAGGTAATGGATTCTAATTTTTAATCAAGATGCTTTTTAGGAAAAAAAGTGGCTCTGTATAGTTAATGTTTTCCTGCAGTTTCTCATCATGAAAAGACGCTGTGTTCTAGCTGAAAACACAGGGATATTCAACCCAACAAAGCAACCTTAAGCAGAGAACAGGGAAATACATGTTTTTGCAGTTTATTATTTTTTCTGTTTTTGTGGAGAGAACATATTTGCTTCACGAAATATATCCTGAAGATTAGCATTGTAGTAAGGTCTGAGAGCAGACACGATATGCCCTGCTGTGGCTGTCCTGCAGGCACAGAGACTAAAGTGGCCATTGCTAAATGACATTCTTTTTTTTCCCCAGATGAACCATAGGTTCAATATCAGGAGCATTCATACTAACATTTCAGTGGGGGCATCAGGGCTGCATTGCATTAGGCTGCGTCCTCGAGAGTTTGCTTCCCCAAAGAGAAGGCAGCTTAGATGGCTGGGAAAGCAGTTCACATCTCTGCCCTAAAATTGGCTAAGAATGTCATATATTTATCTTTTTCCCTTGACTGCTTTGGGTTTTTTCAACTATAAACTTGTGGCAGGAAAGGTCACATCTTCTGCACATGTAAGGAATTTCTCCAGTGTCAACACTTGGATACTTGTCTAATGCATTCAGAGCTGGTCTAACGTTTCCACACTGAGGACCATACTTCTGATTTCAGTGTAAGGAGGATTTGGCTGACTTTGACCACCTCTGAAAGCTTCATCTACAGCTCCCAGTCTTTTTGCCTGATTCAACTATTCTCATTACTTCAAACGTTATTTTCTGAGTTTTCAAGAATAGTATTGATTCACATTCATGTGGTCTGTAAGCATGACTAGCCAGCTCATTTAATTATTTTTCTTTTTTTTTTTAATGGGGAGAGTAAACCAAAATGTCTCTGGCTTTTGATCTTATTTGGGAATGCTTTTTTTTTTCCCCCTGACGGTGCAAAAGGAGAGTTGTGACAGACAAACGAAATAAACAACAAAATATGTCCATGGCCTGTCAAAACAATTGTTATGACAAACTTTGGTCTCTTTTCAGGTCTGTCACTGAGCAGTTGTATTAGATTAATGTAAAGTATCGATCTGTCATGAACTGATTCTGCCAAATCGAATTAGTTTAAAAAATTATGATGGGTTATTTATTTATATTAGCAGGCTTTCTGCTAGAATAAAAATCATCCTCCCTCTTGTAGCTGTTGGAAAAGACAAAAGGCAACACAAATTCCATCTAGCGTGCTCCGGGTGATTTGAGACAAGTGTGTTCGTGTGCCCGATCCAAGTCAAATGGATAATTCTTCGAGATGCTGTAGTTCACAAATCTGACTGATCTTAGGCAAATTGACCTATATGCTCTTTTCCTTCCCACCCTTAAAGACAGATGCCGGCTTGTTAATGTTTGCTCTAACTACTTTGAGATTCTTAGAATAAGGATGTTTTTACACAGTGGAAATGTTTATGGTGATGGTCTACATAGAATCAAGTTTCAATTTCCTGTACTCCAAAAATACATCCACAAAATATGCAGCGCACTTTATGGTTGTCCAAAATAGCAACACTCAAAATAGAGCTGGGATGCCAATATGCTATCTAGAAGAAAAATTAAACTGTTCCTAGATTGTGGAAAACCAGGATCTTCATTTTTGCCTGTCTCTATGTTTGATCACTGTTTTCACATTAGGATCAAAAGTTGAAGGACAAGAAAGCGCCTTAGGACTGGATGCTTCCCAGAAAGGACAAGGCTAAATTAAAAGGATTTTACCTTTTAATTCAGCTTCACATCTTTGGTTGTATGCCATTTCAGCATCTGTTGCTGTAAAATGTTCATTTCAGCCTCAGTAATGCCTCAGACGCTGAATCAAAACTCACTGATCCTCCAGTCTGCCAGAGGAGGGTAGGGGGAAGATGTAACAGTGACCAAATATAGAAAGATTTTGGTCTTGGACTAATTAATTTCAGTGCTGGCTCTTCTTAAAACCAGACCTGCCTGGATAGGAAGGAAGATGCAACCACTGTTAAATCAGTTGCTAACTGTTTTTAAAATGTATATAAATAAAGGTTACAACTATTTGGATAAGAGGTGGAGCTGAATCTACTTTGGTTGTTGCTCTTCAGTACCGAGACTAAAATTCAGAGAGCTCAGGAAAGTGCTGAGGAGGTGAGCAAAAAGAAGTGCAAAAGTTGCACAATCTGTTCCTGGAAAATCAAGCTCACGCCTGACTTAAAAGATTGTCATGGTAACACAAACTCACTAAATACCAAGTCCAAGCCCCATTTGAAGGTCTGAGGCCCAGAAGAAAGAATAGAGTATTATTACTGTGTAAGTCGATTCAGGATCATATAAATCAAAGCTTCAGAGTAAGGAGGTCTGTATTTCCTTTGATGGTTAGAGAGCTCAATAGTTGCTTTCATTCTGGCATCCCATAAGCTAACATTAGTTATGTTGATAGTCTTTGCTATAAACTATACAAATACGGGAGATTGCATATGAAAATATGTTATAGCAGCTTTACAACTTGGGCCACAATCTGATTGTCAGAAGGAACAAGACTCCCTTATGTGGTGACGAGCAGCGCATAATGAGCTCCAATCTCAGGCTCTCTTTAGACTACAATGGGCTTTTTCTTTCCTCAGCTGAGCGTTAAGAAAACACCAATTCATTTCTATACATGCAGGATCAGGCCCAAAGACAGCAGGTTTGATGGAGACTTGACTGATGGTTCAACAAACCCTTAATATGTTCTGATAGACTGAGGACTCATATTTTCCTAGGAGCACATGCTCTTTCCTGATGTGCCTCCATAGGACTTTCTTCTGAAGGGCTGGAAGTACATGTCAGGAGAGGCACTAAAGGGGAAGAGCTTAAAAATCTATAAAAAACATATTACTACAGTTGTTAAGCATTCACCAATGATCCATACCGGTCAATACGATGAATGCTAGCTGCCCATTCATATTGCTAACCAAAGAATAGGTCTGGAGGAAACAACACAAGCGTATGACTGTAATTTTTGTTCACGGGTGTGTGTGCATGCACTGGAACACCATAACGTAAAAATCAATGTTTCATCCTCAGCTGGATTACTGTAGTCTGAAAAGTAGAGGAGTGGCAAAAATAGTTAGAGGTACAGAAGACATACAGGTGAAGACAGACTGGTATGATGATTCACCTCAAAAAAGAAAACAATGACCATCGCAGTTGGTAAACGGTGAGTTCTCACATTACGGTGTTCCAGTTCAATATGTCTATCCAATAGACACCCATAGGCTCTCCTGAGAGATAATGGACTTTAGTGAAGCAGGCGTGCCAGATACCAACTTTTAGCAGGAGTCTGGATGGTAAGAGGACAAAATGGCTTAAGGCACCGTTTCCATGCAAAGAGAGCGCCAGGTAAAAAAATTCTTAAGTGAGAGCAAGACAAGGGACGAAGTGAGACTAGCATTGTATGGCTATTATAACTACTACATAGCGATGGCCAGTGCCTCACAGAGCTTCATAAATATGTTGCTAATGCTTTGGTATTCAGAAGTACCCTCCAGTCATTAACGAAGGGCTGAAATACTATTGAAAAAGATTTTAGGACGAATTAGAAAAGCGAGAGTCCTACCAGGAAGCTTTCCACTCTGAGAGCTGGATTCCCCTGTCTGTTAAGTCATCTTTGCACTAGACGGACGTTTTTTCCTGCTTTGGAGAGGACGAGGAGGATCTAGAGGATTACACAAGCAGATGAGTACACCGGGACCCAGGGGAAGAGAGGTCCGTTGTTGGCACTGTTGTGTTGTGCGCAGGTTTCCCCCTACAGCCTTGCTGTGCGATGGGAGGACCTGCTGACAACATCCAGCTCCCCAGCATGATAGCTTTCACAGAGGTATTAACTCTCCGCAGGCTATGTCACGCATTTTGGTTTCCTCAGCATAACTGCTTTGGTTTATGGTAGACCCGGATGCTATTCCAAGAAAAATACCTTTTGCTAATACTCATTCTGTTCTGGCACCTGGCTTAAGCTGTTCTGGCAAAAAGTAAGATGGTGTGAGCTGTATCACCACTAAGTGTTTTTGGTCAGACTGGTTTGACAATATTTCTAATCTTTCTTAAGAGTAGACCAAATATGGCTCTGCCAGAAGTCTGGGAAGCAGTCTCCAAGGAGAATGTGACTCATTCAGAAACTGAGGTGGGCTCCAGATGAAAATGTGATTCAAAGTTGGTTGATTGTAAAAAGGCAAAAAAAGATAAGGCTTTATGAATGCAGTGATTTGTAATACAGCTTCTCTTATTAATTTCTCGTTTCCTGTGTCATGCCAGGTCTATTGCTTCACTGTCTTCACAAAAGACTAAACATTCTCTTAAAAAGAGAAATTCTCACCATGATTCAGTTTGTTTTATTTTCCATATCCCAAGGCACTATTTTCTAGGACTTTTAATGTCAGCATAAATCTCAGCAATTACATCAATTTGCTATGGAGTAAAACTTCTGTGAGCTGAAAATCAACCACCCTGTCTAGTTTGGAAAATTTTTCATTGAGCTAAGGTTTTAGAAGACTGGAAGAGATATAAATTACAATGCATTATTTCACTCGAATTCAAACATTTAGTTTCATGCTTTGAGTCAAGCCTGTTTTGCTATGAGTGGTAGGTCTGTTGAGGCATGGGGAGTATTTCTAAATCAAACTCAAACTTTGTGATGAATCCACCCCTCTGTTGCACTCAGTTATTTTTTTGCTGGCTTGGTTTTGGTTTTTTTTTTTCTCTTTTCTTTTTGGTAACATGTAGTTTCTTAAAATTGGAGGCCTGAGAGTTGATTACAGATGGTATTATCGTGATACCTAGATGTTAGGCTTTAAGTGCTGGAGGCAGAGTTTTCTATCCTTGCAGTCAAGGGTGCATCTTGCTTTCTTCAGACGAAGATGAGCAGAATTCAGTGTCAGCTTTTGTGGGGGGGGTCTTCCTCAGGCAACTCTGAAGAGCTCTCATGGAATGAGAAATTCAGCTCACCTGGCCCCAGGTGTTGTATCACTGCAACACCAAGGTCATTGAAGAAAAGTAGTATAATGATAAAAAATTGAACATAAGGTACTGAATATAATCCTTTAAAATCATCTGGCTCAAAAGGGATGAAGTTGCTGTAAAACTTCTAGATTTGGGTGTTTTTTAAGTCCAATTAGTAATTGATTACTTTTTGCTATACATTCCTCTTCACGCCCATTTCTAGCTTGAATACAATGAAAATTTTTCCTGAAGCCTGGCAAAAAGAGTCATGTTAGGGAGAGTGAAGATTTGAGAAAACAATAAGCAATTGAAGGAAGGCCTCTAACTGCAGACAGTAAGTTATTGATATACATTTTTAAATCTGGAAAGATAAGATATTAGCAGTTAGCATTGACACCTATCCTGATTTTTTTTTTAAAAACTTGATATTGACTATCAGCTTATGGTGGACCATCCCCTTTTCAAATAAACAATAACACTGAATGCGAAATACTGTCTAAAAGTCACTCCTCATCGCACCTTCCTTCTTTGCTTCTTGTAACAAATGAGCCCAGTGCTTTTCTGGAGAAATTAAATGTTGGCTTTTGTGTTTTTTTTTTTTTAATGTTTCTAGATGAAACCGAGGCACACATTGACTATGAAGATAACTTTCCTGATGACAGATCAATACCTATTGTTGAGAATGAACATGTCAATGGCAAAGAGGAAATGGAGCAGGAGCAAGAACAGCTTTCCTTCAGTAAAAGTTCAGAGGAAGGAAGAACTGAAAGTACCAAAGGTGTTACTCAGGACACAGACACTTCTGAAAAAGGAAGCAGGGCACCAACTGAGTCCCCCGTGTCACTCCTAAGCCAAAAAAACTTGTTTTGGTTTCCATCAGAGGCTTTCAGTGAGCCTGAATCAGAGAAAGAGACAGATGATTCCACTAAAGCACAGTTTTCTGAAGGTGATAACCACATTGGAGTGAAGACAGCCTATGACGAACCTGGTGCCAAGATGTTTTATGACAGTGAAGATTTCCCCATTGGACCCATTCTCACAACTAATGATACAAAGGCAGAGATAGATGCAGTTGCCATTACTGACGAGTCGTGGTTAGATGGCTATCCAGTAACACAAGAAGTGGTAGAGGATGATGAAGAGGAGGGGGATAAAGTTGATGGTTCGATGGGAACAGAAGATGACGTTGTCCTCACAACTGACCAGCCAAATCACGTTGAAGTAGGAAAATCAGGCAATGGTAGCCCAGCTCCAGAGGAAAGTTTAACACAGATTGTGGCAGCAACAACGAGGATAGATGATGAAGGAGCCAAAGAGACACCGGTACCACTTACATCAGTGAGTGGTCTGGAGAATTTAAGCATGAGCAGAGGTTATGATGATGGTGCATGGGACCACCCAACTACGTCTCTGGAAACTGTGACTCAGGAGCCCAGTACAACGATGCTGTTTGACATAACCAGCTTAAAAACGTCCATGTCAGAAACTTCTGTGATGGTCAGCCCCTCCGATCACACGCCATATGCAGAACCCAAAGAAACAACCGCCTACCCAGCGCAAGTAGCAACGACTGCACCAGCTTCAGATGTCATTACTGACACGTCATCCCAGGAATTAGCAGAGCAAGAAAATCTCACCCAGGGCCTTGGAGAAAAGCCCGTCCCCACTTCTGAGCCATGTGAGGGAGAGGATTGTCCCAAGTCTAGTAAAGGTGCTATCATAGCAGTAATTGTGATTCTTCTCTGCTTGTTACTGGTTGCAGCTGTACTGGCTGTGTGGTTTTTCAAAAAACGGCAGCAGAAAAATTCGGTCTATAAACTAAATGGAAGGTGTCAACCCAGACATCATTGCTACCACCACTACCACCACCAGCACATCGAAATGCAGAAAGTCTAATCAGGGGTCTTTTGGCAGAGATGCTAGAAATCAGAAGAAAAACATATTGATGCTAGAAGGATCACATGACTCATGGATGCTAAAATCCAGCAGTGCAGAAAGCAGGAGAAAAAAAGAATGCTAAAAGAACATAGAAGACAGAAAAGATTTCATCCTTTTGAAATCGCAGTTTAGCATATTCGACCTTTCAGAGCTAAAGAATCTGTACGTTTTTATCACAAGGGTCTTTTGGAGACATCAGCAGGACACAGCGTGCTTGGTAGTACATCTACAATTTGTTCCGCTTTTACATTTTGCTCCTATTAATAATAAATTAATTGATTAATTTCTGTGTTACCTGGTTATAATGTAATGGCAGGGCTGGTCAGGCCTTCTTGGTCTATTCTCAGTGGAAGAGGGAAAGAAGGAGGGAAGGAGGGGAGAAGTATGTTTTTGGAGCAACCACACATTTGGTGTTTGTTCCTTTTTTAGAACCTGCCCAAGCTGGTCAGGATAAACCACCATAACAAATTATTACCTGACGTGTCTTAAAAAGAAAAACTATTTGCTACCATACTTTAATGGATAGTATTGCAATGATTACTAAGGTACTTTTCTTCAAAGTTGTGAATTTAACAAGCCACAAATGTTGGATCATTACGCTATTTTTCTGGAAGGTGTTCTTTTAGCCTTAGTGAAGAAGTGCCATTCTTATACTAATCTTTTTATAGAAATCATGATGTCTCCCTGGAATTCAGAGAATACTCTAAGTGCCATTCTTCCTTGAGTATCAGCAGGAGAGGAGTCAGAGCACCTTTGATTCCAGGTGTTATGATGAATAGCCTCTTATTACGGAGCCAAACAGTGATGAAGCACTTTCCAGGGGAACCCTGTATAAAGTTGGCTGCTTTTCTGAACAGGATACCGACTGACCAAGATACTGAATTTTAATTCACAGCCAGTGGTACCTCTGGCAACTGAAGCCATGTATAATACTTCTGCCATATGAACTCTGTGGAAGGACTGATTTTCACCATTCTGCTCTTTCATCAGCTGGAGGGGTGTCTGGGGTGGACGTTGGCTATGGGAGATGGGCATCCATTTTGAACGCTGCTTATTGTGGCTTTAAAGATAAAGCAAACCTGGGAAAGAGAGAAATTGCATCCAGTTGATAAAATGCAAACACTTGGCTTTTAGACTGGGTGTTGGTGTAAAAACACAGAGGCTTTTCCAACAGCATGGTCCATTTCCAACAGTTCTGAAAATAAACAGGGAGAGAGGGGAGGATGTTTTCTAGAATCCCTTAGCATAGTTCTGGTCAGTTTAGTATGAAATACTCTTCCTTACCTTTCTGAATGAACAGGAGAAAGCCTGGCAACTGTGAATAATCTGCAGGTCAGAAATAAATTCATCTGCCACTCCATTGTACAGCCTTAGCCACAATACGCCAGTAGTTCAACACATCAAAATATTGGAGTAAGAAAAGGTGACCGGGTGGAGTTCACCCATTCTCATGTTCTGCTTTGCGTCACAGTGGTAACCATCTCTAACTCCATGGAAGGTAGACTTTATGAAATGGAGTGCAGAATTGGGCCCGTCATACATACAGCCATCAATCTCAGTGCTGGTAAGGAAAAAAAAAGCATTTTTAGACTATTACATGTTGTCTTGGAGAGTTTGACCTCAGAGTGGTAAGAGTTGAATCTAATTGCCTGGCAAGAGCCACAGTAAATAAAGAAGAACAGAAACTGTACAGATTTGTAAATATTGTGTTCTCTGACATATGCATGACTTTATGCTTTTAATGCATTCTAGACTATGAAATAACCTAGAATTTCTGTTGTAAACTATTTTTTTATGCAGTAACGTTTAAAAAAAAAACCAATGGATTTCGCACTAAGCAACTTTATGGAGACTGTTAACTCAACTAAAACATACCATCTGTAATCTCATGGAAATATGCTGAAAAATAAACACAGGAACATCCATTAAAAATATTGTTTAACTGAAAGGTACAAGTATGTGTTACAGTTCTGCGTAGCATCATTCAAAATGAAAAGTCAATACTATTTGGCTCAGGAACTGAACATGTGAAAATGAGACTCAAAATATAATTACAAACACAAATTGTACAGGGATCTTATTTGAGACTTAGAAATACTTGTTATTCATGAACCAGAAGAAAATGTACATTAACATAATGCTTTGGAGGTATTTAAATAAAAATCAAGTTAAAAGAAAAAAAGGGAAAGGAAGCGCTTGTGTGTGTTCTTGTGCAAATCATCCAGTTTGCCCACCTGTTTATGGAGAAAAGATAGGCCTGTCACTTGGATAATTCTTGTAGAAGACACTTTTATTAAAAAATCAGCTGAAAAGTGTTTAGCTTAGGCTGCCAGCCCTGCCAGTTCTGCTTCAGAAGACCATCTAACCCCTTTTGCAGCAGCATCTGTTTGTAATCACGGTTTTCACTTCATCAGAATGATTCAGGGAGTTTGGGAAAACTAATTAACAGATAGGGATAAACAGCCCATGAATGATACATTTGACTTAGACCTCCTTTTGTGTGCCAAACTTGGCTAATCAAAGACAGTAGGGATGGCGAACAGTAAATCTAGTACAGTAAATACAAAATCTGAAGATGATAAGGTCAAAACACAGTAGGGTATGAGTTACTTATTACAGGAATTAAGAGCTGAAAGTGCTAGCTGCGGGTTGAAATTAGGAAATGAAAAAGGAAAGGGGGAAATATCGGGAGTGATTTTGTGATGCTGACATCCAGTCATTAAAAGATTGATCCCTTGCTCTGTGATAAAAGTTATGTATCATCCTCTGCTAGGGAAGCCACGTATTACAGCAGGCTGGCCAGAATCAGCTCACTGGTGTTAAGACTGAGATAGATACAATCTCCCTTTCCCCTCCTTTCCTTTATTAACAACTACCTATTAACTGGGCCCCCATTTCGTATAGATCACGCGCTGCTGCGTCTGGGCAGAGCCCTGTATGAATTTGCTGCCAGGCAGGCTGAGAAGTGCCACCGTGGGGTGTAACTTCGAAGCTACTGGCAGCGTTTGGGGGTTCAAGCCCTTGCAACCAAAAGGTGTTTGCTCCCCTTTGTACCGAAACACAGGGATCATGGATTTTAGGTATTCGGTAAGTTCTCGGGCTGAAATCCCCTCAACTTCTGTGCTTGTACTTTCGTTTGCCAGCTAGATGGCAATATATGGTTTATTGCGTTGTACTGCCTTATTGCATACTGTACCTCGAAAGCTATTATGTTGGGGATTTGTTGCCATGGGCATTGAAGCCAGCATAGATTGATTTTTTTTCCTTCAGTGAAAAGAATTTATGCATTTTTTAATATCCAATAATTTGTAATGCAAAGATACAACATAATGCATAGCTGTGAAAGATCAGAATATGTAGCTATGAATGACCATTTTAAAAATTAGTCATAACAAGAAATTATTAGGTAATTGTAAGACTTCTCAAGCTACAGGGTTACCACCAGTTCAGGATAATACATAAATGTTTAATCGCTTTTCAGCTAAGTGATAGTGAGAATGGGGCAAAGGCGTAAAGCCCCAATTTTTTTTCTTTAAATTTAGTAGTCACATAAAGTTATACCTGTGACCCCCATATTGCCACTTGAAAGTAAGCAAGTTCCATTACTTTGCAAAAGAATTAATCCGGAAAAAAACACATTTGTTTTACTTCATGCCGCTTAAAAGACCTGCCCATGAGGTACATCAAAGGGAAGAGAAAGTTAAAAATAATCAAAGAAAACTTAGAAAGTTTTTCTACAGAAAAGGTTAGCATTTATAAACTTAAAAAATTCAGAACTCTCTACAGAATTTAGTTTCCATATATCGTCGGTGCTCTAAGGAGAGAGAACAGGGGAGGGAGGAGAGATGGGTGTCTAAACCGCTGAATATTTCCTTGCCAAAAATAAATAAATAAATAGGTATCTATTTATTTTAATATTTTTTCCTAGGCACTGAAGAGGACTTAAGACACAAAACCCTGATTTGCTGGGGTGTGCAACCCAACTTACTTTGGCTATTTCTTACTTAACTTCTTTTTTGTATATAGCTTAAACTCTCCACACTAGGTCATTCAAGTCTTGAGTCACCAGAAAAAAGAAGTCGCTGTTTAAAGTATGGCAGACAACCAAAAGTTCAGACAGCTGCAATGAAGGATTAGTTGTGGGTTTTTCTCACTGCCTTGCTACAAACTGCATCACAGCTCTATGTTCAAACATTATTAAATGGGAATGTTTTCTCTGGCACTGACTACTTCTCCCCACAGTTTAAGTATTGAATTTTTTTAACTGAAGTAGCTTTGGTTTACAGCTCACATTAGAACTTAAAAACATATTTCCATAGTAGCTGGCATATGCAGGCAACTGTTTATTCTCAGTACCAGCCATAATAAACACTTGTACTTTTGTAATCCAACAAATCTTTGTCTAATCACAGCTCCGTTTTCAGAGCTGTAAAATTTGCATGCTATTTAAACCATTTTTCATGAAGACTCTCTAGAAATTGAAAGATTTTCTAAGTAAGTCTGCCTTCATTATCTATATAGAACAATAGTTCACTGTAAAGGATGTGGAGATACACGGTGGGTATTAATGGCAACGGTCTATTGAGAAAAAGCTTTGTAAAGCAGGACACGCTATAGGAGTTTCAGGGGAATAGCTTGTCTTGAGGAGACGCACCTTTAAATCTACCTTGAACTTATTCTGGCAAGTATGAAGAAATGGCACCTCCTTGGTTGGACGGGCTTTCCAGGTGAATTGAGAACAGCATCCGACTAACTTTTGGGTTTATATTTTAGCATTCCAAAGCAGTAAAGCTCTGGAAAATGGAGCAATTTGAATTAACTTTTGGCTCATGCATTGTCAACAGAACTAATGAAGGTCTGCTTGCAGAATCACTACAGTGAACGAAAAGGCCCAGCAGGACATTTGATTCCTGCTGAATTTGCCAGAACTGATCATTCTAAAAGTATTTGTTTTTCGTAGCTGACTTTATTGGCTATTGGAATTGCCAAGACACAGAAGTATGGAGCCTGCGATGCTGTTTTATGGGAACAGAATTAAACTTCAAGCAGAAAAATCACTACCACCCTTCCTTTTTTAACGACTATTGCTACTTATGAGGATGAATTACCAAGAAGTCGGTAATACATGAAGAATTACTTTCAGTAAGATCAGGTATTAATTTGAAAAAGATTGCATACTTAGCACAGTCTGTCAAATACACTGATTTCCAACCTGTGAATGTCTTCCCTTGCCCAAGCTTTGGTTCTTACATAAGAAAGACTGTCATGACAGCCAGCAGTCTTGTTTTCCACATAACCAAATACCCACTTCAGTGCGCCAGCATTTGTGATTCGGTTTAATCTTCAGCTTTCAAGCAGTTCCCCATCACACAGGACCCCATCCAACACGAGATCAAGCACAGGGCTCGCACTGCATGCAGACCCTTGTGCCAGCCATCTGCCAGAAGATGGACTTCACCCACCCTTAACCTCTAAGTGAAGACTGAATGACATGCTCAGAATTATTGCAGACATGCTTTTGGGCAACAAAGGAGGATCGGAGGCCAAGAGCAGCTACCAAAATAGCCAGCTTTGTTACTAGAAACGTGAGCAATTGTTAAAAAGTGTAATTGTACAGCTCTACAACAAGCAATACTACCACCAAGGTTGATTGCTAAGAATTTTTATCTATCATCTCCAGGGTTAGCCCAGGGCCAGCAGACACAGGGTACCGATGCTGTGTTCGAGTCAGTCACAGTAACACGGTGGCTTCAACAAAATGACTCTTCCCTGAGCATTGACATCATACTGTAAACCTTGTCAAAAAAAAAGAAATGGAGACAAAATCTAAATATCCCATCGGGTTAGGCAGAAGCTGCTAACATCTGAGGCAGACAACTCACAACTGCAAGAATTTGTGGTGGCAGAAGGGAGGCAAGAACCATATTCCCGCAGCCTCCCAAGAAGAGCTGGCAGGATCAGAGAAGTGGAAGGAAAGACACTAATTTATTGCAGTCACATGTAAATGTTGGCATTTAACAATAGCAGCAGCAAAAGAAAAATCAGTTAAAAGAACCTGAGAATGCTGAAAAAAGCCACAATAAATACTGAAGAACTGGAAGAGGAGCTATTTCTCATTAGAAAAGAACAAAGGTTTGAGAACTACTTGTACTTATTAAGATTGAACTGGCTTGGGACCATATGTAGTGGAAATTAAGAAAGCCAGAAAAAATCCACAGACACTTGAACAAAACGAAAAAGGGATCACAGTGCCATTTCAGGAGGCCGCAAGAGTATCAGTTGCCTCCTCAAGTTAAATGGAACGGTAAAGGACATCAGACTTACTTACTTCACATAGGCTTCAGCAAAATAAATCATTGGCTAATGGACATCTTAGTAAATCATGAAATCCCCACCTGAGAAGGCACAACGGCAGGGGATTTTAGCTGTAAGGTTGAGAGCTGAGGAAATAACTGAACATGAAAAGAGATCAGCTAAAGAACCCTTAAAGACAGAATCACAAGCTTACCAGAAAATTGATAATACCCGAGAGACTTGCAATGGTTGACTAACTGTTTGATGAAGAGGAAAAATTAGGGTTCATAGGCGCTAAATGTATCCCCAGTGTAACCCATTAAGTCAAATGAATCACAAAACAGGTTCAGTCTGGTGCTCAGTGTTTTACTCGTGGAATGAAAATGTTACAGTATTTTACCACATACTTTGTTCTTTAAAAAAGATTATAGCAATCATCTCTGACAATTAGTGCTGGAGAGGGGAAGGGAGTTCTTTAACTGGAAAGAAGTAATTCTGGGTGGCAAACCAGAGATCCTGGAACTGATTTTCTGTCATCTCATACCTACTGTAGTCTATGCTACTTGCTTCACCAACAGGCAAAACCTGATTAGAAGCTTTATGCACTCATGTTATTTCCACACAAGATGCAGAGTTATGGAAAAACCTCAGGCCCAGGAACTTGAATTGTCGGCACCTCTCTTGGAAGTCTTTAAGGTTCTGCATTGCAGTACCTACAGACAGCACACAAGAGCTGGGGCACCACAGAAACAAATAGCCAGGTAACAGTCTGTGCTTGGCAGAGCTCCTACGTCGATTTGGTAAATGGTAATAAGAAAAAAGTAAACTAAAAATGTTGTAAAACGAAGGCAATGTAGATAGATCCATCCACCCCCAACCCTTTCCATGCCCTTTAATGGTGGGATTTCTGGATTTGAAAGCTAGAGTATCAAAGATGAAGTTATTTGGGCATATGATCTTTTAACATCAATGGCTGAGTTTCTGAGGAGGAAATCTGGAGTTGTCCTATGCAGGTTGGAAAGCAGAGGGACAAAAGATCCTTCCAGAGCAGCAACCTCTCCCTTGAGCATACACACACCTCGGGACAGACTGGAGAAGCTACCCCAGCTGGGTATTGTAACACATGTATTTCATGGGGAAGTAAGCAATGGTTTACCATCAACTGCTTGTAAGTTTTAAAAGCAAAGTTAAATTCTTACATGAAATTACAATAAATGGAGGCCTACTATTGTGTGGAACAAAAAGTGTAAGGAAATCTGATACACCCTCTGTATGCTCAAATTCTGCTCTTGTTACCACAAGTGGAGCTGGATAAATCTCCTAAAGTTAAAACATAAAGATAGATTTTAATTTTGAGAATAAAACAAATCTGCCTATTGACTTCAGCAGATTAGTTGTGATTTATACTAAAGAAGCTAAAAAAAAACCAATCTGACCCTCCAAACATCTTTCACACACACTTTAACATTTTAAAACGTTTTGTTGCTTTCACAGGCTGGAGGACACTTACACGTGATCCTGTGGATGCCCCTTCTTCTCTGTAGACACTCAGTAGTGCAGGCACTACACTTCTACAGCATACGTAAGTTATAGCACCAGAATTCAGCAAGATGATAGTGTAGTTCACGATTTGCCTTTTTAAAAACCTAAAGCAGATTTTGGTTTTGCAATTCATTTCCGTTCAGCTGAATTAGGGTTCAGTCATAAAGGCACTGAATGCTCTTGTCTCCCCTTGATCTAAGTGGGATGAAACCACTTGCAGGACTCGGTCCTTAAAAATGAAAGAGGAAAGCAAAGGATGAAATCCTGGATCCTCCTCTGAGGACAATGCGATTTCTGCTCTTCAGTACTCCAGTGCACTAATTCACTACTCATCTCTAACACGGTATTTTTTGGGCCTTCAAAGTACTTCTGTATAGGATTCTGCCCTATAGTTAATAAAAATGTCAGGAATTCACATGCAAATATTTTTCATGATTCCACTTAAAATTGCCTCAGTCTCCACCTGCACTTAATTTTGGATGAAAACCCTGCAGATAGTCCCACAAGACAGAAGAAAAACATGCAAACTGTTTTCTACAGAAGAGAATACTAAGTACACTGACCAACATTATTTTATACAAGATTGGCCCCACCTCACACAGGAACGACACGTAGTTTCAACAGAAAGAGTAAGAACTGGTAGGAAGAAGGCATTATTTATTATTCAGTTCTAAGTGACCTCAGTTTCACATCATGGAATTTCATTTAGCTTTTAAGAAAGATCAACACTGCTTCCAGAATTCTTTAAGCAGTTTTAACAAGACCACTAGTTGTGCTTTCTTAATCATCTTATTTCAGCTATTTAAATGTATCTTAACATCTTTCAGGTGCACTGGGATTCAGTATCACTTTATTCATCATCACAGAAAAAGACATACATAAATAATACAATACATAGTTTGGAAAGTCTAGAGGAACTGTTATGTCTTCCGTGGTTCATAATCTGACAACAGTTCTTCAGAATTTAGCTGTACTGTTATAACTTAGTAGAACAGCACTGAAATGAGGAACCTTAGTCTTGGCCCAGAAAACACAAATAGTCTGCTTTGTTGTGTTTGTGTAAAGGAAAGAAAGCTCAAGAGGAAAACCCATATGCACCAATTCTGTAAAGGCACAGTGAAAAGCCATGCTCACGGAAGAGTCAGTGCAGCATGGAAGTGATCTTTCAGGAGTGGATCTTGTGACATAAGGCGGAGCTTAAAGGAGCAGCTTTGAGGTATATCTAACTGGAACTACAGGTGACCAAAAACAATAGGAAGGAGCAACGGTGGTGAGTCTTCACTTTTGTAAAATACTTCCTGGTGCTTTCACTCATCAGGATTCCTTCTTTTCCTCTACTTCTAACAGCTCATCAAGGAATTCCACAACTTCACCCTAGAAAGGATTAAATTTAACAGACACAAGTTAACCCTGTACTGCAAAATCAGTGGAAAATTTTAACCATCTTAATCAAAACATAAACTGTAATAATAGGTGTCTAAATATTTTTTAATGCCCTTCATAGAGAAGCTAGCACAAGCCTATAAAATGCAAATAAATGGCCCATATACAGGTAGCACAAGTGACGTGCAGTGACATACAGACCTTAAAAGACAGAAATGTTACACTTCACAGTAAATCCTCTTTTACTTTTTCAGGTATTTAAGTAGACAATGAAATCTTCAAACTTAGAAAGTAGAGGCATAAATGTTTAAAGCACCTGTTAAATTAGGAAATTGGTAAAATACCATAAAACTTTAAAGAATTTTAGAAAGCTTCAAAATTCAAAGTGTTTTGTAGAACCGTAACTTTGACTTTGCATCTGTCTACTCTAACCGTTCACGTCCTCTGTTACACCTTCTTGATTTTCAACCACAGATCTTCATATGCCATGCATCAATGCAGCAAAAATGTAAAGAACGAGAGATACTAGAATGTTTTCCATACTCCAAACAAATACGTTGGGTTTAGATTCAGACCAGAAAATATTGTATGTACAAGGTCCACTCTGCTAATACAGGGTACCAACACGACGTAACAATCCAACTTTCTTTGTTTAAACTATTCCTGATGTAGATATATGTCATATACCATAGTCAAATGTCTTCCTGCAGCCAAGCCTGAGTACTTTGGGATGATACAGCCCCACCAGCTGGAATTTACTGCCTTGTCAACCAAGCTACAGTAACTGAGCTAAAACCTGTTGTAATCCCTTTCAGCCCAAGGTAACACCTTCAGTAGTGAAAAGCAAGTAGCTAACGGCAAATGTGCAGCAGCATCTCCAACTGCTCAAAACTGACTGTAGCAGCCCATCTGCTGGCACCCTCAGAAATACTAGGATTTTCCCGTTTGCCTTCCATGCACAGTTCAGAAACAACGCTGCCTGAGATGGGAGACCCTGTGCAAATGCCTGGGCGTATTTTCCACTTTTTGATACAACTCAAATACTGAGCTGTAAGAGAGATGTGATGCTCAATGTTACATTTCCAACCTTTTATTCCAATAACTACAATGTTCTGTTAAACTGTTTTAACTGTGTTTTTTTTAAACTTTCCTGTCCTTCCTTTCTTGACATAAACCTATGTTCTAAAAAGGTCTTAAGATGTCATTTAGTTTTTTTCCAAAACAAATTGTCACTTTCTAATAGAAAAATATTCTGCTGGAAAATCTGATCAGCTCTTACTCGCTCTCATGTTTAAAATAATGAGAATTTATAAAAGTTATCCTGAAAGCAAGTCATCCTTGCTTGGATGCTCATTCTCCCTCTTCCCTTCACCCCCCATTCCAAGTCTTTGTGAACTGTATTAGGCTTCTAAGTCTGCTTGATGAAGACTGCAAACAGTATTTTACAATCCTAATTAAATTTTAAGCACATTTTTGCCTAGAAAGGTATTCCTTAGGAAGACAGCACCTTCCAGACACATGCAGTTTGAGACTCAAAATTTTACAGTTTTCTATTCTGGTGAGGAAAGGTCATTAAAACCTCTGTCAGTGAAAACTGTAAGAGGAAATAGAGATTTTTTTGTCTATTTTGAATACAACAACAATTGTATTATGGATATGGTGATAAAAAATATTAACATCACATTTTTCAGAAGTGTGATTAGCCAGGAGAGAAGTAATGAGAACCAAGCAAACAAAAATAAAAGCGGGAGGAAAGCTGGCTGAAATAACTGCTGCTCTTGTTCCCTGCTTCACAGTTCCATCTTAAAAGACTGTTGAGTTTTTGCAACTATGAAGTGGTTTTAGCAAGTCCTGAAGCATGGCAATTTATTTTGCTTTGAATTTGTGCAAAACATCTAAGTATCCAATTCAATAAAAACACAAGAAAAAATGCCAGCACTTTCATATTGCCTACTTGCCTTCCTGGTTGCAGGAAATCTGGCAATTGGAAAACAGGAATTTGACATTTCTGCACGTTTTCCTTTGTTAGAAGTATTTTGATTGCCTAAGGAGCCCAATCGTGGGAGGAACTCAATACCACTTCACAAATGCACATGAAGAAAAGAGCCACTAGGTCCAACAGTCACTATGCAAGCAGTTGAAAGTCACAGAAACAGAAGCACAGAGGACTTCAGGGCAAGTTTTATAGCACAAGCATTTGGGTGCCTCCCGAAGGACTACAGACAGGCAGGACCCATTAACTCTGAACAGAGTTACGAGACTGGGAATACAGGTGTCTACTACAGGGGTCTCAGATCTAATTCAGACTGATCCTTTCACACCTCAGGATCATAGTTTAATGAAAGAATAACAGATATTAAAAAGGATTTCTCTCCTCAGTCTACCTGCAAAGACAACCCTCAAAAGGTAAGAGACTAAGAGGTAGGGTGAAAGGCATAAGCATCTATTCTATGATTCTATGATCTGACTGGATGACCCAGAACTAAGTATAAGGAAGACATGGGGATTTCAATACCATACCTTTGGTAACTCAACCATATGGGAACTTAATTCAATTCATATTATTGTCACGCTCATCAGTGAGGTAGGATATTTCAGAAGACAAAGAAGATCCAGACAGAATTCAGGTTTTTTTCTTCTGGTATGTTTTCAAACCCAGAAACACGTAAGAAGCCCAAGTTTTAAATGGAAAAGGATATTTAAAAGCAACAGTATGTGAAAAAAAATTGACTGAAAACTGAAATCTCCAGTGCCTGAAATTGATCTCTAAAGGAAAGTATGATGGAAGCTGTTGCGGTCTAACAAGAAGTACTGGGGAGTAAGAGAGGTTGAAATTATGGCAAAAATATAAAAATAGTTGCCAAAACAATATACATACAGTAAATATGCTGTAATGCAACTGAATAATTGCCTGGATGTTGGTTATTTCTGAAAAGGCAAAAACTCCAGATTACAGTTAAAGACAAACAAAACCTGTAGTTAAAGCATTTTTGCCTGTGCCTTCACGGTCAGAATGTATAACATTTGCAAGTTGTCCATACTGTGGTTGGCAGCCTAATGAAAAGGTGATAACGCTACATCAGAAGGGCTGATCACATTGTCACACTAGCAGCTATGACCAGATTGATCACTGTCCTTGCCCCATTAGCACTCACTTGACACCACATCAGGCATTTTGCATGACTGAAGTCAGCAAATATTTCACAGGTGTTCATTCCAGGGAAAAAGCCTCCTGCCCGCTCATACCCAATAACTTCATGCTGGCCTGCAGACCTGGAGTTTGAAAATGATTCTCTGATACGATTTAAGCTTCAGTGTGACAGAGTTCCTCCTGTTATCTGGTATCCTCTTTGGCTCCTACCTACCTTAATAGGAAGGACAGCAAATTTTACATGCAAAGTGAGCTGGAAACCCATAATTCTTTCTGCTGCCAGCTACTAGAGGGGACAACAGCCACCCAGTTCTAATGCAGGTTACATAAATATGCTGCTCAGACACAGTGCCGATGTAAATCAGAGTTGAGCAATATATGGCCCAAAGCATGATGCAGCTGTCTGGCTGGTAGCTAGTAAATCAGTATGTGAAGTCTGACTAAGCTCGGGGAAGAGAAGGGTTTGCTGCCACAACAGTACGTGCCCGATCGATAGTTAGGCAGCCAACAACTGGAAAGTACGCAGATGTGGACTTCTTGGTCAGCTGCAGTGAACCACATCCTCGTTAGCAAGGTGGCCCTCGGTCCATAGTCACTGCCTCCTGGTTTGCACCGGAGGCCAGGTATGCGCTGCAGGTACAACAGGTCTGCTGGCACCCCATGACCTCCCTCCCTGTGCTACCAACCTCTTCCCTCTCCCAGTCCAGGGACAGTCAGTGGAAAGTGGGAGTGACAGCAAGGATGTATGGGAAAAGATGGGACAGGTATAGCCTGAAATATGGGAGGCATGATATCGAACAGCAGCAGGGGAATGCTCCCAGGCTGGTCTGAGTGGTAGGAAGAATCAGAGAAGCTGATCTGATCAACTCGAGCCTCTAATTATCTGTCAGATATGCAAACTAAGCACCCTTGGCTTAGATTAACAACTGAACAGAGGCACAAACAGAAAGAACAAGTTTTGTACCAAAGTAAGTAATTCAAGAAGGTTTTACAGAGGGTACATGAATAGGTGGATTGTAATAAAAAATAATTTTAAAAGTTCCTGGTCAATTCTGAATAAGCTAACCCAGGCTAGCAAGACTGATGCACTATTATAACTGAAGCTAGAGCATTTGAAAAAATAAGTCCTAAAAAGGAGAAAAATGCATAACTCCTCACTTATTACCACAAGCTGAGTGTCCAAGACCAAGGTACACATTGGGCCAGGGATTGTTGCTGGCCCTTCCTTATGCAATATTAAATGCTGCATTCACACACACAAAACACAACCTTTTAGAAGAAACATGTGTACTTTAGAGACTCCTAGCCAGCTATTAAAATAAACAGCAAAGAAAAGCTACCAGTACATGGCTCAGTTATGGCCCACTTGAAACTGATGGTCCAGCACCAACTCTTCTTTCAACAGCAGCATTTAAAAATAGTAGCAACCAGCAGCAGTTGCACTGCTCACTGACAGACCCAGGTGCTTTGCCTTTGGTTGCTAAGGCTAAGCATTGCCTTCTGCATAGCAAATATTAATCATTCATGGGTCCTTGCTTCCATCTACAATCTCTTCTGTCCTTTCTCAGTGTGGACTGGAAAAGTTCTGGGGAAAAAACAGCTTTCTTGCAATAACCCATACTTTCCATGAAGATCTGCTGATGGCCTTTTCTATAGGGATTCCATATGCACCACAGTGGAATAGCCTGTTCTTCAGGGAAGTAACAGAGAATATTAAAATAACAGTATTCTAGAATGAATTAAGATCTACAGAAAAATATTATTATGGACATGCTTTCATGGGTGATTATCAGTGAATGAATAAGAAACTGCCTTTGTCCTAACTCATCCAACAAACTGAGCCTTAAGAGACGATACACAGAGCAAGAAGAATTGGCTGGATCTTTGTTTCCTTATAATCTATGACCTAGAAGGAAAATATTTATCCCACAAAATGTCCCCCAGCTGTCCTTCACAGCAAAAATTCAGATTTTGCTAAAGTTCAAAGATCTTAATGACTGGAAACTTGTTCAACAGTGAGAGTAACAGATTTTGTTCCTATATGTATTGAGTATAGGTGGCAAGGTTGTGATAGCAGGAGGGGTTGCAGGGGTGGCCTCTGTGAGGAGAGGTCAGGGCTGCCCTGCAACTAATGAGTAACTGCCCTGGTAACTAATTTGAGTAACTAATGGGAGTAGTGACAAGGAGTTGGTTCATGAAAAACAGCAGATTTTGTTCAAGGATGAATAACCACCTTGCAAGAGAGAAGACAAAGGTTTGATATGGCTGACTGTGGAGGATACATGCTCTGCGGGCCTGATGGAGCCTGCAAGCACACACCACACAGCCCACTGGCCAGCGATATTTTGGGGGGGGGAAGGACATTATTTCGGGATAACAGTAAGGCATGTGTCAGAGTGGCTCAGCCTGAAAGGTTTATTCAGCATTCGACCAAGAAAAAGTTTCTTGATCTAACCTTCAGTTAAAACACGCGAGTCCACTGTAACCACCTCAAAGCCCTCCCAGATCCTCCACGAGTAGTACAGACCAGGCTGGACATTCCTCGCATTCTAGCAGGGGAAAAAAATATCCCTCAATTCTTTGTGCAGAAAAATTATTTGGCCCTTAACTTGTTTGTTTTTCAGATACTTAGTCCACAGTGTGACCCACTGTCACATGCTTTTAGCGTTTTTTTAATATTACAAGAGCTTAGTTGTTCTTTACATCTATGTTAACTTCTTTTCTCAAATATTTTTCCATTTAATTTTTTAATGATATATTCTGAACATGTAACTGTTCTCTTCCCATATGCTATGGGAGATTGCAGTACACTGCAGTTATTACAATAGTATTTTACCGTAATCCAATAAATGTGCTTTCCTCTTAACATTTTTATAATGCCTGTAAAACATGAGTCAACCCAGTTTCACAGCAACTTCAACACTGCTCCCATTGCACTGAAAACAGAAGCCTTCTAGTGGCTTTGCTTCTGAGCTCTACTTCTGCTGTCTTGGCTGCTCTACGCTGCACATAGAAGCTTAAGAAAATCTGGACAGGTAAAAATTCCTCCTAATGTCAGTACCTGCAACTTGGGGACACCCTGCCGTTTAAGCCCAGCCATGCTTGCAGCTTCCCATGGTGGGTGGTTTAAATGGAAGGAGGAACACCTTTGCCCAAGGTACACATCCAATGGTAAAGAAGCAAGAGGGGAAAGCAGGAGAGTGCTGCCTCATGGGCAGTATCTCCACTAGGAAGTAATGATGAAAAAAAATAATTTCTTTTTTTCTTTAAAGAAGTGTATGTTGAACAGGGACCATAACAATGCCAATCAGCTGCCGGCTCTCTCTGAAATAGGTGCCTCCAGCTCTTCCCAGTGTAGCGGTGCTGTTGCAGTCGTGTTGGTCTGAGGTCACAGGCAGGGCAGGGTTTACAGGTCTGCATTTACAACTTGTCGTTACAAGCGCACTTGTATAAATCATTTGAACAGATGCAAAAAGTGAGTTCATAAAGCTGAATATATGTTGTTAGCGATTCCTGAACAGAAATATAGGCTGAATTCAGATTATTATTTGCTATCAGTAGTCCACTGGGCCCTCATGCTTTGATGCTGTTCCATATGTTCTCTTTCTACCAGTCACATTAGCTCAACACTCATTCTCCTTTGCATCACACTCCGGAATAGAGCATTATGAATTTCAGCTACTACACAAATGGACACACACATTATATACAAATGAAAAGAACAAGATGGCAAAAAAGTGGGTCAAAGCTGCCAACAGTTTTTCACCTACTGATTAAGTACTGAAAGAAAAATCACATTGTAGGATCATCCCAGCCAAATACTTGTGGTTCGCATGTAATTTAGAACAGCTAAGTAGCTATCCCTGAAAAAAAGTTCCTCAAGAACACTGATTTTATGGGCCAGCAACATGTCTCATACAATTAGTGTAGTGCTGAAGTTATATCTACACTAGCTGAGTATCTGGCTCTTAACAGCATTTCAGTTTGCTATTTAAATCTGTGCAATACTAGGAGCTATATCTATTATAGCCTTTATGCATTACACATCTGAACAGAAATCAAAACGCTTGACTATCCATGGCCAACTTAGATGACAACACTGTGCAATGATCTTTTAACTTCACTGTGGAAAACTGTAAGGATACTTAATAATAATTACTTTTAAGAAAAAGTAATTTGTAGCTAGTTGGTGCTAATATTCTCTGTCACCTCTACTGTGTTAAATGTTTGAACTAGTTTTTCATTTCCTTGTGGAAAAACATTAATAAAGTAATATGAACAGGACAGTATTTCTTGTAGTGACATATGCAAAAATCATTACCGCATGTTCCAGCCTCTGTAATTACTGCAACGTATTCTTGGAAGAAGCCACATGTTCTCACTCGCTTTGCCAATGGGATTTAAAAAGACACATGGATGATCTGGGATACAGGAGCATTGAGAAGTCTGAATAAAGTGAGATTCTCCACTTGGGAATAATGACATATTCACACAGGAAGAGATCCTTTTGCCATATCAATCCTTTGGCTTCACTCAAGGAAGGAGAATGATTTTTTTCTGCAGATTATTTTATGGGCTTGTTGGCCCACAAGCAACTTCACAGACAGAAAACACGGACTACAGAAACTCACAAAAGGTATGGCCTATGGCCCAAGAAGCACACGGTTTAAATAAACAGAGTGCACTAAAAAGAGTGGTTGCCTCCATCCATAACAATTTTTAATAAAGCTTTTACTGTAACACCTTATCTGGGTTTTTCATCAGTTTTCAGCATTCCTATAGAATAAACTTTTCAATTGTGCCAGGAGAAATATTAAAAAAAAAAAATTCCACTTACACTACCAGGTCCTGCCCATATAGCAGAAACTGCAAGGTAGCGATTTTACCTTTGTGCTATCCCTGCTCTGTCTGGACTCCCTGGAAGGCTCCTGCAGCCAAAGAGAAGTTCTGGTAGCCAGGGATTTATGAGTTCACTACCAAAAGCCAGAGCCAAGCCAGAGGAATGGACAGCCTCCATCCCTCCCAGGTTCTTCAGCCCTAGTAAGTGAGGGCACAGAAGCCCTTCAGCTTTTCCTCGGGAGAGGAGAATGATAACTTTCCTAATACGATGAGAGTGTGGGGTAGGGATATCTGTGGCATGACCAGGCCCAGTAATTTTGGTTGTTTAACCCAAACATATAATCCAGTGTAAAGTGACTTCCTTGACACTTCCCCAAAAGTTTAATTGATGTTTCCCCTCTACTTCGCTCCTACAGATTGCAAGGTTGTTTATAATTGCACTGGTGAAACAGGCTACAGGAATGAATGCCAGCAAATGAATGCTTGTTTATTCTATACACTGTGCTTGAGGCTGAAGATTGTTTCTCTAATCCCTTCCTGTAACAACATATGGGGAAAGTCCTCACAACGGACTGCTTCTTCCCTTCCTTACTTACTCATCCCTGTGTTTTGAAGCAGCAGATGTAAAAGAAGGAAAAAATTACAAACTAAATTTATGCCTAACATAGGAAAACATTATGGGCAAAGTACAAACCAACAAGGGAATATAAAAAAGTGCTCAAGTATTTCCCACCCTGATGAAAATCCATACAGACTAGTCCTCATCTAAGCTTAACCTTATAACAAGCTTATTAAACTGTCTTTCACAGAGTTTTATCACAATGGAAAGTCTTCCTAAAGTCTGGTAACCTTGCAATGGAATTTTACATATAGAGTTGTTTTCAGGTCACTAGCATACTGAAGGCAGCACAGGTATGTTATTACTTCTCCACTATAAAATATTATCTCTCCCTATGTGCTGGATAACATAAAAATTGCAACGGTGATTTCATTTTTTAACATTAGCCATCTTTCTTTTTTCTAACCAAAAAAAGATCTCAGCAGCGCTCATTACAAGCACCCTGCCCCATGCCATAACTGAACATAGCTCTTTGCCAATGCCAGCAACAAACTATTCCATCATTTGAAGATTTTTTAAACCTTTAAATGAAAGGTTCTGAAACCAAAGCAAAACAAAAGGCAATCCAAAGCCTCCATGATTTATACTTTAATTTCAGCTGTGGGAGACAAAGAAATGCCCTTTCAACAATTTAACTACTTTTCTTGCACAAAAAATCCACTTTACATATTTCCAGTCTAATAGTAGTCATTATATGTTATTTGGCCATGAATTCCAACCATTTAAGAAGCAAGACTGGGTGACCAAACCGTTACTGTGCAGAAAAAAAGAACAGATAACAAGACTTCCTTTTGACAAAAATTTACAATTTAGGTGGTTACTTCTGGACAAAATTATAAGGATCTTTAAATCTAATTTAAACAACATTTCAGAAAAAAAAAAACACCACAGAAAAACGTTGGGTTTAAATATATATACTACTTCTCTGCCCCCTGGTGTTATAGCTTGCAAAGTAGATTTTCTTTTTTTGTGGGCTGAATGCATTATATTTACCTTTGTGCTAATACTGCCCATAATTTTTTAAATGGTATGTGATGTTCTTTGGGTGTGTTTCTTATATTCCATTTACAAAAGAAAAATTTATGATAAATTGGTCATGGTTACAAGAAGATTCTTCCATATTACCTAAATCCTGGAATTCCATCTATGGATCATCTTCACTTTAATGTGATTGCTGTTTTTTTTGACCACGATTTCCTTTCTAGAAAACTCACCTCATCATCATCCAGCAGGTGTTCCTTTGCAAATTCATACATTTCCAACTGGAGTGTGGTTATGTTGTGGTATCGAACTGCCTCCTATCAAAAACCAGAATTTCTATGTTACGTTAGGGTAGCAAGACAGGGGAGTGTCATCACATGTCACCTGAAACTATTCCAGTGAAGTCAGACCCATACTTAGTAGAAGGCAGATGCTGGGGGGCGTGCTTTAAAATGTTTGAGAAAGGAAACAGCAGAACAGCAAGCAGCGTATTCCATGTCTTCTGTGGATCTTTCTAAGCACAGGCTCCATCGGTGTGAGAAGAACAAAGCACTCGCCTCTTTCTCATGTTTCAAAGCATTGGCAAGCCTGAGAATAAGGAATGAGATTGCCAGAGCTGAACAGCAGCCTGTGCCTGCATTCCAGCGGGCTCTGGACATGAGAAAGCCTCTGTCTCCCTGCGCGCTGGCGTATGGCGGCAGGCAGTTCGGGGAAAAAGAGACGCTAAGCTATTTTGCATGATAATGACTCACCACCCCAGCCTGAGTCCGGGCTAGGGAAATTCTGCACGGTCACCCACCTGTCCCTCCTCGCTTCCCTGGCTGTTTGCCTGGACAGCACAGTTCAGCTCAGTCACCTACGCTCATATTTGTGAATACCAACAGTAATCTACTTTGATTATCCCGTTTAACTCTTTTTGGGGAGGAAAACAGGATAATTCCTCTTTCACAAGAACATCTAAAGCTTAGTGCCAGAGCCAAATGCTGCTGTCACCCCGTTACCACTTTGTGAAAATAAACCAGAGGCATTATGGTTTTCAGGGCAAGCGATTAGGACAGCAAGCAACTTCTGTTCATAGTTACATGGATCAAAGTACAAGAAAATACAGGTGTGCATTTAGTATTTTATATTTAAAAATTAAATTATCTGTAGTCCCCAGCTCCTGAGAAGTTATCAATGAAACATTCAGAGTTAACGTGTAGGGCCCTTGCTCTGTCCTCTCTGCACACGTATGCCAAATGTGTCTGTGGTTTGTAGTTCTATGCTGTTGCTACCCCTCACTCCGACCACCGTTAAACATTGTCTCCAATATGGCTATAAAGCACAGTTCTGTTCCCGAAAGCAGTGACAAAGGAGTGGTCCCTGTCCCCTGTGAGCTCAGACTCACTGCTGCTGCCTGAAAGCAGCATTTTCACTGTCTTCTGCCTCAGTTGGCCCTGCGGGGCAGGCCTGGGTTTCCAGCATGCCGATAAGGTGTGTTGCACATAACTCAACAGCTGTCCACAACCAAAAACCACTGAACTCAAATGGAGTGGTATTTTTGACTTGCGCTGGCTGGCCTGAGAGGATGGAAAATGTAATTATCCAATCAGTGCAACCTATAAGGTGCACATGTGAACTGCTCTGCAGTGTTGCTACAGATAAAGCCAGTCACCTAAGTGCTAAATATACGTCCTGAGCTTAATGCAGCATTAAGAATCAAGGGATATGCCTTTGGGCCAGTACAGATCTCGGTGACTGAGACGTCTGAAGAAGCAACATGGGAAAGGCAACTGGAACGTTATCCTGTGGGCTGCCCGCTGTTGCTTCAGCTAGGTTGACTTAAATGACTCTTCCATGGGTAAGTAATGTGTAAGAGAAAGAGAAGGCACTAAATTTAATTTGTGGAACATGTACTGCTAATGACTAACTACTTGTACAGCACATACCGCTGATGCCTAAGGAGTCACTCAGGTGTCACAGAGCAGTTAATTCAGTTGCATGACTTAAATCCTGGTAACAAGAAATGACAGAAAATCCAACTTGATTGTCAGAGTCCAGGCTGCAGGACTCCAGAAACACTGCAAAGATGCTTTTATATGTAAAATTTCCTTGGACATGGAAATTTAAGAACAGCATAGAAACCCATTTTTAGAGTCATTTGTCAAAGCCAGATTGCAATCATTGCTGGATGGACTGATGTTCACTGTGGGTTCTTTGCAGCAAGCATTCTAACTGAGATAATTAGGTGCAATATGGTTGAGAGCCTTTTCCCATCATCATCCACCCAACTATGTTCTAAACTGAGTAAGTGGAAAGTGGGTTTAGCTGGGGTTATCATATCTGGACACATTCCGATGCACACAGAACCTGAAATAACAAGCAGGTGGGCAACTACATGTTGGCAAATAATGAGTGATTGACAAAAGCCCAAATGTCACTGGAGTGATCTTTCCATCAGGAGATTTCAGGGGCCAGCTGCTTTACTTATCAAGCTATATAAAGATATAAATATACATAAGTGGCAGACAAGTATCAATGTGAATTTACTCGTCATCCTATCATATCATATCATATCATATCCTATTGTAGTATATTTCAACACATAGGAATGAACTATAATGACATTGACTGCCTACAATTACATAGTACACCTCTGTGTACAACTTTCTGTACGGTGTTAATAAAGCAGTATGTGTTTTAATGCCAGAACCAACAGATAACTCCATTTTCACAACCTCTGACCCAAAGAGTTTCAGGGAAATATCTGAATTTGTCTAGAACACATTTTAAGTAATTCACCTACCGATCTGGGCTGAAAATCCTCTTCTTTAAGTCCCCATTTATCTTTGTGGTACTGATAATAGACCATGTTCTGTTTCATTACTTCATCTTTCTGGTCAAACAGAAGGTAACTAGCAGCACAAGAAGCTGCATTCTTCATGTCATTCACTAATTAATAAACACACAAAAAAAAATCCAGATAAGGTAAATGAACAAATTCCTACTATTATCTAAGCTCTGAACTAAGATGGAAACAGGATCCATTTTCTACCTCTCCACCAGCTGCATAGAAAAAAAAAAATTGCTTCCCAGAAAGGATATGCTATTTTTGTGTTCTGAAACAGTTAAGGCCATGATTCAGAAATGGGGACTTACCTCTCACGGTTTTCTATGAAAATCCTAATCAAATGTACCTCCCAGGTATCCCAGTATCAGTGAGATATCAGCTCACAGCTTGAAGATCCCCACTGGGGCATTTATTAAAAAACAAACAAAAAATAAATTAACTAGAATTGACAAAGAGGGAGGAGTCAATGTGTAAAATGTGCAGTCAAACAACGTAAGCAAAAGTCATTATTGACTTGATTCTACATGGCTGGATGTGTCTTCCCTTTGGCGTTGGAGCCTGCGGGAATAGCTGTAAGGGCTACACGTATTCTTTAGAGTTCAGGTAGTTCCTCAAGAAACCACCAAATTCACTGAAAGATTTACCTATCAAATGTGTAATCACTGAGCACCAGAAGACTACAATTTCTATTAAGTGGTCCCCTCTTTCTTCAAAACCCATTTAGCCTCATGTGCCCCATTCCAACACGATTATAAGAATCGTGAATGCTATGAAATACTCCGTAGGTTTGTCTGTGGAAGAAATTCTGAATAGTAAATTGAAAATCGAGTATTTATTCAACAGAATAAGTGGTGTTATGTTAAATGTGTTGCCTTGAAGTCACAATCTTTCTTCTGAGTTAAGGAGTTCAAGAAGAAACTTCTTGTTAGAGCTATACATTCAGCTGCTTAACAACCATGTGGGCCTGACAGCTTGACCACCATGGCTTTCTGGCACAAACCATGTTTTTTTGTACACAGGTGTACAAAATGTGTCTGTGTCATTGCATGTTCCAATGTATAGGAAGTGGCTGACAGTGTTTACCCTAACATGTTATATTATGAGTTACTTCAAAAAGGCAGAAGAGTTGATGTATCATTTAAACATCTAAAATACATATGACGAACATTCATCATTTAAATGAAACACTGAAAAGTGTAAGCAACTTGTGCTGGCAGTAGCTATCATACAAAGAATGAAGGGCAATGATGGATCAGATCACACTTACTCTGTAACTGCCTCATTTTTCCAACACCCAAGTGGAGACCAGCCACAACCATGCATAACTTAAAACAGAGGGGCCTGCCCTGGGCAAAATCCAGCCCTTACGGGACTTATGTTCAGCAATTTATTTTGTCATGGACGATTTTATGAGCACAGACTCTATACATAACGCTTATCTCCCATGTCTGTTAACTACAGTTATATAGGGAGAAAAAGATGCCAGGCAGCTCAGACTTTCTGTCCCAAAACAGGTTAAAATGCAGATTCTGGAGGCCACTATTTACATTCTAAAGCATTATAACTAGAGGGAAAAGATTATGAATGGAAACTGTCCCACATCGTCCCAATGTTATTTAAGCACATTAAATCACTACTTACATTTATAATAAGCAAACTGCAAGTAATGGTACATGGTGGCCACAAATTTCTCAACAACAAAGCCTCCTATAATGGGTGTCAGGTTACTCTCGCACTGCACTTTGCATGCAAGGACTTCAATATAATGATCTAGAAGGAAGAAAACAACAACACAGGATATGGATAGCGCACAACAGATTGTCATAACCCTTCCCATTAGCTACCCCTTAAAATTTGGCCTTTTAATGCTGTCCTGGGTCCTGTGCATCTGGATCTTGCTGCTTGGAAGTACTGAGCATCTACAACTCCATCTGAAATACATATGAAGTACTGGTACTCAGCCCTTCTGTAAAAAACAGTGCGGTCTGGACTTGAAATCTATCAAAGCTGCAATTCCAGAGAACTAAGCAGTGATGTTTCACTGACACCTACAGGCAGTCTGTGGCGGTAGGTTTTATATTGAGTGTTATGAAGTATTGCACTACTTCCTAACTGTGAACTTAACAGTGCTATTCTTTTATAAATTTTGAGCACCTTTACAATTTCATTAAATTATTGCATGAATAAGGACCACATGCTGCTGAGCACAACTGTGTCACAGAGAAATACAGTAGGTGATTGCAAAATAAGCCTCCAGAGACGGCTGCATTTTGTGCCTACAGTTAGGATGTTATAAAAGAGAAGACAGACACGAATACGTTGCTCACTACACAACCACTTTCAGCCAGAAATGTTTAAGTTCACAAGCTTTCTCCATCTACAAAAGATTGGTACAATGGGATAGGACTAGAGGTGATCTTATCTTCGTGAAAATACATTCCGAGAAAACTTTCCGTCAAGGAATTACAACCATTTTCAGGATATATCACATTAGACAACAGCACTGAACAGAAATAGTTTAAAGCCTTAGTTTCCCTGTTAGCCACATTTGGCAGGTGAAAGCAAGTTATCTAAGCTTGTGCAGCAAGTCTCTGACCAAGGCAAAAGAATAGCAAAGGCCCCTTCCCCTGTTTTCATCTCTGACAACTCCTAACATGAAGAACGTTGAAGCTAACTAAAAATGGCTGGCCAAATGAAATGACCAGACCCATCTTTTACAAGCGCAGTGGAGTCTCCAGACACAATAGTGTTCAGTTGCAGCCAGAGATGCAAATTCCTCAGTGAAGCCATCCCATGCAATGAGGACAGCTGGCTTCCAAACATAACTCATTGGTCAGGGATAAATACGTACCTAGCGCAATCACCAAATACTTCTCATTAACATTTTTTGCTACATCTACTTTCTGCAATAAAAATCTCAGAGGCAGGATATTTCTCCCTAGAGCAAGAGCACAGTTCAGCCCAGGCAGTGCAAGTAAATTTGAATTTTCTTATCTCAAGAACAAAATATTTGAAATGCATACACATGGCCATGATGATATCATGCAGTAACTCCTACCTTTCTTCCTCACCACTACTGCTGGAATTGTCCTTTCCTTCCAAGGAGGAAGAGGAAGGACGACAGCAAGTGCCAATCACAGCTGAGCGTGGACACCGTACTCTTTACAGTGGCTTGGGGTTTCTCCTGATATCAGGGCTCTGATCACTGGGGAAGAAAGCCTGTGTTTCATGCTTTATCCCCTGTGATTTGACTTTCACTCCTTATCTGCTGTCCTAGGCACCTGCCTGCTTTACCCAAAAGTAAAGCCAGGCTTGAGGAATAGTCTGCAATAGCTATTGCATGTCAGCTGTGCTGGTGGATACCAGTTCCACACTGTGAGAAACTGTGGAGCTGCTCTTGTACCAACATATTTCACAAAACTCTCCCCTCACCAACACATCTGATGGCTTTAGGACAAAAAGTTGGACTGGTTTTCCTTCTGGCAACTTAGAAATTCTGTTGCATTTTTCATGTTTTTAAGTTGGTTGAGAAAACATGCAGGCATTCCCCACACAGATATTGTCAACAACACTGAGACCAGAGCACTGGAGAAACGACTTGTTTCTTTTGCTACCAAAGAGCATAGGAAATGTGTATGTGCCATTTTGACAGCAATCAGAAAGGTGGTATCTCTTTTTCTTTGCAAAGTAATGGATTTTTTTTAAGCTACAAATTAAAGAAATCTTATCTCCTAGCAAAATTGTGCTGTAGGAAAGATGAAAAACAGGCAACAGAAAATTGTCATATTTATGAGAAAGGAGATATATATGACCAGTGATACACAAACCACCAAGCAGATTTTGAAGGCCAGCTAACCACTGAGCCTCAGAGGTGGCCAAATTGATACTGAAACGATGGTCAAGAGATCTGTCTGGATAACTGTTGCTAGCTGGATGGAGCAGTTGTTATTACTTACACTTCTATTTTATTCTGACACACAACTTTCATGTTAATATAAGAACTCCCTGTGGTGATTTTCTGACAGCCCTCATTTATGTTACAGAAAAGAAGAAAAAAGTAAACCGGAATTCAAGCAGTTGTCAGTGAATCTAATAAACTCTTATCGGCCCAAACTGCGCAGGGGGCACCATGTGCATTTCACACTGCAATCTGAGGAGCAGGACTTTGCTAGCCAATCCCACGGATAAACTGAAACGCACTTTTGGGACATTTTTCCATACTGTTTCCTAACCACTCACCTGCAATGGAGAGATAGAAGTCTTTAAAGTCTTTGATCTCTCGGGAGCCTTCACAGGCTGCTATACAGTCATCGTAGGCTTTGAAGAAATCAGGAAGAGCCAGTTCCATGTCTGAGATGGACGTTCTCCAGTTGTCACCGTTGTATGCTCTCACAGCCCTGACAAAGAGATTCTGAAAAATTGGCAGGACTGAAACCCAGCAGTAACTGATCTATGGAAAGCTGTGTGTAAATTCAAATACAGTACATAACATCTCTGCATTTCTGGATTACTATATAAGCTGTTATACAATTAATATGAGGACAACAAATACAGATGACTACTGGATTTTACCAGCTATTTCCTAGACAGCAGAGTATGTACCTCCATTTCAGATCAACAGAAAAACCTGCTGGACAGAAGTAACAGTGTGAGTCTAAAGCACAGGTTTTGATAGAGATTCTGCACGGAATCTTAACCCCAAATGTCTCAGTTATTTTAAGCTGTGCTGCTACAGCACTTGTGCATTTGAATACTTCTATGCACCTGCTTAGCTCCAGTAGCAATCTGCATGTAGTAGCTTTCAGGTATGCCACTGTCTATGATGTACTGTGACTTATTGAACAGTGAAAAGCACAAGAGGTGAGAATTACCGAATGCATCAAGGCGGCAGAAGGGAGATGATGGAGGAAGACAGCACGAGGGACAGCAGAGTAAGAACTGAGAACACGTAAGCAAATGAGATCCCTGAATCTCACCCAATAAGAGGAGTAACAGAACAGTTCCAAAAGACCAGACTGCATAAAAAGCATACCTCATAAGGTTTTGTCTCCAAGTCTTTAATATGCTCCTCAGCATCAGGTATGCTTTTATAGTAGGCCATGTTTCTTTGCATCATTTCATCATCTGGATGCTTCAGGAGAAACGTGTGAGCTGCTGCAATAGCTTTTGGAAGGTTATTAGCCTAAACAGGGATGGGGAAAAGAGGAAGGGGGGGAAAAAAGGTTAATTGGAAAAAAAACCTTCAAAGCTTCTCAGTTTTTGTCAATGAACTTTCTTGCAGCCTCTATGTTCCCAAACTTACTTCTACTGAAACCACAGTCTCATCAGATACAATGGTACAGTAAAACTGATAGAACTACTAGCTGCATCACTAGGAACATTTCATTGTTTTGTTAATTTTCTTTTAAAAATCGATTATTGTTGCAAATAGCAGAGATTTTTTCCCTTCCCCCTCCCCTGTTCATAAAGCTGACAAAGCACAAGAGTATACTGTTGCTCCTGCGTGGGATGCATCTCACAGCAATTACTGATGCTAACCTATGGATACCGGGCAGGAGTCATCACTGACCATGTTTAATTTGTGAAGTGTGTATTCCTCATGTAGAACTGCATGTGCCAAATACATATGTACTGCTGTGTGCACACATTTATACTTTTTATTTTATATATATATACATGTATTTTTATAAACGATGCAGTACATATACACATATTTAGGAAGAGTGAGAGAGAAAGTAGAAGTCTTAAGCATTTGTGGAATGTTAAAAACTTTTCCCTTGTAAGCCAAGATCCATATCAACCCATTCAGCGTGCTGATGTGTAGGCAATGTAGAGTTCCACCTCCCATCTGCAATAGCTTATGGAAGTGTACGTATAAAACTATGAGCAAGAATATGCACATGTACTCTTTTGTTTGCATCTATAAAACAGCACCCTTTCATTTCAGAAAGAAACTTGAGAGACAACTACATGAAAGAAAGATTTCAACCCTAACACGAGCTCTTGCTGCTGTGCCGCTAGAAGTGTCCCAGCTCTGGAACTCCGCCAGCTGCCCTTCCTGGCTGTCCCAAAAATATGTGCTTCCAGTCAGTCCAGGCAGTGCGAAACGCAAAGGGAAATCTCAGCTGCACTTTCGTCAAATGCCTGGTTTCTTTTGTGCTTTATGCTTTAACCCTGTTTGTTGGTCGGCTGACAGGCCTCTCATTTTTGCTTAGTCCATAATTCACTCTTGGTTTCAATTTTCACCACTTTAACAAAAAAAAAAAAAAGTTTTGCAGAAACACATTCCTAAGTGAACTCAGTGGCTACGAGAAAGCTCCCTCCAGAGGAGCAAGCAGCAGCGCAGAAACATCTCCTCCCAGGATCAAAGACGTGGCAAAATTTCACTGTTGAACCCACCTGAATAAACACATGGTCACTCTAAAAAATGACAAAAAGCATTTCCCTCTGCCTTCTTCCTATATTATAAATGCTGTTGGCGGGGTGGGGGGGTGAGGAAGTGACATTCCTTTCTTCAGAAAACCACCAGCCAGGAAAAAGCCCTTTGTATGTAGCAGTTTGTACCTCTAGAAGGCCCATGCAGAAGTCCCCAAGTGAGTGATAAGAGCTCAGAGCTGGACTACAATCTAATGAGAAAGACAATATAAACAGCTGACAATAAAGGCAAAACTACCAAACTGCACTGCTCAAACCTACTGCAAATGTGATTGAAAAACAGTTTAAAGGGAGAGATTTCTCCTATTTCCCTCTCACATTCCTACCTGCCAGTTACTTAACTGTATCAATCAGAAACGGTAAGTAGGAATGATTTTTGCTGTGATCCATACATTGCAAACTTTGTATGCACCACAAGGGGGAATGAATAGTTAAACTAAGTAAGACAAGAAATGGAAACATTTGTGGTGATCTCATTTTGGTATCCATATATGGCTTTGAGAATGTGAGGAGTGCCTGCCCACTCTGTTATTCAAAAGAAATGTCCCCTATTTGATACCTTCTGTTCTGTGTGTGTGCAGGGGCTTTACTGCATCAAGTTAAGTTCTTCTGTATGGTCTTAAGGATGGCTTTAAATGCACAGCATTATGCCACTGTGATACTGTGCATGTGGATACTGTTCCTGTTTTATGAGAACGTATTTCCCTGCATCTGTTTGTGTAATTTTGGAAAACCATTTCTCATTTTCATGAGAAAACAGCACTTTGACAAATAATACACAGCAACAGTTAAGAAGATGTGTGTTTTCAAGCAGCAATCTCAAAAAGAATGCACAAGCATACAACCCTATATAATGTATACTGGGATATGTGTGGAGTGAATCCCTAAAGCAGAAAACAATCTAACCAAAGAGT